>NC_079489.1:117926987-118579464 GCF_020520425.1 Spinacia oleracea | reverse complement strand
GATGGGTGAAGACATATCAGTGGGTCAATGCAAAAGGAATAGAATTCAAGATGAGTACCGGTGAAGGGCCGAAGTTTTATGAGACTAAACCCCAGGCTTGAGCCACATAGAGCACCATTAGTAAAAAGCGCATAGTAGTTCTTTAGATTGGTAGAAAAATAATAAAGACTTTAGATGGTCCTAAGACCCCTTAGAATATAGGTCAAGTTTGTTTCAGTGTGTTTTCTTTACTTTCCAAATTAATAAAGGCGTAACATTTCTCCTAAAAAATTTATTCTAACATTAAATAAGCACCAAATGTACTTGCAAAATACTAAAATAAAGAGGCGGCCCACTCTAGGCCCAACAAACGAGGCCCATTCGGTCTTGAAATAGTGCCATGGGAACCAGTTCCCGAAACCCACAAAATAAACCGCACTATCCCATTCATATCCCCAAAAACCTAAAAAGCCAACCAGTGTCATCATAAGAGTCAATCCATGCAACCCAAAGAAATCAAAGCAAATCAAAATCCAAAACAATGCAAATGTTACCAAAAAACAGATTCATAAAACATAATTCCATCATACCCTTCACTAACAACACGCACTTCAACCCACCTCAAAATCCTACACAAAGATCTTCATAACTTCCGCACCCTAACCCCATTTTCAAAACTGTTTCGAGTCACGAATAGAAAAAATTAATCCGGACAAAAATGCATTTCACGCTAACAGTCAAAAAGCCTCCAAAATAGCCTCAAAATTGACTTTAAATACGAGCAAAATATCAAGGCACAAAAAAGGAAATAAATGCAAGAACATGTGAAGCAAAGCGTCAAAAATTGACTGCCCAAGTCATTTTCAGCGCCCAGGGCTGGGCGTCGAAATTTCTGACGCCCCAGCCTGGGCGTTGAAACTCTCTGCCTACCAAAAATTTTCTTTTCAAAAGTGCTCGTCATTTTATCCGCACACAACGGAAAAAATAACGAACACTTGGGGGGTACAGTACGTATCCAAATAGGCTTACCAAAATATAGCTATACAAATTAGTCTAATTTTACGCGACTTATGGCAAAAAAACGGCAGATGAAAATAATGATAATACTTCACTCATTTGACCGATTAAGTAATATGTTTCCACCTCAGGGCATATCTACCGAAATCCGGCATACTAGAACTTATTCTAAAGCTAGAACTACGCGCGATCTGATTCTGACAAGATACGTAGGCAATCCTTACCAAGGATTCGGTCCAATAAGAAAAAAACAAATATTCTTTGTGCAAAAAGTGTTAGACATAATAAAAACATAAAAAAGAGGAGAAACAAAATAAATGAAAATGAAAAATAAAAATACGCCTTTATTGAAAAAATAATAAGAAGGAAAACAAAAGTGCTAAGAATAAAAACAAACACAACTGAAATAAATAAAAGGGCACCTACACCCTAGCAAGAACTACACTACTCTAGTTCTTCTGGATCATCAAATAAAGTCTTGTAGAGGGCAATATTCGCAGGATCCACCCCCACAGTCTTCTGCGCTGTCCCAATATCAATCTCCATAAGAACCGGCTCCTGGACACTAACTTCCAAAGATGCCAAGGCTTCAGAAACATTCTCAGTTATAGCCCGCTCAGCCTCAAGGGCACAGACAATGGTGGGAGAAGGATTATTATCATCAACTAGATTAGCCGCTGTTTCTACAGGCGGCTGAGCCTTCCTAACCCATACATTGTTCCGGCGACGATCTCCGCGAGAGCTTGCATTTCTTTTAACAACAGCAGGCCCCTTCATGTTAGGCATCTTTTTAGGCCTGAAACTGGAACGGGGAGGAACTTCCTTTCGCTTTCGATCAGGACGAGCTTTCACAGTCTTAATACTATAGGTACGAGGTTTGGCAGAATCAGGACCCTCATACTTAACACGAATACGAGGTATCAAAAGCTCAGCCGGCTCCCCATTACGAGCCTTGGCCCTCACATCTTTATCATCGGAGCTCATCCACAACTTGTAGTTTTCAGAAAGACCCACAAAGCCATTTGTAGCTACGGCCCAACGCGGGAGACCATCATAATACTTAGCCCACGCTAGGACCCGTGTTTGTGAAAAGGCCGCTACCTTAGGTGGCACCGTGTCAGAAAAGGGGATAGTCTGCCTTAAACCATATTGACGCATGACTCGGTAAGGGAAAATATAAATGGGACGAGATAGCCCCAACAAGGAAACATAAACCGATACATCAGACCCCCCCGTCATAGTAGTCAAACCCCACCACGGTACCACCCACTTAATAGAACAAATGCCATAAGTAAAAAAGGAGGTCCATTCGGCCTCGTCTTGGCTTTGGTGCAAGTATTTTCGGTTACCCAAGGCTATAGGGTGATAATGTTTAGGATCGGCAGGAGCTTCCAAAAGTCTAAGCCGTTCCACGAGCCAAATCTGCAAAAAACGGGCACGATCAAAAAATATAATAATAAAAGAAAACGGTTCCTGGGGCGCAGTTTCAACGCCCAGGACCAGGCGCCGAAAATTCCAGCGCCCAGCCCTGGGCGCTGAAACTCGTTCTGTACGCAAAAAAAAAGAAGAAAAAAAAAACGTGTATACGTGCGCAAGAAAAATCGATTACCTGCAGCAAAAGGGGGCTTCCCTTAAAATGTTCAGATTTGGCATCCTTCTTCAGCTCATCCGCACTCAGCAAAGTCTCGGCAACAACCAACGGCATAATATAATAGAAACTTTCCATCTGGCTAATCAAGGGGATCAACCTTATGTCACCGAACTCACCATTGTTATTCGATAGCAAATAATGATTCAACAAGCAAAATACAAGGGCTCGAATATTCAATTTCTGTTCGGTCATATTTTTACTAGGCCTAAAGTGATGTTTTACAAGTTTTGCCAAGTTAACCCTCGTCACCTACAACAATTTCAGCAAACATATTATCATCTAGTCCTAGGAAAGTCCCTATGGTTGTTTTACCCTCTTCAATAGTGCCAGGGGTAACAGGAGTAGCATTAGTAGGATAACCAAGGATCGCAGCAAACTCATCAGGCAAAGGACATATTTCGTTGCCCCGAAAGGCAAAAACGTGATGATCGAAGTCCCAAAAGCTTAGGGCAGCATGCAGAAAGTTATAATCAATATTAATTTGTTGTAAGCCTAAAAGTGCCTCTAAGTGGTATTCTTTTAACAAAGCCTTTTTTGTGGGAGTAAGGGCCCGTAGCCAACGCCTAACAGTCCGTTGGAGTGAGAAAGTAGGGATCGACATGGCAAAAGCAATGAGTAATTAAAACACAGCAAAAAAGAGGGAAAGCAATTGAGAGTGGTGGAAAATAGGGACGTATCTAGCCCCTATATATAGCTGAACGCACCCAATGACATCCTGATCCCATTCGGAAACGTGTTAGGAAATCCGAAAGTCAAATATCACCAGGAAAAGACTTTCAGCGCCCACGGCTGGGCGCCGAAATGTTTAACGCCTGGCCTTGGGCGCTGAAAATGCAGCCCAAGGCTCAGATTTCACAAAACGCGGAACAGGAAAGGACTTAAGACCGTGTCGCTAAACACTAGGCCCTATTGCAAGTAGGATCAAGCCCAAAGCACCTTTAGCTCCCAAATAAAGCAAAAAAAAAATAAACATTAAAACTTGGTCGAAACTTAGACTCGTCTCAGAAAACGCTTATGTACACTTTTCAAAAAACAAGTTAAATATCATGGTCATTCTTCGAAACACCATAAATGTGTATCGTTATGTCGTTGGTTTTCCAAATAAAAAATGTTCGTCTGTCAAAGGATTAATCCGGGCCAAGCTAAAACCGGATGTCGCCTGAAAACTAAAGTCGCACTCCACGGCTTCGCTTAAGTAGCACACTACTATAAAAGGTCGCTCGCACATACGAGCATGACCCCAAACGTGATTACAAGATGCAAAAAACGACCGACGAGCCCCAGTGCTTGGGGGCTCGCGAAAAATAGACTCCAACAAGGAGCGCACGATCAAAATCGCATTCCCGGACTGCGCCATACACCATATCATGTTTGGATATCTCAAAAAAAAAACAACAGGTTCGACCTCAGGGAAAGGTCGTCATTGACACTTGTGCATGGTCCTCTTATCAAAGACCAATAGTGGCAAAAATCGAGCTGTAAAGACTAGCTCAAACCACGAAAGCAGACGGTTGCAAGACAAAGGTCCGTCTGAACACGTTGTCAGCCCACGTTCAGGTTACAATTAAATCCGAGCATCCCTCGAAAGAATTCGCTCTTGCAAGAATGAATAAAAAGAAATTCTCAAAAGAAATCACAAAAAACCAAAGAAATAGGAACTTGCCCATCTTCAGTTGGCAAGACCGCGGCACGCGAATCCCAAATCAAAAAGACGAATTCAGGGTCGCTCACCTCCAGCGAGCGGGGCGTCCACCCTTAGCGGACAGGGCTCACCCACCTTCAGCGGGCGGGGTCTGCGTCACTAGCCGCGCAGGTCCTTAGTTTTCGAAAAATAGAATCTTCAAAAAAAAAAAAAAGAAATAGGCTCGCCATCTTCAGCCGGCGGGGTCTACGGCGCAAACCACGTAGGTCCTTATTTTCAAAAAAATAAACACAAAACAAATTTCAAAATAGATTTGTCCACTTCTATCGGACGGGGTGTCCACCCTTAGCGGACAGGTTCGCCGTCTTCAGCCGGCGGGGTCTGCGCCACTAACCGCGCAGGTCCTTAGTCGCTGCAGCGATAACTTTGTCTGGTTTTCCCTTTTCCAAAAATTAAAAGGATTGTTTTTCCGTTTTTTTTTCCAAAAAAGAGCGATGTGCTGGATTTTCCTTCGTTTTACGTCCCATAAAAACAAGGGGGTTTTCTCGTTTAGCTAGCCCTGAAAATGAGAATCTTTAAAAATATTTTTACCTCGTGGTTGGGCTTGGCCAGGCCCAATTACACTTTATAGCTTTGATTTCGAAAACATCTGTAGCTACTCCCAATGACAAAGTGAGGGAGTTTCTACGCCTCTTTAGATACTTCCAATGACAAAGTGAGGGAGTATTCTATACTATCCGTTGACAAATCCCAATGACACGTGAGGGATATGTCGACATTTCAAGTGATGACCCTTAAGTCAAATGTTATCACTCAGGGGCTCGTGAGACCCTCGCAAAACAGGTCACATACACCATGGCTTGTGTGACGCACTCCGCCTAATACTTTGACCATCGTCTTACTCCAAGACTCAGTCAAAGTGGGGGCTAACTGTAGACACCTACTTTTGTCCCTATTCCCGAAAGGGAAAGGTTCGATGATGAAAACATAAATCTCCACTTGACAACGCATCTCCTATAAAATAAACGAATCTCAATTCCCCTTTTCATTTCACCCGAAACCTGCTATTTATGGAAACCTGCTAAAAATAGTAACTGCCGTAAAAGGTAGATTCTAAAAGTGGCAAGTCATAAAAGATAGAAACCTGTCAGAATTAGGTGTTGCACTCCAACATAAATCCTAAATGAGATAGAAAACTGCGAGAATCCTATTCCTAATATGATTCGGAAATAAGAGTTACGTATTAATTAAAATCCTAACGAGCCTAGAGTTCGTAACGGGCCCAGACGCATTCCGTCATGAAATTGATACGCACTACAAGATTCGATTAAGTCTCAAACACTACGGATTTCAGGAATCCGAATCTGACTAAGAAAACAGCCCAGACCCTATTTTCAACGCCTGGCTCTGGGCGCTGAAAATACCTGGGTACGTATTTTTTCCTAATTCTTTGTGGATTAGAACTCTGCAATTCTATCTTTCCACGAACTCTTCCCTATAAATACAGCCCCAAATTCGACGTGAAAAGAACACAACACACAATTCATATTATGAGTATTGACTCCAACCCTTAGCCTAAGCCTCACGCTGCGAAATTGTTCACGCGTTCTGTCGCAATCGATCCATAAATCGAACAGAACGTATCCTGTCCCATAATTGAGATTCGTTAAATAAAAAGGAGAAATAGCAAAGTCAAAGTGGTTAGTTTTCTGAGAACCGTGACGCACCTCTCAAGGGTGCGTCGTAATGTGTCCCTTTTCGATGATTTAATTGCTTTCCTCGCCCTTTTTATGAACTGTTAAACTAACTAAATCTGATTGTTCTATCACGCCTAACAAATATAATATTTTCGGGAAATTGGATTATCATGCTAGGTCCATTAATGCAATCTAAATCAGATAATCGCGATCGATCTAGTAATATATGTTGCATATTGCTAAAATCAACTCAGATTAGTTTAATAGTTAACACATGTCCCTTCAATTATTTATGCTGAGCTAGTAAGGATATCCTGCCTCTGGAGTTATCGACGAGCGAAGTACTCCTCTCGGTAGTTACAATCCCCCGAACCCTCAATCTCTACCTTGCGAGTGTATGTTGAGAGATCCCCACACCAGGGATCACAAGGGAACCTACGGCCGTCGTGGTTAAACATAATTGCACTCCCTTTATGTCACGATAACCGGGTTTTGTTAGTTATGGTTTTTCTCATTGTTGTTAAAAATTGAATGGCGACTCCTATATTACTAGTCAATTGGGTGTAAACTCACAGGAAATCCAATTACACTTGATTGAATAAAAAAGAATCGTCACACCCACGAGGGACGAGGTCACGCATTAGCCTCGCGCTTTTTCGACCCCCTCACACTAAACGGGTTAACGAGCGTATTCTAGGCACTTGTGAGCATTTTTAGTAACTTGGGTTAACATTTACATGTATTGTGCCCAATAAGTATGTGTTAGGTTATGATACATATGACAATTCATAAATCATGCGGAAAAACCATAAACCCAGGAATACATATTATTTACACATAATCATTTAGCATAGAATAGATGCATACTCTTTGTTGCGTGCCTTCCCTAGCTGCGCCCGAACCGAACAAGAACAAGTCTTTAGGACTCCAAGTGTCGTCCCTCCGTAGATAGTCCACAGCACGTCCGGATCCGCCTTAAGATTGACCAACTAGAATCGCCCTTAAGGTACTAGAAAATTTCGGCAATTTGAGCAAGATGTGTGTTTGAATTTTCTCTCAAAAACTCACTTTGAATACTTTGAAACTTGTGTTACAAATTGTGAGCCCTAGCCTCATATTTATAGCGGTATGGAAAGGGAATCGAAATCCTATTCAGATACAAATTAATCAAAACTAGAATCCTACAAGAACTCTAATTTAATTAATTTATCAATTAGAATTAGGAATTTAATCATTAACCGAACTCTGCATGTTTTAGGAAACGTGCACGAACACAAACACTTGCACACACACGCACGACAGCCACGATGGGCCTCATGCGTGCGCGCGAGCAGCAGCCCACTCAGCGCCCGCGCGCGCTGTGCGCGCTGCGCGCGCTGTGCGCGCTGTGCGCTGCGCGTGCTGTGCGCGCTGTGCGCGCTGCGCGCTGCGCGCAGCCTGCTGGGCCTGGCCTTGCTGTTTGTGCGGCGCGCTTGGCTTGCTGGGCGATGGCCTGGCTTCGTGCTGGGCCTCGTCCGGCAGGCCTCGTCCGATGCTTATTCGTACGATGCGCTTCCGATTAAATTTTCCGATTCCGGAATTCATTTCCGATACGAACAATATTTAATATTTCCGATTCCGGAATTAATTTCCGTTTCGAACAAATATTTAATATTTCCGTTTCCGGAATTATTTTCCGATTCCGGTAATATTTCCGATTCTGACAATATTTCCGTTTCCGGCAATATTTCCGATTCTGGCAATATTTCCATTTCCGATAATATTTTCCGATACGTACCATGTTTCCGTTTCCGGCAACATCTACGACTTGGATAATATTTATATTTCCGATACGATCCATATTTCCGTTTCCGGCAATATCATCGTTTCCGGAGTATTCATTTCTTGCCTGTGACGATCTTAGCTCCCACTGAAACCAAGATCCGTCGGTTCCGAATATTCATAGATAGAGTATCTAATGCCATTAGATACTTGATCCGTTTACGTACTATTTGTGTGACCCTACGGGTTCAGTCAAGAGTAAGCTGTGGAATAATATCATTAATTCCACTTGAACTGAAGCGGCCTCTAGCTAGGCATTCAGCTCACTTGATCTCACTGAATTATTAACTTGTCAATTAATACTGAACCGCATTTATTAGACTTAACATAGAATGCATACTTGGACCAAGGGCATTATTTCCTTCAGTCTCCCACTTGTCCTTAGGGACAAGTGTGCATTTCCTAATTCCTTTGTCGCTCGATGCTTGCTCTTGAACATAAGGTAAGAGTTGTCATCCTTATTATGTCCAGAGGTGTTCCTCGGTTTCAGAGTTCAACTGATCAAATAAACAGATAATCATAGCCTATGATTCATCCGAGCACGGCCATGCATTTCACAGTTTCTAGCTCTCCGAGTGGCCTTGTACAACTTTTAAGCATCTCATCCCGATTTATGGGAGGACAATCCCAATCTTGCGATCTTGAGATTAGACTTCGTTTGATAGGTGATTACCCGAGCGTTGCCTTTATAGCCTCCTTTTACGGTGCGACGGTTGGTCAACGTCAAAGCAACCAGTTCTCAAACAAGTAATCTCAAATCACTCAGGTATTGAGGATTTAGTGTCTAATAATTTAATGAAATTTACTTATGACAGACTTCTATCTCTTACAGTAAAGTTTCATAGGTCTTGTCCGATACTAGTCTTCCCAAAGTAAGTATCTATGCAAATGATTATGACATTGCCATGTCCACATAGTTCAAGAAACAGAACTACTAGTCATCTTGCATTCTAATCGTCTAACGTTTTCTATGCGTCCAATTTTATAGAAAACTCCGATTAGGGACCATTTTCAACCTTTGACATTCAAGTTCACTTGATAGACATTTCTTAGTCACAGGACTGGTCCTGACAGTCTATCTTGAATATATCGTCAAGTTGAAGGGACTCATCATTTAATAAACCACAAATTAAATGGAAAAATGAATTCCTTTCATTTATTGTGAATGATTAACCAATAATGTTTTACAAAGATTTAAATTCTAAAACTTTAAAACATTAAACAGAGACATCAAAGCCATTCTCCAATATGCTTGATTCCCATAGCTGCAGTGTGCGAGTTGTGCTTCGCTTGCGGCAGAGGTTTAGTTAATGGATCTGATATGTTGTCATCAGTTCCAATTTTGCTTATCTCGACTTCTTTTCTTTCAACGAACTCTCGTAGAAGGTGAAATCTACGAAGTACATGCTTGACTCTCTGGTGGTGTCTAGGCTCTTTTGCCTGTGCAATAGCTCCGTTATTATCACAATACAGGGCTATTGGTCCTTTAATGGAGGGGACTACACCAAGTTCTCCTATGAACTTCCTTAGCCATATAGCTTCCTTTGCTGCTTCATGTGCAGCAATGTACTCCGCTTCAGTTGTAGAATCCGCAATGGTGCTTTGCTTAGCACTTTTCCAGCTTACTGCTCCTCCGTTGAGGCAGAAGACAAACCCAGACTGTGATCTGAAATCATCTTTGTCGGTTTGGAAACTTGCGTCCGTATAGCCTTTAACAATTAATTCATCATCTCCACCATAGACCAGGAAGTCATCTTTGTGCCTTTTCAGGTACTTCAGAATGTTCTTGGCAGCAGTCCAATGCGCCTCTCCTGGGTCTGACTAGTATCTGCTCGTAGCACTGAGTGCGTACGCAACATCCGGGCGTGTACATATCATAGCATACATTATTGAACCAATCAATGATGCATATGGAATCCCATTCATTCGTCTGCGCTCATCAAGTGTTTTTGGGCACTGAGTCTTGCTTAGAGTCATTCCATGAGACATGGGTAGGTAGCCTCGCTTGGAGTCCGCCATCTTGAACCTATCAAGCACCTTATTGATATAAGTGCTTTGACTAAGTCCAATCATCTTTTTAGATCTATCTCTGTAAATCTTGATGCCCAATATGTACTGTGCTTCTCCTAGATCCTTCATCGAAAAACATTTCCCAAGCCAAATCTTGACAGAGTTCAACATAGGAATGTCATTTCCGATAAGCAATATGTCGTCGACATATAATACTAGGAAAGCAATTTTGCTCCCACTGACCTTCTTGTATACACAAGATTCGTCCGCGTTCTTGATGAAACCAAAGTCACTGACTGCTTCATCAAAACGTATATTCCAGCTCCTGGATGCCTGCTTCAATCCGTAGATTGATTTCTTTAGCTTGCATACCTTTTTAGCATTCTTTGGATCCTCAAAACCTTCAGGCTGTGTCATAAACACAGTTTCTGTTAAAACGCCGTTTAAGAAAGCAGTTTTGACATCCATCTGCCATATTTCGTAATCGTAATATGCAGCGATTGCTAACATTATCCGAATAGACTTTAGCATTGCAACTGGTGAAAAGGTTTCATCGTAATCCACACCGTGGACTTGCCTGTAACCTTTTGCAACCAATCTAGCTTTGAAAACTTCAAGTTTCCCATCCTTGTCCTTTTTCAGTTTGAAAACCCATTTGCTTCCAATGGCTTGGTAGCCATCTGGCAAATCGACCAAATCCCATACTTGGTTTTCAGACATGGAGTCTAATTCAGATTGCATGGCTTCTTGCCATTGCTTGGAGCTAGGGCTCGTCATAGCTTGCTTGTAAGTCGCAGGTTCATCACTTTCAAGTAATAGAACGTCATAGCTCTCGTTCGTCAAAATACCCAAGTACCTTTCCGGTTGAGATCTATATCTTTGCGATCTACGCGGGGTAACATTTCTAGATTGACCATGATTCTCACCAGATTCTTCTAAAGATCTCTGAGTTTCATCTTGAATGTCATCTTGAGCATTCTCTAGAGTTTGTTGTTCGACTCGAATTTCTTCGAGGTCTACTTTTCTCCCACTTGTCATTTTGGAAATGTGATCCTTCTCCAAAAAGACACCATCTCGAGCAACAAACACTTTGTTCTCAGATGTATTGTAGAAGTAATACCCCTTTGTTTCCTTTGGATAGCCCACAAGGATACATTTGTCAGATTTTGGATGAAGTTTGTCTGAAATTAATCGTTTGACGTATACTTCACATCCCCAAATCTTAAGAAAAGACACATTTGGAGGCTTTCCAAACCATAATTCGTATGGAGTCTTTTCGACAGCTTTAGACGGAGCTCTATTTATAGTGAGTGCAGCTGTATTTAGTGCATGTCCCCAAAATTCTAATGGAAGTTCGGCCTGACCCATCATTGACCTGACCATGTCTAGCAAGGTTCTGTTCCTCCGTTCTGACACACCGTTCCATTGTGGTGTTCCACGAGGAGTCAATTCTGATAGAATTCCACATTCTTTCAGATGGTCATCAAATTCATAGCTCAGATATTCACCGCCTCTATCAGACCGCAGTGCCTTGATCTTCTTGCCTAATTGATTCTCTACTTCACTCTGAAATTCCTTGAATTTGTCAAAGGATTCAGACTTATGCTTCATTAGGTAGACATAACCATACCTACTGAAGTCATCAGTGAAAGTGATAAAGTAGCTGAAACCACCTCTAGCATTTGTACTCATTGGTCCACATACATCTGTATGGATTAAACCCAATAGTTCATTTGCTCTTTCTCCAACTTTAGAGAAAGGTTGCTTTGTCATTTTGCCAAGTAAACATGATTCACATTTACCATAATCCTCTAAGTTAAATGGTTCTAGAATTCCTTCCCTTTGAAGTCTTTCTAAGCGTTTCAAGTTTATATGGCCTAATCGACAATGCCACAGATAGGTGAGATCTGAATCATCCTTTTTGGCCTTTTTGGTATTTATGTTATATACTTGTTTGTCGTGATCTAATAAATAAAGTCCATTGACTAATCTAGCAGATGCATAAAACATCTCTTTAAAATAAAACGAACAACTATTGTCTTTTATTAAAAAGGAAAATCCCTTAGCATCTAAGCAAGAAACTGAAATGATGTTTTTAGTAAGACTTGGAACATGGAAACATTCTTCCAGTTCCAAAACTAGCCCGGAGGGCAACGACAAATAGTAAGTTCCTACGGCTAATGCAGCAATCCGTGCTCCATTTCCCACTCGTAGGTCGACTTCACCCTTGCTTAACTTTCTACTTCTTCTTAGTCCCTGTGGATTGGAACATAAGTGTGAGCCACAACCTGTATCTAATACCCAAGAAGTTGAATTAGCAAGTATACAGTCTATAACGAAAATACCTGAAGATGGAACGACTGTTCCGTTCTTCTGATCTTCCTTTAGCTTCAAGCAATCTCTCTTCCAATGCCCCTTCTTCTTGCAGTAGAAGCATTCGGATTCAGAAGTGGGTTGACTGACCTTCCTCTTTGCAGATTTGGCGCCAGTTTGCTTAGTTAGGCTGGCCTTGTTGCCACCTTTCTTAGCATTCCTCTTCTTTCCAGATTTCTTGAACTTGCCCCCACGCACCATAAGCACATCCTGCTTATCACTTTTGAGCGTCTTTTCAGCGGTCTTCAGCATACCGTGAAGCTCAGTGAGCGTTTTGTCCAGACTATTCATACTGTAGTTCAGTTTGAACTGATCATACCCGCTATGAAGAGAATGGAGGATGGTGTCTATAGCCATTTCCTGAGAAAATTGCTGATCCAGCCGACTCATATTCTCAATGAGTCCAATCATTTTGAGAACATGTGGACTTACGGGCTCGCCTTTCTTAAGCTTGGTCTCAAGAATTTGCCTATGAGTCTCGAATCTTTCGACTCGAGCCAGATCTTGGAACATGTTCTTCAACTCACTGATGATTGTGAAAGCATCTGAGTTGATGAACGTTTTCTGCAGATCCGCACTCATGGTGGCGAGCATTAGACATTTCACATCCTTGTTGGCATCAATCCAACGATTGAGGGCTGCCTGAGTGACCCCGTCGCCTGCAGCTTCGGGCATCGCCTCATCTAGGACATACTCCTTTTCTTCCTGCATAAGAACTATTTGCAAGTTCCTTTGCCAGTCAAGGAAGTTTTTCCCGTTCAACTTCTCCTTTTCGAGAATTGATCGAATGTTGAATGAATTGTTGTTTGCCATATTAAAAACTACAATTGAAAAGAATAAACAAATAAATAACCATTCACAGTTTCTCTTAATAAACTTAAATTCTAGCATACATGCATAATTCAATGTTTATTAAGCATTTTATTCAAGTTATGTGTTCCGGCAGGTGTGAATAAAATGATTCCAAGATCCTAAAATCATTGAAGAACTAAGCACAGTTTGTCGACTTAATCCTAGAACATCTTAGGTAAGCAAAAGCCTTTTGCTAATAGTCTAGAAACTATTCTTGGTTGATAGGTACGTCTAAGAACTTATTAGGTAAACCTATCGAATTTGCCACGACATAAAAGGACTCCTTACTTATATCGTTGAGTTTCACCAAAACTAACATGTACTCACAATTATTTGTGTACCTTGCCCCTTTAGGACCAATAAGTAACACCTCGCTGAGCGAAAACTATTACTAGATTGATGTAAAGGATATCCAAGCAAGTGTATATTTTGGCATGGCACCTTTTAACTCAATTTTTAAGTTTGGAACTTAAGGCTCTTACTATGTTGGTTAGATTTTAAGTGAACTAAAATCCTTAATCATGCAACATAATCAAGCTTTTGATCTCATGCATTTTAAGACATATTTAAAACAATAAATAACTTAAAACATGCATAAGATATTTGTGATCTAGTATGGCCCGACTTCATCTTGAAGCTTTGACTTCAAAGTCCGTCTTGAAAATCTCCGTGGGAGGCACCATTTTCTTCAAATAGGATAAGCTATAACTAATTACAACTATTTGATGGTTCGCAGACCATATTTGAATTGAAAAATAACTTTGGTACTTTAGACCAATTACATTCAAATTAATGGTACGCAGACCATATTTTCTATCCTATTTGGGCCATACTAGTCACTTCATAACCTGCAAAACAGTACATATACAATATATACCATTCACCCATTCATTATCATGAATGGCCCACATAGCTGGTTAGTAAAACACATTATGCATCACGTAAACATTTGCAGCAATTAATCAAGGGCACCAATAATCTACCAATTATTCAGTCCTTATTAATTCTAATCAAGTTGTTTTAACCTTAAGGATTTGTAGACCTAATCAAGAGTTTATGACTAAAAAGCGCTTCCACTTAAACCAATAAATTCATATGCTTTACCAATTTTAAACATAAAAATGTATTTCTAGTCCAACCGGAAACATACAAATTTAATTAAAATTTAAAGCTCATATCAATTTATAATTGAATCCAAAAATTTAATTTAATTTCAGTCGTATTTAAATTAATTCATGATTTTAATTTTAGTAAAATAATTAGAATAAATAACATTTATTATAATTATAATATTCAAAATTAAAATCCAAGAAAATAATTCAAATTATTAATTTTAAAATTAATTAAAATTACGTGAACTGAAATTTTCAAATTAAACATTCAAAATGATCTAATCGTAACGCAAACACCCTACGCGTAGCACGCCCATGGGCCGTACGCACACAGCCATTGCTGGCCATGTGCGCGCAGCCCATGCGCTCGTCGCATAGCTGCTGCTGCCCTATCGCAAGCCTCCGCACGCATTGGTGCTCGCTGCGCGCGCCAGCGCTCATCGCACGCGAGCTATCGCTCGCAGTGCGCGCGCGCGACATCGCTCGCTGGGCGCGCGAGCCATCGCTCGCTGGGCGCGCGACATCGCTCGCTGGGCGCGCGACATCGCTCGCTGGGCGCGCGACATCGCTCGCTGTGCGCGCGAGCCATCGCTCGCTGGGGCGCGACATCGCTCGCTGTGCGCGCGAGTAATGCTGGGCGCAGCGCTCGTGGCACGCGAGCTTGCGCTCGCTGCGCGCGAGGCTGCGCGCTCTTGTGCGAGGCAGCGCGCGTTGTGGCGCAGCTCGCTTGCTGCCCACACGTGACTGCCTTGGCTCGCTCTTCGCCCATGCCCATTCGTTCATTGCTCGTGGCACACGACACAAGGCAGGGCTGCTGCCTTGTGCTCGTGCACTACGCCCTTGCTCATTGCATTCGTGCCGCACGGGCGACGAGCTCCCTTGCTCGTCGTCGCATGCCCGCATTATACAACACCCCTTAAGGGTAACACGAAGCGTCCATTGCTTCGTGCGTGCAAGTTTTATGAACGAATCGCATAAAATTTAAAATTTATATTTAAAATTAATGACAAATTAATAAATAATATTAATTTCATAATTTTAGGGCGAAAAATCGAAAATTTATTATCCAATTGATTTCCGATTGATATGGATTCAAGTCTAGGTCATAAAAATTTAAAATTTATCGTAAATTTACAATTTTTATGGTGGTTTTTAATCATAGGTTTCTAATTAAATTACAATTAATTATGAAAATCAAATTAATTCTAAATTATTCTAATTTTCAACAAATTAATCATAATTAATAATTAGATTGCATAATTAACAAGACTAGGCATTCAAACTTGTTAAACATATGCAGTAGGTCAATCAAAAATTCAAGATTTATCAACAAGAATCGCAAATATTTAATTTAACATCTTAAATTTACGAAATTTTGCATTCGAAAAACTAAAACCTTCGAAAAGTCATAGTTAGGCTTCGAATTTGAGAATTCTGAGTTCGGCAGAAAAATACTTTTTTTGTCAAAAATTTTAGAATGCCTTTTACATGCGGAATTGACACAAAAATCACTCAATTCGGATGAGTAACGAAGAAACTGCCGAAAAACTGCGTACGTATAATTAAATAAACGCAATTTGCAATTAATTAACAATTACGAAAATTAATCACCCCTTTTAATTCTTGCAAATTTGTAATATTTAACCATGTTCATGCAATTTAGATTATGAAAATAATAAGGGGCTCGTGATACCACTGTTAGGTTATGATACATATGACAATTCATAAATCATGCGGAAAAACCATAAACCCAGGAATACATATTATTTACACATAATCATTTAGCATAGAATAGATGCATACTCTTTGTTGCGTGCCTTCCCTAGCTGCGCCCGAACCGAACAAGAACAAGTCTTTAGGACTCCAAGTGTCGTCCCTCCGTAGATAGTCCACAGCACGTCCGGATCCGCCTTAAGATTGACCAACTAGAATCGCCCTTAAGGTACTAGAAAATTTCGGCAATTTGAGCAAGATGTGTGTTTGAATTTTCTCTCAAAAACTCACTTTGAATACTTTGAAACTTGTGTTATAAATTGTGAGCCCTAGCCTCATATTTATAGCGGTATGGAAAGGGAATCGAAATCCTATTCAGATACAAATTAATCAAAACTAGAATCCTACAAGAACTCTAATTTAATTAATTTATCAATTAGAATTAGGAATTTAATCATTAACCGAACTCTGCATGTTTTAGGAAACGTGCACGAACACAAACACTTGCACACACACGCACGACAGCCACGATGGGCCTCATGCGTGCGCGCGAGCAGCAGCCCACTCAGCGCCCGCGCGCGCTGCGCGCTGTGCGCGCTGTGCGCTGCGCGTGCTGTGCGCACTGCGCGCTGCGCGCAGCCTGCTGGGCCTGGCCTTGCTGTTTGTGCGGCGCGCTTGGCTTGCTGGGCGATGGCCTGGCTTCGTGCTGGGCCTCGTCCGGCAGGCCTCGTCCGATGCTTATTCGTACGATGCGCTTCCGATTAAATTTTCCGATTCCGGAATTCATTTCCGATACGAACAATATTTAATATTTCCGATTCCGGAATTAATTTCCGTTTCGAACAAATATTTAATATTTCCGTTTCCGGAATTATTTTCCGATTCCGGTAATATTTCCGATTCTGACAATATTTCCGTTTCCGGCAATATTTCCGATTCTGGCAATATTTCCATTTCCGATAATATTTTCCGATACGTACCATGTTTCCGTTTCCGGCAACATCTACGACTTGGATAATATTTATATTTCCGATACGATCCATATTTCCGTTTCCGGCAATATCATCGTTTCCGGAGTATTCATTTCTTGCCTGTGACGATCTTAGCTCCCACTGAAACCAAGATCCGTCGGTTCCGAATATTCATAGATAGAGTATCTAATGCCATTAGATACTTGATCCGTTTACGTACTATTTGTGTGACCCTACGGGTTCAGTCAAGAGTAAGCTGTGGATTAATATCATTAATTCCACTTGAACTGAAGCGGCCTCTAGCTAGGCATTCAGCTCACTTGATCTCACTGAATTATTAACTTGTCAATTAATACTGAACCGCATTTATTAGACTTAACATAGAATGCATACTTGGACCAAGGGCATTATTTCCTTCAGTATGAGTTTGAGAAGTGTTATTGTTTGAGCTATGTTATTCTAGAGCCTGAAGGCAAGCACTAGAACACTGTGGCGCGTACAAGTGTGCTGTAATGCGGACAATCATATTCTATCTTTCTATCGATGCAACCATATATTAAGCCGTATCGGAATGCAAATGCAATTAAATATGTGTCCAATATATTTCAGGAAGCTTTCTATTTATGGAAGTTTTCCTATATTTAACAGGTTCTGCTCCGGATGGTTTCTTAGTCAGTCGAGGGTCGTTCTTTGGCTAATGAGAGTGTATTGTTGGCGAGCGGGTCATAGTTTCATCATCGAACACACCGTGTTGGGCCTAGGGATAAATGTAGGCATCTATTGTTCGCCCCCACTTTGATTGAGTCTGAGCAAGACGATAATCAAAGTATTGGAGACAGAATGCGTCTGGGACTCAGCTTGGTTGAAACTAAGTCTTAGCGAAGGTCTCGCGAGTCCCCGAGTGATAACATTTGAATGAAGGGTCATCACTGGAAATGTCAATAGTTCCCTCGCAAGTCATTGGGAACATACTGACTTGAACGGTCCTCTCACAGAGTCATTGAAGACGTTCGACTTTGATGGATAGATCTTTTCGAAAACGGACACTTAACATTGGCTTCTTCTGGAACGGAGTGACATTTTTTAGCAAGGAATGAATAAACCTTAAAACGGGAACCGGCATACGAAACACAAGACTTTGACATTCAGAGAATGGCAAGACATTTTTTAGAAAAGCAATGAATAAACCTTAAAACGGGAACCGACATACGGAACACAAGACTTCGACATTCAGGGAATGGCGTGATATTTTTTAGAAAAGGAATGAATAAACGTTAAAATGGGAACCGGCATACGGAACACAAAACTTCGACATTCAGGGAATGACGTGACATTTTTCAGAAAAGGAATTAATAACCTTAAAACGGAAACCGGCATACAGAACAAAAAACTTCGACATTCAAGGAATGTCGTGAAATTTTTCAGAAAGGAATGAATAAACCTTAAAACGGGAACTGGCATACGGAACACAAAACTTCGACATTCAGGGAATGGCGTGACATTTTTCAGAAAAGGAATGAATACACCTTAAAACGGGAACCGACATACGGAACACATAACTTCGACATTTAGGGAATGGCGTGACATTGTTTAGAAAAGGAATGACTAAACCTTAAAACGGGAACCGGCATACGGAACACAAAACTTTGACATTCAGGGAATGGCATGACATTTTTTAGAAAGGAATGAATAAACCTTAAAACTTTGTAATTTTAGAAAGGAATGAATAAACCTTAAAACTTTGTAAAATACCTCATTTTCAAAAATGCGCATTTTTTTGAAAACAAGTCCTTTTATTATTACTATATTTTTTTGAGTAAAATAGTCGTACCTAGGTGGGCGACGACGGTTCCGCACATAGTTGCCTGTTAGTGGGCCATTGAATATAAAATCTTGAAGTATCTTTGCTTTTCCGCGGGAAATAAAACGGAAAAAGTATAGGCGGTCATTTGATAAGAAATGGGATGAATGGCCTAACATTTTGTCGGAGTGGAATAAACGTGCGTTGGAATTTTCCAGTGCGTGCATTCCTTATACACGGGCAACAACGATAGTTTCTTTGTATTTATGGAGTGGATTGAGGTGTAACCGACCGATTAAGAGTGACGTTTGAAGAGATTAAGTTATTCGTGAAACAACCAACAGTGCTAGAATATTATAGCGCTTTAATCATGAGCGCTTATTATTTCCCGGCGCTAACTAGATGGGCGCCAACCATTATTCATGTTGATCCATTGAAAACTTTATCTTTGCCGTGATTAGGTTAGAACCAAACTGTAGCGCCAGAACTTCCTGGCGCTGGATTTGGTGTGTTAGAATATTAGTGGCGCATGTATGCCTAGCACTAGAAGTATCTAGCTCTGGTTTTTTACTTCTCCAGGATTTTTCGGTTTTATTCCGAATCTTATATCTCATTCACGGTTTTATCTCTTTTAAGGATATCGGTTGGAGTGTTACCTTTATCTTTTCCTCAAGGATTAATTGTAGTGCAATATAATCACTTTGAATATTCGTCTTGTACGGTTACTATTTTTGATAGCTGTTTAAGTATGGCATCTACAATAAATGGCAGTTACTAAAAGCGAAAAATAGGCTTCGCGATCTCGTCAGCTATTTCGTTGTTTGCTCTTCGTGATTTTGCATTTCCTCTTAACTATTGCTGCCCATTTTTATCGAATTTGACCGATGTCTTTACCAAATTCGTCCCCAAGTCACTAGATCTCTAGTATGCAAGTAATTCAGATTTTGCTTGAGTCTCTGGTTTAATTTCGAGTAAAATTCGTGTATAATTTTATATTCAAATTGATTTGGGGTTTCTTTATTTTGCCCCGATTTCTTGCAACATGTATAAGTATCTTGCATGTTGATTTTTACAAGTTCGTTGATTTTGGGTAATTTTGGGCTTGCTCAAAATTATCCCCCAAGTGTGCCTATGAATTCATGTCGTGACACAACTTAGGTGTTCTTGGCCTTTTGCTTGCGGTTTACATGGTCTATGCATGAATTTTTTCTTTGGAGTTGTTTTGATCACTTTGCAGGTACTTGTTTTGCTACTGACTTGAATTTAGCAGCATGGTCGTACTCAGGGAACAAAATTGTTTGACTCCGCCAAGTAAGACAAACTTGATATGAATTTGAATACTTGGAACTTAGAAATAGTATGTGCTAATCGCTGGGTCGAGGTGTGATGCCTCCCTACTTTTAGAAATGCTAATATGTAGATTTTTCTTTTCGGCCTTAGTTATGGGAGATGTTTGGGACTAAGAGTCCTACTCGGGTAAGTGTATAAATTTTCTTACTTTGTATCGTCTCGTTTCATGCGAGATTTTAACTGTTCGTTTTGTCTTCTGTTCAATGTCGTAGATGCGAAGGGCGTCTGTAAGATGCGGTGCTCTGAAGGGTATGCCTCATGGGTACTTGGGGTTTGTAGGGAGGATTCGCCGCGTGTGCCCCATTCTTGTAGAAGGAATCGGGGTTCCAACCCCCAAGTGTTTACCTTTGCTTTCTTTGCTTGCGTTGGAAATTTTCTTATGGCTCTTTATTATCCTCTGAAGCAATGGTTGAACTGTACGAACACATATGTGTAGAGTGATTATCATGCAGGTTCGATGCAGCTGGATGACCAAAGTCCTCATGAACTCGCGATGGTTGTTGCCCTATTAGTCTAGAGCAGCTTTTATGTTCTAAGTAGTTAACCTTGCTTAGAGTTGAGATAAGGGATTAGCAAATTAAGGTTCATTTTATGCGAATGAACACTAGGATTTGCTCCCTATGACATATGTATAGCATCAGCATCGAGAATTTACGATAAAATTGACGTATGGAGCAGTTTTGAGATGCTTTCTCCAAGCCCTCAAGCATAGCGACGGGATTGGTTGTGCTATGATGCTTGGCATATGTTTCGCACGTTCGTGATGTCCATGATGAACAGAAATCGTCTGGCTACTAATAGTGCATGAACAGTTTGAAGCATATTCTTTTAATGCAAGGTATGTTCAAAGAACGAGTAGTAATTTCTACTCGTCATTTTTCTTTGTAGGTGTTGTGTTAGGCGACATAGCCACGGTCAAGGTGGTCTATAAGTTGAAGTTTGCCCGGACCGAGGCTCGAGTGACTCTTTTTAGCTAGAGTGAGGCTCCAACCTGTACTTGAAGAAATAGACATAAAATGACATCATGCACAGTTTAGCTTTAAGGTCAACAACGCCCTTTTTGCGACTTTAGCGGTTTTACGTCTGTCGAAGGATATTAGTTAAAAATTGCAGATTCAGTACCAAATTTCTCGCAATGAGGAAGTCTTGTATGTTCAATCAGTTGTTAAGGAAGAGGCCGGACGTGTTGGCTAAGCTAGCCCCCAGTATAAAGTAGAGCAATGTTCTCGCCTCTTTTGAATTAGACATGGAAAGGTGCATCCAGACTCGATTGCTTAACAAGGGAATGAACAGACAGACTAAGATAGTAGGCATATCCAACTAGGTTTCGAAAACAGGAGATTTTGAAAACAAAAAGGAAGAGGCAAGGTCCTTATTTAAAAACACATTTGACAATGTTCAAGGAAGTCATTTGACAGTGCGGTCACATGGTTTAGCATAGTCTGAAATCAAACTGTCTCTTTTTATTGTATCGGATGCGGAAGCTTTCACTTGGGTTGTTGGCTTTAGTGCTTGTAAGAAATATCGGTTGCTTGATTCAGGTTAAAGTTTTGATGCTCAAAGTTCAAGAAGGTGAAGGACATTCTTGCATGAAGAGATATTAAGGGATCATAAGGATAGTAAGTGCTATCATGTGCTCTTTGCGAAAGAGGTTTGATTGTCTTACTTAGTTTTTGTTAGCAATGTTTAAGAAGACGTTGATGCGTCTTTTATTTAAGGAAATTATTTATGTATTCGAATGGCAGGAAACAAGTTATTTTACGAAGTGAATACTTCCTTTTGGAAGTTATGCCTAAAGCGACGAGTTGCTTCTATTTTTGGAAAAATAATTAGGTTAATAATAGAATCGTGTGCCTAATCAAGACTTTTAGCACTTTTGCATTTAATGACTTAATCTTGAATGTTATGGATCCATGTTTGGTCACTTCTAGCCGGAGTGCGCTGAGTTCGTTTTGTTCAGAATAGATGTGCATAATGAATTGGACTAAAGTGGCCGCGCCTTCAGGGGTTACATACGTATCCAGGTTGGAATCAGGCCTTATGTAGTTCTGGTAATTTATTTTGAGTATTCTTTTTATTATAAATTCACCTTGATTTGCGCAAAATTGCATAAAAGTAATCGGATTCCGCGAAATTGCATAAAAATAATCGGATTGTGCACGGATGTACCCTCCAAGTGTTCGGATTTTTCTGTAAAAGTGCAGGAAAAATTCTAAACACTTAAGCACAGGCGTTGGAAAAGATCCAGCGCACAGCTTGCATGCGCTTTAATTTATTAGCGCTTACATGGTAACCGCTGGTGATTTCTAGCGCTAGGCGGTTGGTACGCGTGTTTTTCACAGGATTCGATTTGTTTTTACGTTTCGTTTTCTGGTTAGTTTTGCAAATTTGATTAACTTCTTATTTCCGAGTAATTGGTGCTCGGTTTTTCAGGTGTTCCCGAGTGGGGATATCTTTTTTCGTTTGCGATTTTAAGAAAGACTTATGTTTATTACTTCACCTCAAGGAGGGTTTTTCCGGGGTTGTAACGTGGTTAAGCTTTGGGTAGAAAAAATGGTTAAGACTCAAAATTTCCCACTATATGCTGAGTTAAATTGACAATTGGACTTAATGTTTAACCTTGTTTGATATTGGCAGAACTTTTGTCACTGTTTACTCTTCATAGTTTTTGGACTTTTGGGTTGACCAGCTTGGATTCTTTCTTTTCAACGGCCTTTGATATGTAGTCCTTTTTACTTGATTAGTTCCTTGTTCTTGTCCATTTTATTGTCATGGTGCATTCCCATCCCTAGGTTCGGATTAGTGTGGGTTGAACAGAAAAGGCTCCTTCAGACGAGGTTCAACATGGCTAACAATAAAGTGGTTCACTGCTTCTTGGTCAAGGGAAAGGACATTTTCAAAGGTTGCAAGTTGCCTCTTGTGTTGGTGAATTATATATTTCAGAAATCGTTAAGGTGGAATGAATGAGTCCCTAGATGTTGGTCCTAAGATGGATCTTTTTATTTTTGAAGTTAATGGGTTATGTTGGGCCCAAGTGAGTGACTAATTGCGAACTCCTTTATGTAAAGTGTGGAATAAGTTTTTCCATTTGTCTCGTGCATCGAATAATTTTCCTTTTATTTGTTCATTGCTTTTGAAACTGTTATGGTAAGACAATCGAGGATGTACTTTTAAAAAGAAGTTTTATTGATTTTGGATGAAAGTACATGATAAGAAGGCTTTGACAACAATTTAGCCTTTTATTCTATTTTAGGAACGAAATGAAAGGGAGAATGATATCGAATTAGTTTGTAGTGATATATTCTAAGTCTGAGCTTCTTTGAACTTTGAGTCTGCATCTTCGAGCTTTGGATAATCTTTAGTCTTTAGCAGCCAACAATCTAGTTTGTAGCTTCGTGTTTCTAATCCTTGAGAGATTTGTTTACGAGTCTGTCATTCTGAACATTCTGGTGGTGGAATGTTTGATACGGTAGAGGGTAAGAATGCCATAGTTGTCCCAAATGTTGTTTGGTGCTAAAGGAATGCTATGAGAAGTCAATTAAGTTTTAAACATTGAAGGTGAATGTTTAATCTTAATTGGAGTATAATGCTATCAACTTCATATCTTACATGGGAAGGGTCAAGACCCCGTCCTTAATTAGATCTTGTATTGCATTCTTTAAGTGCCCACACTGGTGGATACGATGGCCTTTTCCCTTATGATACTCACAATATGAGCTAGGGTCCCAATACTTGCCTTTAACAAGGGGGGTCCAGGGTGGGACCTAATGGACATAGTATTCCTCGAGTTGTGAGCTTAGCAAGCATTTTTCTGTACGACTCGCCTACCAGAGTGAAGTTTCTGCCTTTAATCTACCTTTTAGCCCTTTTCGGTTGACAAGCAAATTCAATAACTGTCTTTGGTTTTTTGAAAAGGGGACTTTTTCTCATTAAAGAGGTTAGTTCATTTATCCTTTGACGGTCAACTGTCTCAGGAGTGGGGTGCTCCGGAGTTTTGTAACCTATTCGGTGGATTGGGCAATTGAAATGATCACTTGGACCGTGATCACATTGATGAATTTGCTTGTGTGTTTCTTCTATGGTGATGAGGCGAGAAGTAAGTTCTTCAAGAGTAATCTTGATTAGACGGATTTGCTCTTGGATGGTACTCATGTTCGGATTACAAAAGAGAGCGGATTTGACGAAGATTTCCCAGACTGATTGGAGTTTGTGTTGCCGAGCGACCGTTCCTTGAATTACGTTCGAATTAGTTAGGACCCTTAGAGAAGAATTAATTAATTGTTTTTGAAAACTAGAAGAAAGAAAACTGATTTTGAAAAGTTGGATATGACCACTTAGTTCTTGATTAAATGTTGACAGATTAACGCTACCAGCAAGTTCAGATGATAAGAAATGCTTGATCAATCTGTGTGGAAAACTGAGTACTTGCAGGTTTGGGTTGCCAGCTTAAAGGTAGTCCTTTTTTTTTTCTTGACTGAGTATTAGACTGAATAGATAGGTTGCTCTAAATCTGGATAATTAGAAATTGGGTCATCATGATCATCTGTAGATTTAATCAAATAACAACTCGAGTAAGGACCCAAACCTGTATTTTGGGCAGTAATTCTGTGTCTATTAGTCAAGTGAGAGTTAAAGTGGTCTCATGGTCTATATTTTTAAGATCTAGGGGATTTGGACGGAATGCAGTAATCGCTTATAATTTAAGAGAGATAATTTATTAACTTCGAGGTATGGTCTGACTTGTATAATCCTTTTAGATGGTGAATGCCATCTATAATAAACGTACTAATTATTTGGGATATGTTAGCATGATATTTCGGACGACTCAGACGACTCGGACTCAAAGGTGGGGCATGGGTTTGACTCAAAACACAAAAACGGATTTTGACAAAACTGTTGGACTGCAACAACTATAACTTTGATCTGTTAACTGTTGTTTTGGGCTAAAACTGACTCTGGATGATGGACTAAAGTTAGACCTACGGATTGATAGTTTATGAGCCTCACAGTTCTTTGTAAAACTCTTTTAATGACCGTTTTATTGTTTTTACTTTTGGCTATACGGGTTTGACTTAAGTTACGAGATGAGGATTAAGGGAATTGTTCTAGGTGTAAGTGGAGATTCTATAGAGTGTAATTTTAGGTAAATGATGACTATACGGTAGGCTTTAACTTGGTTTAGACTCTTAGGAAACAATTTTGGTTAAAACTTTCGTTGGACTTGGACTAGGTGAACTTAGGCTTTAATTGACATGATGGACTCAAGGGATGACAGACTTGGTTAAGGTTTTTTGCTCAAGGGATGACAGACTTGGCTGAGGTTTTTGACTCGACTTGATTCGTCCTTTGCCTTGAATATTATTAAGCGATTATAACGAGCAATTTGGTATGAATCCATTTTATCAATTAATTTTAGAAAACAAACTCTTTTTTTCTTTGTTTTTTGGACACTTTTAGTGAACGTCACATTATTTATTTTTTAGCTCGAATGGTTTCGTGCCATCCCTAATTATCATTGGAGAGCCAATAATTAATTTTACGAATCTTTTTTTTTTTGTTAGGCAAGAGTACGCGAAAATTGTCAAAGATGAAGCCAGCTGCGCTAGAATATTTCAACGCTAGATGCGTTGGAATTATCTAGCGCTTGCCTGTGGAGCGCTGGAAAATTCCAGCGCTTGCAGACACTTGTGCATATTTTTTTTCCTTTCAGTCAGCTTCAATCCGTAGCTTGGGACTTTACCAAACTGGACCCTTCGTTAGAGTGTTCGTGCACTCAATCTTTCAGCATTCTGACGCAAGTGATAAGTAATTTGCGCGTACTGGCCTTTGGGTTGGATTGGTAAAAGCTAATGCGGATTTTCGTTAATTTTGACTTAAGGATACTTCAATGCTGCGAAAACACCTTCGACGCAATTTTGAATATGCATTCCGGATTGGGTATTTTGAGCCAGACCTACGTAGTGCTTTAAGGCATATGCGTATTTTGGTCTTTAGAATTGGTCACACTATAGACTGGGTTCTAATTTTTTCGAGTTCTGGTAAATAATTCAAATGCGAGGAAAAGTGAGTGTGCGCTGGAAAATTCCGGCGCACAAAAGGGCAGCGCAGAATTTCCAGCGCAGGCCTGGTCACCGTTGGATTTTTTTGTGTGCTGACCAATATGATTACTTTTCTTTTCCTCGTCGCGTGCGCTAATATTCCAGCACATGTCAGGGTAGCGCTACTTTTTTCTGGCGCTGGGCTCCTGACTGCGGAATTTTGTTTCTGATTCGTAGCTTTAACATTGTTTCGACGTTTAGAGTGTGTTTTAGAAGTTTAATAAGAATTGTTGACCTTAAACTAAGAGTCTGGTTAATTAGTTTCACGTAGCATATAAAAATTTACATCAAACTAACAATGAGCATGATTTCAGGTATAATGCGCACTTAGTTTATGCTAGTCTCTAAGGTTCAAAAGGCTTGGGTGTCAAAGTGTACCAAACCTATCGAACAATCCCCCAACAGGCCCTTGTCAGAGTAGCCAGGTTCATGAAATTTTTTATCAAGGCCTATCCGGTACGTACTGGAGTGGCATATACCGTGAGTGGACCTAGGAGATAAGTGGTTTAGTTTTGGTGGACGTGCTACATTGCGAATGCATCGAGTGGATAACGTCCGAAGCGCGTGCATCCCTGGGCTGATAGGTGTCCTTAGTCCGGGCAACCGAGATGAAACATGCCAAGGTAGCCGAGATTCTTTTATGCGGTTCTGTCGCGGATCATTCGTCACATTGAATATTCAGATCGTCCCAACTTAATATGGAAATAATTGTGGCGTATCGTTTGATTTCTGCTATACGGCTTCATTATCGACGCACTACTTGCACAGACTATTTCAGTATTGTCCCTAGTTGAGTCGCCCATGTGAGGGTGTCGACTTTTCCCTCTTTTGGATGTGGCAAGCATATTAAGTAAACAGGAACTAACTGTGGGCGTTAACCTCTTTTTACTAGTCTTTATGATTCGCCATTCAGTTAAAAAAAACTGACAAAACCAGGTCATCGTGACATGCATGGAGTGCAAACATGTGTGATTCACGACGACCATAGATTCCCTTGTGATCCCTGGTGTGGAGATCCCTCAACGTAACATCCAGCGTACTAGAGATTGAGAGTTCGAGGGACGTTTACTAATACGGGGAGTGCCCAGCATTAGCCCACGCGGCGCAGTCCTTACTAGTTCAATTGTGAGGATGATGGGACATGCATTATGCTACATTACTACTCTTGATTTATTTTAATGCACAAATATTTACTAAACAGACGTCAAAAGCTGATTTAGATTGATTAAAGGGGCTTAACAATTAACCGGTTTGTCCAAGTATTATCTGATTTAGGCGTGAACAATATAACAGATTAAAATTAGCATATTTATATGGTGAGGAAAGCAATAAAAATATAATTCATGTTACAGCAAAGCGTAGGCTTTACTGCGGTTCTCAGGAACACTTACCACTCGCCTTAGCAGAGCCTCCTTTTAGCTTTAGAACAATTTTATACTGATTTTTAGATTTCTATCCTTCCTTTAATTCCGGCAGAGTTTCCTTTTAGATTACTTGGTTTTGGCTTATGAATTGGCTAGAACCTCGGTAGTAATTGGTCTGTGAATACATGTATGGACATAATTCTGCTTAACAAGAGTTAATACAGCAGAACTGTTAGGAATACGGGGTGGGACTTCAATAGAATTTAGTATGCTAGAAAGGGAAGATAGAATTCAGAATATCAGAGGAGTGAGACTGAATTGATGATTGTAAACGGGGTGCAAAAGGGCTGTATTTATAGTGTACGTAGTCGAAATAAGATAGATATTTGAAAAGCTCGAGCGCCAGAAAAAAGTAGCGCTCGACATATGAGCGCTGGAATTTTCCAGCGCTTGACGCTGTAGCGCTAGAATTTTCTAGCGCTCATAAGATAAAATTTGAAAATTTTGAATTCCATCCAGAATCATTTTGCAGCGCTAGAAAAAAGCAGCGCTCAAATTGGAGCGCTAGAATATTCGAGCGTAGGGAGATCTACGGATTTCCAGAAAACTCGATCTTTATCAGCTCATAACTTTTTCATACTAACTTGGATTTTTGCAAATAATATCTTGTTGGAAATCTACGGAATCCAGATTTCCAATGCCGCTGGTCTTGCATTAATGGGATTCGTAAATCTCGAGTTATGGCCCAAAGAGTGGAGGTCGGTCCGTTTTAGCGAAGCCCAAGTAAAAACCTTATAACGTATTCGTTTTAAATCGGATTTGGGCTTATGATAAGTCTATGGAAATCTTATTCAAGGGCCTATACAATTATGTGATTTGCATGATCCAAATCATAATTTATAAGACGTACTTTGACTTCATAAGGACGTATCATTTTCTAAACAGGCTAACGAGCGTATTCTAGGCACTTGTGAGCATTTTAAGTAACTTGGGTTAACATTTACATGTATTGTGCCCAATATGTATGAGTTTGAGAATTGATCTATGTTATTCTAGAGCCCGAAGGCAAGCACTAGAACATTGTGGCGCGTACAGGTGTTCTGTAATGCGAACAATCATATTCTATCTTTCTATCAATGCAACCATATATTATGCCATATCGGAATGCGAATGCGACTAAATATGTGTCCAATCTATTTCAGGAAGCTAATTGAAGTTTTACTATATTTAACAGGTTCTTCTCCGGATGGTTTCTTATTTAGTCGAGGGTCGTTCTTTAGCTAATCAGAGTGCATTGTTGGCGAGCGGGTTATAGTTTCATCATCGAACACACCGTGTCGGGCCTAGGAAGAAATGTAGGCGTCTAAAGCTACCGTGCCCCTGCTTGCCTTTGTCTCTGCACCGCACGCAACACACACACACCAACTTGTGTTGTGCGAATTTCACTTTGTTCCGTTAATTCCTTTTGCGCCCAATCACATTCAAATCGTGATTGTACCGTACTATAGGCCGGTTTGGTATAATTCTCTTCTTCCTTGCATATTCTATTTCAATTCTGTATTTTAAAACTATATTATTATTATTGATTTTGGATTATTAAACTGCTGGGAACGGCTATGAACTCCGTATTGTGATGTTTTATGTGTATGGATTCATGAGGAATGTTTTAAATCAAAGAATAATAATTTACAGATTTGATAAATTAATAAAGTGATGATTTTTAATGTCCTAAAGTAATTTTTATGGTTAACTAGGGTTATGATTTTAATCCCAATTTAACAAGTTATTGATTTACATAATTGAACGTCAATTTCAATTATGGAAATCAAATGCAATTTTCAGATTTAATACAAAGCCTAAAAAGTGTTGATTTTGATGATTTTAAGAGGTGAAAAATTAATATTTTCATACTGGGACTTTAGTTTTCAATTGAGACAATTATTTTTAATTTTGGGCAATCAAATTCTAATTAAATTCAAGTGTTTTTAGAACTTATAAAAGTTGCTGGAAATTTAGTAAGCATGCATAATAACTAAGTTATATTATTTTAATTATAGGAGGTGATTTCTATCCTTGAGTTGTGATTCTCATAGTGGCCCCCGTACTTAGATATGCGAGGTATGTACATGTCTAGGGTGACCACCGATTACATGAGGACAATGTGATACCTTATTATTGTGAATCCTGTGACTTGGATTATTATTGGATTCATGTTTGATTGTTATTGGATTATTATTGGATTCATGTTTGATGTTGTGAACAAGCACGTTATTGGTAATTGTGGAATTTATGAATCCTATGTGAACAATCAAATTGAGATTAATTATAATAGTTTAATTCAATGTCAAGCACGTTGTTCAAGTTTTATATGCATGTATGGGTCTTTCACATGCAAGGAGTATTATTATGCTACTGTACGTAATGTCTAGCATATATTGAGCCAAGTATTCGTGCCTCATTGCACTATTTATTCTACCCCGTCTGTAGGGTATGATTGGGAAGTTTATGTGAATTGAACTAAGGATTTTTCGTGCCTTGTGCACACCCCGCTTGTTAATTGGCAATGTCGGGTTATCTCAATAGTATATTGAGACTGAACAATGGGAGTAATATCACTTGAGTCCTGTACTTTGATCACAAGTCCTAAAGGTTCAAAATGAAGTATCATTGTTTGGTTGCTTGTATTTTATGTCTTGTCGATTGTGTCTTGAGTTCACCTGGTACATAAAATATTAATTAACGTAAAGTGCAACCAGCACAAGCTTCAAAACTCTTGGAACGTATATACCTTGAGTATGAACAACGGGGGGAGTCTTGCCGTAAAACTTGTACTCCTACGAATGATACAAGACGTTGTTCCATTCTTATTTTTATGCGATGGAATTCCGTCGGTATTGTCCGATATTTACTTTATTATTTTTGTGGTGAGCTCCCAACACCCTTCCTTTTATGGATATTTTCTTTTAACCCGTTTGAAGCTTATTCTAAATTAATCTATGAGTCAAGAGTCGTGTAAAGCGTCGAGTCTTGTCTCCATGATTATTTGTTTATTAAATGGCTTTTGCATGTGGATTATTAAATTTTTTGAGTGAAGCATGTTAGACTAGCATGTCATTGTAGCTTGTTCGTACTCAGCTTTCGCTGACTTCGTGCTTCTTGTTTCCTTTGGTCATGGCCTTTGCCTTAATGACCCTATGATGATCCACCATTGCATTTGCATTGTTGGGGAGAAGATTTTAATTAACAGGTTTGTAGAGATAACTTGCGGGAGAAGTTATCGAGCATGCGAGCTTGAGAGATGTTTTCTCCTGCATAATAAACTCTATTATTAATCTATAGTCATGACTACTTAAACTATTAGTTACTGGATTTTTAAACTATTTAATGTTTAGGTTTTGGGCCATAATGGTTCTGATTTGTATGAAGGCGAATAACTATTATCATGTTTTGAAAGTTAGTTAAATTCCGCTGCGTAATTCCGGTAATATCTTAGTAATTCCTTTATTTTAAGTTGGAAAATGGTTTTATAAAAGTCAAGAATTATTAGGGTGTTACAAAGTGGTATTTGCAGAGCTCTAGTTTAAGAGCTGCTTTGCATTAAATAATAGTGGATGGTGGTAATTCCTTAAACAACGATTTAGAAGCTACTTAATACTAATTCATACTATTTGAGTGGTTTTGCGGAACTTTAGGATGCTTTGAAATTTAAATCCCTAAAGTTAAAATGTTATTTTTGAGTACTTAATATTTTGAAAAGTCAAATACTAATTATTTAAGTTATTCAAAATTAAGTAAAATTGCGAATCTTTATTTATTTTATTTTAATTTTCGTGCGAATTTTAATTAAATTCGAATTTAATTCTAATTGATTTTTCGAATTTATTTTGCGGAAATTTCATGGGAAATTCCATTAAAAAAAAATTAATTACCCAAAATTATTTAATTATTTACTTAGTTATTTAATTAATTATTTTTCGGAAAACTCTAATTTAGTCGAATCAATTAAGTAATTATTCGATTGTTTGTTTTTTTAAGTTTTGATTTTAATTTTAATAATTTCGTTTAAATTTGAAGATAATTTCAAAAATTATTATTTATTCCTAAGTGAGAAAGGGTAGATTAGGACGGGCATTTAATTTAATTATGCATATAATTAAATTCTACGTGTGAGTATTGATTGTATGAATATGTATTTAAAGTTTGATCATGTTTTATTTTGCTTTATGTGATTAATTGCATCATAATGAATGATTAAGCATATAATTGTGCATTGAATTTGTTTAAAGCTTAATTATTTTGGGGGATTGAATTCTTTTTTCGCGAACGCGTTAGTAAGACTTTTAAGTTGTGTATTTTCAGGAATTGAAATGTTGCCTTCAAAGTTCTCTAATCTAGGACATCTAAAGAAATTGGATTGTGAGCCTCCGCATCTATATGTGAAAAATATTGAGTTCGCTTGTAATTACTTTGCTACGATCAAGGATATGCCTCATCTAAGGAATAAGGATGTTATGTCTTAGATGACCGGTTATTCATTGTTTGCCTCATAGAACCCCATACATTGCCCTTAAGAACCAATTTCATGATATGCACTATGAGAATGATTCCCCTAATATGTATAAGTATGGAACTCGTGATGATAGATGGAGGTATGACATGGAGGTCATGACCACTATTTTAGAGCTTGCAGAAAAGAGCTTTGAGGATGGTAGGTTTGTAGAAAGCTTAAACTTGAATCACATAGAAGGTGATAGTGATGTGGAGAATGTTATTAATGAAGATAGGAGGAGATTGTGAATGAGGATAGTGATGATGATGTTGTTGAGATTGAGAATCCTAATCCTATAACTCCCGAACCCACAATTGAGATCTCTAGTGACACTAAAGCTGAGCGTGAAGCTAATGAGGAAGTGAATAGTGTGCTTCACAAAATGATGAAGACATGGAGTATGATTCTGATCCTGAAGAAGACATGGATAATCCTGAAGATCAAGATTTCACCCCAGAGCACTACACCGAAAGGAATGATCGCCGTGACGCCTTTAGCATTTGAGTATTTGTAATAGTTTAGTATTTATTTATTTTCGTTGGATAATAAAGTAGCAAAGCTACTATTTATGTTTTAAGTAATTCATTATTTATGGTTTTAGTGGAATAAAGTATTATCCAAAGGATGTAGAACTCTTTCGTTGAAGTAATAAAAGCATTTAGATTCTTTTCGTTATCCTTAAATTCTAAGTTTCACGTTTAAGTTGAGTGATTACCGTAAAGGGAAATACTGTCATTTCTTCAATAAAATTCTACATGTATTGTGGTTGAATTTTCTACCACTTAATTTTGTGATGCGGACAAAGGTGGGAACTGGCCCAAAGTTGGCGCCACTTTCCCCATAGGGTTCGAAATTCTTGTAACCATGAGTGCTATTGTTTTGACTTGTTTTGTTGAAGTAATGCTTTAGTAATGTCGTCTCCAACCCAATAATTGAAGTTAGTCTTTTATTTTATTCAGGAGAAGTAATATGGCTAACCAAGGGATTGCTAATGTGGTTAGGCAATTAGCTGAAGTAGTGTAGAACTTAGCACAAGTTAGAAATAACCCAGTGAATGATTTGGTTGGGAAAATGTTTAAAAAGGTGGCCCAGAGTAAGCCTCCTTTCTACCAAGGGGAGATTGACCCAAGCGTACTTGATAACTTAAGAGAGTTCGATAAGCTAATAGTGGCTGTGAATTGCCCAGAAAACCTTAGGGTCAATAGTGTTGTATATTACCTTAGGAGAGAAGCTGGTCTATGGTGGCAAAGATGCGAAGAAACCTTGAGAGCTGAACCTAACTTTGGATGGGAATAATTTAAGGTTGCCTCAAGGAATAAGTTCTACCCACCATATCTGAAAAAGCAGAAAGCTCAAGAGTTCATCGAACTGAATATGGAAGGGATGTTTGTAACTGAATACTATTCTAAATTCAGCTGTCTAGGTTTGCACCTGAAGTGGTGGCAGCAGAAGAGCTTAGGGCTCAAAGGTTTGAGAGGGGACTGACAATGGATTTGCAATTGATGCTGGCTGGAGAGACCTTTACCTCTTTAGAAACCTTGTATGGGAAAGATGCCCATTTATATGGACTTCAACAAAGGAAGAATAGAGTTGGTGAGAAGAGAAAGGATGTTGGGAACCAGAATCAGGGTGGTAACCAACAGAATCATAATAATTTTAAGAAGAATAAGGGTAACAACAATTTCCAGTTCAATGGGAACAATGGTGGGAATTGGAACAACAATTTCCACCACAACAATGGTAATAGGAACCAGTCTGCAGGAAATGGAACAAGGACTTACGAGTGCAGACATTTCCATAATAATCACCCTGGAAATGATTGTGATGGTAACACATTGATTTGTAGGTTCTGTGAGAAGCCAGGCCATAGGGAATTTGAATGTTATGCTAAGAATGGAAGACCTAACCAGAAAAACTTCCAGAACAACAATCGAAATAACCAAAACCGGAATGGAGGGAATAATGGAAATAATGGTGGAAACCACAAAGGTTATCAAGGTGGTAACAACAAAAACAACAATGGCCTGTATAATGGAAATTCTGGGGGAAACTATCAGAAAAATGAGAACCGAAACACCAATGGAAATGCCAATGGAGGTGGCTATAACAAAGGAGTTGCCCAAGGAAAGCTGAATGTGATTACTAGGCAAGAAGCAGAAACTTCGTCTGACGTAATAACCGGTACTTTTTCTATTAACTCCATTTTAGTTAAAGTACTATTTGATTTTGGTGTACCTTATTCGTTTATATCAGTGGGTATTTTTGAGAAATTAGGCTTGAAAGAACCTGAAGCAATTGAGGTACTCATAGTTATACCAACTGGTAGAATAGTTAAGTGTACCAATATTCATAAGGATGTGCCTTTGACCATAGCCCAAACCGTATTCTTATCTAGGCTAATCAAGTTTGAGTTAGGAGAACTAGACGTGATCCTAGGTATGAACTGGTTGGCATTGTTCAAAGCCAAAATTGATTGTGAGAAGCAGAAGATTCATTTGAGGTCTAGCTTAGGGAAGGTAGTGTCCTATCGTCGTTTTGGAAAGCCTAGAAATGTAGGAATCATCACGGCAATGGAACTAGTGAAGCTAGTCAGTAAAGGAAACCCCGTTTTCTTGTGCAATGTGAGAAACCTCAAGCATGTTATTAAGGATCAACTTGAGGAAATTGCGGTATTGAATGAATTTCTAGATGTGCTTTCGGAAGAGATCCCGAGAATGCCGCCCAATCGACCTATTGAATTTACCATAGACTTAGTACTTGGAACCGCACCTATATCGAAAGCTCCATATCGAATGGCTCCAACAGAAATGAGTGAGTTGAAAGGCCAATTGGAGGATGTGCTAGAGAAAGGTTATATCAGACCACGTGCAACGCCTTTGGGAGCACCAGTCTTGTTTGTGAAGAAGAAGGATGGAAGTATAGACTCTGTATAGACTACAAGGAGCTCAATAAGGTCACAATCAAGAATAAGTATCCTTTGCCTAGGATAAATGACCTATTTGATCTGTTGAAAGGATCGGGAATCTTTTCAAAGATTGATTTGCAATCAAATTATCATCAATTGAGAATCGCGGATCACGATATACCAAATACTGCATTTAGGACTAGATACGGTCATTATGAGTTCATTGTTATGCCTTTTGGGTTAACCAATGCACCTGCTATATTTATGGACTTAATTAACCGAGTATTCCATGCATTCTTGGACAATTTTGTAGTGGTTTTCATATATGATATCCTTGTGTATTCAAAGAGTGAACAAGATCATGTTGAACACTTAAGGTATTTGCTAAGTACATTGCGAGATAATCAACTGTACGCCAAATTCTCGAAGTGTGAATTCTGGCTGGAAAAGGTTGCACTTTTGGGACATTTTGTGTCTAAAGAAGGATTTGCAGTAGACCCTGCAAAGATCAAAGCAGTTAGTGAATGGCCTACACCTAAAAGTGTCACCGATATTCGAAGTTTTCTTGGTTTAGCTGGATATTATAGGCGTTTTGTGCAAGAATTTTCTAGAATAGCCAAGCCAATGACTACTTTGATGAAGAAAGAAGCTAAGTTTGAGTGGAATGATAAGTGTGAGGAAGCATTCCAAGCCCTAAAGATGTGATTAACAACCACGCCTGTGCTAACTCTACCAGATGGAGGTGATACCTACGATGTGTATAGTGATGCGTCGAAGAATGGTTTAGGATGTGTATTGATGCAGAATGGGAAGGTTATTGCGTATGTGTCAAGGCTGTTGAAGCCGTATGAAGCCAATTACCCAACCCATTATTTAGAACTAGCTTCCATAGTGTTTGTATTGAAGATATGGAGACACTATCTGTATGGTGTGAAATGTAAGATATTCACGGTTCATAAGAGCTTGAAGTACATTTTCACACAGAAAGACTTGAATATGCGCCAAAAAAGGTGGTTCGAATTGATCAATGATTATGATTTGGACATCCAATATCACGAAGGGAAAGCAAATGTAGTTGCAGATGCCTTGAGTAGGAAATCAAGCCATAGTGTGAGTGCGTTCGTAGTTGCTAACGAGTTGTGCAAGGATATGCAACGATTGAATCTAGAAATCGTGAGTGGTGAATGTCTTCAAGGGATGATGAATGCATTAACCATCCAACCGCCAATGTTTGATGAGATCAAAGAGAATCAAGCTGGAGATGTTAAGTTAGAGAGAATCAAGGAGAAGATTTCGCAAGGAAAAGAACCCGATTTCAAGATCCATGATGATGGAATTCTGAGTGGAAATGAAGGTAGTGCGTGCCTTAGAAATGTGGAGAATTCAAGGAAAAGCTAATGAAAGAAGGTCACAATGCACCGTATTATGTTTACCCGGGTGGTGACAAGTTGTATAAAGATCTGAAGAAGGTCTATTGCTGTCCAAGGATGAAGAATGAGGTAGCTGAGTTTGTAGCAAGATGCTTGACTTGTCAGAGAGTCAAGATAGAGCATAGGAGACCTCAAGGAAAGGTCCAACCATTAGAAATTTTGAGTTAGAAATGGGACTGTATTTCAATGGACTTCGTCACTTGTTTACCCAAGTCGAAAACCGGAAACGATACCATTTGGGTAGTGGTGGATAGGTTGACTAAGTCAGTAGTGTTTATACCAATAAAGGAAACCTGGAAAATGGAGAAAATTGACAAAGCTTACATTAACTATGCTGTGAGACTACATGGAGTTCCTAAGGATATCGTATCAGATAGGGATTCAAGGTTTCTTTCGAACTTCTGGAAAAGTGTGTGCAGAAGAACTTTGGTACGACATTGAAAATGAGTACAACACTCCATCCAGCAACAGATGGACAAACCGGAAGGACTATTCAAACACTTGAGTATATGCTTCGAACATGTGTCATTGATTTCCATGGAGGATGGGAAGATAGTCTAGATCTGATTGAGTTTTCATACAATAATAGATATCGTGCCAGTATAGGGATGGCACCATTTGAGGCCTTGTATGGACGGAAATGTAGAAGTCCCTTGTGTTGAAGTGACATTAGTGAAACCGTTGTGTTAGGACCTCAAATGATAGAGGACACAAAGAACCAAGTTAGGACTATTCAATCCAAGATTCAAGCGGCGCAAGATCGCCATAAGAGTTATGCAGACTTGAAGCATAGGGATGAATAGTTCCAAATAGTTGACAAAGTGTTACTCAAAGTTTCACAAATATAATGAAGGGCGTAATGAGATTTAGGAAGAAAGGAAAGCTAAGCCAAAAGTACATAATATAAGCCCATATGAAATCCTGGAACGGATAGGAAAGGTAGCTTATAGACTAGCCTTACCCATGGACTTGCACAGAGTGCATAATGTGTTTCATATATCTCAGTTGAGAAAGTATATCCCGGATAAGTCGCATGTGTTGCAACCGGAGACCATAGAATTGGACCAAAGCTTAACTTTTAAGGAAAGCCAATCAAAATCCTAGATAGTAAAGTGTGTTGTACGCGAAATAAGGATGTTAAGATTGTCAAAGTGTTATGGTCTAACCAAGAATCAGAAGAAGCTGCATGGGAAGCCGAGGAAGAAATGAGAAATAAATATCCCGAGCTTTTCCCGAGGTTAGTTTAGTTACGGGGTTGTAACTCGTAGCTTTGAAGGGGGGTAGAGTGCGGTAGAATTTCACGCTTTTTACCTTATTTTCCCTTATTTATGCTGAATTTAGTGCTTTCTATTGAAATTGCACTTCATATTGTCATGTTGAATCACCTAAAGAGTACAACAACTAAATTTTTTGCAAGAAAACGCAAGTCTCATAAAGTCTCAAGTTTTAAATTTCAAACTTTGTTTACCATGCCCAAGTTTCGGGGATAAACTTCTTTTAAGGAGGGTAGAATGTAATACCTCGTATTTTTCGGAATTTGTAAATATATTTTAATGTATTTATAAAGTATTTTTTACGAATTTTGGAATTTAAATTGCATTTAATTATGATTTAAATGTATTTTTATTTAATTAAAATTATTTTTATTTTTATTAAATCCGAAACGAATTTATTATTTGAATCGGGAATTTCATTGGGTCGTATTTTAAACAGTTTGGATTAATTCTAAAACCCCAACTCGTTCAGTTGGTGAACCCAACTGAGTTTCTAAGCCTCAAACTCTAAGTCAAACCCAATTACTTAAGTGTGCAAAGTGCAATGCTAAATTCCTAATCCTAAGCCCATTAGGGATTGGCAACCTATAAATACAACCCACCTCATTAATAGATCCCCACTTATTTCATAAATTTCTCTCTCCTCCCTTGCCTTGCACTTGTCTCCCTCTTCTCTCTCTCGTCCCCTCTTGCTCGCAAGCCCTCACCCGCACATGCACGCATCCGAGCACATTGCTCGCTGCTGCCCTGTGCCTCGTGCCTCCGAGCACACTCTCCCTCTCCCACGCCCTCGTGTCGCTGCTGCCTCTCGCACAACACACGCTCACACATTATTTTGCTCGCTCCCTCTCTCGCCTTCGATCGCGCCTCGCGTGCTATTGCGTGTTGATGTTGTTGTTCGTCGCTGATGTTGCTGCGTGTGGCTCATCGCCCAATTGCACACGCACTCGCACACCCTCGTCCTTGCTCGTACGAGCACCTCTGCTGATGTCCTGCTTCTTATCGCACGCTGTCGTGCCCCTGCTTGCCTTTGTCGCTGCACCACACGCAACACATGCACAACAACGTGTATTGCGTGTATTACACTTTGTTCCGTTAATTCCTTTTGTGCCCAATCACATTCAAATCGTGATTTTACCGTGCTATAGGCTGGTTTAAACTTATTTCCTTTCCTTGCCTATTCTATTTCAATTTCGTATTTTAAATTTATATTATTATTATTATTATTATTATTATTATTATTATTATTATTATTATTATTATTATTATTATTATTATTATTATTATTATTATTATTATTATTATTATTATTATTATTATTATTATTATTATTATTATTATTATTATTATTATTATTATTATTATTATTATTATTATTATTATTATTATTATTATTATTATTATTATTATTATTATTATTATTATTATTATTATTATTATTATTATTATTATTATTATTATTATTATTATTATTATTATTATTATTATTATTATTATTATTATTATTATTATTATAAAACCTTACAAGCTTAACAAGCTACAAAGATCAAATGAACTACAAGAAGTTGGAGGGGAGCCGAGATACAATCTGGGCCCCCACTCCTCTAGCTATGGCGAACCCGATCCTGCTGAAAATGTGGGCAGCTGCCCGCGCCCCAATGTCTTGAGCCCTGGCGTACGTCTGGACCCCCTTCAGCAAGGAAACAGCCCCTTTCTCTAATTCCCCAAAAGAAGAGAAGGAAAAGGGAAAGAAACCGTAACCCAAAGCCCTACAACGTGCCCCATACTTATCCTGCTTCCGCTGCGCTGCAACCGCCACAACCCGACCCGGAACGAAGCCTGACAACCCAGATTGCGTCATAGGGGAAGACCCAGTCAAGTCAACACACACATCCAGACCGCCATCCCATGAGTAAAGCAATATATCTGCAGGACGAAGAGCTCCATCACTCTCACTAGTCAGCCCAACATCAACCTCCTTGCGAGCAGAAATCCCCGACCGATAGCAAATATCCAAAAGGGTATCACGAACAACATTATGTCGATGTTTGATACCCACAATCCCAGCACAAGACACGGCATGATCCCCATAAATGTCCCCGTCGAAAACCCGAGAGCAGGCAGAACACGGCGTCGAATAAGAGAACAACGGAATACCCAACCGATAGCAAAGAACCGAACGATAAGTCTTACCGTTCATAGTCAGGCCTAACCCCGAGATGGGGACTGCCCGCAACCAAGCTGAGGAGTGATCCCCCTGCTGTGATTTCCATAGGGCAACAAGACGCGAAGTTAAGGAGTAGGCGGATTCCGCATCAGCAGTAACCTTCGTGAAATATATGTCTGCCAATTTCTTCATGAGTCTGGGGGCAGCGATCTCACTAGGGCTACGCATAAGGTCGGTCTCCACGGTCCTATTGAAAAGACCAAGAGCATCGTCAAAGGCCGGTCCCGGACCATCAACACCTGAAAGCCGAAGAAGCGAATCCTGCAAACCAGAAGACTGCAAACGGGATGCAAGAAAAGCATAATGCCGAACATCACCAGCTGAATAAACACCCAATCCTCCATAAGAATAAGGCAAGGTGGAAAGGCGCCATTGCCAGTCACCGAACCCAGGTCCCGAAGCAGTCACGATGCGCTCTAAAGAAGCCCGCAGAGCCACATCAAAGGATAATTGGGCCGTTTCGAAAAGATGAGGCGGACAAGTGCGCATAGCAAAGTAGAGTTTAGAAACTCCAGTACACGCACGAAGAAGCAACAACTCACATTGGGGATCATTAAGCTTGGCTACAGCATCCATCAACACAACAGTCTTCGACACACGCTGCGAAACCAACTCCTTACAAAAAGAGGAATCCGTACTGACTGGGCCACCAAGCAACTTAACACCAAGCGCAGGACGAGCAATATCCGTAGGAAAGACACCCTCTAGACGACTGCGGGGGTCCTCCGAAGGCCAGAAAACCTCCGTCTTCTCAACATTAACATGGAGACCTAAATGAGGACCCTCCTCCAAAATCAACTCCAAGACCTGTCCAACCACCAAAGTGTCACCAACGATAGTGCCATCGTCCAAGTACCAAGCCTGAAGAGATAGATCAAATGAGTCTCTGATTCGACACACCAATGGATGTAGAACCAGAGAAAAAAGCAAAGGGCCGAGAGGATCCCCTTGCTGCACACCCTGACAAGACCACAAGGTATGCTCCCCATAATACAGCCGCGCTGGAGAAGAGTAGCAGAATTCAACCCAACGCAAAAGAGCAGGACAATGTAGCCGTACCTCACGCAACAAAGCCGATCGATCAACTAAATTGAACGCATTCCGAAAATCCACCAATAACATAGAGAGGCCAACATCAGCCCCACGAGCCTCAACCAACCGATTGACAGCATGGAGAATGGCCTCACCACCTGCTGGAACCCCAACTCCAAACTGAAGACCTCCAAAGTAGTTTCCTAAACGCGGACCAATCAAAGCGGCCCCGACCTTAGAAACAAGGCGCCTCCCAATAGTGCCCACGGCAATAGGCCGAATACCCCCACCAGGCTTAATAAGTGGCGTAAGAGGAGCACTAGCAATGTATCCTCCAAGCTCAGTAGGACACTTTCCAGCAAGAAAGAGATTAACTATCTGAGTGATAGCATCCACCAACTCATCAGAAACAGCTACAGCAGCACCACCCAAGCAATCCAAAAGGTGTTGAGCACGCAAGCCATCTCTACCGCACGAAGTACCACGCGGAAAGCCCATAATCTGCTCCAAAACAACAGCGGAGGAAGCAATAAGGTGATGATCAACAGGGATATCCGGCAAGGTAGGGACCGGAACGGAAGGGTGCTTAGCTTGCAAATCTGCAAGAGTAGCATCATTGTAAGGGGCAAGACCTGAGGAAGAAAGAACCCTAACGGCAGCAGTGTAGTGACCGTCAGAAATCTTTCTCTTGCATTGCTTAATATTACGCTCCGCCAAATCATGGTCGTCGTCAACATCCAATAGAGGGGGAGACACACTAGCCAATGTGTCTATGACAAGTTGCTCAGAACCACCAGGCACACCCCAAGAACGAATAGCAGAGGTGATACTCTCTTCCTGTTGTCGCCGCCTAACACCGGAGGAACACTCACGATTACTTCGTGGAGAAAAAGTCTTGAGGACACAAAGAGGTAACACGAGCAACTGAACCCAACAAGCGATATCATCTGGTCTGCAAATCACCTTATCAAGCGCCCCTTTCAGAACTCGCGAAAAACCCAAACGACATTTGGGAGGGATGGATTTCACAGAACGCAGCCGCTTGGACCATAAAGTGTTTAGAAGAGCAACATCAAAAGAAAAATGATGTTCTCGAGGCGCGACAGAAGTAGACAGCTCGGAAGCAGGAGCTTGTGGTTTTTTAATACCGTAGAGAGTAAAACGAATAGTACCATCCCCAGAATCAGGTGGGTCCACAAAAACCGAACTAGAACCACTGCCATGTCGACACCTAATACGATGAGTATGCGTCTTGAAACAATCTCCACATAGCCAAATTCCCATACGACGAAAGGTCACCTCAGCCGTAGTAAAAACCTGCAAATTGGTAGTAAGGGAATGACGGGTTACATCCCGCACACCAGTGCAACAATGACGATCACGTAAGTGAGTGATCAGAGAACTCCTCACCAAACCACGCCCACCTCCATCCTGGCACCCGCTAAGACCCACAAAAGGGCAATGAAACTTCTCTACGGAAGCCGCCATATCAAAGCACTTTAACCGTAAGGAATGGCACAGCACCTGAACCGCAATTGAACCCCGAGAAGGACCGCAAAACCCATAACTACCTTCCCAGAAACACTCACGACCAACACAAACTGCCAGAAACACTCACGACCAACAATACCAAGATAACAACGTCGCCGGAAACTGATCATAAACTGCCCCGAAACTGCCGTATAAGCCCGCTTGAATCCCCAAAAATACTCGCCTGAGATGTCGCCTGAGATGCCCAAGACTCACTGCTGCCTGCCGTCGAACCACAACACTCAACAAGTCGCAATTTCAAACCACACAGCCTCTCGAACACAACCCCGTACACCGTTGAACCAGCGACACACCACCGCAGACCACCACTGAACAGCGCTGAAACACCACAGACCTGATGAACCGCCACACAACAGTGCAAAAACACCGCACACAAACCCCTTGACGTACCTGTAAAACTGCCGCACAACACCCGGAACCGCCGCACAAACGAAAAGAAACGCACCTGACGAAGGACCAACCTGACGAAACACACCCCCTGACGCCGAGGCCGGCGAGATGGCCGGAGTAACCCCGCCGTTGGCCGAGAATTCGAAACCAACCCCTGCCCTAATCGTCCGTTTCGAGAGGAAACCAACTTTTTCAAATTATTATTATTATTATTATTATTATTATTATTATTATTATTATTGATTTTGGATTATTAAACTGCTGGGAACGGTTATGAACTCCGTGTTGTGATGATTTATGTGTATGGATTCATGAGGAATGTTTTAAATCAAAGAATAATAATTTTCAAATTTGATAAATTAATAAAGTGTTGATTTTTAATGTCCTAAAGTAATTTTTTTGGTTAACTAGGGTTAGGGTTTTAATCCCAATTTAACAAGTTATTGATTTATATAATTGAACGTCAATTTTAATTATGGTAATCCAATGCAATTTTCAGATTTAATACAAAGCCTAAAAATTGTTGATTTTGATGATTTTAAGATGTGGAAAATTAATATTTTCATACTAGGACTTTAGTTTTCAATTGAGACTATTATTTTAATTATGGGCAATCAAATTCTAATTAATTCAAGTTTTTTTGAACTTATAAAAGTTGCTATAAATTTGGTAAGCATGAATAATAACTAAATTCTATTATTTTAATTATAGGAGGTGATTTCTAGCATTGAGTTGTGATTCGCAAAGTGGCCCCCGTACTTAGATATTCGAGGTACGCACATGTCTAGGGTGACCACCGATTACATGAGGACTACGTGATACCTTATTATTGTGAATCCCGTGACTTGGATTATTATTGGATTCATGTTTGATTATTATTGGATTATTATTGGATTCATGTTTGATTATTATTGGATTATTATTGGATTCATGTTTGATGTTGTGAACAAGCACGTTATTGGCAATTGTGGAATTTAAGAATCCGATGTAGAGCTGTCAAAAATCAACCCGACCCGAAAACCGACCCGAACCCGACCCGAAAATACTGGATCCTGAACAAGATTTTGTGACCCGTAAGCCGATTTTATCCGAACCCGAGCAATCCAAAAAGGAATGGGTCAAAACCCGACCGAACCCGTTTTGGACTCGACCGATTAAAAATCATTGTATTTATAGTAATAAATGAGATTATGAGAAAATTTAAGCATAATAGACACCTTTTTATTACTATTGTTGTGTGTAACATGATTTTAATTTGAATTATACGCCATTTTATGGTTGTATTTGACTAAATATAAACTTTCATAGGAAAATTTGTTAATTTGTGCCAATATTTTGTATATTTATCACCTAAATTAATGAAAATATAATGCGCGTTTTAAATATCTCAACCCGTTGGGTCGACCCGAACCCGAAAGTTCTGGGTCTTGAACAAGCATTTGTAAACCCGAACCCGAAAGTGACCGACCCGATTCAACCCGAACCCGAAAGTAATTTTTTACAACCCGACCCGACGGACCCGTTTGACAGGTCTAACCCGATGTGAACAATCGTGTTGTGATTAATTATAATCGTTGAATTCAATGTCAAGCATGTTGTTCAAATTTTATATGCATGTATGGGTGTTTCACATGCAAGGATTATTATTATGCTACTGTACGTAATGTCTAGCATATATTGAGCCAAGTATTCGTGCCTCGTTGCACTATTTATTCTACCCCGTCTGTAGGGTAAGATTTGGAAGTCTATGTGAATTGAACTAAGGATTTTTCGGGCCTTGTCCACACCCCTCTTGTTAACTGGCAATGTCGGGTTATCTCAGTAGTATATTGAGAAGGAACAATAGGAGTAATATCACTTGAGTCCTGTGCTTTGATCATAAGTCCTAAAGGAATAAAATGAAGTGTCATTGTTTGGTTGCTTGTATTTTATGTCTTGTCGATTGTGTCTTGAGTTCACCTGGTACATAAAATATTAATTAACGTAAAGTGCAACCAGAACAAGCTTAAAAACTCTCGGAATGTATATACCTCGGGTATGAACAATGGGGAGAGTCTTGCCGGAAAACTTGTACTCCTACGAATAATACAAGACGTTATTCCGTTCTTATTTTTATGCGCTGGAATTCCGTCGGTAGGTCCGATCTTTGGTATGGTCCGATATTTACTTTATTATTACTTTGGTGTTTGTTGGTCTCCCAACACCCTTCCTTTTATGGATATTTTCTTTTGACCCGTTTGAAGCTTATTCTAAATTAATCATGAGTCAAGAGTCGTGTAAAGCGTCGAGTCTTGTCTCCATGATTATTTGTTTATTAAATGGCTTTTGCATGTGGATTATTAAATTGTTTGAGTGAAGCATGTTAGACTAGGATGTCATTGTAGCTTGTTCGTACTCAGCTTTTGCTGACTTCGTGCTTCATGTTTCCTTTGGTCATGGCCTTTGCCTTAATGACCCTATGATGATCCACCATTGCATTTGTGTTGTTGGGGAGTAGATTTTAATTAACAGGTTTGTAGAGATAACTTGCGGTAGACGTTATCGAGCATGGGTTTAAGCTTGAGAGATGTTTTCTCCTCCATAACAAACTCTATTATTATTCTATAGTCATGAATACTTAAATTATTAGTTAATTTATTTTCAAACTATTTAATGTTTTGGTTTTGGGCCGTAATGGTTCCGATTTCTATGGAGGCCATTAACTATTATTATGTTTTGAAAGTTAGTTAAATTTCGCTGCGTAATTTTGGTAATAGCCTTAACCGTTATCACGGTGGCGGTAATATCTTAGTAATTCCTTTATTTTAAGTTGGAAAATGGTTTTATAAAAGTATGGAATTATTAGGGTGTTACAACAAGTGTCAGCAGTTTGCTCACCTAATCCGCCGACCCGCTCTTCTTTTGACCCCCATCACCAGCCCAATACCATTTGCCAAGTGGGGGGTGAATCTGCTAGGACCCTACACAATAACGCCTGGTGGTGTGCGGTATGTTATAGTAGCTGTAGACTAATTTGACAAGTGGGTAGAAGCAGAAGCATTGAAAAACACCAAGACGCAGGATGTTAGAACTTTCATTTGGAAGAACATTATTACTCGATTTGGAGTTCCACCGTCTATTGTCTTTGATAACGACCCACAGTTTAAGATGCCTAGGTTAGAAGAATGGTTGGCCGACCATGGCATCAAGGCTTGTTTTGTATCCATCGGGCGCCCACAGGCCAATGGGCAAGTAGAAGCATTCAACAAAATCATTTCCGAAGGAATGAAGAAGAAGTTGGACGAAGCCAAAGGTCTATGGACATACGAGTTTCCCAATGTTCTGTAGTAGATCCCAACTACTGCAAAAAATTCAACAGGGGAAACGCCATTCCTACGAGCATACGGAGCTGAAGCCGTCTTGCCCATTGAAATGTGCGAACCTTCTCTGCGCGTCATGCTGTTTGACGAAAACGCTAATAATAAAATGATGAAAGCCGCCCTGGATTTTCTACCTGAAACCAGAGGTAATGCTGCCCTAAGAGAACAATTGTACAAACTGCGTATGTCTAGAGAGTATAACAAAAAGGTCTCTAGGCACATTCTAAAAGTGGGAGATTATGTGCAAAGGAAAACGTAGGTTGTTGGACGTGCTAATGTACAAGGAAAGCTCACCCCAACTTGGGAAGGTCCATATGAGATCTATGATGAGGGTCCAACTTGGGAAGGCACCTATCATATTCAAGACATGCAGGGACGTCTTGTCTTACATACCTAGAACACAGGGGTACCCTTCAAAAAACAAAGGCATATGCTAAAGATAGTATAGATGCTTTCAATAAAAAAAACGCATACAACAGACTCTTGACGTCTCTGTCTTGGGGTAATCATATTGATTAAATAACAACAATCAAGGACGAATAGACAGACGCGACAAACTCGCCAAACGAGAATAAAAATGTCGTCAATATTGGAATTAAATCAGTACATGGAAAAAATCATCCAATCAGAAGCTAAGATTATATAAGTAACTATACACAAAATATATGGCCTTAGAAAGGTCTATTCTAACAAACCTAAGCAAGCAAGGCGTCCTAAAACTAAGGACCAACAAAAAAATGGCTATACAAGAAGTTAGGCACCCCTCTGGTGTCTCATTCATCATCCTTGTCATGAATAAACTCAGAGGGAGGACGTCCTTCCGTCAGAGCCTTCTCCACCTCCATGTGGTAGTCAATCCTCCGTTCAAACCAGTGGAAAGAGTGTTGGTCTGCGAACTACTTGTTCCACACCGGTTTTATTCCCCCTTTGATCGACTGCTCCCCCAAAGTGAAGGACTGGGCGCGCACTTTCCGTCGAGCCTCATTTAGCTGAGACTCTAGCAAACCAAATCTGGCATTCAGCTGCTGCAACTCCTCCTCTATCTCTTTGTGCTTTCTGGTAAGATCTTGCATCTCCTCAAAGTTATGGTCGATCTACCAAAGGCGTCTCGTGTTATTAGCACAGAGAGTAGTTAGGGAGCCGGTTAAGGAATCTACCGTCTCCTGCATGGTAAGACGGAGTTTCTCCAAAGAAGCATATTGATGCCTCCACATTGCAGGGCGACCCTACGAGCTTTGACTTCCTCCCAAACCAAGGGGACACGCCACTCCTTCAGCGAGTCCAGCTGAATAAACATCTGAAGAAAAGGAGAGTAGTTAGTCTTGGATACTAGAGAAAAATATTACGTATACCAGGTAAAAAACCTTACGTCCAGCGCACGAGACTGCATGGCTGCAAGTTAGGTTTCAGCCGCCTTGGGGAGAGTCTGAGCATACTCTATTGGGATGGCATTGCGCATAAGGCCCATAATCTTAACCTTGTCCCTTGAAAAAAAGCGGCCGGAAGAGGGGATCTACTCAAGTTCAGCGTCTAACGCTTTCTGGGGGTCAGATATCTCTACTGGAAAAACAATAGGCTTAGAATCGCTTGGAGAGAATATAGAACTACCAGAGGAAGAACGGCAAGTGCTTACGACGTAGGAATAGAACTTAACCCCCTACCTCCTAGCTCTCGCCGCCGTCTTTGGAGGAATATTACGGCGGACGGCTTCCCGTATGCCTCCCAACGGATCTTGGGAGGTGGGACCCTATGCTCCCTTAGGGGGAGAAACTCCCTTTATATTTTCTCTTGACCGCTTGGAGGGCGTCCCCACTTCTGAGGACTTCTCCACCTTCGAACTCAAGGGAACCTTGAAGCGCGGCTTGCCCGTCCTTCCTGCCTTGCGCTTTGCAGATTGCACCACGGTGGGGGAGACATCCTCTACCACCGGACGAGCAAAAAAAACCACGTAAGTAACATTGCCTAAAGACCAAAGTCTATACAAGAGGGACACCCACCTTTTGAGTGCTAGTCTGAAGAGTGGTCGCACCATCCTCTTGGTTTGCCTCTTGCTTCTTCATGGTCTTGAGGGTACTTTCACTAAGTACCTCGGCCAACCACGTCGGCATATCCACCTTACCCTTGGAAGCGTCGTCCAACTTCTCCATAGCTTCGTAGAAAAAGAAACATCAGTTAGAGTTGTGTATACTAAAACAAGGAAGATAAAGCCGATTTGAAACCATCACCTCTCGGCATATACGGACATAGGCCCATAGCCGAGAGGAAAACAACATCCTCGAACTGATCCAGTTGAGGCAACCAACCCTCAGGCACTCATGCCGTCTTTGAGCCTACAGTATACAGCTTGGATTTAAAGAGAGGAGCGATTCGGCCCCAGAAGCTTGCAGAAATAGGAGGAAGGCGATCACTCTTGCCCGCGAAGAAGGCTGAGTCGTCCAGCGATTCATGCGTCGATATATCACCTCATCAGAAGCATGAATAATGACCCTCTTCTTCCGCCAGTGGTGCCACTTGGACGCCTTCCCAACCACCGTCCTATAAGAGCCCTTGTAACTGAGGGCAAGCCAGTCGTCCGCCGCTTGAGGGACCTTGGACAAAGTCACCAACCTTAGAAAGGCTGGGAAAGAAGGAGCAATGCCTTTGAGTTCGCACCTGGCAGTATACCCAAAGACACGAGCACAGGAGTTAGGTGTCATTTGATTGACACTTATATTATAGCCGTCTAGCATCTCTAAGACAAAAGGATGAGGGGGAAATCTCATCCCTAAGTTTAGGGTAGAAGCGTAGACAGCGATCTCCCCATATATCAGGTCAGTGGCAGGGCAATCAATGCCCCTAGGTTCAGCGAGTCACTATATGCTCCTCCTTTCTCCCGCAGACAATCCATCCACGTGTGAAGAGGAAAGATTTGAGAAGGAGAAAGATGTCCCTCTCCAGTCTTCGAGGAAGAAGACGTCACTTTCCCATAACGTCTTGATTCCATAATTTCAACCTCCCTAGCCTTGGATGAAGACTCAAACTAAAAAGCTTTACCATGATATCCTGAACAAGGTGAAGGTCTGGCTTAGGACGAGGGTCATCAGCCTTGCTAAAAGGAAGCAGTTGCCACAAGGCCGCCGTCCTTGAACAAACAGAACGGCTTGCCGCACTGATAGGAAAGGAAAACAAAACAATAAACGGTTTTTCAAAATAAAGGATTACCTTTTTAAATCAAACAGATAAATGCCCCAAGATCCTTTGAAGATGCGACGAAAGATCGAAAAATGCCTAGAACAAAGTATGAACTCACGCGGGCCGCAAATTGTCTGTTGGTGGCCTATTGATGTCGGAAATCTCCTTCACCTAATAGCTCTCAACGCACTTGGAAAAATGAAGGGGGATAAAACCTTCAAATGGAATGGTATATATAGAGGGTTAAGAGTAAGGGACTCCGGCCACGTGTCACTCTGTCAGAGGAGGAATCAATAAGGGTAAAAACTGAGGAGCTTTCACCATTCTTGAGGGGAAAATGATGTGTCCAAAATTTGTAGTCCACCCTGGAATAATTACAGAGTAAAACGTGGCACTTCGCCCACGCCCACTAAATAACTATCATGAACATGAAAGATCTACACTTGAATAGAAAGGCCTAGGCAACTAGAGGCCCATATCTCATGCAACACGCTAAGCCTACTATCCCAAACTACATGATGAAGGACACATGTCCTCATCTTTGAGGATATCCAATCAGGTAACTAGGGTTTGGGAACAAATCCCGAAACCCTAGCCTTATAAATAATCCAGATCCCATGGTGAAAGGACAGGGAATCCATTCTCACCTACCTTAATTATTCTGCTCTGCCTTCTCTCTAGAATCATTTTCTCTCTCTATCAAATACTTACTTAGGCATCGGAGGGAATATTTCTACGGAAATATTCTTGTTTTGCAGGTTGTAAGAAGATCGTGCCAGCGCATACCTGATACCTCCGAGGAAAGGGTGACACGTCAGCATCAACAAATTTCCCACAACAACTATCATCAAAGTCTCTTGCAAAGAGGAGAAGTATGAGTGGAAAACTTCCACCAAGTCAAGTCTTTGGGATTGAAGAGTGCATTACATTTGTGCATGGGAGAAGGAGTAAAAGATAAGTGAATCAACTAAGGGCATGGTTGTACGAACCGTCCAGCCCTTGCACCGCCTTGAAGTAGTCCCCATGGATAGTACGTGCACGATATAACGTGAATCATGTGGCACCTGATGCATGACCCACTGCACGGGTCGCGTGCACATTTGGCACGGACCGTTGAACACTTGTTATGCCTCCTTACATGGTCACCTCGCACGACTACGTTGCACAGGTTGTGCAACTCTGTTGGGCATCGTACGACGCATGACATCTATCTCACTTCTTGGGCACATGTTCCCCCTTAGGCCTTGCCTGGATTAACTATACATTTTCAAGAGGTAATATATGCGAAAGTATAAACTACAGGGGAAATTATTTAAAGGGGGGTTTTTTTTCCTTTCTACGAGTTTAGCATATGAGTAATTTTCACTCCCCAAATAAAACTAAAATAATAATTGTTTCCTAATATCTCTCCATTAATGATTGTTTCCTAGTAATAACCACCATTCTACGGTGGTTCATTTGACGAAAACCACTATAAAGAAGGTGGCTATGGATATTAATGACGTTAACATGTACGGATTTCAAGACGAAGATCAAGGGTGACAATCATTTTTTCCAACAACTCACCAAATTCGTAGATCTGCAAATTAAATGAAAAAAAGGATCACCAGGGAGCTAGTGATGAAGATGGGGACAATGGTAGAAGAGGAGATGACGAAGGCAACAAGAGAGGACGGCGGCAAGAGAGAGTGACGACCGCAAGAGAGGGGTTGCGGTGAGAGAGGGACGAAGACAAGAGAGGGGAAGAGGTAAGAGAGGGACGACGGCGAGAAAGGGGGCGAAGGTGAGAAATGGACGACGGTGAGAGAGGGAAGAGGTGAGAGAGGGACGGCGGAGAGAGAGGGGCGGCGGTAAAGGGAGGACGACAACAAGAAAAGCTGGTGGTGGAGGAACAATTGAGAAGGGAGGGATAATTGATGAGAGAGAAAGTAAAGAGTTGGGGTGTGAATATTTACAGGATAATTATTACACTGAGGGGGTCCAGAGTAATGTTTTACCCTCAAATGGGGGGTGAAAAAACCGAGCCTAAAAATATACCCTCTTTCCAGGCATATGTTTTTTACCCATAATAATCACCCCTTAATTTGTCTGGCCCATTACCCTCATATCAGGCGGGCCCTTGGTATAAATATAATGTTACCCTAAAGCTCACATGTGTGGAGTGTGTAGTAGGTTTTTCTCTGTCATTATGTTTTCTCTTAGGTTGCACACTTTCACCACTTTATTTCTTTCTAGTTTAACTCTTTATTGTGTTAATTTGTCTTTTGAATTTTGCACTTTTAGGAGCAAGATCTCATTTTTCAATTCAAGTATTTTTCAATTATTTCTTTGCTTAATTTCTTAATTTGTTTCATTTATAGCTTTCTTGCGATTTTCTGAGTTTCTAGTGCATGATTTGTGGTGGAGTTTCTTTACCCAACTTGGTATGTTCTTGGTATTCATCCTCAAATTTATCTTTTAGGTTGAGTTTCTTTACCCAAAATAGAAAATCATGTTTTCATGTATGGTTTGGTTGGATCTTCAAGGTTTAAGTTCTACTATGTATGAGTAGTTCTCTTAGGCCTAGGGGTTGAGTGACCCCAAGTATAATTATGACATGAAACTTTTTTTTCACTACTTTGTATGTAACTTTGGTGGTTGTGTGGCTTTGTTAGTTGTTGTGGGATTATGTCCTTGTTTGAGATGGTTGTATGAGTATGCTAGATGGACATAGATTGGTATTTCTTATTTGTTTCCTTGTTCCAAACCCCAAGGAAAAGTTGTGATTCATGTGCTATAGTTGTTCTCCTAGATTGGCATTGAGCACGGAGCCGTTGACACTGAAAACGCTCCATTTGACACGGAAAAGCGCATGTTCTTCTTCTTGACCCTAGGAGCGTGATTATAGTGGATCTTGAGCCTCATGTTTATTTACCTAGTTGTCACCATAACTATCGGGAACCTAGGTAGGAAATCGGAAATACAACTCTAGACTCTTGATCCACACCTTGACCATCGGGTGAGAATGATTTATAGTAGTGCGCAATGTTCCCTATACTAACTTTTAATTCGCTATATGTTCATTCTTGAGTAGGGAAGATAATGAGAGACCTTGACTTGTCATGGCCATACTAGTTGGAATCCATCTTCCCTAGTTCAATCCCTTAATATAGTTTACCTCGTTTGTGCAATTTGTGGCAAGTTGTGCAAACAACTCAATCATTGATTGTGTTTGAAGTCAAGTGTGCTAGTTATTACATGTGGCTAGTGTAGAAAATGGTTGATCCCCGAGAATTCGACCCCTTACTTACCCCTTGTCTTCTATACTTGTTGTAGTGTCAGAGGATTGAGTCAATTAATAAGTGGACTAAATTGTTTTACTTGTGTGAAACCTTAGTATTTAACGACGTGTTTTATCCTCATCAAAATGACAAGAGTGACATCCATGATGAGTTATTCTAGTCATCGATCTTATGTGCATATTTTGTGAGCTTTGCATGATTGCTATACATGTTGATTTGTAGATACAGGAATTGATGAGTCGATTTGATACATGTGTGCTTGAACTTGGCCCTTGGGTTATAACTTGTTTTCTTATGAACTTGAAGGTGAAGTGATTTCTCTTATGTCTCATTAATGTTGTTTACTTAAGGACAAGCAAAGGTTTAACTTTGGGGAGTTTGTTATGTCAATTTTATAGAGTTTTGTCTTGTCTTGCCTTACTATTTGATCTTAAATGAGCTATTTGGAAAAAAAAAAATTTAGTACCGATACGTGTTGTGTAGTGCGTTCTTAGTTTATAGAGCATTTTAATGCATGGAAGTTGGCCTTTCTAAGCTCATTTCCGGCTTTATCGGACCACTATGCATTCCCGAGCGAGATCAGGGTGATTCTAGTCGACTTCAAGGAATCATAGAAGATAAGTTGTTATTCGGATGGAACACTACAAGAGGGGGGTGAATTGTAGTATGGAACTTGCTAGCCAATTTTGCGGAATTATAAAGAAACTTAAAGCAAGTAGAGAAACAATGCAAGAGAGATTTTACGAGGAAACTTTCTAGGCCCAACTAGAAAGAAAACCTCGACCCACTAGGGATTTCAACTTAACTCTTTTCACTATAGGGCAACAACTCAGTTAAAAACCTATAAGGAACTCGGGCATTACTTGAGTTCCTCTACGAACTCAATTTCCCAATAGTTGTACCTCAAACAACTACGCTCTCACTGACTTCCCTAGAAGTCTCTCTTGACTCTTTTGCTTCAATCAAAGCCTCTCTGCTTCTCTCTCATAGACTTCACTCAAAGCCTACCCAAATACAACAGGAACTCACTCAAGTTCCTACCCCGTACACATCAGGAACTAACTCAAGTTCCTACCCAAAACTTATACAAGAATTCACTCAAACCCTTGACAAATTACCCATTACAAGAGCTCACTCAACCCTTTAACAACTCTTAAAATATAGACATTTGATAATTGATTAAACTCTAATATGTAGAGAGTGAATAACTGTAAAGGAACTCGGAACTGAGAGGAACTCGGAACTGCAGGAACTGACTCAAAAACGTGGAACAAATATATTTTCTTTAATTTCCTTCCACCTAAACCAGACTCTGTGGAATGACTGAGAAGTCAGACACTCATCAATGAATGAGAAAGCTCTTATTTTATAGAGGAAGAAACCTCAACCACTTTCTCCACAATCTTCTCCACTAACAACCACCAAGTCCTTCAATTAAGGCATGATCCCATGACTTTAATCAGTAGAGAAAATCGTTGAGTGAGGGCCAAGAAAAACCAGATTTTCCATGATCTCCTATTCTTTCTCCATCAATGTAGGTTTTTCCAAAACAACGTAAAACAATATTTTTTATTTTCTAAAACAAAACCTTTTAAATATGATTTTAATAAAATAGAAAAATAAAGTTTATTAAAATAACATAACTAACAATCAGATTTTATTTTACAAAAGATTAATTCTTATTTATTTATTAAAATGAATTTTTAAAAACATAAAAACGCAAAAGATATTAAAAACTAATCCTAGATTAAATAGGACTTTATTAAAAATGAAATTTAAATAATAAATAAATAAATATATGATATTAAAATCAGAATCCTAACCTAGATAAGATTTTACAAAAATTATCTTTTATTTTAAAAACATAAATAAATAGAGTTTTACTAGGAGATAAATACTCAAAGTCAAAGGTAAATCCCTAACAACTAGGAGTTTTAAAAGCCACGTTATTGACACTTAAAATTACCTTAAGACTAGGAGTATTATAGGAAAATAAACTGACGTTATTTCTCATAAGTTCCGACAAGTTCCTTTTGGCACCGTGTTCCTTAATTATTCAAGGTTCTACATACTTACATGAATCCTAGAAAATAAACTCTTATTTTCTTCTTCATGTTTCATGATGCTCCAACTCAAGAGCCTCATGTTGATAGTTCCGCCTCTGGAACTTCTCCATGCTTGTTCCTACTCAGGAACTTTATACTCGTTGTTCCTCTTAGGATCTGCTGAGGAACTGATCTGTTTGTGTTCCTTTCAAGAACTCTGTTGCTGCTTGGATACTTGATTTATTGACTTGAACTCTTCATGTTTGTTTCTTCATCAAACCTATATTTGTTTAGTATACATATTGGAAATCAAACATAGGTTAGTCGTTTGCTAGTTATCATCAAAACCATAAAGTCGGTGATGACAACCAATACAAGCAAGATGAAGAAAACTAAACTAATAAACAAGTATGCAGTAGTTAAGGAAACAAACTCTAAGTCTAATGGTACACTTATATGAAGGAAATAATGCCCTTGGTCCAAGTATGCATTCAATGTTAAGTCTAATAAATGCGGTTCAGTATTAATTAACAAGTTAATAATTCAGTGAGATCAAGTGAACTGAATGCCTAGCTAGAGGCCGCTTATGTTCAAGTGGAATTAATGATATTAATCCACAGCTTACTCTTGACTGAACCCGTAGGGTCACACAAATAGTACGTAAACGGATCAAGTATTTAATGGCATTAAATACTCCATCTATGGATATTCGGAATCAACGGATCTTGGTTTCAGTGGGAGCTGAGATCGTCACAGGCAAGAAATGAATACTCCGGAAACGATGATATTGCCGGAAACGGAAATATGGATCGTATCGGAAATATTAATATTATCCAAGTCGTAGATGTTGCCGGAAACGGAAACATGGTACGTATCGGAAAATATTATCGGAAATGGAAATATTGCCGGAATCGAAAATATTGCCGGAAACGGAAATATTGTCTGAATCGGAAATATTATCGGAATCGGAAAATAATTCCGGAAACGGAAATATTAAATATTTGTTCGAAACGGAAATTAATTCCGGAATCTGAAATATTAAATATTGTTCGTATCGGAATGAATTCCGGAATCGAGAATTTAATCGGAAGCGCATCGTACGAATTAGCATCGGACGAGGCCTGCCAGACGAAGGCCCAGCACGAAGCCAGGCCATCGCCCAGCAAGCCAAGCGCAACAACCACACGCCAAGCATGCGACCAGGCCCAGCGCAAAAGCCTGGCCCAGCCGAAGCTTGGGCGCGCGCGCGGGGCTGCGACGAGTGGGCTGGGGCTGTGCGTGGGCCGCAAGGCCTGCGTGCGGTAATAGCGTATTACTCGAAGTGTGTTACTCGAATCCTAAAGCGTATAGAGTTCGTTTAATGATTAAATTCCTAATTCTATTTGATAAATTAATTAAATAAGAGTTTTATTGTGATTCTAATTTAATTAATTCGTATCCTAATTCGATTCCAATTCTCTTTCCATACCCCTATAAATATGTGGCCTGGGTTCACAATTTATAACAAGTTTTTCAAGTATTCAAAGTGAGTTTTTGAGAGAAAATTCAGACACATTCCTTGCTCAAAAGTGCCGAAATTTTTAGTACCTTAAGGGCGATTCTAGTTGGTCAATCTTAAGGCGGATCCGGACGTACTGTGGACTATCTACGGAGGGACGACACTTGGAGTCCTAAAGACTTGTTCTTGTTCGGTTCGGGCGCAGCTAGGGAAAGCACGCAACAAAGAGTATGCATCTAAACTATGCTATATGATTATGTGTAAATAATATGTATTCCTGGCTAAATGGTTTTCCGCATGATTTATGAATTGTCATATGTATCATAACCTAACAGTGGTATCACGAGCCTCTTATTATTTTCATAATCTAAATTGCATGAACATGGTTAAATATTACAAATTTGCAAGAATTAAAAGGGGTGATTAATTTTCGTAATTGTTAATTAATTGCAAATTGCGTTTATTTAATTATACGTACGCAGTTTTTCGGCAGTTTCTTCGTTACTCATCCAAATCGAGTGATTTTTGTGTCAATTCCGCATGTAAAAGGCATTCTAAAATTTTGACAAAATTAGTATTTTTCTGCCGAACCCAGAATTCTCAAATTCGAAGCATAACTATGACTTTTCGAAGGTTTTAGTTTTTCGAATGCAAAATTTCGTAAATTTAAGATGTTAAATTAAATATTTGCGATTCTTGTTGATAAATCTTGAATTTTTGATTGACCTATTGTATATGTTTAACAAGTTTGAATGCCTAGCCTTGTTAATTATGCAATCTAATTTGTAATTATGATTAATTTGTTGAAAATTAGAATAATTTAGAATTAATTTGATTTTCATAATTAATTATAATTTAATTAGATACCTATGATTAAAAACCACCATAAAAATTGTAAATTTATGATAAATTTTAAATTTTTATGACCTAGGCTTGAATCCATGATAATCGGAAATCAATTGAATAATAAATTTTCGATTTTTCGCCCTAAAATTATGAAATTAATATTATTTATTAATTTGTCATTAATTTTAAATATAAATTTTAAATTTTATGCGATTCGTTCATATAACTTGCACGCACAAAGCAATGGACGCTACGTGTCACCCTTAAGGGGTGTTGTATAGTGCGGGCATGCGACGACGAGCAAGGGAGCTCGTCGCCCATGCGGCACGAATGCAATGAGCAAAGGCATGGTACACGAGCACAAGGCAGCAACCCTGCCTTGTGTCGTGGGCTATGAGCAATGGACGAATGGGCATGGGCGAAGGCAAGGCACGGCAATCGCGTGTGGGCAGCAAGCGAGCTGCGCCACAACGCGCACTGCCTTGCGCAAGCACGCGCAGCCTCGCTCGCAGCGAGCGCAAGCTCGCGTGCCACGAGTGCTGCGCCCAGCGTTGATGCCTCGCGCAGCGAGCGCTGGCTCGCACAAGCGAGCGCTGGCGAGCGCGCGCAGCGAGCGCTAGCTCGCATCAAGCGGGCGCTGGCGAGCGCGCACAACGAGCGCTGGCGAGCGCGCACATCAAGCGCTGGCGAGCGCGCACAGCGAGCGATGGCTCGCGTGCATCGAACGCTGGCGCGCGCGCAGCGAGCACCAACTCGCGCGATTGCTTGCGAAGGGTAGAAGCAACAGCTATGCGACGCAGCGCATGGGCTGCGCACACATGGCCAGCGATGGCTGTGTGCGTGTGGCCCATGGGCGTGCGATGCGTAGGGTGTTTGCGTTGCGATTAGATCGTTTTGAATGTTTAATTTGAAATTTTCAGTTTATGTAATTTTAATTAATTTTAAAATTAATAATTTAAATTATTTTCTTGGATTTTAATTTTGAATATTGTAATTATAATAAATTTTATTTATTCTAATTATTTTACTAAAATTAAAATCATGAATTAATTTAAATACGACTGAAATTAAATTAAACCTTTTTGGATTCAATTATAAATTTATATGAGCTTTAAATTTTAATTAAATTTGTATGTTTCCGGTTAGACTAGAAATACATTTTTATGTTTAAAATTAGTAAAGCATATGAATTTATTGGTTTAAGTGGAAGCCCTTTTTAGTCATAAACTCTTGATTAGGTCTACAAATCCTTAAGGTTAAAACAACTTGATTAGAATTAATAAGGACTGAATAATTGGTAGATTATTGGTGCCCTTGATTAATTGCTGCAAATGTTTACGTGATGCATAATGTGTTTTACTAACCAGCTATGTGGGCCATTCATGATAATGAATGGGTGAATGGTATATATTGTATATGTACTGTTTTGCAGGTTATGAAGTGACTAGTATGGCCCAAATAGGATAGAAAATATGGTCTGCGTACCATTAATTTGAATGTAATTGGTCTAAAGTACCAAAGTTGTTTTTCAATTCAAATATGGTCTGCGTACCATCAAATAGTTGTAATTAGTTTTAATTATAGCTTATCCTATTTGAAGAAAATGGTGCCTCCCACGGAAAGACGGACTTTGAAGTTAAAGCTTCAAGATGAAGTCGGGCCATACTAGATCACATTTATCTTATGCATGTTTTAAGTTATTTATTGCTTTTAAATATGTCTTAAAATGCATGAGATCAAAAGCTTGATTATGTTGCATGATTAAGGATTTTAGTTCACTTAAAATCTAACCAACATAGTAAGAGCCTTAAGTTCCAAACTTAAAAATTGAGTTATAAGGTGCCATGCCAAAATATACACTTGCTTGGATATCCTTTACATCAATCTAGTAATAGTTTTCGCTCAGCGAGGTGTTACTTATTGGTCCTAAAGGGGCAAGGTACACAAATAATTGTGAGTACATGTTAGTTTTGGTGAAACTCAACGATATAAGTAAGGAGTCCTTTTATGTCGTGGCAAAATCGATAGGTTTACCTAATAAGTTCTTAGACGTACCTATCAACCAAGAATAGTTTCTAGACTATTAGCAAAAGGCTTTTGCTTACCTAAGATGTTTTAGGATTAAGTCGACAAACTGTGCTTAGTTCTTCAATGATTTTAGGATCTTGGAATCATTTTATTCACACCTGCCGGAACACATAATTCGAATAAAATGCTAATGACTTGTTTAAATTGCATGATTGCTTTCATTTTCAAGTTATTATTCATGATAAATGTTTAGACTTTGTATGCTTCAATGTATGTTTTAATTATTGTTTATAATTAAATATCTTGCACTGCAATAAATCCTTTTAGAAAGGTAACAGTAAATTTCCTCGATTGGTAGTGAATCCAAAAACGATTCACGGAAATGAGAGAAAATGAGTAATTTAAAATGTACGTTTCTTATAGCGACTTTTATGGTTGTTTTCGAACATCAAAGTCGAATGGCAAACCAATTGGTGCTTGTGAATTCAAAATACACTGTAGTTTTGAGATCATAAAGCATTGAGCTTAAAACGCTCAGCTTTACCAATGGTTAACAACCTAATATCTTTGTCCATTTAATTCTCGAATGAGTCTAGTCCCTAGACATTCGAATAGATCGATGCTTAGAGAACTTTAGAAGCTTCTGGTAAGATCATCTAGTTGAAACTTAATATTCAACATAAATTAAATGGTAAGAACCTTGTTGGGGTGACATTGGACATGTCTAACAAAGTATAAAAGTCAACACTAAAGAATTCAATTCTTAAGACTATAAGAAAGGGTACAAGAAATAGGAAAACAAAGGAATAAATGAAAGGAATTTACGATTCCGTTTCTACCTATAAGTTTATGTTTAAAGAGAAGTGACCTAGCAATCAAACTTCCTTGGTATCATATACCGCTTGAGGTTCTTACTTCGGTAATAAGTCAAACAATGGAAGCTAGGATACACTAATGGCCTACAAGTGGGAAATGAAGCATGGCAATGCTGCATTAGCTGTAGGGTCATCTAGTTTGTTTTAAGTCCTTTCAAGGCTGGAACTAAATGGCTATTTTGTTCCATAATCAGCATACCTAAATTTCTGCTTCAAACACAGAAAGACTCACATTCAGAAGAACAAAAACAATGCTTGTTTGTTTGTTTATTTGAATGAAATGGTCATTTACGGGATGAGTCAATATGCTTGATTAAAACAAACAACTCTTTAAAGAACTTTACTAGGTTCAAATCAACCCCTTGATTTGAGTTCCACTAATCTTTGGCATTGTTGCTTAGACCATATCAATAAGTTAACATTCAAAAGCTCTATTTTGATGGACTTTTGAAAGTTGATTGATTTCTAGATCATTTTAAGACAACTATTCTTACTTGTTGAAAGTAACAAAAGATATGAACTATTGTTAGAACGCCTAGACAATAGAGTTCAAAGCTAAAGAAAGATTTTATGACTTTATTATTTCACATGGATTTGAGTGAATATAGGTTTATTTACTCAAATGTGATATAAGTTGAATCTGTTTGGCTAGTTCAAAGATTCAGAAGTTTAAAATCCACTTGGTAAGAAATCATAAAGATCTAGGTTAGATCATGTTGATGATTACTTAAATCAAGAATGATCATCAATGATTGTGTAGTAAAATTCACAATCTAGCTCCATAAGATATGGCATATCTAAGTTGGAATGATCGAAGTCGATTAGTACTTGATTCGATCAATGATGGATCATAAAGACTTTTCCTATAATTTCTAAAACAAAATGCTCAACTACCACCAAACTAAACCAAATTCGTCAAAGCTATTGAAAAGTAATTTCAGAATAACTTTTCATAAAATATATCTAGAGAGTTCCTAAACTCAGTGGGAGCTTAGTGTTTTTCATTCGACAAACTAAGGCCCAAGTATAGATATATGTTTCATTGTGATTTATTCAAATGAGACACAAGGGTATTGTTTCTACCACGAATTTTTGAGAACATAATGTTTGTTTGCTCGAAATAATGTCCTTTTGGAGATTCGTTTCCAAAATGACAAGTGGGAGAAAATAGACCTCGAAAGTCTTCGAGGCGAACAACAAACATAAACGGACATTCCGGAGGCTTTTCGAAGTGCTTCAGAAAACCCGAACGTATTCTTTAAGGACTTTAGAAGTGGCTTTTAAAGAATAGACATCTCTTAGAAGACTTTACAAGTGATTCAAGGAGAACAGAATATTCAAAGGACTTTTAAGTGGCTATTGACATTCTGTTGTTTGATGTTCTATACCCAAGTAGGCATAGAATTCAAGTCACTGAAACTATGAGATTCTTCTATTAGATAGTGAAGAAACATAGAGATCAGGTCAATGAAACTATGAGATTCTTCTATTAGATAGTAAAGAAACCTACAACTTGCAGTCAAACTATTAGAAGTGACTTGTAAGAAAGCTATGACGAAACCCAGATTCCCTAAAATGGTTAGAGGCCATATATAGACTCAAATGTTTTAAATGGTTAGAGGCCATAAAACATAACCAATGTTTTGATGACAAAATTGAAATTTTGTTGATTTGCAAGAATAGTTTCACACCTATTGGTTGCAAGTTTGTTTTAAGGATAAAAACCATCAAACATGGAATTGTGTTCACACACAAAGCTAGATTAGTTGCTAAAGGTTACAAGCAAATTCATGGCATGGATTGTGTTGAAACCTCATGCAAAATCGTAATGCTTAAGTCTGTAATTCAAGCAATGATTGCATATTGGTACATATGGCAATTGGATGACAAAACGTATTCCTCAATCAAATGTTGGAATATAATATGTACATGGTATGTCATAGAATTTGTGGATCCAAATAAATGCTTGAAAAGGAAAGCTAGCTTATAAAATCTAAGTACAGATTTAAGCAAGCAATTGGGAATTGGAACTGTATTTTAAGTGAAGCTAATAAGCATTTTAGTTTCATAAAATATACATGATTCTTATAGATATATAAGAAGTTTAGTGGGAGTACTTAAAACTTAATTGGTCCTATGTGTATTACACACATATCTCTCTATTGTGAAATAACATTCAAATGCTAATGACTTAGATTTGAAATTATTCATCAATGATGGACCATGGCGAAACTTAGTACATACTGGGTATTAAGATCTATTTACAAAGATCTTATGATATTGTTTTGGATTAAGTAATGGCATTTACTAAATCAAACACGAAAGTCTCCATTGGATATATTCGACCCATGTGAATAAATCTAAGTAAAGGATGTTTGAACTATGTATAAGCATTTACTAAGTTAAACATCAAAGGATCTAAATAAGATTCTTAACCTATATTATATGTCAAAGAATTTAGCTGAATTTAGTATCTACTGAAACTAGATAAGCTAAAGTTACATATATGAATAGAATTCAATTGGGAATTATTCTGCAAAAGAATTTATCATGTATGATATAATATGAGGATCGCCAAAAACGTATCGTATGACTTTAGCCATGACGAACATATACCAATCTCTATTGATCTAAGTAAAGATCAACTAGATTGAGATCAAGAATACTTATGATACTTGAAAAGGTACATAGGAATAGTTCTTGATTCAAGGAAATAAAGATATGCTAAATATTGATGCTACACGCATAAACACTGGCAAAGGATCAAGCAAGACCCTTTGGAGTTAACCATTGATAAGGACGAGCTATAGAGCATCGTGTTTTGAAAATGGCAACATGGGTTGGAGACCATGAGTTGTTGCGTGGGAAATTAAAATAATAATTTCTATGTTCTAAGATATAGTTGGAGAGTCTTCCACATATCTATGAACTGCTTGGATAGGTAAATCCAAACAAAGCATCACTAGCAACCTATACAGTTGAAGTAAAAGTAATTATTGCCTAAGAAGCAATAAAACAGGGTTGTTTAAAGTTCTTCACTAAACTTGGGTAGATCACCTATCTGCTGGCTTGATGGTTCTTCATTGAAAATGCGTAGAACCACTCTTGAAGCAAGAAAAACGTCTGCTAACTTGATGGTTCTTCATTGCAAAATGAGTAAAACCACCATCGAAGTAAGAAAGACTAGATCACATAATAAACAAACTCGAAAAGATCTTATCATCATATCTCAAAGAACATTCGATGAAAAGGATGTTAAGATTGGCAAAGCATGATAACTAAACCTATGCAACAAGTGAGAAGCAACACTCACGTTGTAGCACTGGAAATCAAGCATAGCTTTGAATTCCATGAAATGTTTTAAAGATGGGTTAGAGGCCCATGGTTGTAAAACATTGGGGTTGAACATTTATCATATATGAAATGTATTTTCATATTCCATTTAATCTTGGTTTAGTATTAAATGATGAGTCCCTTCAAATTTGACGAAATATTCAAGATAGACTGTCATGACCAGTCCTGTGACTAAGAAATGTCTATCAAGTGAACTTGAATGTCAAAGGTTGAAACTGGTCCCTAGTCGGAGTTTTCTATAAAGTTGGACGCATAGAAAACGTTAGACGATTAGAATGCAAGATGACTAGTAGTTCTGTTTCTTGAACTATGTGGACATGGCAATGTCATAATCATTTGCATAGATACTTTCTTTGGGAAGACTAGTATCGGACAAGACCTATGAAACTTTACGTAAGAGAAGAAAATCTGTCATAAGTAAATTTCATTAAAATTATTAGACACTAAATCCTCAATACCGGAGTGATTTGAGATTACTTGTTTGAGAACTGGTTGCTTTGACGTTGACCAACCGTCGCACCGTAAAAGGAGGCTATAAAGGCAACGCTCAGGTAATCACCTATCAAACGAAGTCTAATCTCAAGATCGCAAGATTGGGATTGTCCTCCCATAAATCGGGATGAGATGCTTAAAAGTTGTACAAGGCCACTCGGAGAGCTAGAAACTGTGAAATGCATGGCCATGCTCGGATGAATCATAGGCTATGATTATCTGTTTATTTGATCAGTTGAACTCTGAAACCGAGGAACACCTCTGGACATAATAAGGATGACAACTCTTACCTTATGTTCAAGAGCAAGCATCGAGCGACAAAGGAATTAGGAAATGCACACTTGTCCCTAAGGACAAGTGGGAGACTGAAGGAAATAATGCCCTTGGTCCAAGTATGCATTCAATGTTAAGTCTAATAAATGCGGTTCAGTATTAATTAACAAGTTAATAATTCAGTGAGATCAAGTGAACTGAATGCCTAGCTAGAGGCCGCTTCAGTTCAAGTGGAATTAATGATATTAATCCACAGCTTACTCTTGACTGAACCCGTAGGGTCACACAAATAGTACGTAAACGGATCAAGTATTTAATGGCATTAAATACTCCATCTATGGATATTCGGAATCAACGGATCTTGGTTTCAGTGGGAGCTGAGATCGTCACAGGCAAGAAATGAATACTCCGGAAACGATGATATTGCCGGAAACGGAAATATGGATCGTATCGGAAATATTAATATTATCCAAGTCGTAGATGTTGCCGGAAACGGAAACATGGTACGTATCGGAAAATATTATCGGAAATGGAAATATTGCCGGAATCGGAAATATTGCCGGAAACGGAAATATTGTCTGAATCGGAAATATTATCGGAATCGGAAAATAATTCCTGAAACGGAAATATTAAATATTTGTTCGAAACGGAAATTAATTCCGGAATCGGAAATATTAAATATTGTTCGTATCGGAAATGAATTCCGGAATCGAGAATTTAATCGGAAGCGCATCGTACGAATTAGCATCGGACGAGGCCTGCCAGACGAAGGCCCAGCACGAAGCCGGGCCATCGCCCAGCAAGCCAAGCGCAACAACCACACGCCAAGCATGCGACCAGGCCCAGCGCAAAAGCCAAGCCCAGCCGAAGCTTGGGCGCGCGCGCGGGGCTGCGACGAGTGGGCTGGGGCTGTGCGTGGGCCGCAAGGCCTGCGTGCGGTGCTAGCGTATTACTCGAAGTGTGTTACTCGAATCCTAAAGCGTATAGAGTTCGTTTAATGATTAAATTCCTAATTCTATTTGATAAATTAATTAAATAAGAGTTTTATTGTGATTCTAATTTAATTAATTCGTATCCTAATTCGATTCCAATTCTCTTTCCATACCCCTATAAATATGTGGCCTGGGTTCACAATTTATAACAAGTTTTTCAAGTATTCAAAGTGAGTTTTTGAGGGAAAATTCAGACACATTCCTTGCTCAAAAGTGCCGAAATTTTTAGTACCTTAAGGGCGATTCTAGTTGGTCAATCTTAAGGCGGATCCGGACGTACTGTGGACTATCTACGGAGGGACGACACTTGGAGTCCTAAAGACTTGTTCTTGTCCAGTTCGGGCGCAGCTAGGGAAGGCACGCAACAAAGAGTATGCATCTAAACTATGCTATATGATTATGTGTAAATAATATGTATTCCTGGCTAAATGGTTTTCCGCATGATTTATGAATTGTCATATGTATCATAACCTAACATTATATAATTAGACTTCTCTTCTGAAGTTCCTTTCACTTCTAGAGTTCCTTTCAGGAGCTTCACTTCTTCTTGTATATATCTTCAGAATCTTCCAATTAAATGATCTGTATTAGCCGTCATTACTTTTTCATGCACAACTAAACAATACACACATTAGTTAGATAATCATCATTTGTTCATAATCATCAAAACACTATATTACTCAACAATATTTCCCCTTTTTGATGATGACAAACAAATGATGCTTATCGCAAATTAAACATTAAAGATGTACATTAATTGTACATTAATTCCCCCTTAATAATACAGACTGGAAACTATTGAATAAGTCATGCATAAGAGACCCATGTTATGAAGAGGATCTAGACTTGACTATATTAGACAATGAGCATTATACATAATCTTCCCCTTTTGTCATTATCGAAAAGGACATTCTTACACATATTTGCTTTAGGTAAATCATATATTCATATTGCTATATGCCACAATTACCACCATAGAGGTTAAACACTTGTTAGTCCTAAAAGTCTCAAGATGCTCAATTTTCAAACTTAGGATGCATATGCTACACGAATTTCCAATTCACAATCCAAAGATCCAACTTTAAAATTACTGAAGGAACTTGACAAATAATAAATTAAAGTCAAGCATAGATCAAATTTGAAAGTCAAAAATGGATTAAGAGAGTGTGATATTTGTAATATCGGGCTCAAAGAAGTATGAAAGAAATTTATGGAACAATTTGAATAGAGGGAACTTTGAGATAGATAGTGTGCTCTATAGTTAGGTTTTCAAAGTGAGGTTCTCAACAATCATTAGAGTTTATCACTTTACCTCACAATCTTGAAATTTCTTCTAAACATGACACACGTTCACCATGATATGTACCAATCAAGTTCACTTCTCTTCAACCACCAACTTTCCTTGAGAAACACACTGATAAAAGGAACTTGAACGTATTTCATCAAGTTCTTTCAATTTTTGCTTATGTTCCCCTTTCAACTGATTTCATGAGTAAACGTTTTCAGAATCATATGTCATCTAGGAAATAATAAAGATTTGATCACCCTTGTTTTTCTTTTTCTTTTTCTTTTTGTTTTCTTTTTTTCATACTTTTTTTTTTTTTTTTTGAAACAAGGGTGTCATTACACGTTGTGGCACTTTCCTAGAGTTTTAAGTACAACATCAAAGAGAAAATATATTGATACATACTTGAGTTCCACCACCAAATATGAATCATTTACATTTGTTCCTCCCTTATTCCCCCAGAGTTCCTTACCATTCCTCTATTCATTTTGGAGCTTGTAAGTGTAGCTCCATCTAATGATTTCCCTCGAAATATCAATTGATAAAGTATAATAAACTTGCTTCTCACTTCTTCCACGAACGTCCCCCTCACAATGTATCCATCCATTTATAACTCTTTATGTATCATCAAACCATACAAATCAATGAATATTAACTTAGAGCTCGTGGGAAGTAGTAAATTTGAAGTGTCGGGATATGAGTGGAATGATAATTTTGGAAATAAGGATCTCTGAAGTTATGAAATGTTAATGATAGGAATATAGAATACAACGTAGAGATACAATACTAGATTGTAGAGTATGATTGTACTTAGCACGGACACACAACCCAAAGGTTGTAGAATAATGCTAATGGCTCGGCACAATAAAACACTCTTTGCAAATGTAGTATAATGCTCAACCCAATCACGAACACACAAACCAGTCTTGTGGAAAGATGTTGTTCTTCAAATATGGTATGGATAAGTGGAAGTTGGTTAAAATATAGGTTTGTTCCCTCTGACAATATTAAGCAAGATAAAGAAATACTTTTATGGGAATCTACTTGTCTAGTTCCATCAATGTTTCTTCCATTGTTTCTTTGGCAACTTAGGATTTTCTTGTTTGATAGCATCCATATAGTTCTATTATGAGACATCTAATACTCTTTGGGCAAGTGAGTATGCCTTTTACAGCACAAAATATAAGTGTGATACATTTACTTTAAGCATACATAATTGCCTTATCTAAATATGTATAGGAGTTCCAAATCAACAAAACTCATGGAAAAGACTATGTTATGCTCATGTCATTGCTTCATTAAGTATTGATCCTCCTAATAATCCATGAATAGATGAAATCATAAGGAAAGCATAATCACATAATGCATTTCAAGACTTTTACAATTAAATTAATAAGTAAACAATATAACACATTAAAACATGATATGATATGAATAAGAAAAATGTACCTTATATAATTTTTTTTTCATGTGTATGATTACTTTGAGGTGCTGGACTAATTTTGATGAATTTATGTTCGAGTTCCTCGAGTGCTAGTTCCATCATCTTGATGCCCTCATATCTTATGGAAACTTTCACTTAAACTCGAATACTGTCAATCATTCTTCAAAAGTTCCTTCACAAGCTTTTGCCATTTGATCCTCATAAATATCACTCTTTATTTAATTTTTATAGAAATCAAGAGAGTGGTTGTTGTGTTCCTTCATCATGTTGATATAAACACTTATGCTCATGAACCCTTATAAAAAAAAATTGTTAGGATCTACATTTATGTATATATATCATTGTAAATATACACAGTAATAAATCAGTTTCTCTTGAAAACAAAAGAGTTAATTTTAAAATCATTTTTCAAGAAGGAACTTGTCATTGTTCCTTATAGGCAAAAAGAAGTCATATTCTGTTTGGAACAACCTACGTCCCATATGTGCAACAACATATAATTATATATAATTACCTTATAAACAAGCTACTGGAGAGAGAGTCTCCTAAAAATCAATACCTTTCTGACTGGTTGTTCCTTTCAAGAACCGACCTTCTCTGAGTTCCTTTGTCGATGTCATTGATAAATTGATTGAATGAATGTTGTAGTGCACACAGGAACTCGATGAATGAAACTGACAATTTCTCTACTACTAGAGCAGTAGTGGAACTTGTTGCATGATATTGATTGATAGAGTTGATCTTCGGCTTCATGAATTGGAACTTGGACCTTAGTTTGAAGTTCCTCGACATGAGCTTATGTAGCTGGCTACTGTTGCTTTTAATAGTGACATATTTTATCATTAGAAACTCGATTAATTCTACAGGAACTTGTGAGTTTAATATTGAAATAAACTTTAACCTGTTTGCTGGGAATAGACATGTTAGTTTCAATCACAACTAATATATTCACTTATTTCAACGCATATTTTTATATTTGTTGTAAACTCTGGATCATCTTCAATAACCCCTAGAAATAACAAGTTATTGTTAGGAACCAAATAGTGATCCACAAAGTATGTGTTCCCTCTTTGATTCCCTTCAACTATGAAATTTCTAGCTATTACTGATGATGTAATTTATTTTTAAAATAACCAGAGAAAACTTAATTTTGGAAACTCTAAACAAATGTGCATTAATTACTCGACAATAAAAAAAAGTCACAATGGAACGGGAACTTGACTTACCAGCTTTTCATTTGGAACCAATCTTAACTTAATTGTCAAAAGTTATAAGTTTTCCATTGTAGGTAGCAACCGAACGATAATAGTGAATTTTCTTTCATAGAACAATCGTTGTCGAGATATAACGAGTTGTTCCCCCTTAGTTGTAGCCACCTCATTTTTCATGTTACTAGTAAGCTAGAACATGTTCCTATGGTCTTCATGGCCATTCTCCATCTTGAGTTATTTTAATATGAGTAATCTGGGAAAAAATAACACTCAAGTGTAATACTTTTGTGCAAAGGGTTATGATTAGCAAGTTAGTCTAAAATAAATATATACTCAAACATAATAACAAAATATAATGTTCCTAGAAAATTTACTTCACGAAAGAAACATGAAACATATATTTTGTTCCATGGAACTTAGGTTAACAACAATTAAGAACATGTACATGAAAAACTTTGACACCATAGATTTGCTATCAAATAGTTTATGTACCATTTATCAAGTTACTGTAACCTTGAGTTCGCGGATAGTTCCACCAGATCTTAGGAAGAGTTCCTTTGATCAATGGAACTTATTATTATGCATTTTATAAATATTAAATTCCAAAACAAAACCTATACACAAATAAGGTTAGTTTGCACAACAATTTAAGAGAAACAGGTTTATCAAAAAATATTCAACATTAATTAACACAAGTAAAATGAGGGAACAACCTTACTAACATTTCACATGATTGAGTTCCTTTGAGATGTCCAAAGTGACTTCCAATTATATAGTGCATGTGAGTTGATTCGTTGATATGACCCATCATATGTGGAAGGAACTTACATGTTGGTGGAACTAGAACTAGTTTACATCTGAAGTTCCAAGTTCCGAGCCTGAGTTCCTCTTCACTGTTCCAACGAATCTAATGGATTTCCAACTCATTTTTTCTTGGTGTAATTCTGATGTTGTTATACACACACTCAATCATGAGTTATAAACCTGTAAAAATAATTTCGCTTCTACTACCTTCCAAAATCATGCATTAGTAGTAAATATATTTAGGTAGCATAATTTAGAAGATTAAAGTATACAAAAATTGTATACTAACAGACCTGTAAACAATTCATGGTCTTGGGAACCTGACATAATTTCAGTTCCTTTCTTTTTAGCAGTAGCATCTTAGAAAATGATTATTTTAAACTGCTAGATCTAAGATTTAACATGCATACATATAATAAATATTCAATATACTCATAATACATGGAAAAACCGTTCTTTGGACAATGAATGATATAACATTAAATTATGCAGCTCAAAGAATAAAGTTCCCTTTGCAGGGAAACAAAGTTCCAGGAGTGACTATATGCATTGTTCCTTTGTCTTGTTCCTTGAACCATTCAAATAATGCATGAATGCAAAATCAGTTTTGGAATCTGAAATTTGTCTCACAAAAACATATTTGAGACAATCCAAAATCGATTAAACAAATTTAAAATATATTTGAACAATTTTCATAAAATGTTGTTAGGAACTTGATTTAAATAAATAGCGTATGCATATAAAGATCTCAAAAATTAGATGTTTACCTTAACTGTATCAGTAAGGATCTTTTCGTTGCAGCCTTTATCTGTTCCTTGGAATGGTTCTGAAATGAGTTCCTTTATTCGAAAGTTCCTCTTCGGATTTTGATCCTTGTTCCGATGTGGGGAGCTGATGTAATGTATTTTTATAATGTCGCACCTTCGTGAGTTCATAAGTATAACTCGTGGGTCAACAATGATCCAGCGAGTTCCTCAATGTAGAACTTAAATTAACAGGAACTCTGACATATTAATGTGCACCTTTGTTTGTTCATGTACCAATTTCTTTGTCGAGGGAACCCAACAGATTTGGGTCCCTTCTTGTTAGTAGTAACTGTTAAGAAAATAATCAACACAGCAACTACTACCAAGATACAATATGCCTTCATATAAATGATATTCAATATATTCATGAAGCATATAAAATAATAGTTCTTAGGCAGAGAAAAAATAAGTAGGATATTTTGTTGCCTAAAAAATTAAAAACTCCGAGTTCCACAGATATGCATTTTTCAAAATACGTTTCCTTGAAATAATTTTAATGTACTGAAGTTTGAAAAAATAAATTGAAAAATCATTTATTAAATATAGATTTTAGATTTTTCAAATTCAATTTTAAATCAAAACAAAACAGAAGTTCCATTAGAAACAATGCAAGGAACACGCAATAAATTGATGTATGCACACAAAGGTCTAAAGGAATAGATATTTACCTTAGAAGATCTCCTGTTATACCTTGACTGACTTTTATTCAACAATAAAAGTCAGATCTGCCTTGTTCCTTTGAATGGGTAGGATCGAGTTCCTTTCATCAAGTTTCTTGTAATTGTTCCTCCTTCCAGGAACTTAACTCATCAGGGTTGCCTGCTTATCAGCGAGTTCCGGCTCTGATACCAATTGTTATTCGGATGGAACACTACAAGAGGGGGGGTGAATTGTAGTATGGAACTTGCTAGCCAATTTTGCGAAATTATAAAGAAACTTAAAGCAAGTAGAGAAACAATGCAAGATAGATTTTACGAGGAAACTTTCTAGGCCCAACTAGAAAGAAAACCTCGACCCACTAGGGATTTCAACTTAAACTCTTTTCACTATAGGGCAACAACTCAGTTACAAACCTATAAGGAACTCGGGCATTACTTGAGTTCCTCTACGAACTCAAGTTCCCAACAGTTGTACCTCAAACAACTACGCTCTCACTGACTTCCCTAGAAGTCTCTCTTGACTCTTTTGCTTCACTCAAAGCCTCTCTGCTTCCCTCTCATAGACTTCACTCAAAGCCTACCCAAATACAACAGGAACTCACTCCAGTTCCTACCCCGTACACATCAGGAACTCACTCAAGTTCCTACCCAAAACTTATACAAGAATTCACTCAAACCCTTGACAAATTACCCATTACAAGAGCTGACAGGCTAAAGTCGTATCACCTAGTCAAAAATAAACCTAATTCCACTAACAAGGTAGCAAGGGAAGTCAGGATCGTATCCACAGGGAAACAAGCGTTCTTTCTACTATTAAAACTAAGGTCTAAACTATTGGGAAACAAGAAAGTTGGTTGATTTGTATATTAAAACTAAGACAATAATAAAAGAGGAATAAATAAGATATTAAGAGGTCTAGGGCATAGGTTCACCAATGAACAACAATCCGGGATGATAAACAATATTAATAATCAATAGAACAGTTAATTAGATTAGCATGCTCTCTCGAATCGATACTAATCATAGACTTAGAATTAACGGGCTCTCGCTACGTATTAATCCCAGTTCTACCTATTGATACAAGCCTAAACATCAAATTGCATCTCTCGAATCTTAACTTGATATTGCTAGACTAATACAATTAGACCTGCGCAAATCTAATCGCATAGTAAATAAAATCAATCAATAGGAATTAACCACAATACCAACAATCAACAACATTCAATCATCCCTTCATATTAATTCATGGATTCCCAAAACCCTAGAATATAAACTACTCATAAATATTTAATTTAAACAAAGCAAACATGATTAATGAAAACATAATTAAAATTGAATAAAGAAGGAAAGAAATAATAAATACCAAATTGAAGAACAAAGGATGAAATTTAAAGTTTGAAACTTGAAAGCAATAATAAAAGTAATTAACAAAAGTTTAGAGAAAGAATAAAAACTAAGCAATAAACTAAGGTACTAGAAAAATAAGATGATTTAAAATAATATGTCTAAGGGCTATATTTATAGTCTTGCCCAAAAGTAAAAGAAAAAAACCGGAAACAAAGCTAAAATCCGCGCCCAAGGGTTGTCGTCGCCCGATCGGGCAATGGGCCGCCCGATCGGGCGATCTGCTCGTCAAACTGCACGATCCCGTATCTTAAAAACGTCATATCTCCTTCGTTATAAGTCGGAATTAGGCGAGTGACCACTCGTTGGAAATCTCTTGAAGTCTAGAATCCAACCCAATTTAAATCGCTGAATTTGGAGTTGTATAACTTGAGTTATGATCAAAAGAGTGGACGAGATTCAGTTTTCTACTTCTTTCACTATTCGCTTTGCTTGAAAATCTTCCAACTCAATGTTTGCGTTCTCGAAAGTATATATTCTCTTGTATTGATTCAAATAAGTAGGAAATGCACAAAAATATGCTAATTCCTATAATGATGAACCTGGAACTACAAACACACTACAAGGACCACATTAGTACAAAAAATCGCTCCGAAGAGCTCATTTGAGATCAAAAAGTACTAAGGGACGAGGGTAAAAACTCTATATAAAACGCATATATCAAGAGCTCACTCAACCCTTGAACAACTCTTAAAATATAGACATTTGATAATTGATTAAACTCTAATATGTAGAGAGTGAATAACTGTAAAGGAACTCGGAACTGAGAGGAACTCGGAACTGCAGGAACTGACTCAAAAACGTGGAACAAATATATTTTCTTTAATTTCCTTCCACCTAAACCAGACTTTGTGGAATGACTGAGAAGTCAGACACTCATCAATGAATGAGAAAGCTCTTCTTTTATAGAGGAAGAAACCTCAACCACTTTCTCCACAATCTTCTCCACTAACAACCACCAAGTCCTTCAATTAAGGCATGATCCCATGACTTTAATCAGTAGAGAAAATCGTGGAGTGAGGGCCAAGAAAAACCAGATTTTCCATGATCTCTTATTCTTTCTCCATCAATGTAGGTTTTTCCAAAACAACGTAAAACAATATTTTTTATTTTATCTAAAACAAAACCTTTTAAATATGATTTTAATAAAATAGAAAAATAAAGTTTATTAAAATAAAATAACTAACAATCAGATTTTATTTTACAAAAGATTAATTCTTATTTATTTATTAAAATGAATTTTTAAACACATAAAAACGCAAAAGATATTAAAAACAAATCCTAGATTAAATAGGACTTTATTAAAAATAAAATTTAAATAATAAATAAATAAATAAATATATGATATTAAAATCAGAATCCTAACCTAGATAAGATTTTACAAAAATTATCTTTTATTTTAAAAACATAAATAAATAGAGTTTTACTAGGAGATAAATACTCAAAGTCAAAGTTAAATCCCTAACAACTAGGGTTTTAAAAGCCACGTTATTGACACTTAAAATTACCTTAAGACTAGGAGTATTGTAGGAAAATAACTGACGTTATTTCTCATAAGTTCCGACAAGTTCCTTTTGGCACCGTGTTCCTTAATTATTCAAGTTTCTACATACTTACATGAATCCTAGAAAATAAACTTTTATTTTCTTCTTCATGCTTCATGATGCTCCAACTCAAGAGCCTCATGTTGATAGTTCCGCCTCTGGAACTTCTCCATGCTTGTTCCTACTCAGGAACTTTATACTCGTTGTTCCTCTTAGGATCTGCTGAGAAACTGATCTGTTTGTGTTCCTTTGAAGAACTCTGTTGCTGCTTGGATACTTGATTTATTGACTTGAACTCTTCATGTTTGTTTCTTCATCAAACCTATATTTGTTTAGTATACATATTGGAAATCAAACATAGGTTAGTCGTTTGCTAGTTATCATCAAAACCATAAAGTCGTGATGACAACCAATACAAGCAAGATGAAGAAAACTAAACTAATAAACAAGTATGCAGTAGTTAAGGAAACAAACTCTAAGTCTAATGGTACACTTATATAATTAGACTTCTCTTCTGAAGTTCCTTTCACTTCTAGAGTTCCTTTCAGGAGCTTCACTTCTTCTTGTATATATCTTCAGAATCTTCCAATTAAATGATCTGTATTAACCGTCATTACTTGTTCATGCACATCTAAACAATACACACATTAGTTAGATAATCATCATTTGTTCATAATCATCAAAACACTATATTACTCAACATAAGTTTTGGTCCAAATGAGTTAGACTTGGGCATAGAAAAGGAGCTAGAAGAACTCCACAGAAGCTTCTGTGCTCGGGTCCAAAGGATGATATTGTTTTGATTAAGTATATCTCGGTGATATTAGATTATGTATTGAGAGGTATAAATATTATATCTTTATACTTGTGGCAATTAGGTAGAACATATTCTAATAAATTTATAAAGCCCGCTAGTGTGTTGTTTTAAGGAGACTTCGATTCAAGAGAACTTGTCAACCTATATACACTACAAGAATTTGTATCTTTAACGACAACCTAATTACGACGGGTCAAAAATCCCGTCGCAAAAGCCTTTTGCGACGGGGCTAACAACCAAACAATGACGGGAATAACCGTCGCAAAATGTCTTTTACGACGGGTTAACGACGAGATTTTCTATTAACGACGGCCCCTTTTTATGACGGGTTCGCGAAAGGAAATCTCGTCGTTAATCAACGATTATTGGCCTTTCGCGACGGAATTTTCCGTCGTTAATAGTACAATTTCTTGTAGTGATAATATTATCTGATTTATTATTGTTGTTCGTGTCCAACCTTGTATTGTATTTGTAGTGAATCGTTGTCCTGAATCTTTATTATTGATATTCCTTGTTCACTCATGTCTTAATTTCATTATAAAAACCCAAAAATTTCTGGCTACTTTAGTCTAGGACCTTTTGTTGATATTAGAAAAGAACATTGTTTTACTAAGGATTTAATATTTCGAATGACCCAGACTTCCCTATCTATACTTTAGTCAGTGAATCTTAAATTTATCTTTAATAAGTGTCCGATTTAACATGTCAAGACACTGCATGTAAAAGAGCAGCAATATCCCAAATTCCATTTTCAACAACAAAGTGATCAACTATAATATCTAAATTAATTTTGGATAGCATAAGTGTCCAAGTTCCTTTGAACCGGACTTAAATAAGTGCTGAAAACGTTTCACCCAATTACCCAAAGCTTATCCAAATTTGAAGATGCATGTGAGAATGAAATCATTGCTTACCTACCTAATTAGTGAAATATTATTTGGCACTCGTACGTAATTAATTACGTATGTACAAGTATATTCAGTAACTTGGCCGTGTATTCTATTATACATTATTCATTAGCATGTACTTTTTGATAATAATAATAATAATAATAATAATAATAATAATAATAATAATAATAATAGTTTATTAAAAATATAAAAAAATAAAGAAAATGGCAGACAAACTGGTAGACACACATGACCCATCAAAAATATTTCACGCCATCAATTAAGGGCCATATCATTCTACTGTGACTTTCCTTCTATTTTTATCTACTTATACAAGCAATCTACAGTTACTTTGAACAACATCACAAACAACCCTTTTTTATATTTTACATTTTCTTTTTGTTTTTATGAGTACGATCGAGTACGTACATTTAATTTTTGAACAGATTTGTGTATCAACAAATATAGTAATTCCGTTCAAAAATTAAAACATACATGCCATGCATAAGTTTTTTTTCCTAATGAGTCAGCATGACAAGACAAGACAAGTTATAATTGAGGATTAGAACCTATAACTTATCTTACACATATTCTCAAGCTTAATCAGTTGGGTAAGTCTTAAGAACTCGCACTTCTATGAATATCAAATAGCTTAGTTACTTGAAATCGAATCCCATCTCCGTCGCATGCTTAGTGACTCTCTCTACACCCGAAAAAAAAAAAACTCACCCCTAAAAATTAAATAAAAGCTACAACAATGAATGATATTTTGAATTGTAATTTCAATATTATGGTGAGCAGATTAGCATAAAGACATAAAGCAATTAAATTGAAAAAAGAGAGAAAATACGGAAACAAAAGCTTGAAGCAAAATCCATATATAATAATACAACCTCAAAAATGTACAAGCAATGCAACAATATAATGTACTCCCCACTAATACCAAAAGTTTGTTGTGTCGACTAGCTAGCTATTTCAGTAATTAATTAATTAATTAATTAACAACCTCCCAAAAACCAAAAAAGATTGAGATTGATTAGTCTCATAACTCGATCATAAGATGAGCATGCATGTCAGCTGATAATTCCTCCGATTCATAATTAAATAAAAATAAAAATAAAAAACTAAGGAGATCTCCAATTCTGTAAACCAAGATCATTATGGTTTCTAGAAGGAGCAGAAGAAGGAACAGGAAGTCTCTTCGGAAAGAATCCTAAAAATTGGCCTGAATTTGAGTATCTTGGCCTTGGGCTCACTCTGAACTCGTGTGTGTGTCTCAAACGACCTTCACACATGTTGAAGCTGATCAAGATTAGCAACATTAGCATGCTCATTACTGATAATCTTCTTCTCATCATCAACATGTGTGTATGTATGGTATGTCGTATCACCTTAATTTGTTTTCGACAAATAATTAAGGTCGCTATAAACGATATTTCTTGTAGTGATCAAGTATAACACTAGAACTGCAACACCCTCTTTGATAATTAAGTAGCTACCAAGCCTACCAGACGAATTTTTATATTTGAGGAAAACGAAGAAGAAAAGAAGGAGGAGAAGAATATGGGTTTGAGAGGAAGAAGAAGAAGAAGAAGAAGAAGAAGAAGAAGAAAGAGGTAAAAAGGAGGTTGGAAGAGTGAGTGGGGGGAAAGGTCAAGGTTTTTATTTTTCCAACTTTTTTTACTTTAGGGAGGAGGTGGTTATGTAATTTGAGTGATGATGGTCCCACTTTTTTTATTTTATTTTTTGAGGGTATACTCGTATTTGTTGATCAAGGACCCTACACTTGACTTCATCATGTAATTCATCTTTTAATGGAGCAAGGTTTGATATAGTGGTAAAAATTGATGTCATAATCTTGGATCAAATTTTACTAAGGGTTCTTTGAAGGTGAAAAATCTCTTACAGCACTCTCACTTTCAATGAATATGTCATACAAAACTGCCTGGAAATATCTGTGAGAGGTTCCAGCTTAATAGAATATATCATATTATCTTCTAAGAAAATATTGTAATTCATTCGCTACTAAAACAAGTTGGTGGGCAACTCACCTTGTGACTTGGAGGTCACAAGGATGAGACTTATCAGCTGTGAAATATTTGGAAGTGACTCAAACAAAGACTTGCATAGCTGATTTAGTTAACATGCATGCATTTGATATGTGCTAGTTCAGTATGATCATTTATTCTTACCTAATATATAACTTGATGTGGCCTAAACTAAAGAGTGACACATAGCCTTCTTATGTTAGCCCAAAAGGGATGCCCAACTCAGAAAAGTCCCCTTAGCGCTATAAGGCATCCTCAAAACAGACTCATGTCCTGATATGGCCTTGGCATATAACTACACTGAGCCATGAGACCTGCATGGCCAACTCGAGCCTACCTTAAATTCATACAGGACCAGTGTTCATATCCAGGTCCAAGATCCATCACTTAAGCCCAGGAGGTCTATTTGTTCGGTAAAATCCCAAGTTATCCTTGATAAAAGCCCAAGCTTAAAGGGTCCATCAGGTCTAAATCATACCTCCTACTATTGGACACATGTGAAGAAAATAATGCCCTTGGTCCAAATATGCATTTAATGCTAAGTCTAATAAATGCGGTTCAGTATTAATTAATTATACAAGTTAATAATTCAGTGAGATCAAGTGAACTGTATGCCTAGATAGAGGCCGCTTCAGTTCAAGTGGAATTAATAATATTAATCCACAACTTACTCTTGACTGAATCCGTAGGGTCACACAAATAGTAAGTGAACGGATCAAATATTTAAGTGAATTAAATACTCCATTTATGGATATTTGGAATCGACGGATCTCGGTTCCAGTGGGAGCTGAAATCGTCAAAAGGCAAATTATGAATACTGCGGAAACGATGATATTGCCGGAAACAGAAATATGGATCGTATCGGAAATATAAATATTATCCAAGTCGTAGATGTTGCCTGAAACGGAAACATGGTACGTATCGGAAAATATTATTGGAAATGGAAATATTGCCGGAATCGGAAATATTGCCGGAATCTGAAATATTGCCGGAAACGGAAATATTGTCGGAATCGGAAATATTATCGGAAATCGGAAAATAATTCCGGAATTGGAAATATTAAATATTTGTTCGAAACGGAAATTAATTCCGGATTCGGAAATATTAAATATTTTTCGAATCGGAAATGATTTCCGGAATCGGAAAATTAATCGGAAGTGCGTTGTACGAAATAAACATCGGACAAGCTTGCTAGACGCAAGGCCCAGCATGAAGCCAGGCCTGCGCCTAGCAAAGCCCATGCGCGCAAGGCAGCAAGGCAGCCCGCCAGCACCGCAAGGCCCAGCCAAGCAAAGAGCAAGGCCAGGCCCAGCGAGGCCAGCAGAGCGCGCGCCCTTCGTGGGCTGCGAGCAGTTGCTGGGCCGAGCCCTCTTCGTGCGCGCGCGCGCCCAATGCCCCTCGTGGGCTGTGCGTGCGTGTGTGCGTTGAGTTTGTGCATGCATCGAATCCTTAAGCGATTAGGATTAGATTAAAGATTCATTTCCTAAAACTACTAGAGGTAGTTGTTGAATTAAACATTAACTTAATAGTTTTAATTGATATCTAATTCTAATAAGATTAGATTAATAGAATCCTAGTAGGTTTCTAGTTCCGATAATCCTACCCTATAAATAGGTGATGACATTCACAATTTATAATCAATCAATTCAAGTATTCATCTAGTTTTAAGGTTAAAACTAAAGTTAATAATTTGCCACAAATTATATTCGAATAACTTAAAACCTTAGGTTGAATTCTAGTTAATTAAATCTAAGGCGGATCCGAACGTGCTGTGGACTATCTACGGAGGGACTACACTTGGAGTCCTAAGCTTGTTCTTGTTCGGTTCGGGAGCAGCTAGGGAGGGCACGCTACAAATGTATGCATCCTAAATTATGCTAATTGTTATGTGGCAATTAATTTGGATTCCTGGCTTTATGGTTTCATGAAATATATATGTTTTATATGTATCATAACTTAACAGTGGTATCACGAGCCTCTAATTAATTCCATAATAAATTATAGTTAACATGGTTAAATTTTATAAATTTGCAATGAATTAAAGGGGTGATTAATTTCGTTTTTTGTAATTAATTGCAAATTCGTGCGATTATTTAATTATATGTTCGCAGAATTTTCGGCAGTTTAGTCAATAATGGTCGAAATCGTATAATTTTATAGTGACTATCGCATGTAAACGGCGTTTTAAAATTTTGACTAAAATCAAAGGTTTGATGCCGAACCCAAAATTTCCAATTCGAAGCCTAACTATGACTTTTCGGAGGTTTTAGTTTTTCGAACGCAAAATTTATAATTTTTAAGATGTTAAATTAAATATTTGCGATTCTTGTTTGTAAATCTTGAATCTATGATTGACCTACTATATATGTTTAACAATTTTAATGCCTAAGCTTGTTAATTATACAACCTAATTTGTAATTGTAATGAATTTGTTGAAATTTAAATAATTTAGAATTTGATTTGATTTTCTTAATTAATTGACAATTTTATTAGGAATCCATGATTAAAAACCACCATAAAATTTGGAAAATTTGGAAAATTTTAAATTTTTATGACCTAGATTTGAATCCATGAAAATAAACTTGATCAGAAATTAATTTGAATAATAAATTTTCGATTTTTCGCCCTAAATTTATGAAATTAATATGATTTATTAATTCTTCTATAAATTTAAATTATAAAGTTTTGATTTTTATAAAAACCGCTCACGAATGGACGCAAAGTGTTACCCTTAAGGGGTGTTGTATAGTGCGGGCTGAAGGAAATAATGTCCTTGGTCCAAGTATGCATTCAATGTTAAGTCTAATAAATGCGGTTCAGTATTAATTAACAAGTTAATAATTCAGTGAGATCAAGTGAGCTGAATGCCTAGCTAGAGGCCGCTTCAGTTCAAGTGGAATTAATAATATTAATCCACAGCTTACTCTTGACTGAACCCGTAGGGTCACACAAATAGTACGTAAACGGATCAAGTATTTAATGGCATTAAATACTCCATCTATGGATATTCGGAATCGACGGATCTTGGTTTCAGTGGGAGCTAAGATCGTCACAGGCAAGAAATGAATACTCCGGAAATGATGATATTGCCGGAAACGGAAATATGGATCGTATCGGAAATATAAATATTATCCAAGTCGCAGATGTTGCCGGAAACGGAAACATGGTACGTATCGGAAAATATTATCGGAAATGGAAATATTGCCGGAATCGGAAATATTGCCAGAATCGGAAATATTATCGGAATCGGAAAATAATTACGGAAACGGAAATATTAAATATTTTTTCGAAACGGAAATTGATTCCGGAATCGGAAATATTAAATATTGTTCGTATCGGAAATGAATTCCGGAATCGGGAATTTAATCGGAAGCGTATCGTACGAATTAGCATTGGACGAGGCCCGCTAGACGAAGGCCCAGCACGAAGCCAGGCCATCGCCCAGCGAGCCAACACGCACCATCGCGTGCCAAGCCTCGACCAGGCCCAGCGCAAGGCCAGGCCCAGCCAAGGCCTGGGGCGCGCGCGCGAGAGCACAACAGCAGTGGGCCGAGCGCTGTGCGCCTAGCGTGGGCCGCAAGGCTTGCGCGGGTGTACGGTGCTCGTGCAATGCTTGTGCGGGAATCCTAAAGCAATCGGGATTCGAAATATGATTAAATCCTAAAACTATTAGATAATGATTATTTAATTAGAGTCCTAGTAGGGTTATAATTAAATAAATTAGTATCCTAATAGGATTCCAAATCCTTTTCCATAACTCTATAAATAGGTGCCTAGGGTCACATATTTATAACGAGTAATTCAAGTATTCAAAGTGAGTTTTTGAGAGAAAAATTCAGTCACACATTTGCCTATAAAAGTGCCGAAAATAATAGTACCTTAAGGGCGATTCTAGTTGGTCAATCTTAAGGCGGATCCGGACGTGCTGTGGACTATCTACGGAGGGACGACACTTGGAGTCCTAAAGACTTGTTCTTGTTCGGTTCGGGCGCAGCTAGGGAAGGCACGCAACAAAGAGTATGCATCTAAACTATGCTAAATGATTATGTGTAAATAATATGTTTTCCTTGCTATATGGTTTTTCCGCATGATTTATGAATTGTCATATGTATCATAACCTAACAGTGGTATCACGAGCCTCTTATTATTTTCATAATCTAAATTGCATGAACATGGTTAAATATTACAAATTTGCAAGAATTAAAAGGGGTGATTAATTTTCGTAATTGTTAATTAATTGCAAATTGCGTTTATTTAATTATACGTACGCAGTTTTTCGGCAGTTTCTTCGTTACTCATCCAAATCGAGTGATTTTTGTGTCAATTCCGCATAAAAAAGGCATTCTAAAATTTTGACAAAAACAGTATTTTTCGGCCGAACCCAGAATTCTCAAATTCGAAGCCTAACTATGACTCTTCGAAGGTTTTAGTTTTTCGAATGCAAAATTTCGTAAATTTAAGATGTTAAATTAAATATTTGCGATTCTTGTTGATAAATCTTGAATTTTTGATTGACCTACTGTATATGTTTAACAAGTTTGAATGCCTAGCCTTGTTAATTATGCAATCTAATTTGTAATTATGATTAATTTGTTGAAAATTAGAATAATTTAGAATTAATTTGATTTTCATAATTAATTATAATTTAATTAGATACCTATGATTAAAAACCACCATAAAAATTGTAAATTTATGATAAATTTTAAATTTTTATGACCTAGGCTTGAATCCATGTTAATCGGAAATCAATTGAATAATATATTTTCGATTTTTCGCCCTAAAATTATGAAATTAATGTTATTTATTAATTTGTCATTAATTTTAAATATAAATTTTTAAATTTTATGCGATTCGTTCATATAACTTGCACGCACAAAGCAATGGACGCTACGTGTTACCCTTAAGGGGTGTTGTATAGTGCGGGCATGTGACGACGAGCAAGGGAGCTCGTTGCCCATGCGGCACGAATGCAATGAGCAAGGCCATGGTGCACGAGCACAAGGCAGCAGCCCTGCCTTGTGTCGTGGGCTATGAGCAATGGACGAATGGGCGAGGGCGAATGCAAGGCACATCAGTCGCGTGTGGGCAGCAAGCGAGCTGCGCCACAAGGCGCACTGCCTCGCGCAAGCGCGCGGAGCCTCGCGCGCAGCGAGCGCAAGCTCGCGTGCCACGAGTGCTACGCCCAGCGTCGATGCCTCGCGCAGCGAGCGCTGGCCCGCATAAAGCGAGCGCTGGCGAGCGAACGCAGCGAGCGATGGCTCGCATGCATCGAGCGTTGGCGCGCGCGCAGCGAGCACCAGCTCGCGTGGTGCCTTGCGAAGGATAGCAGCAGCAGCGATGCGACGCAGCGCATGGGCTGCGCGCACATGGCCAGCGATGGCTGTGTGCGTGTGGCCCATGGGCGTACGTTGCGTAGGGTGTTTGCGTTGCGATTAGATCGTTTTGAAATTTTAATTTGAAATTTTCAGTTTACGTAATTTTAATTAATTTTAAAATTAATAATTTAAATTATTTTCTTGGATTTTAATTTTGAATATTGTAATTATAATAAATTTTATTTATTCTAATTATTTTACTAAAATTAAAATCATGAATTAATTTAAATACGACTGAAATTAAATTAAACTTTTTGGATTCAATTATAAATTTATATGAGCTTTAAATTTTAATTAAATTTGTATGTTTCCGGTTAGACTAGAAATACATTTTTATGTTTAAAATTAGTAAAGCATATGAATTTATTGGTTTAAGTGGGAGCCCTTTTAGTCATAAACTCTTGATTAGGTCTACAAATCCTTAAGGTTAAAACAACTTGATTAGAATTAATAAGGACTGAATAATTGGTAGATTCTTGGTGCCCTTGATTAATTGCTGCAAATGTTTACGTGATGCATAATGTGTTTTACTAACCAGCTATGTGGGCCATTCATGATAATGAATGGGTGAATGGTATATATTGTATATGTACTGTTTTGCAGGTTATGAAGTGACTAGTATGGCCCAAATAGGATAGAAAATATGGTCTGCGTACCATTAATTTGAATGTAATTGGTCTAAAGTACCAAAGTTGTTTTTCAATTCAAATATGGTCTGCGTACCATCAAATAGTTGTAATTAGTTATAGCTTATCCTATTTGAAGAAAATGGTGCCTCCCACGGAGATTTTCAAGACGGATTTTGAAGTTAAAGCTTCAAGATGAAGTCGGGCCATACTAGATCACATTTATCTTATGCATGTTTTAAGTTATTTATTGCTTTTAAATATGTCTTAAAATGCATGAGATCAAAAGCTTGATTATGTTGCATGATTAAGGATTTTAGTTCACTTAAAATCTAACCAACATAGTAAGAGCCTTAAGTTCCAAACTTAAAAAAATTGAGTTAAAAGGTGCCATGCCAAAATATACACTTGCTTGAATATCCTTTACATCAATCTAGTAATAGTTTTCGCTCAGCGAGGTGTTACTTATTGGTCCTAAAGGGGCAAGGTACACAAATAATTGTGAGTACATGTTAGTTTTGGTGAAACTCAACGATATAAGTAAGGAGTCCTTTTATGTCGTGGCAAAATCGATAGGTTTACCTAATAAGTTCTAAGACGTACCTATCAACCAAGAGTAGTTTCTAGACTATTAGCAAAAGGCTTTTGCTTACCTAAAATGTTTTAGAATTGAGTCGACAAACTGTGCTTAATTCTTCAATGGTTTTAGGATCTTGGAATCATTTTATTCACACCTGCCGGAACAGTAAATTCGAATAAAATGCTAATAACTTGTTGAAATTGCATGATTGCTTTAATTTTCAAGTTATTACTCATGATAAATGTTTAGACTTTACATGCTTCAATGTATGTTTTAATTATTGTTTATAATTAAATATCTTGCACTGCAGTAAATCCTTTTAGAAAGGTAATAGTAAATTTCCTCGATTGGTAGTGAATCCAAGAACGATTCACGGAAATGAGAGAAAATGAGCAATTTAAAATGTACGTTTCTTTTAGCGACTTTTATGGTTGTTTTCGAATATTAAAATCGAATGGCAAACCAATTGGTGCTTGTGAATTCAAAATACAATGTAGTTTTGAGATCATAAAGCATTGAGTCTAAACGCTCAGCTTTACCAATGGTTAACAACCTAAAATATTTTTTCCATTTTATTCTCTAATGAGTCTAGTCCCTAGACATTCGAGTAGATCGATGCTTAGAGAACTTTAGAAGCTTCTAGTAAGATCATCTAGTTGAAACAAAATATTCAACATAAATTAAAATGGTAAAGAACCTTGTTGGTGACATTGGACATGTCTAACAAAGTATAAAAGTCAACACTAAAGAATTCAATTCTTAAGACTATAAGAAAGGGTACAAGAAATAGGAAAACAAAGGAACAAATGAAAGGAGTTTACGATTCCGTTTCTACCTATAAGTTTATGTTTAAAGAAAAGTGACCTAGCAATCAAACTTCCTTGGTATCATATACCGCTTGAGGTTCTTACTTCGGTAATAACTCAAACAATGGAAGCTAGGCTACACTAATGGCCTACAAGTGGGAAATGAAGCATGGCAATGCTACATTAGTTGTAGGGTCATCTAGTTTGTTTTAAGTCCTTTCAAAGGATGGAACTTAATGGCTATTTTGTTCCATAATCAGCATACCGAAATTTCTGCTTCAAACACAGAAAGACTCACATTCAGAAGAACAAAAACAATTCTTGTTTGTTTGTTTATTTGAATGAAATGGTCATTTACGGGTTGAGTCAATTTGCTTGATTAAAAACAAACAACTCTTTAACAATAAAACTTTACTAGGTTCAAATCAATCTCTTGATTTGAGTTCCACTAACCTTTAGCATTGTTGCTTAGACCATATCAACAAGTTAACATTCAAAAGCTCTATTTTGATGGACTTTTGAAAGTTGATTGATTTTTAGATCAATTTAAGACAACTAGTCTTACTTGTTGAAAGTTACAAAAGATATGAACTATTGTTAGAACGCCTAGACAATAGAGTTCAAAGCTAAAGAAAGATTTTATAACTTTATTTTTTCACATGGATTTGAGTGAATATAGGTCTATTTACTCAAATGTGATATAAGTTGAATCTGTTTGGCTAGTTCAAAGATTCAGAAGTATAAAATCCACTTGGTAAGAAATCATAAAGATCTAGGTTAGATCATGTAGATGATTACTTAAATCCAGAATGATCATCAATGATTGTGTAGTAAAATTCACAATCTAGCTCCATAAGATATGGCATATCTAAGTTGGAATGATCGAAGTCGATTAGTACTTGATTCGATCAATGATGGATCATAAAGACTTTTCCTTTAATTTCTAAAACAAAATGCTCAACTACCACCAAACTAAACTAAATTCGTCAAAGCTATAGAAAAGAAATTTCAGAATATCTTTTCGATAATATATATCTAGAGAGTTGCTAAACTCAGTGGAAGCTTAGTGTTTGTTATTCAAAAAACTAAGGCCCAAGTATAGATATATGTTTCATTGTGATTTATTCAAATGAGACACAAGGGTATTGTTTCTACCACGAATTTTTGAGAACATAATGTTTGTTTGCTCGAAATGATGTCCTTTTGGAGATTCGTTTCCAAAATGACAAGTGGGAGAAAATAGATCTCGAAAGTCTTCAAGGCGAACAACAAACATAAACGGACATTCCGGAGGCTTTTCGAAGTGCTTCAGAAAATCCAAACTTATTCTTTAAGGACATTAGAAGTGGCTTTAAAGAACAGACATCTCTTAGAAGACTTTACAAGTGCTTCAAGGAGAACAGAATATTCAAAGGACTTTTCAAGTGGCTATTGATATTCTATTGTTTGATGTTCTATACTCAAGTAGGCATAGAGTTCAAGTCACTGGAACTATGAGATTCTTCTATTAGATAGAGAAGAAACATGGAGTTCATGTCATTGAAGCTATGCGATTCTTCCATTAGATAGTGAAGAAACCTACAACTTGCAGTCAAACTATTATCATGTAGATTAATGAGTTTGTGACCTGTAAGAAAGCTATGACGAAACCCAGATTCCCTAAAATGGTTAGAGGCCATATATAGACTCAAATGTTTTAGATGGTTAAAGGCCATAAAACATAACCAATGTTTTGATGACAAAATTGAAATTTTGTTGATTTGCAAGAATAGTTTCACACCTATTGGTTGCAAGTTTGTTTTAAGGATTAAAACCATCAAACATGGAATTGTGTTCACACACAAAGCTAGATTAGTTGCTAAAGGTCACAAGCAAATTCATGGCATGGATTGTGTTGAAACCTCATGCATAATCGAAATGCTCAAGTCTATAATTCAAGCAATGATTGCATATTGGTACATATGACAACTGGATGACAAAACGTATTCCTCAATCAAATGTTGGAAGAAAACTATGTACATGGTATGTCATAGGATTTGTGGATCCAAATAAATGCTTGAAAGAGAAAGCTAGCTTATAAAATCTAAGTACAGATTTAAGCAAGCAATTGGGAATTGGAATTGTATTTTAGTGAAGCTAATAAGTATTTTAGTTTCATAAAATGTACATGATTCTTATAGATATATAGGAAGTTTAGTTGGAGTACGTAAAACTTAATTGGTCCTGTGTGTATCACACACATATCTCTCTATTGTGAAATAACATTCAAATGCTAATGACTTAGATTTGAAATTATTCATCAATGATGGACCAAGGCGAAACTTAGTACATACTGGGTATTAAGATCTATTTACAAAGATCTTATATTAATGTTTTGGATTAAGTAATGGCATTTACTAAATCAAACACGAAAGACTCCATTGGAGATATTCGACCCATGTGAATAAATCTAAGTAAAGGATGTTTCAACTATGTATAAGCATTTACTAAGTTAAACATCAAAGGATCTAAATAAGATTCTTAACCTATATTATATGTCAAAGAATTTAGCTGGATTTAGTATCTACTGAAACTAGATAAGCTAAAGTTACATGAATAGAATTCAATTGGGAATTATTCTGCAAAAGAATTTATCATGTATGATATAATATGAGGATCGCCAAAAACGTATCGTATGACTTTAGGCATGACGAACATATACCAATCTCTATTGATCTAAGTAAAGATCAACTAGATTGAGATCAAGAATACTTATGGTACTTGAAAAGGTACATAGGAATAGTTCTTGATTCAAGGAAATAAAGATATGCTAAATATTGATGCTACACGCATAAACACTGGCAAAGGATCAAGCAAGACCCTTTGGAGTTAACCATTGATAAGGACAAGCTGTAGAGCATCGTGTTTTGAAATGGCAATATGGATTGGAGACCATGAGTTGTTGCGTGGGAAATTAAATATTAATTTCTATGTTCTAAGATGTTAGGTTATGATACATATGACAATTCATAAATCATGCGGAAAAACCATATAGCCAGGAAAACATATTATTTACACATAATCATTTAGCATAGTTTAGATGCATACTCTTTGTTGCGTGCCTTCCCTAGCTGCGCCCGAACCGAACAAGAACAAGTCTTTAGGACTCCAAGTGTCGTCCCTCCGTAGATAGTCCACAGCACGTCCGGATCCGCCTTAAGATTGACCAACTAGAATCGCCCCTAAGGTACTATAAATTTTCGGCACTTTTGAGCAAGATGTGTGACTGAATTTTTCTCTCAAAAACTCACTTTGAATACTTGAATAACTCGTTATAAATATGTGACCCTAGGCCACATATTTATAGGGGTATGGAAAGAGAATTGGAATCCTATTAGGATACGAATTAATTAAATTAGAATTATAATAAAACTCTTATTTAATTAATTTATCAAATAGAATTAGGAATTTAATCATTAAACGAATTCTGCACGTTTTAGATTTCGTATGCGAACAAAAACACTTACGCGAGCATGACCCGCAAGCGTGCAGGCCATGCCCGCGCACAGCCCACACGGCCGCACGGCCCACGCGAGCTACAAGCCCACGCGAGCTGCAGCAATGCTCGCAGCCCACTGCTCGCAGCTGCGCGCGCTGTGCGCGCTGCCACGGCCTGCTGGGCCTGGCCTTGCGCTGGGCCTGGCGTGGCCTTGGATGTTCGTGTGGCGCGCTTGGCTTGCTGGGCGATGGCCTGGCTTCGTGCTGGGCCCTCGTCCGGCAGGCCTTGTCCAATGCTTATTCGTACGATACGCTTCCGATTAAATTCCCGATTCCGGAATATATTTCCGATACGAACAATATTTAATATTTTCGATTCCGGAATTAATTTCCGTTTCGAACAAATATTTAATATTTTCGTTTCCGGAATTATTTTCCGATTCCGATAATATTTCCGATTCTGACAATATTTCCGTTTCCGGCAATATTTCCGATTCCGGCAATATTTCCATTTCCGATAAGATTTCCCGATACGTACCATGTTTCCGTTTCCGGCAACATCTACGACTTGGATAATATTTATATTTTCGATACGATCCATATTTCCGTTTCCGGCAATATCATCGTTTCCGGAGTATTCATTTCTTGCCTGTGACGATCTCAGCTCCCACTGAAACCAAGATCCGTCGATTCCGAATATCCATAGTTGGAGTATTTAATGCCATTAAATACTTGATCCGTTTACGTACTATTTGTGTGACCCTACGGGTTCAATCAAGAGTAAGTTGTGGATTAATATCATTAATTCCACTTGAACTGAAGCGGCCTCTAGCTAGGCATTCAGCTCACTTGATCTCACTGAATTATTAACTTGTTAATTAATACTGAACCGCATTTATTAGACTTAACATAGAATGCATACTTGGACCAAGGGCATTATTTCCTTCATAAGATACAGCTGGAAAGTCTTCCACATATCCGTGAAATGCTTGGATAATAAATCCAAACCAAAGCATCACTAGCAACCTATACAGTTGAAGTAGAAGTACTTATTGCCTAAGAAGCAATAAAACTGAGTTGTTTACATTAAAAAGTTCTTCACTGAACTTGGCTGGATCACATGTCTGCTGACTTGATGGTTCTTCATTGCAAAATGCGTAGAACCACTATTTAAGTAAGAAAGACTAGATCACATAATAAACAAACTCAAAAGATCTTATCATCTGTCTCGAAGAACATTCGATGAAATGGATATTAAGATTGGCAAAGCATGATAACTAAACCTATGCAACAAGTGAGAAACAACACTCACATTGTGGCACTGGAAATCAAGCATAGCTTTGAAATCCATGAACTGTTTTAAAGATGGGTTTGAGGCCCATGGTTGTAAAACATTGGGGTTGAACATTTATCATATATGAAATGTATTTTCATATTCCATTTAATCTTGGTTTAGTATTAAATGATGAGTCCCTTCAAATTTGACGAAATATTCAAGATAGACTGTCAGGACCAGTCCTGTGACTAAGAAATGTCTATCAAGTGAACTTGAATGTCAAAGGTTGAAAATGGTCCCTAGTCGGAGTTTTCTATAAAATTGGACGAATAGAAAACGTTAGACGACTAGAATGCAAGATGACTAGTAGTTCTGTTTCTTGAACTATGTGGACATGGCAATGTCATAATCATTTGCATAGATACTTACTTTGGGAAGACTAGTATCGGACAAGACCTATGAAACTTTACTGTAAGAGATGAAAATCTGTCATAAGTAAATTTCATTAAAATTATTAGACACTAAATCCTCAATACCTGAGTGATTTGAGATTACTTGTTTGAGAACTGGTTGCTTTGACGTTGACCAACCGTCGCACCGTAAAAGGAGGCTATAAAGGCAACACTCAGGTAATCACCTATCAAACGAAGTCTAATCTCAAGATCGCAAGATTGGGATTGTCCTCCCATAAATCGGGATGAGATGCTTAAAAGTTGTACAAGGCCACTCGGAGAGCTAGAAACTGTGAAATGCATGGCCGTGCTCGGATGAATCATAGGCTATGATTATCTGTTTATTTGATCAGTTGAACTCTGAAACCGAGGAAGACCTATAGACATAATAAGGATGACAACTCTTACCTTATGTTCAAGAGCAAGCATCGAGCGACAAAGGAATTAGGAAATGCACACTTGTCCCTAAGGACAAGTGGGAGACTGAAGGAAATAATGTCCTTGGTCCAAGTATGCATTCAATGTTAAGTCTAATAAATGCGGTTCAGTATTAATTAACAAGTTAATAATTCAGTGAGATCAAGTGAGCTGAATGCCTAGCTAGAGGCCGCTTCAGTTCAAGTGGAATTAATAATATTAATCCACAACTTACTCTTGACTGAACCCGTAGGGTCACACAAATAGTACGTAAACGGATCAAGTATTTAATGGCATTAAATACTCCATCTATGGATATTCGGAATCGACGGATCTTGGTTTCAGTGGGAGCTAAGATCGTCACAGGCAAGAAATGAATACTCCGGAAACGATGATATTGCCGGAAACGGAAATATGGATCGTATCGGAAATATAAATATTATCCAAGTCGTAGATGTTGCCGGAAACGGAAACATGGTACGTATCGGAAAATATTATCAGAAATGGAAATATTGCCGGAAACGGAAATATTGCCGGAAACGGAAATATTGTCAGAATCGGAAATATTATCGGAATCGGAAAATAATTCCGGAAACGGAAATATTAAATATTTGTTCGAAACGGAAATTGATTCCGGAATCGGAAATATTAAATATTGTTCGTATCGGAAATGAATTCCGGAATCGGGAATTTAATCGGAAGCGTATCGTACGAATTAGCATCGGACGAGGCCCGCTAGACGAAGGCCCAGCACGAAGCCAGGCCATCGCCCAGCGAGCCAACACGCACCATCGCGTGCCAAGCCTCGACCAGGCCCAGCGCAAGGCCAGGCCCAGCCAAGGCCTGGGGCGCGCGCGCGAGAGCACAGCAGCAGTGGGCCGAGCGCTGTGCGCCTAGCGTGGGCCGCAAGGCTTGCGCGGGTGTACGGTGCTCGTGCAATGCTTGTGCGGGAATCCTAAAGCAATCGGGATTCGAAATATGATTAAATCCTAAAACTATTAGATAATGATTATTTAATTAGAGTCCTAGTAGGGTTATAATTAAATAAATTAGTATCCTAATAGGATTCTAAATCCTTTTCCATAACTCTATAAATAGGTGCCTAGGGTCACATATTTATAACGAGTAATTCAAGTATTCAAAGTGAGTTTTTGAGAGAAAAATTCAGTCACACATTTGCCTATAAAAGTGCCGAAAATAATAGTACCTTAAGGGCGATTCTAGTTGGTCAATCTTAAGGCGGATCCGGACGTGCTGTGGACTATCTACGGAGGGACGACACTTGGAGTCCTAAAGACTTGTTCTTGTTCGGTTCGGGCGCAGCTAGGGAAGGCACGCAACAAAGAGTATGCATCTAAACTATGCTAAATGATTATGTGTAAATAATATGTTTTCCTGGCTATATGGTTTTTCCGCATGATTTATGAATTGTCATATGTATCATAACCTAACACGGGCATGCGACGACGAGCAAGGGAGCTCATCGCCCATGCGGTACATATGCAGCGAGCAAGCATGTGGCACGCGAGCACAAGGCAGTAGCCCTGCCTTGCGTCGAGTGCTGCGACGTGCATGGGCGGATGGGGCGAGAGGCAAGGCACCATGCGAGACGAGGCGTGCGCGCGCAGGGAGCGAGAGCTGGCTCGACCAGCGAGCGATGCCCCGCACACAGCGAGCGTTGCCTAGCACAACAAGCAATGCTACGACACAGCGAGCAAGCTGCTGCACGCAAGTGTGGCTTGCTTGGCTTGCTGCGTTTGCGCTTGGCTGCTCGTGCCTTGCTGTGCGATCAGTCGAGTGGGGCGATGCTCCCTCATAGACTCGACGGGGCATGGGCGCAAGCCCATGGCCTCGTCTTGACCCGATTAATTTTGATTTTCAGTTAGAAAAACGATTTTAATTAAATTTAAAATTCGTAATTTAATTATTTCTAGGAATTTAATTTTGAATAATTTAATTATTATAAATTTCATTTATACTAATTATTTTACTAAAATTAAAACCTTGATTAAATTTAAATTAATTAATTTAATAAACTGAAAATAAATTAAAGGATTCAAATAATAATTTATATGAGCTTTAAATTTTAATAAAATTTGTATGTTTCCGGTTAGACTAGGAAATACAATTTTATGTTTAAAATTAGTAAAGCATGTAAATTTTTTGGTTTAAGTGGGAGCGTTTTAGTCATAAACTCTTGATTAGGTCTACATTCCTTTAAGGTTAAAACAACTTGATTAGAATTAATAAGGATTGAATAATTGGTAGATTATTGGAACCCTTGATTAATTGATGCAAATATTTATGTGATGCATATGTTCTACTAACCAGCTATGTGGGCCATTCATTGATAAATGAATGGGTGAATGGTATATCGTAAATGTACTGTTTTGCAGGTTATGGAAAGTAACTAGTATGGCCCAAATAGGATAGAAAATATGGTCTGCGTACCATTAATTTGAATGTAAAATTGGTCTAATGCACCAAAGTTTTTAATTTAAATATGGTCTGCGTACCATAAAATAGTTGTAATTAGTTTCAATTATAGTTTATCCTATTTGAAGAAAATGGCGCCTGCCATGGTGAAATTCAAGACGGAGTTTCCAATCCATTTTCAAGACGGAGTTTGAAGTTGAAGCTTCAAGATGAAGTCGGGCCATACTAGATCACAATTATATCTTATGCATGCTTTAAGTTATTTATTGCTTTAAATATGTCTTAATTATGCATGAGATTGTGGCTTGATTATGTTGCATGATTAAGGATTTTAGTTCACTTAAAATCTAACCAACATAGTAAGAGCCTTAAGTTCCAAACTTTAAATATTGAGTTAAAAGGTGCCATGCCAAAATAACACTTACTTGGATAACCTTTACATCAATCTTAGTAATAGTTTTCCGCCATAGCGAGGTGTTACTTATTGATCCTAAAGGGGTAAGGTACACAAATAATTTTGAGTACATGTTAGTTTTGGTGAAACTCAACAATATAAGTAAGGAGTCCTTTTATGTCATGGCAAACGGGATAGGTTTACCTAATAAGTTCTTAGACGTACCTATCAACCTAGAGTAGTTTTTAGGCTATTAGCAAAGGATTTGCTTACCTAAAATATTTTAGAATTGAGTCTAAATGCATAATGTGCTTAATTCTTCAATGATTTAAGGGTCTTGGAATCATTTTATTCACACCTGCCGGAACAATAAATTCGAATAAAATGCCAATAACTTGTTTAAATTGCATGATTGCTTTAATTTTCAAGTTATTACACATGATAAATGTTTAGACTTTGCATGCTTCAATGTATGTTTTAATTATTGTTTATAATTATATATCTTGCACTGCAGTAAATCATTTTTGAAACGTAATAGTAAATTTCCTCGATTGGTAGTGAATCCAAGAACGATTCACGGAAATGAGAGAAAATGAGCAATTTAAAATGTACGTTTCTTTTAGCGACTTTTATGGTTGTTTTTCGAATATCAAAGTCGAATGGCAAACCGATTGGTGCTTGTGAATTCAAAATACAATGTAGTTTTGAGATCATAAAGCATTGAGTTTAAAAAGTCAGCTTTACCAATGGTTAACAACCTAAAATATTTGTCCATTTAATTCTCGAATGAGTCTAGTCCCTAGACATTCGAATAGATCGATGCTTAGAGAACTTTAGAAGCTTCTGGTAAGATCATCTAGTTGAAACAGAATATTCAACATAAATAAAGTGGTAAGAACCTTGTTGGAGTGACATTTGACATGTCTAACAAAGTATAAAAGTCAACACTAGAGAAGTCAATTCTTAAGACTTATAAGAAAGGGTACAAGAAATAGGAAAACAAGGAACAAATGAAAGGAATTTACAACTCCGTTTCTACCTATAAGTTTATGTTTAAAGAGAAGTAACCTAGCAATCAAACTTCCTTGGTATCATATACCGCTTGAAGTTCTTACTTCGGTAATAACTCAAACAATGGAAGCTAGGATACACTAATAGCCTACAAGTGGAAAATGAAGCATGGCAATTTAGTTGTAGGGTCATCTAGTTTGTTTTAAGTCCTTTCAAGGCTGGAACTTAATGGCTATTTTGTTCCATAATCAGCATACCTAAATTTCTGCTTCAAACACAGAAAGACTCACATTCAATAAAAGCAAACACTATGTTTGTTTGTTTATTTGAATGAAATGGTCATTTACGGGTTGATTCATGTGTGCTTGATTAAAACAAACAACTCTTTAACAATAAGAACTTTACTAGGTTCAAATCAATCTCCTGATTTGAGTTCCACAAACCTTTAGCATTGTTGCTTATACCATGTCAACAAGTTAACATTCAAAAGCTCTATTTTAATGGACTTTTGAAAGTTGGTTGATTTCTAGATCAATTCAAGACAAGATAGTCTTACTTGTTGAAAGTAACAAAAGATATGAACTATTTTAGAACGCCTAGACGATAGAGTTCAAAGCTAAAGAAAGATTTTATGACTTTATTATTTTACATGGTTTTGAGTGAATATGGATTTATTTACTCAAAGTGATATAAGTTTGAATCTGTTTGGCGAGTTCAAAGATTCATAGAAAAGTATAAAAACGTCCACTTGGCAAGAAATCATAAAGATCTAGGTTAGATCATGTTGATGATTACTTAAGTCAAGAATGATCATCAATAATTGTGTGTTGTAATTTCACGATCGAGCTCCATAAGATATGGTATATCTAAATTGGAATGATCTAAGTCAATTGGTACTTGATTCGATCAATGATGAATCATAAATAATTTTCCTATAATTTCTAAACCAAACGCTCAACTACCACCAAACTAAACCAAATTCGTCAAAGCTAATGAAAAGTAATTTCAGAATATCTTTTCAATAATATATATCTAAAGAGTTGTTAAACTCAGTGGGAGCTTAGTGTTTGTTATTCAACAAACTAAGGCCCAAGTATAGATATATGTTTCATTGTGATTTATTTAAATGAGACACAAGGGTATTGTTTCTACCACGAATTTTGAGAACATAATGTTTGTTTGCTCGAAATAATGTCATTTTGGAGATTCGTTTCCAAAATGACAAGTGGGAGAAAATAGACCTCCAAAGTCTTCGAGGCGAACAACAAACATAAACGCACATTCCGGAGGCTTTTCGAAGTTCTTTAGAAAATCCGAACACGTATTCTTTAAGGACTTTAGAAGTGGCTTTAAAGAATAGACATCTCTTAGAAGACTTTACAAGTGCTTCAAGGAGAACAGAATATTCAAAGGACTCTCAAAGGCCTGTTGATATTCTATTGTTTGATGTTCTATACCCAAGTAGACATAGAGTTCAAGTCACTGAAACTATGAGATTCTTCTATTAGATAGTGAAGAAACATAGAGTTCAGGTCACTGAAACTATGAGATTCTTCTATTAGATACTGAAGAAACCTACAACTTGCAGTCAAACTATTATCAAGATAATAATGAGTATGTGACTTGTAAGAAAGCTATGACGAAATATAGATTCCCTAAAATGGTTAGAGGCCATATATAGACTTAATGTTTAATTGGTTAAAGGCCATAAAAGCATACTCAATGTTCTAATGACAAAATTGAAATTTTGTTGATTTGCAAGAATAATTTACATCTATTGGTTGCCAATTGGTTTTAAGGATAAAAACCATCAAACATGGAATTGTGTTCACACACAAAGCTAGATTAGTTGCTAAAGGTTACAAGCAAATTCATGGCGTGGATTGTGTTGAAACCTCATGCATAATCGTAATGCTCAAGTCTATAAACCAAGCAATGATTGCATATTTATACATATGGCAATTGGATGACAAAACGTATTCCTCAATCAAATGTTGGAATAAACTATGTACATGGTATGTCATAGGATTTGTGGATCCAAATAAATGATTGAAAAAGAAAGCTAGCTTATGAAATCTAGGTACAGATTTAAGCAAGCAATTGGGAATTGGAACTGTATTTTAGTGAAACTAATAAGTATTTTAGTTTCATAAAATGTACATGATTCTTATGGATATATAAGAAGTTTAGTGGGAGTACGTAAAAATTTAATTGGTCCTATGTGTATCACACACATATATATCTATTGTGAAATGACATTCAAATGCTAATGACTTAGATTTGAAATTATTCATCAATGATGGACCAAGGCGAAACTTAGTACATACTGGGTACTAAGATCTATTTACAAAGATCTTATATTATTGTTTTGGATTAAGTAATGGTATTTACTAAATCAAACACGAAAGACTCCATTGGAGATATTCGACCAATTAATATGAATAAATCTTAGTAAAGAATGTTTAAACTATGTATAAGCATTTACTCAGTTAAACATCAAAGAATCTAATGAGATTCTTCACCTATATTATATGTCAAATAATTTAGCTGGATTCAATACCTACTGAAGTTGGATAGCTAAAGTTACATGAATAGAATTCAATTGGAAATTATTCTGCAAATTTTTTTTATCATATATGATATAATATAAGGATCGCCAAAAATGTATAGTATGGCTTTAGGAATAACGAACATATACCAATCTCTATTGGTCTAACTAAAGATCAAGTAGATTGAAATCAAGAAAAACTTATGGTACTTGAAAAGGTACATAGGAATAGTTCTTGATTCAAGGAAATAAAGATATGTTAAATATTGATGCTACACGCAACTGGCAAAGGATCAAGCACGATTCCTTTGGAGTTAACCATTGGCAAGGACGAGCTAAAAAGCATCGTGTTTTGAAATGGCAACATCGATTAGAGACCATGAGTTTTTGAGTGGGAAATTAAATATTAATTTCTATGTTCTGAGATACAGATGGAAAGTATTCCACATATCTATGAACTACTTGGATAGGTAAATCCAAACAAAGCATCACTAGCAACCTATACAGTTGAAGTAAAAGTACTTATTGCCTAAGAAGCAATAAAACAGGGTTGTTTACGTTAAACAGTTCTTCTCTGAACTTGGGTTGATCACATGTCTGCTGGCTTAATGGTTTTTCATTGCAAAATGCGTAGAACCACTATTGAAGTAAGAAAGGTAGCGTCGATACTGTGGTGACGCCTGGACCGGAGTCGTCGGCTACTCCCGTTGTGGGTGTGAGAGCCTCTTCCCCACAATTGGAGAACCTTTCTGTGGCCGATGTAGCCAAGGAGTCCTCTCCCAAAATGATAGGAGATGAAGGTCTGGCGGCCAAGGAGGAATTCACTGAGGCGGCAGCGGGTGCTGGTCGTGCTGCCGATCCTTCACCCAGGTAAGAGATGAGCAGGGAGTCGAGTGACCCCTCTCCTGCTAACCCCAAAGAACTCACATCCAGCACAAGGGACTACTAACTCTTCCAACTATCTTTTCCACTCTATTCTTGACGCTTGGAGTAACTAGTTTGTTTGGTTTTGCACAGCTTTTTATCACATTCTCCGAGGCTAGGCAGTACCGCGTCAACATGCACCAGGAAATGCTGAACCACAAGGACCAAATTGAGAATCATGAGAAGTACGCCGCAGATATGGCGAAACTCATTAATAAGAAAATGGACGTGGTCATCAGGTTAGAGACTTCTGCTCTTAGGCAGGCCGAGATAGATGCCCAAAATTACGAGGCGAAGCTAAAGGAGCATGAGGAGAAGCTGACTGCTCTCAAGGCGGGATAAGCTGCCGTCTCGGAACGGGTTACACACTTCTCCACAAAAGTGGAGGCCTTGGAGAAGAAGCTCAAGGCCACCCAGGGTGAAGTGGAGGCTATCCGGGGAGAGGCCGCCTGTTCCTTCAAGCTCGGGGAGGAAGCCGTTCTGGAGGGTACTCGGCGAGAGTGGGACCAGGAGATGGAAGGAAAGGACTTTTCCTAGTACAGGCGTCGTATTTCACACCAGATGGCCGTCCTGGCTGCTCAGCGCCTCGGACTCGACCCTCCTGAGTTTGTCAGTGATGGGGAAGAGGAAGACGTGGAGGAAGAAGAGGTGAATTCCCCAGCCGGTCAGGACATCCAGGATGGCAGTTCGACCGCTCCTGGTCCTTGAGATGTTTCTTGTTTGTTGGTCTTTGCAGCGCCTTAGGCGCTTGTACTAACATTGGTGCCTTTGGGCACTTTTTATTTGGGTTTTAGCGCTGTGTGCGCTTGTATGAATTTTTGTGCCTTCTGTGCACTTTTGACGTTTATGTCTTATATTTTCATTCCTTTTCAGTCATATGCTGGTTCTTTTTGGAATGAATTTTGTTGCCCATGTGTGGACGGTAACCCTAGTGTTTTAGGTTATCATTCTAATTAGGGCGCTAATCCAGGCCACTCCTCGGGCCGTCAACCGATTAGTATTTACTGACGCCGCCAATGAGAGGGCGTCAATATTGATTGACTATCTTATTGAGTCAATTATTTGTGTTTTTACGTCTTTTTATAAGTAAGTGTTTCTACTTGCCGCGTAGCTTGTTGTGCCATAGAGATAGTGAGAATTAAGAGTTCATACCAGAGAAGATATAACTACTATAAACTTAGCTTATACATAGCAAAATATGACCATCTTGGTCTCGTGCAAGGGTTGGTCGTTTTAGGCTTATAATACAGGCCGTTTTGTTGGCTCTTACATGCTTCTTTGGCTGTTTTGTAAGCTCTTACATAATACTCGACTAGTCTATTGAGTAAAACTATGACCTAGCCACTTTTTTCTACTTTAACTGGAATAATCTCTTCAACTGCTAGTGGCTGCTCTTCATACTTTCTTTTGCCTCTGGTTCTGGCAGGTTCATTTTTCCATGCTGACGGGTTAAGAGTTGTAAGGTAGCAGTCTCGTGCTTGCTGTTGATCTCCATGAATAGTTCCTATTGCCCCGTCGTCACATACGTACTTTAGGAGCATGAGATGAGTAAAAACCACCGCTTTTATCTTGTTCAGAGTGGGACGTCCCAAAATGACGTTGTACGCTGTCATGTCTCTAAGAATTAAGAAATCTATATCCATCTTCCTTCCGCCATTTCTTCCTCCTATCCGTACTGGTAGGGATATGACGCCTACAGGGTGTATGATGCTTCCTCCAAAGCCGATGATGGGGTAGTGAATGCTTTCAATGGATTTGGGATCGTGAGCTAGACGGCTTAGGCACTCCATGCTCATTATGTCTGACGAACTCCCTGTGTCTATCAATATACGTTTCACCCTCATGTTGGGGATCTTGATTTCGACGACTAATGGATCGTCGTGTGGGGTGGCTACGCGTCCTCCATCAGATTCACATATTTCTATCCGGGGAAATGAATCCATCGGCGACTTCCCTGACAGTATCACTTGTCCTAATCGACGGGCATAGTCTTTCTGTCCCCTCATGGTGGGTCCTCCAACGGCAGGGCCTCCCGATATGACAGCTACGAACCCCCCTTCATTATTATTTCCCTCTCTTGTGCGTGGGTGCTTCTTTGAAGGTAGTTTTTTAAGTGCCATTTGGAAGCTAGTCCATCCGGGGCCCTTTTCAGACTTCTACAATCTTTGGTATCATGACCTATATCTTCATGGAACTGGCAGGACAGTTTGGGATCTCGATTCTCAGTAGGAGATTTCATTGGGAAGGGTCGCTCAAGGTCGAACCTGGTCCCCACGTCCACTAGAACGGTAAGAAGGTTTATATTGTACTCAAAATATTCCTTCTCTTGTTGTCGTCCTCTCTTTTGTCCGGGAGAGGTAGAATCATGTTCTTTAGACAGGGCCTAGGTGCTGTTGACCCGTGTGAATTTTCGATCAGTCCTTTCCTTCTTCCCGGATGGGTCTGCATATCTTTGTGGCATGTATGAATGCCTCTGCTTCGTCCAGAAATTCTGCCATTGTTCGCACACTCTTTTTAACTAGGTCAAACTTGAAAGATCCCTTCTTTAGGCCCTTGGCGAAGTTATCAAAGGAGACGCCATCAGGTAGGTCTTAAATCTATCCAGCTTTTAGATTGAAGCGTTTAACATAACTTCGCAAAGACTCGTCTTTTCCCTGCTGATTGCGGCCTAGGTGCATGCTTGTTTTCCTTTCTTCCTTGTACGCCATAAACTTAGTGGAAAACAGAATTTGTAGCTCGTTGAAGGAGGCAATTGATCCCGCATGCAGCCTCTCAAATACCTTTGAGGGTGGCCGGAAAGTACTAGCACCATGTGGCTTCATTAGTTCCTTGGACATACATGTGGTGACGGTATGCAACTAGGTGCATAGGATCCGAAGTGTCGTCATAAGCCTCAATGGTAGGGGTTTTGACTTTGGGATCCTTAGGGGCGTTCATTATAGCCTCACAGAAAGGGGTACTCATATGTCTTAATGTCAAATTATTCAATCCTTGTTGGATGTGATAAGTGGGTTCACGACGGTTGGAAGCCATACGGTGACGTACACTCACTCTAGGAGGAGTCATCTGAGCTTGTCCTCGAGTGGAGGGATAGAAAAGATGGTCTTCCATAACAGGGGTAGATCCAGGCTCTGTTTGGCAACACTAACTGAAATTGAACTGAAACTGATAAGGTGGCTGAAACTGATAAGGTGATACCTGAAACTGATAAGGTGCTGAAACTGGTAAGATGAATGTTTATATTAACCGTTTGGTAAAACCAGTATCTGAAATCTTTACAAATTAAATACTCGTACTCAATATCAATTAACTTGATCTTTATTTTATTTTATTATTATTGTAAGTAAACTATTGTAATGTGAATATCTATACACTTATTTATAAAAAACAAAGTCATCATTTTAAGGGTAACCACTTCAATCAAATGGAAGCCCAACTCATATCCCCAACTACCAAGTGACGGCTCCTCCCTAGCACTATCTATCTCCTTATGTTATCTTGTCTCCTTCAATTCTATCTCCTTCCAGTTCCTCTATGGAAAAAAAACGTACTCTTTAGATTTATGATTCCATTGGTAAAACTTTTGTTTGGATGAATTTTTGGAACTTTGACATATCAAATTTGTAATATTTGCTCCAATATAATTTGCTTCTACTTTGAGGATTTTTTCTCTTGTTGTTTAATTAACAAATTCATGAGTCAGACATTTCCGCATTAGTTTTGAGTGCTTGATTCATGGCCAAATAAACCAAAGCAGTGAGTAAAATAATCTCCAGCTAGCGGTGGAATACAAAAGAATTTCAGGCACCTGATTTCCAGACGTTACCAAAAGTAACGTCTAGATTTCAGTCCGTTTCTCTTCGTTTCAGCTCCTGAAATGTTATTTGAGGTTGATACCAAACACATATATTTATTTCAGGCATCTTAAATTTCAGGTGGCTAATCCTTTAAGGTAGCTGAAATGAGTTACCAAACAGACCCCCAGTGTCAGATAATTCAGACTCGGCTTCATAGTGCTATTGTCGTCTTGTTGATGGGCGCAGGGCGGCTGATGGATTCACTCGGGAGACTGGCCGAGCTATTTGTTCTCGCAGAGGTGGAGGGGATCGGTTGCTGCGGTCCGTGTCCGGACGCTATGCTAAAGGACTGGCTCCACGGCTAGCTATTGGACGAGAACTTTCCCCTGCTCTCCAGACATTAGATCTGAGCGGCATTCTGTTTATCCGATTGAAGCCTAGGCTGAGAGGCCTTTGTGGGGTTGTCCTTTCAGTATAATAAATTAGCATGCTCCTCCGTATTTTGTCCTGCAATGTGGTGTTCATCTGCTGTTGGAAGGTTTGATTCATCTTTCGCCGGAATCCTGCTAGGATTTCGCGCAGTGACCCAATTGAGACCGGCAGGTCCAAATTTTCATCCAGCACAGCATCCCTTATGCTAAGACTAAGATGGCCACCTGGAGGGGGTGCCTCGACGTCCGATTCTACTTCGACAGTCACCTCGGCTTCTTGGACTCGGCGTGGTGTGTTCCCAGCATTGGCAACTCGATTTTCCTCTTCTATATGGTGTTGGCTCCTTTCGCGGGCACGCCTTTCTCCCGAGTTATCGTAAGGCTCTTCGCCGTTTGTGTGCAGCTCCGCCATGATACTATACCTCCCCACAGACGGCGCCAAATGTTGTGGGATCTTTTGTGGTGATGACGTGTCACGCTTTCCTCGGAGGTATCAAGTATGCGCTGACACGATCTTCCTGCAACCTGCAAAACAAGAATATTCCCGTAGGAATATTCCCTCTGATGCCTAAGTAAGTATTTGCTAGAGAGAGAAGTAATTTGTCGAGAGAAGGCAGAACAAAGATATTTTAAGGTAGGTGAGAATGAATTGAATGCCCCTTTTACCTTGGGATCTGAACTATTTATAGGACTAGAGTTTTTTGGGAATTCGTCCCAAACCCTACCTATATGATTAGCTGATCTCAGAGATTGGGACATATGTCTTTTAGAGGATGCGTTTAGGGCTTAGTGTGCCTCTGTACCTTGGGCCTGCTATATATAGTTTTGGACCTTACTATATCTTCCTAGGGGGAGTACATTAAGTGTCTATCCAGCATACGAAGGCCATGTGTCGCTCATTGGTAGGTTCAGGGGGAATCCCTAATTAGGCCACATCAACAAGTATAAAGAAATAGAGCATATACAAGTCAGTCGCTTTTAGTTCTTTAATACTCCCTCCGTATTTCTTTAGGATCACAATTATTATTTCCGGCAGTATTTTTTTAGGAGTCACAATTTAATTTTTGGTAACTTTTACACTCACTCTCCAATTATTTATTATTTTTTACTTTTCTATGAGCTGACTTAAATCATAAATAGTTCCATTTTGATAATTTTTACACCCTATTTGTTTTTTTTATTATTTATCGCCAATTATCTCACTTGCATCATTATTAGGAAAATTTGTAATTATTAATCCAACCTTTGCCCGATTTTCTTTAATTAAGCCTACCTATGTGATATTTCTAAATAATCCAACCTTTATGACTCAACTACTATTATTAATCCTAACAAGTTACTAACCTGCTATAGGCGGTATTCACCCTTACGTGGCATATAACAATTATAATTTTTTCCCCTTATTTTCTTTAATTGCTATTTTAATTTTCCTTCCTCTCTCCTCTGAGATTTTCTGCTTCATCTCTGAACTCCTCTCCATTATTTCTCTTCTACCTCTTCTCCACCATTTTCGATCCCTCATACCTCTCAATTCGAAATTCATAAAAAATAATCAGCAATTGCTATGGCTGGGGTAAAGCAATTGCCTGTTGGATCTGGATCTTCTTCAAATTGAAGGTTTTTTTTTTCTTTCTAAATTTTCAACAAGACCACAATAACCAACATCGCACAAAAAAAAAACTATATTATTGCAACAGCTCGGGTTATTACAAACAGACCATCAAGGAAGCCCAAAATTCAAAATTTACCAAAACAGGAACAAAAACGCTAAGGTTCTTAAGTTCACCTTCAATTGTATGATTTTGGAGACGAAATTTGAATGCGCATGGAAGAAGTCACCTATTTCCACAAGAAAATCACTGATGATGTCATGAACCAGTACAATTGTGGTTGAAGCAGCAGTAATGGAGGAGAGAGGAATTGAAACGCGGTACAGAGAAGAGAAAGGTTAAGGGTTTTTTGACAAAAAAAAAATGAAATCCTTGTTTAGGTTGCAAGTGATGATAACGTGTCCAATATTTTAGCAGGGAAACCAACTTTAGGTTGTCAACGTTTTTAACGTTGACTTTGTAGCAGGTAACCGGTCATCCAGGCTTAATAATAGTAGTTGGGTCATAAAGGTTGGATTATTTAGAAATATCGCATAGGTAGGCTTAATTAAAGAAAATCGGGAAAAGGTTGGATTAATAATTACAAATTTTCATTGACTTTGTAGCAGGTAACCGGTCATCCAGGCTTAATAATAGTAGTTGGGTTTTAAAGGTTGGATTATTTAGAAATATCGCATAGGTAGACTTAATTAAAGAAAACCGGGCAAAGGTTGGATTATTAATTACAAATTTTCCTCATTATTATATCAAATGCAACTATACATCCCTAATACTTGTGCAGGTCCACATGTGATTCTTAAAAGTACGGATGGAGTAACTAACATAAGTTGTTAGAGTTGGTGGAGAATTCACCTTGTGCTTTGGAGGTCACAGGTTCGAGTTTCATCAGTTATAAAAATGCTTAAGAGTAGTGGCTCAAACTTGACTTACCACTACAAGAAATTGTACCATTAACGACGGGAAATCCCGTCGCGAAAGGCCAATATTCGTTAATTAACGACGGGGTTTCCTGTCGCGAACCCGTCATAAAAGAGGGTCGTCGTTAATAGAAAATTCCGTCGTTAATCCGTCGTTAATCCGTCGTAAAAGACATTTACAACGGTTGTTCCCGTCTTTGTTTGGTAGTTATCCCCGTCGCAAAAGCCTTTTACGACGGAATTTTTGACCCGTCGTAATTAGATTGTCGTTAAAGATACAAATTCTTGTAGTGTACGTAGTTGTGCTATTTATCCAATGTTGATTTTGTAACGTCTTTCTTTTTACCCAACAATAATAAAAGTGTTTAATAAATATTTAATCCTTAGAATTTATTCGAATTTTCTACTTGCATTACCGACTTCCTTTTACTTGATTGGTTGATGTACGGAGTAGTCACTATAAAAAGAATAAAATTGAAACTAGCTAGCTAAAAGCATAATGATTTATTTCTTTTTATTTTCTTTGACATAAATTATGGCTTTTTGGATACTATAAATTAAAATCTATACTAATATATTAAAAGGCGTTGTGAAATACGTCTATGTGCCACGTAATACTCTCCCCCATTATGACATATCATACACTTGTCAAGTGTTATGTCATGTCATGACACGGACAACCAAAAATTAACACAATGAGATTCGAACACCAGACCTCAAGTGTGGATGATAGCTTTCATTACCATCTTAACCAAATACCAATTGTGGTTTATATCTTCACATTAATTTATAAATAAATGTTTACATGAAGTCTTAAACAACTAATTTTTTACGTGACTTTTTAATTTCTATGGACTATTTTGGAAAAATGATAATAATTAAAGCGTTATGACAACCATGAAGAAAACATTATGTCATAAGTCTCATAAGCATCAACTATAGGAGTGCCCTGTATAGCTGCATATATATCTAAAAATTGGTGTTAAGTAATTTGACGCACTTAGTTCCACGAGAAAAAAAGTATACAAATTATATGATGATATAATTGAAAAATTACTTAATTGGCATGATAAATTAATACATGTTTTTCACTCTACGGAATACAAGTATTTTGGTCAAATATTGAGTTCAAGAAAAATCTAAAATTTTAACTACTCAATGTAGCAACCGGTGCATCGTCCATGCTACACACTAGTTACAAATTAAATTGGGAAAAGATGTCACGAGAATATTCAATGATAAACTATAAGACTTTTACTTTGCATTGCCAACATCAAAAATTTTAGGCACCATACTTTTTAGCTGAGGTGCTCCGATGGCAAGCTACGAAAAAATTTAAAAAATTGAATTATAATTTGTTAATATATGTCACAATATGATTAGTTAATAGGTTAATGCGATTTAAGGGTATGGCCTGTGCTTGTAGGCATGTCCTTGTGCGGTAAGCCGGTAAGGCTATGTTGTGGGTTTTAAGTTAAGGAAGGAAGGCCAATGTGGAAGGGGGTTTTTGGTTAACATGGGTTTTGGTTGTCAGTTGGTCTTTGAGATTAATTAAAGCCTGAACCTTCGAAAGTAGCCGGCAGAGACGCTTTTAATTCTCATTTTAGGTTAGCGTCAGCCTTGTTTGTCGCTTTCAAAACCTTTTATTTTAACGCTGCCCGGGGATTATAGCATGCTTTTCGAGTCATTTTTAGTGACTCATATTGCTTGTGACCAAATCACAAGCCTTTCGCAACCAGCTTGTGTCGTTACTACTCTTCCGATTCTTTCCTTGGTTTTAAAGGTTCACAGGTTTGAAAGGGAGCCTCCAATTGCTTACCTCCTCAACAACTCAATCTTTTACAAGGAACTCACTAAAGATGGCTTTGGCACGCCATTAGAAAATATGCGGTGTAAACAAAGGCATATCATCAACAACCGAGGGTTCAACAAAGAAGAGATTGCTGCTCTCTCAGTTTCTAGTAGCTTTTTCATAGTCTGATTTGTAATCTTGTAGTTGTAAACGTTTTTATTATTATGTAAAATTAAGCCTATGTAAAATAAAAAAAAAATAAAAAAAGAGTGAAGCTTGCATTTCTAATTTTTTTTTCAATTAGTAGTTTGGGCTACAGAAGCTTGCGAGCTACTCAATTTTTTTTCAGTTGTGAGTTGGTAGATGGGTTATACGAAGAACATTTTATTACTATAATACTATTGCAAGCAGATTTTTAATATGCGCCATTAAAATTGCTTTGCTATAATATTCTATTCCTGACATGCATTTTGGACTCAAATATTTCCACCGTATACATATATATGTATATATATGTATATATTTTTTTTTAAAGGAAAATTAATTCATTAATAAAGAGCCATACGACATCTACAAAAGAAATATAGATCTAACAAGTACATGACAAATTGAATTAAATAAAGGTTTCCTTCATCAAAACTACGGTCGTTGAATGAATCTTGCACTGTAGAACGTCTCTCGTATATAACGCTGGAACATGCAGCCTTTTCAGAGAGAGGGTCTAACGATTTGTTGTAGCTGCGAGGATGATTTCCACTTGATTCATCTGAATGTACTCGAAAAATAGATATCTGTTGCGATCCCGCATAAAACTTTACCAACAAACATATTCTACATAAATCCACTGAACGACAAACCAAACATACTAATACTAACTCCACCATAGGGGGACTAACGAACAAGGACGAACTCCATCCACATGGTGAAAATTTATTGAATTTAGGAGACAATAACTGAATTAAATGAAGGAAAAGGGTCGAAAATAGTCTAATTTCCGAAGAAATTAGACAATTTCCGGCCTACGATGGCCAAGAAAATAAACCCTAAAAAATAAGAGAGGGAGAGAGGGTAGGAGAGCGGCAGTTAGGAATCTTGTGGTATTTTTACCGTATACATATACTTAAACACATTACTCCATTTTTTTAGGTGCTACTTCAAATTTAGTATTGAACAAAAAAAAAAGCTGTAATAACTTATGGAACTAAAATAAAGGATAACCAATAATGTTTTGGCTTAGTGGTTAAGACTGAGGGGCTGTGTGCAATAGGTCTCAGTTCGAATTCTCCCACCACCATTTGTACTTTATATTGCCCTTGTGGCTCATACGCACCAAAAAAAAAAAAAAAAAAAAAAAAAAGCTAAAATAAAGGATAGTCCGTACTAATTTAAGAGGAAAAGTACCTTTAAATATCAAAGGGAAGATTTGATACAGAAAATGAGGAAATAGTCACGCTATTTTCCCTATACGTATAGTTGTCTACTACGGAGTACCTCTCTCATTTTTTTTTTATATTTAATTTGATATGGTAGGAAATTGTTCCCCTTTTGCCGGAGATTTCATGTACTGCCGTGTTTCTTGCCTCAAATTAGGAACTAAACAGTGACCCCTCTATTCAAATTTACTGCCCATGATTACATTCGTTCAACCAGATAGTTGTAGAATTGTAGCCTTAACTTAGAGCTTTAGGAGTATGTAATGATGACTCAAAATCAAACCTGTTTCAAGGTGATACGTCCTGAGACTCATTATGGCTTTATCTCCCTGTCCAAACATGACTCGACTAACCGAATTGACATAAAAAGGTCATGGTAACATTTGTTGCAGGGTTGGCTAAATGGGTATATAAGGTTGTATTCGTGTCAATTTCAAGTTATTCACTAAATATAGTATATCAAAAGATACGTGAAAAGTAATTAAGATGATACGGAGTAAAATATGATAAAACAATATAAATAGGTCATGTTTCGGTCAATTCGTGTTGGGTTTCGAGTTGTTATCGCCAGTAACTTAATAACAGGTTCGTGTCGGGTCAAGGATTTTCAACTTTAATTTGTTAAAACGAGTATGATTGAAACTTTTTGGTACTGTCCCATAAAGAGAGTTGCATTGTAATTTTGTGATTCAAACTTCAGAAAACTTGACTATAAATCCTCACTAAATCTATAAAAAAATGTTGTCGGATTGACAGTGTTGAAAAAGCCGTAGTTGAAAAACACTCGTCTAGCTTAAGGAGCGGAAGTACAGAACAAGAAATTGTACATAGAGTGGCTAAAACAAAAATAAACTAAAAAATAAAAAAAAAACAGGTAAGGAAAGCAAGATTCGAAACTTGTATTTAAAATAAGTTCTAACTTTTAAAGTAAAATTATCGTTTGAGCTATATTAGACATGTGCTTTACGCATATTTAATTTTTAAGCATGTTATAGAGGAGGCCATGGCCTCCGCTAACCCCTTGATTATGCCCCTAATTGACCAAAGTCATTTTTTTAAAGAAAATATTAGGTACAGATATTATAGCAAATCAAGGTCACTAATTAAATAAAAAAATGTTCGTCTAACTAAGTAGTCATCCTGATCATTGTTGAGCGATCTTATTTGTCTTATTACTACTTCCGTATATGAAGGAGGCTACATCGCTGGTTACCAGCGGCTTTTTTGCCCATACCCAGGGGCAAAATCGTCTTTTCACTTAATTAGTTGAAAAGTCAAACAAAGTACTAAGTATCGGAAACAAATGACAATATTCAATATAACAATGACAGTATTCAATACAACAATGACAATATTTATACAAACAATGACATAGTATATGTAACACGTTTATCCAGTCATTTAAGTGGTCCCTTTACTATTTTTGTTTCATTTCGTTTTCTTCTTTTGGATGATTATGACAGAGAGTATATGTAACACGTTTATCCAGTCATTTAAGTGGTCCCTTTACTATTTTTGTTTCATTTCGTTTTCTTATTTTTGGATGATTATGACAAATTTTAATACAACAATGACAGTATATACACAATAATGACAGTATTTACCTAACCTTTGACAGTATATAACAAGTTCACAACATTTTTACCATTTTTTTAAGGGGTGGGCCATCATTGTAATTTATTTTCTTTTCACTTTTTTTTGGTGGGTATGGGGCAAATACATCGCTGGTTACCAGCGATGTAGCCTCCCTCTTCCGTATATGCTTCTGGTTTAAGTTTTCTTTAATGGCAGAATGAAGGAGTTGGAGGTTATTAATTACTCCGTACAGAGAAATTAAATTATTATTCCTACAAATAGAGAATGAATCAGACAGAGGTGTGCAATTTCGATAAAACAGGGGAAACTGATACATATACCCTTACGGTATCAAATAGTAACATACCCTGGGATTCCATCGGTTGTTTTAATATAAACAACCTCACATAGGATTAAAATTTAAATCTAAAATAACAACCCATATGGAACTTAAAATTTTAGACCAATCCGAGCTCAGGGTTTCATACCCTAAGGGTATATGTAGCCTTTTCGATAAAACAGGAAAAAACTACATATACCCTAAGGGTATGGTAGCCTTGACGATGATTGGTCTAAATTTTAAATTCCATGTGGGATCGCTATTTTAGATTTATATTTTAATTCCATGTGAAATTGCTTATGTGAAAATAACAAATGGGAGATCAGGGTATGTTACTATTTGATACCCTAAGGGTATATGTAGCAACTTCCGTGTTTAATGAAGGGCATTTCGTTCATTAAAGACGCCGACCTTCTAAAAAAAAAAAGCTCATATCGCCCCACTCATGAGCAAATCTATTCTAATATATTAAAAGGCATTTTGAAGAATGTATACGTGTCACGTAGATCTCTCCTTATTACGCCACGTCACCACTTATTAGGATAATGATACGTTATTACAACAAAAAACATCTAACAAGGATCGAACACCAAACCTCTTTGTTAAAAGTTACACTTCTTACCATCTTAACCAACTACAACTCATGTAATTTCTTTCCATATAATCGTATATATTCTTTTTACAATAAAAAATACATTGAATAAAAGTGAATGCAAAAAAAATGAATGATTACTTAATTCATAAATTTACAATTATTACTTTGAAGAAAAGGATCCGACTTTGTTTAGATTTTTGGATGTGGGGTTTAATCGGGGAGGTTGTTGATCGGCCACTAATCTTATGTCACCACCGTAATTTGATGATGACACCATCTCTATGTGCACATATTTTATAAAAAAAAACCCGAATAAAAGTCAAAACCCGGGGCAACGCCCGGGTTACATACTAGTTGGAATGTATTAAAAAGGCAAATAAAGTATTAAAATATGGACAATAATGACAAATTATGATGTAACAAATAACAATATTTATACAATAACTAGTGTTATTGGCCCGGGCGATACCCCGGGTATTTGCATGATTTTAGAATTATTTTTACCAAAACATTTCACTGACATATACTGTAAATTTCATTTTAAGGAGAATTACGTATGCAGTATATTGTTTAAGAACTAAAGCTGGTTAACGATTTTTTTGAGTAATTTACTTAATTTGTATAAAATTTGATTTTTTGTTCTTCACTTATACGTAGTACCTTATAAGAAAATTTTTAAATTAAAAATTATACATTGGGTTTAAGGGGGAACATATCAGGTCAGGCTGCCAGCTAATAAATTAAGTGCAATGTTTTTTTCCTATTTTCTATTACATTTTGTTTAACAATTCCATGTAATAATATTTGAATAACTGTCAAAAAATCAAAAAAATTACTTATATATGATTTGAGTACATAAAGAAAAATTTGAAAAGTTTTTGGTGTAATAAATGGTTACTCAAACATTGGGTATTAAATTGTTAACATTGATAACGTATATTATTTTTTGATTGATTTTAAGTCATAAGTTGATGAATTGGAGTGGCAGTTAAAAATTTAAATCAATGAAAGCAAGATCATGAGTTCGAGCATCAATATCAATATTTTATTTTGTGAGGTCACAATATGTGTAATATGTGCGCGTGACATGACACCATGTCATTTTCCAAGTAATGACGACATGTGGAGAGAGATCATGCATTGCCTATGTTTAATATGTGCGCATGACATGCCTCCATGTCATTTGCCAAGTAATGGCGACACGTGGAGAGATATCATGCAATGTCTTGGAGATTTAATAATATATATAGATGACAACTAGCTTTTAAGCCCGTTCAATGAACGAGCAATTATATAATGATTGTTAAGCCATCTTTTAAAGTGCTAATTTTATTGAGGGCTTGTAATTCTATTGGTAATATATGATTTATATAGGATTGAAATTTAAAAGTTGAAAAAATATATAAAATAGATGGTTAATTTATATTGAGTGTTGAAGAGGGAGATGGAGTGAAAGAGGTTGAATGAATACATAAACTAAATGGTGAATTGGTATTGAATGAGGAAGATGAAGTGAAAGAGATATAAAAACTGTAAAATGGTTCGTATAACAAACAACAAAATGACAGGTTGAAAAGAAAAAAAAACCGTGGATGAAAGCTGCGGTGACACGTGTCATCTAATCGTTTGTGGTTTTCCTTTTTATAAACTAGGTATAGATATTATATGAACGATGATCTCTATTATACTCCCTCTGTATTTAAAAAGAGATACGTTTTGACCGGCACATGGTTTTAGAAGGGTGAGTTGAATGTATTAAAATAGGATGAAAGTGGGGTAGTGGGTGAATTATTTGGTATTTCCTCCGATTTTAAATACTCGCAACGTTTGTGCTTTCTACATTATTCTCATATTATACTTTGCGCATTGTTGGTGATTTATACGTACTATAAAACATAGTCATATGGGATCTTGTTAGATTCGTCTTAATGTGTATTTTTAAAATATTAACTTTTTATAATTTTTGCTTAAAGAAAATTAAAGATAATAATGATCAAAGTTGTGCACTGACATGCGTGAAAGTGACAAACGTTGCGAGTAAAAATGAACAGAGGAAGTATATTATAAATATGATGTGAGTAAGTGTAAGGACCACAAGAAAGGGAGAAATATTAATATAATTTTAAGTAAGGATCAAAATATGTAAAAAAAGAAAAGTGTATCTCTTTTTAAAATACAACCGTTTAAGAAAAGTGTATCTCTTTTTAAAATACGGAGGGAGTATAGGCAAAGAGCTGAGGTTAAAATTGTAATTACACTTTTGGTGTCCCCCATGTAAAATACTAAAATATCGTTCGCACCTTTACGTTATCAGCTCAGAATTTTTCCCCAATTCAAAACAATCTCATTTTCTCTATCCGCTCTCATAAATGGCACGTCGATTTTCCCAATCCTTAACTACCACCCTCTCCTCCTCCACCGCCGCATCAACCACCCTTCTAAAACTCCTCCCAAGTTCTCGATGCTCGACATTTTTGTCTCACCCTAGAAACCACACCTTGAATCTTTCGATGGCGGTGAAATCGAGGTGAGAGGGTTAAATAAGCTTGAGGATGCTACCCACGGTATCTTCGTACGACGACTCACAACCGATTGACTCCCTCTCCGACCAGGTTCCTCTTACTGAGTCCCACCTAAACGATCATCCGACAACGATCATACGATGGCGATTTCTGCGAAAAACCGACCAAGGAGAAGGTGAGCAACAAAAAATTAAGAATTTGAATTTTTTTAGTAAAGTTAGGGTCAAGTTTGTTCTTGAATTCAGAAATTAAGTTTTTTTTTGTTTGGCATCAATCAATTATTTTGGAATCGCATGAGGCTAGGGTTTTTTTAAAATCTGGCCCTAATTTTCTAATTTCTCTATTTTGTTTCTTTGTTTCGATTAATTCATTCTTTGAATGGGAAGTTGGAAAATAAAGTGGTGATAATTTTGAGATAAGGCATGTTTATTGAATTAATGTGGAAAAAACTGCGGTTTATATTCAGCTTTGATAAGTCGATGAATTGGCATCTTTTAATGCATGTTTATTGAATCACATGTTTATTGAATCGCATGTTTATCTGATAATTCAATCTTTATTTATTATCAAGAGGTATATATGTACGTGGATTGCACCAGTACTGTCAGCTTAGTTTGTCACATTTTATTTGTCAGTGTAACCGCATACCAAATCAAGAATGATGCTTTAGAAACCGGTGAACTCTATTACATCAATGGAGGTACACATTAATACAACTCCATATGTTCTAACTGTTTGAAGCTTTGAATAGTTGGGTTGTAACAGCCCACACTTTTGAGCTGCTATTTAGAATTTCTTATTTCTCACTAATTACACTTATAATTCAATTTACAAAACAAAACCTGAATTAACCCTTATAATCAACTATCATAACCTTTGATGGCCTCATAACATTTCAGCAAAATTATTCCTTCCTCAATCACATCTGAAATCCACATCCGAGCTTACACAATACCTGCATTACTAAAAAGGACTCTGCCCTCACCAGGACAGGTTCAAAGAACAAAGTTAGGGAAATCGAGTACACGTTGCCCAACCTGAAACTCATTTTAGTGGCTTAAAATATAATTTCGTGATTTATTTATTTCAAAGATATAACTGATTCAATATGAATCAAATCTTATTCAAATTAAACACGATAATCAAATTGCAATAATTTGAAGCACATGAAACATTGAACACAACTTTGATGTTTATAATTGATAAATAAATCAAGCAAAGGTTTGCACTCAGTCACCAGGTGTTTTCCAAAGATCGTACGATTTAAATTTTCAGAAGTCTTCAAATCCATTTTTCAGCATAACTAATCTCATATGTTTTGAGAATGAATCCATCACATATTCTCAACCCGTATCTCAGAGTCTACCCGAGCTTAAACAACTAACACAATTCAACTAAGACTAATTCTCCATTCCCCAATACAACATGAACAAATTCTCATGTTGAGGCTCACATCCAAATCACACATATATATATTCCTTTTGAAAACAATGAATTCAAATACGGATTGCTCTTGATAATTTATTTTGGAAATAATATCAAATAATAATATCAAACATGTATTTCTTAGAAATCCTTTAAAATTCAAAGCTTGCACAAAATCAATGATTTAAGAGATATTTGCTTTTTCTAGCGAATTATTTACATTTCAAATCACACACATTGACAAGCTTCACAATATTTTCTACTTCTAGCAAAATCAGACACATTATATTTTTTAAACGTATAATAATCGGGGGAAGAGAACACGAATAGAGACGAGTTCAATAACCACAGTCTCCAAACTTTTAGGGGTCGTCACCCACCTTATCACACATGCTTGCAAGACTTTAGGACATGTCCCCACACAGATGTACAGATGTACATTTACACAGATGCACAATTGTGCATTTACACATATCACACACAAATACACAAGTGTTGTTCATGACCGTTGTTAACGGCTTCTTCCCCACTTAAACACATTTGAAAACTTATCCAATAAATTGAGGAAATATATATTCTCACACTTACTCAAAGTCCGGTATCACAACAAAACCTCATCTGAAATCTAAAACACAATTGAAAATCTTGGCACAAACCATACTTATACAAAGTGATAAATTTGTCCAAAATATTCGCTTAAATATCATAATGAATTACTCATAACTTTTCACAAATTTCGTATGCGTAATTCTTGAAAAACAATTTTTAACATAGTATATATATAAAGTCCAATATTCTTAACAACACTCGAATATAAATTATATTTCAAGGCAAATCATATTTCTTAAACTTATCACAAATCATACTCTCCAGCTCAGATTTTCAACTCGCTGCTAATCCATCGAAATCCTTAGTCTCAATTACAAAATTGCACATTCAATTTGGTTTGTAACACAAAGATCACACCTCCAAACCCTTAGTTTATTTTCACAATAGCATAATAATCTCATATCCTTTTAATGCGTAATTTTCATAAAGTCTGATCACTTAACATGTTGTTTGAGTTTTAAGGGTAAACCATGAAGTGTACTGGCTAGGGTTATGCTCAAGAGTCTCAATCGGAGTACTGAATATTGGAACCTTCCTAAACACAGCACGTAGGACCGACATGAAATCCACAGTTACAGATTTGAAAGTCCCATCAACATCCTCACAAAACTCCTCGGGCATAGGGCGCTTAAGTGCCCCTTTCTCCACATCCTCCAACTCATTTCTCGTAAGGAGATATAACCCAGCACACCTAGCAAACACCTCACTCCTCCGCGATGTCACATCCTCCACAAATACATTGAACTTTTTCATAAAGTCACTAACGGCTTTTTGGGCTGCCTTTTCACATGACGCAACCACCTCCCCAGCTTCCCCACCAACATAAACATAGGCAATGGGCCCACAGTCTGTCTTGACAATTACGCATACGTTATTCTTAGAAACGTCTAGGAACTGGTAAACAGGAGCAGGGAAATGAAGACACACAATGATCTGCTCAAGCAGAGGGTGGAAGGGGATCACAACCTGTGTAGGTGCTGCAGCCATTACCTGTAACCGCGAGGAAGCTAACTTTAGGGTAAAGGGGATCGAGCGACACATTAATGCATAGACAGTAGGAAATAAGGGACATCGGAACCAACTAGGGTTTTAGAAACAGTTTCAGTATAGTCATATATATTAAAGACCTATAACAATGCATACACCGTGATCGAGAATATAGATTTTCCTACGTACGAGGGTAACCCCAGTACATTTGACACAAGTAATTCGAGCCTAACCGACTCTAAGACGTAGGAGGCTATGATTAATTCACCTACCTGATTTATTTCTAGGCAAGTAACACTCTTTGAACAAGGAAAGGGGGTGGGGGGGTGCGGGGGTGGAGCGCCACTCTTAAATAACCACACAGGACAAATGCATGCATGATTAGGATAGAGCTAACAAACAAGCATGATACTTCAGCGGAGAAGTAGGAACTCTATGTATAATAGGGCAAGGACTAACAAACAAGCATTCATAGTAAGAAACTTTGGAAAGTGAGCATGGAAAACACATTGGAGCATATCAAAGAAGCATTCATAGTAAGACACTCTGGAAAGTGAGCATGGAAAACACATTGGAGCATATGAAAGAAGCATTCATAGTAAGAAACTCTGGAAAGTGAGCATGGAAAAGACATTGGAGCATATCAAAGAAGTACCTCGTAATCACCGGAATATATCAAACTGAACAGCCGTGGTTCAACAACCCAGGGGAACTGAGGAAAAACCATTAGTCTATTAGGCACTGCAACAACAATTAAAACCACAATAAAGACATTAAAAAACACCATAATATGTAACACCGACATGTGCCAGAATCTGAGAATAGGGCAACAAAAAGTTGAGGCATGCGGGCTATCAACAGAGGGAAACAAAATAATGCCTATAAATACACCCATACAAACAACAGTAGACCGGTCGCATCAACATCTAAATGGCCTACATTACAACATGCATATAGATGAACAATTGAACATTTACAACAGCCGGATACAGACAAGCATACAAGCCAACTCCTAACTACACCCCAAAAGAAGTCCCTAACACAAAGAAGCAGCACATTAGTTAACAAATCCATGTACCAAATAACATGTACTCCCAACATAAATTCAGTAACCTTTCCCTAACACAACAACAAAAGCCACTCTCTAGTGGACCGGAAGTAACAGTCTGAAACAAACTAAATAATCCCAACTCAAAACAACACTGAACACAGGGGAACCCAATCTGACCACTATGACAAGGGTTCATCATATGAAACCACAACCAACAGTCACTCAACCAACAGTCCACTCAACAAAAAAACAAAGGTGTTGCCAAATAGACATGGGAACAAACCATTCAGACAAACACAAGATGGATCCAACCAGTTTCAAATCAACTATTAAATCTAGAAACCCTAAACATTGATGAACAAAAGTACCAGATCCCCTCAAGCCAAGAACTGTGCATATAGTTTAAGGCAGGCAGTAAACATACAACTAAACAATCCCAACTCAAAACAACACTAACACAGGGGAACCCAACCTGACCACTATAACAAGGGCTCATCATATGAAACCACAACCAACAGTCACTCAACCAACAGTCCACCCAACCAAAAAACAAAGGTGTTGTCAAACAGACACGGGAGTAAACCATTCAAACAAACACAGGGCGGATCCAACCAATATCATATCAACTATTTAATCTAGAAACCCTAAACATTGATGAACAAAAGTACCAGATTCCCTCGAACCAAGAACTGTGCATAACCCGCAAGAGGACTTGATGATGCTTTTCACAACATATGACTGCAGGCAACTATGCATAGTAACCTAGAACGAAGGCACGACAAATGAACCAAGCACAAATGCACATCAGACACACGAACAAACAAAAGCGACGCACAACCAAGCACAGGGGAACTGACCAACCAAACAATAAAAAACAGAAAATAGCAATAGGGGAAAACATCCATCACATATTGTGAAATCACACGGGGCTAAAAATAGGGAAACCAAACAACGGGAGAGCTGTCACGAGTGTAGTTGTTTAAATGGTCGAACTATGTCATATCAGGTATTACAAAATGTCCATGGAAAGAAGATTATTAGGTATGTTTTAAATGTAGGGAGTCCATATTTACATACTGCAAACCATAGTAGCCAAAGCAAACCAAGAGAGAGCCAATACCTTTCTTGCCTGGATTCTATTCTAAACAAAGAAAGAGAAAGTAGTGAAAGAATAAAAAACCCAATGAAGCTAAAGAAGGAAAACAATCTATATGTAGCAGTAGATACATAGCAAAAGAAGCCAGCTCATAAATGGCAACAAGAACAAAAGAAAGTTAAAAAAATAAAGCCAGGAATTCAGGCACATTGGGACTAACCATTTAGAAGACCACAGGGGGAAACAACCAAAAGGAAATAATAAGTACATTTAATCAATTTTTTTTAATGTGTACAGTAGTACAAGGACGATATATACTGCTGAAGCAGCTGTACTTCTCTTCAAATGAGGGCTATTGCATAGCCCTCACACTACATGGCCTCCCCCATCTGATCTCCACTAAAATACAAGTATTATGAGAAACGAAAATACGGGCCTGTATTGAATTGAATTTGCTAATGAGATATAATTAGTATGTTGCACATTAATCTAACTTAGCGTGGCATAATCTATCTCTTAAAAAAATGATGATTAAATCTGTCCCCAAACCATTAATTCAGGGTCATTTAGAACAATATTAAAAACAAAGGACACTACTTAAGGAACATTAGAACAAGTTTCCACTTAACTTGTCGAACTAAGGACACAAAAACCCAGAATTTAAAATCACTGAATCAAGATCACATTTTAAACCACCAAATATCACAATTTGAACCGCTAAGTCATACGATTGTAAAAATTACTGCAACTAAACAACATCAAGATCTAAGAGTAGAACAACAAAACCAGAACATTATAACATAACAATTAATGACAGATCTACGGGGGTAAATGGAAAGTAATGATTAGAAATCATAGTAAGCAATCAATAAGTGCCTCACCACATTGACCTGATCCGCTGCATCCTTATACCATAGATCAAACCTTTTAAGACTTCCAATAACACCTTAGAGGATCCCAAAGCCCAATCGATTAGCGCCAATTTGGTTGTGCATTGGAATCCTCCAAGGTATTATTGAAAACCTTAACATGGCGAACGTTGGACCATGCACCTTCCAGATCGGGCGACAAAAATGGAAGAACGAAGAAAAAAAACTGGAAATGGCGAAGGGGAAAGGGGGAAACCCCCAAAAAAACAAAGAGTAAGGGATGCAGTGGAGGTGAAGACTGAGCAGGGAGAAGTGGCACATGACCAGCGTTTGATGAATCATTAACGTGTCATAAGCTGGACAGGAGAAGTGGGCAAGACCAACGCTGGATGAAGAAGCCACGTGTCATAAGCTGGACAGAAGGGCAATGAGTAATTTAGAGATATGAGTGGGGGAAAAAGGGGGAGAACACTATTGCTGCAATAGTATTTCCAAGTTTACATGTTTTAAAGGTATAGGATTCTAAATGAATCTGACTTCTCAATAAAATACTATACCCAAACAAGCTTAATAGCTCAATCCGTACCAGTCAAACTTAACTTCATGCTCAATCGCACATGGTTACGTACAAAATTCTATCACATAGATCTTATAACTAATTCTCATTAGGGTTAAAGTATAAAATGATATATAAATCCACAATTTAATCGTATTGAAATATAAGTTATTTATATTATTTCATCTTATTCAAAGAATAATATTGGTCTTTCAAATTCAAACATACTCTTTACAGAAAACCATATAAAAATCTCAAACGAAATAATTTAATAAAATGTTGAGCTTCCCAACTCGATAAAGGATAACTTGCTAAATATAGTCCATACTTCATAATTCGGAAAATCAAGTAATTAATTAAAATACATAATATATTGAGAAGTCAAAAACTAGATTCTAGAAGATTAATTAGTTTACTTCCTATGATTACCCAATTCGTAAAACTTATTACAAAAAGTCTTTTTTGTTGTAACAAATTATTTTCGTCATATTCGAACTAAAATCATACAATAACTGGTATATTGGTGAAACTATCGTTTAGTGATAACTTTAATCATAACATAAATAAAGAAAATAATAATCTCATAAAAATAATTTGTAGACATTGTTATAAAATTGTATGGCTCAAATAATGGTTCAAGAAAACAAATAGTACAAAAGAAATATATCTCTCACGTATGGGTCAACCGGTAGTTCTTGATAAACCTTATTAATCCCGAAAATAGGTCAATATATACACTTTTTCTTGAGCTTTGAAAGGTATTTGGGCCTGAAGCCCCCACTTTTGAGTGCTGTTGTATATGGCAGAGGGGTGGATTTGTCCCTCTTTGTCACCTACTTTGTTGGGTTTGATGTTCCCAAAGTTTTCCGCCTGAGAGCCTTGAGTTTTTGTATATTTGCTCGCTTCCTCTTTTCGAAGCAGGGGTTTGGCAATGGCGATGCCTCCCTAATTGAGATTGTAGAGCTGTTTGCTAATGGTCGGGACCCAATGCCACTCGTGATTGGCGAAACATTGATGGGCCTTGACATGCTGAAGTCGGACCCCTCTTCATTGCCGTCGGGAAGTCCGGTATTACTCTAAGTAAGGATCTGAAGCCTTCTTTGTATTGTTGAACTTGTACTTGTATTTGAATTTTGAATGTTGAATTTTTAAATGTGCTTCTTGTATACTCCCCAAGGTTTGGCTTATGGAGAGGCTCATGTTGGTGGCACCACCGGAGAACATGGCGAGCTACAATAGAAGAGGATTCACCGTGCGACCCATGGTGTATGGCCGGCTTTCATTGGATGAGTGGAGATGCGCACTCTCTGGGATTGAGTCTTGTATAAGGTGGGTAGTTCCTTGGTGGGGAATTGCTGCTATGAGACATGCCCCTGGTTCTACTGCGTTGAGGGTGCCAAGCCTCACAATGCTGGTCTTCTACTCGCCTGCTCGAGTGATGAGACAATATGGCTTGAAACAGGAGATCCCAGACTACAAGGAAGAGAACCCGAAACCTGCTGCGCTGAATGCAAATCGACTTGAAGTTTGGAGGCGGTATTGGGTCGCCAAACCATTCTTGAGTATCCAGTTCCCGCCTGAGCCAGTTACTCTGTCTGTGGGGTACATCGTATGGATGAGAGGCCTAGGCCAGAGGGACATTTCTGTCTCAGGACCAGCTAGAGTCCGAGGTTTTAGAGCTAGACGTCCTGCATCAACTGACTATGAGGAAGGTGACGGGAGTGTGGCCCATCCGGTGCTTGACCGTTCGGAATCCAAAGGAGGTTCGTCGTCCTCCCGTCTTGGAAGGCTTGTAAGTTCCTTTTCCCGCCGCTTGGGCAAGGGGAAGATTGATGATTGATTGCGGGAGGAGCCAGAGGATAGTACTCAAGGTGCCAAGACTCGAGAGCATAGTCGCCCGACCCTAGATCTTTGTAGGCTAAATGTGTTTGAAATTGTATTGGAAGGAATTGTGTTTAGAATGTGTTTGGAAGATGTGTTTAGAAAGATATGTTTGGAAAATGTGTTTAGGAAGTGAAAAGGCTTTTGAACTTTGCTTCACTTGATCCTGACTTTGTATTTGAATTAGCTTTGAAGCCCTTAGGGCCCAAATAAAGAGTTATTGTGTTAAATTCCGCTTGAACATGCTTTGCTTTGAATTGGCACATTTGGAATAACAACAATTGAACTTTGAAATTTGATTTGATTTTTAGGATGCCCTTAATTGAGGAAACTTTGAAATTTTTGGTATTAAAGTGGCCGGGCCTCGGGATGAGGTTGCCTACGTGTCCCGTTAGGGAATCAGGCCGGACGTAGTTCTGCCTGCCTTACAGGACTTTGAATTTGAATTCTTGAACTTGAACATGGAACTTAGACATAGAACTTCTTGAGTTGATCGAGGTTGGTCAGGGATCTGAATTCTGTTCCGTCGATGTCTGTTAGTTCAACTGCTCCCCCGGAGAGGATCTTCTTGACGATGTATGGGCCTGCCCAGTTGGGTTTGAATTTTCCCCTTGGGTCCATGATGCTTTTGCGAAGGGCTTTCAGGACAAGCTCGCCTTCCTTGATGTTTCAGTTTCTGACCCTTTTGTTGAAATGTCTGGCCACTCGGCGCTGATAGACTTGTACATGGTGAGCCGCTTGAAGCCGTCGCTCATCGAGCATGACTAGCTCGTCATATCTTGCTTGTACCCATGCATCTTTTGGGATTTTTCTTTCGAGGACCCCTAGAGAAGGTATCTCCAGCTCGATAGGTTGTACTGCTTCCATTCCATAGACCAATGAGAACCGAGTTGCACCAGTTGAAGTGCGAATTGAAGTTCGATATCCCCACAATGCGAAATGCAGCTTTTGGGGCCAGTCCTTGTAATTGGTAGTCATTTTCATGATGATGGCTTTGACATTCTTGTTGGATGCTTCGACTGCCCTATTGGTTTGTGGGCGATAAGGTGAAGAGCGGTGATGTTGAATTTCCCGGAGCATGGGTCCGTTGGGATTGTTGTATTGAAGATTGAACTATTGAAGCTTGTAGATGTTTCTAGAACTTGATCCTTTGGAATTCGTAACTTGAATTTTGTACTTTTGAATTGTAGGTGCCTTGCTTGGCACAACCTTGCTCGGTTAGAGATTATAGAACTTGAATTTTGAATCTTGGAATGTAGATGCCTTGCTTGGCACAACCTTGCTCGGTTAGAGATTATAGAACTTGAATTTTGTACATTGGAATTGTAGATGCCTTGCTTTGCACAACCTTGCTCGGCTAGAAATTATAGAACTTGAATTTTGAATCTTGTACTTGTTGAATGGGTCTTCACATTCTCCTTGGAAATAGGTTCGCTGATCACTGATGAACTTGTGAGGAACACCGTATCTGCATATAATGTTTTCTTGAATGAACTGGGACACTTGCTTGGAACCCAATACCTTGAATGACCTGGATACTTTGACTCTTGAATAAACCCGGCCTCTAGCTGCTTAGAGACCTCTTCTTGAATTTTGAGGGAAACATCCGGTTTCATGCGACGGAGTTTCTGCTTGATGGGTTTTGAACCTGGAATAAGGGGAATTGTATGCTGACCGATGCTTGGATCAACCCCTGGAATATCATGATAGGACCATGCGAAGACGTCCATATACTCTGAAAGTAGCTTGATAAGATCGTCTCGCTCTGCTTGAGAAAGAGTTAAACCAATCTGAACTAGTTTTGAGTCACTGTTGTTAGAAAGGTTGATTTTTTTTCTGTTTCCTCAATTATGGGCGTTCTGTTTTCATGATTTTCGATAACCTTAGAAATTCAAAGTCATTTTCTTGTAAAGCAAAGTTGTTTGGATTAGGATTGTGTTTTGAATTAGGACTCAAAGAGTAAGTAGAAATTGAAGTGTTATTGAAATCAGCAATCATTACATCGACTGTTTTGACTTGAAGCTCGGCCTTTAGAGGGTCTTGATTGATGCAAGAATCTACCCCTAGACTCTTAGACTCGTAACTAGACTCGGACCCAGACTCATCCTCTGACTCGGACTCGCTCATCATAGATCCTTCGCCCACAGTAATCTTGAACATTCTGCCATTTGAATTGATTCTTGAGAGGGACTTGAAGCTTGATTTGTAGGAGATGAACTGGCTGCTCGTTCGATGCCGGCTATGAGGGAAGCTAGGGCTGATGGATTTCTTTTCAACCTTTCTCCTCTTCGGCGAACCCACAAGATCTTTGGACTCCTAGTTAGGACACACCAGACAATTTTAGAACTTGGACTTCCCGACACATGATATGATATGCATGCAATGAATGAGACCTAGACTTGACTCTAAGTGCCACTCCGAAGATTCGGGATTTTGGATTTTGTACTTGTATTCGGGATTTGCAACCCGTTGAAAATGTTTGAGAGGAGCCTTCATTCTTTTGTGAAAGTTGACTCTTTGTACTAGAATTTGGGAAATCGAAAAGGAATATTTCGACCTATTGGAAATTGGACTTATTTGAAGGGGATTTCAACCCGCTCTAGAATTTGGAAATTGGACTTGTACTAGGAAATTGAATTTTGTATTATGTCAAGGGAATTTCAACCCGTCAATATTTCAGGGGGATTTCAACCCATTGGACTTGGAGTATTTGAAGGGAATTTCAACCCGATTGAAAAGGGAATTGATTTTGTATTATTTAAAGGGAATTTTAACCCGTCAATATTTTAGGGGAGTTTCAACCCATTGGACTTGGAATATTTGAAGGGAATTTCAACCCAATTGAACAATTGGACTTGTTTTATTTTAGGGGATTTTCAACCCGTCGATATTTTAGGGGAATCTCAACCCATTTGGAATTGGAGTATTTGAAGGGAATTTCAACCCATTGGAATTTGTATTATTTTAGGGGATTTTCAACCCGTAGATGGAACCTTGAACTTGTATTATTTCTGGGGATTTTCAACCCGATTGAACAATTGGACTTGTATTATTTCTGGGGATTTTCAACCCGATTGAACAATTGGACTTGTATTATTTCTGGGGATTTTCAACCCGATTGAACAATTGGACTTGTATTATTTCTGGGGATTTTCAACCTGATTGAACAATTGGACTTGTATTATTTCTGGGGATTTTCAACCCGATTGAACAATTGGACTTGTATTATTTCTGGGGATTTTCAACCCGTTGGAAGTATTCTGACTTTTGTATTGGGAAGGCGAGGATTTTTTTGTAACTTGAAGATGAGCTTGAAGTTTGAATTTGACTTGAAGTTTGAATTTTGAAATGGGAGGAGATGCACTTTCGTATATAGAATATGAGGCTTTGTGTTTGGAAAATCCGGCATTGTGCCGCCGTTGAATTTGAAACATTGAATTTGGGAACTTGAAAGTCCGGCATTATGCCGCCGTGGACTTGGAATTTTGAAGTATAGGACTTGAGGTTCGAAAGGTTGAACATAGAACTTGAGGTTTGAGTTGAAAATTCGGCATTGTGCCGGCAATGAGTTTGGATATTTGAACTTGAGGTTTTGAGATTGGAGTTAGCAACTTGAGTTTGAGGTTTGAAGACTTGAATGTTTGAAATAGGGAATCCGGCATGACACCGTTGGATTTGATCTTGAAACTTGGCTAGAGAATCCGGCATTATGAAGCCGTTGGATTTGGGTTTTGAATTGAAACTTTGAAACTCGAAACTTGAACTAGAAAATCCGGCAATATGGCGCCGTTGGATTTGGACTTGACAATTGAGGTTTTGGACTAGGAAATTGGGTTTTGAATGGGAAGCTTGAAATTTGGAATTGAAGACCCGGCATTATGACGCCGTTGGGTTGAATTTTGAACTTGAAATTTGGAATTCGAAATGGAAAATCCAGCATTATGACGCCGTTGGATTGAATTTGTGGCTTGAAATTTGGAATTGAAGACCCGGCATTATGACGCCGTTGGGTTGATTTTGAATCTGTAGCTTGAAAATCCGACATTATGACGCCGTTGGATTGATCTTGGACTTGAAAATCCGGCATTATGACGCCGTTGGATTGATTTTGAATTTGTAGCTTGGAATTTGGACTTGAAAATCCGGCATTATGACGCCGTTGGATTGATTTTGAATTTGTAGCTTGGAATTTGGACTCGAAAATCCGGCATTATGACGCTGTTGGATTGAACTTGAATTTGGCATTTGTGCGTGAGGCGTGTTTAAGGGTTTTGAATCAAATGGAGTGACACTCCTAAAGACCCTAGAAATCGGCGATTTAGATGCATGAGGTTTGAATGATGCTCCTAGGGGTTTGGTTTCCTAGTTGGAGGCTAATTGGTTTTGGCAAGCTAGAACTCGAGGTTAGCCATTCACGTGTGCAAAGACGCCCACACAATGCGCAAGTAGCAGTTGTCACACTAATCATGAATATGAATGCGACATGCAAAGTTCTCAACCTAAGGTTGGTCTAAGTTTTGTATGATGCAAGTGGTCGGCTTTGGGTGTCAAAAGGTACTCGGCTAAGAGACGGATCCGGCGACAAGCATTCACATCCGCCTAAGGGAAGTGTGTGTCGGCAGACGACCTCCATACTTGACATCGGGAATGTCAAGCAAATGCCAAGTTTCGGTAGGCGCGGAAATGGTCACACACTTTGGTCGGGAACCGTATGGAGAGTCACCATTTCGTTGCCCCCGGGGCTAGCCCGAATGTAGAACACATCCGTTCGGGCAAAGGTAGAAATTCATTTTGCACAATATGGTTTTCGAAAAATGCATGAAATGCCTAGAAATAGAAATTGAAATCGTACTTGAATTTGTATTTGTAAAGCCCGTTTTTCGGCACTCGTTCACGAGGTTTGGGAGCCTCCTTCCAGATGCAAAAACAGACTAACTCCCAACACGAAAAGTTGAGCAAAAGTGGGCGACAAGCCACTGTGAGCCACTGTCCTGGATGAAGGCAGTGGCGTTGGGCGCAGGGGCTGCGCCTCACGCCAATGCTGGCATCCAGTACTTCAGCAGATCAGTGGCTAGTTGCTCGAAATCTGCTCTCATTTTCGAAATTGAAATTAGAAAAGAGTCCCCAGCAGAGTCGCCAGGTTTTTATTTGTTTGTTTGTAATGCTTCCCCGTTTCCTACAAGGGGGGTTGGCACCCGGCGGTTCGTTTAGAGAACCGTTGAATTGGTTTTTGCACCTCGAAGGAGTCGCCACCAAACTTTATTTTAGGTCCCGTTTGGGAAGACCGCAAAATGACTCTATTTTTGGATATATAAGGCCTTGAATCCTTGAAACGGATGGATGAGATCCGGGCTCGGGAACGAAAATTCTTATTCGGCGAGCTTTAGAAATTTTCAAGTACGTTGGCACAACATTATTTCGAAAATAAACCCTAAGATTAGACTATGTGGGTTTGAAATTTAGAGCAAAATAGAATTTCTAATTGTACGGTGGTCACTTTTCTTTAAAGATTGATTTAAGGAACCTAAGGCCGGTTTGTCCAAAAATATCTTTGTTAAGCGTGATGTAACCTTTGTATTTCGTGGTATTTAGCATGTTGGTGATGAAAGCAATAAACCACATAAAGCAACATCACAATACTAAATAAAGTGCGGAATTAGTAAATACAAGACCCCCTAGAAAAGGACTAGGGAGTAGGTCCACATTGCCTAGAAATGGACTAGGCAAGTAAAGGTGCGGAATTGAAAGTGCGAAATTGAAATTGCGGTATTGCAATTGCGGTATTGAAAGTGCGATATTGAAAGTGCGATATTGAAATTGCGATATTGAAAGGTGCATAATTGAAATTTGTACTTGGGCACATGAGATTCGAACGCCAAGCGGCTCCTTAAAAATAAGTGCGCCCGACACGAATTCAAAGCCAAAAATCTCAACTTGGGAGAGGGTTCTCAACCTATATGTCCTAAATTTTTCATATTGAACTTGAAATTGAAAGCTTGAATATTGAAAGGTTTGAACTTGAAATGATTGAAATTTGAACTTGAAATGATCCTAGTTTAGAGAGGTAGTTATGAACAACCCTAAACATGGTGGGATCTTGAAATTTGAAAACTTGAACTTGTATATTGAAAAATGGAGTCTTGAATCTCAAAAGACTAAACTTTTAAATGCTAAAAAGGTGTCATCTTTGATTACTCCACACTTGAAGGTGATTCTAGTTCAAAGAGATGAATGTAAGCAACTTTGAACATCCTTGAATCTTGAAAGTTTGTATTTTGTATTTTGAAAAAGTTTATATTTTTGAAAAAGCATGTATGATTGTTGCAAGTGGTGTTTTTAATGACAAAAAACACCAACTTGCTAATCATTTGAAATCAAAATAGCATGATTGATTGAAATGGGGTTCGGATTTACCTAGTTAGGCTTAGGCACGAGCTCCCAATTGCTTTTGAATTTAGGAATTTTGTATGTGTTTTTGAGGAGTTTTTGAGTATGTATTGTGAGGAGTAATGTCGAAATTACAACGTTGTATGTGTTGTGCTCCCCCTTTTTTCGATGGAAATGAGGGGTATTTATAGGAGGAAATGGTGCAAAACGCCAGCACCAGCCAGCGTTGTGCGCTGCTGAGGTGGCTTGAATGCCGCCAAAGCAAGGGCGGGGAATCGTCCTTGTTTGTCTTGTAGCGTTGTACCCGTTGTACGAATTGTACTAGGTTTTGCGTTTTGTATTTTCTTGGAGGTTAAGGCATGGTTTAGCGTCTAAAAACAAGCCTTTCTCGGGTTTTTGAATTCCGGTTTTACGGGGCGGGGCCCGGCATGCTCGGTTTTGTGGGTCGGCGCCCGAATTTGACTTGCCTTATATGATTTTGAGTGGAAAAGGCCTAGTAAGACCAATGGGATGGTCCACTAATTGAGATTGAACTTGGATTTTAAAATTCGATTTTGGAAGTTGTATTTTGTACCGAGTTCCGGGAGGGGAACGGTCTCGGGGATTGGATTTTGGAGGTGTTCTTAGGAATTGGGATTTACGCCTGGAGTTACTCCAATCGCTTAACAAGGATAATGGTATCGTCATCATCCCAAAGGGGAGACACAAATTAGGTGTCTACAACCAATATAACTCTTGTTTTGTATGTATATACAATGTCATATTTGTATGTCCTTTAAAACATGCTTGCAACCAATGGGTGTGAACCCTTTATGCGAAAACAATCAAAGCAAAGACTGGATTCTTAAGATGAAGATATTTCAGATTTAATGGCCTCAAACCATTATAGGATTTAATGGCCTCAAACCTTAATCCATGTTTGGGAATTTTTAATTCGTCGTAGCTTACCTGTAAATCGTATGTTCTTGAAGCACTTCCAAAGTGTTCATAGGTTTTATTCCTCAAGATATCAATGTATCTATCTTGGTTGAATTCTATTCCTTATACGATTTAACTAGGTATTGAATATCAAACGTTAGTGTCTATAAAGACATTAATCAAGCCCTTTGAGTATTAGGAATCTCTTTATGCCCTTCCAAGGTCTTCTTGAAGCTTTACCCAAGACATCATGTGTGGAGCGCTTCCAAAGGCTCCTAAGTACCCTATATTTGTTTGTTGCTTGACTCAAAGTTCTTTTGAGGTCACTTCGAGGTCATATTTCTCCCACTTGCCTTTTTGGAAATATGATGGTTTTCTAAAAGACACTATCTAGAGAAACAACCATGTGTTCCCAGATTTGTGGTAGAATCAATACCTTGTTTCTATGAGTTTCTCATAAAGAAACATATATCTATTATTGAGTTTGTTTGATGTAAACACTAACTCCCACTAGGGTTGACAACCCTAGATACATATACTGAAAAGATGCGATGAACAAAATTTCAATCCTTATGACATCTTATCTTTAGCTTTGACAACTTTGTTTAGTGTGATAGTCACTTGAGAGTATCATTTGGAAACTATATAGGAAAATAATCGTGATTATCATTAATCGAATAGATTCCGATTTCTCCATTTGGACATACCATATTCTTATGGAGCTTCAGTTGTTATAATGCCATATAAACAATCTTGATAATCATTCCTGGCTCATGCAAACATCATCTTCATCTATTCTAGATGTTCCAAATATCTTGCCGAGTTGATTTTATGTTCTTTTGTGAGTTGCGTTGAAGCATTCATGTATTTCACTTCGAGTAAATATAACCATATTTTCTCAAGTTCTTGTGAAAGATATAAGTAAAAAAATTCATTTCCTATGAACGTAATTGTCTAGAACCTTCTAACAATAGTCCATTTCTATGTCATGTTCAACAAGTAAGACTCATGTGTCTTAAATTAATCAACTTTCAAAATTTCATGCCTTGAAATCTTAGAATGTTGTCTTGTTGATATGGTCGTATGACATTGCCAAAGATATGTGGAACACAAATCAAAATATTTGAATGTCAAAAGATTGCCAACCTTCTGAAGTTTGAATGTCAAAAGATTTGCTTGTTTATTGATCAATCATATGATTCGACCCTTAAATGACCATTTCATTCAAAAACACTCTACGATTGTTTTTGTTTACTTTAATGTGAGTCTTTCTGTGTCCAAACAGAAAATTGTTTATGATGATTAATGGAACAAAATGCCATTAAGTTTCAGCCTTTTGAAGGACTTTAAAACAAACAGATGACCCTACGACTAATGTAGCACAACTTTGCTTCATTTCCCACTTGTAGGTCAATTACTAGACTTAGCTTCCAAAATTTGAGTTCTTAACAAAAGTTAGAACCTCAAGCGGTAATCAAATACCATAGGAGTTCAATTGCTAAGCCGTTTCTCTTTAACATAAACATCAAGGTAGGTAGAAATAGAATTTTGAATTCATTTCTTTCCTTTCCGTTTCCTATCCTTTTAGCACGTTTTCTTATAGCCCCAAAAGATTTAACTCTTTGCTTGATCTTCTTACTTTGTTATGCTTACAAAGTCCCTTTCCTTTTATTTATTTCAAATGACCACATCCTATGAGTCTAGTTCATCATTGAATCAAAATGAAATTAGTTGTTAACCATTGGTAATACATGAGCCTTTAACTCAATACTTCATTATTCCAAAAGTACGCAGTATTTTGAATAAATGAGGTCCAATTGGTCTACCATTCAAGTTTTAGTTGAAAACAACCACGAAGATCACTATAAGAAAATGTAGCATCCAAGATACACTCTCAGTCTCCTTTCCTTTTAGAATTTCTCTCAAAATTAGTTACCAATCGTTCGGGGCAGTTCTATTATCCAAAACGCAATAAAATGAAGATGATTAATTATATGCATTATAATTCATATTCTACAAAATGAAATAGCAAAGAATAACATTTATCATACTTTAATAACTTGAAATAAAAGCATTCATGCAATCATTAAAGCTATTAAAATTTCATCCATGCAATAAATACATAGTCCAAAATGAACGAAATGAATCCAAGACCCTAAAAGTCTCTAAGTTTTAAGCACGCTTTGTCTTGTCTTAATCATTTGAAGATTTTAGGTAAGCAAATACCAATTGCTAGTAATTCCAAACTACTCTTGGTTAACAAATTAATGCCATAACTTATTCCTTTGCCACAATATGTACCAATATTGCTTGAGTTACAACCACAATCAACATGCTCCTTTGGGATGTCTTACCATGTAGGAATACTAAAATAGCACCTCGCTTTGGCGGAAACCTACTATCTTAGGTTCCAAGATTTTTGTAAGTGCTTGATTTGGAAGGCAATTTTAAACTCAATATTTTTTTGACCTAGTTGTTTCTATGTTGGTTTGATTATTTAGTGAACTAAATCCTTAATCAACCATACAAACAACATACACATGCATATTATAAATATACCAAAATATAAAAGCATATGTAAATTTTGGTGAACTAGTATGACCCCAATTTCTTGGTCTTGAAGCATCCAATCTTCCATTCACCTTGTTATCTTGGCACCGTCTTGAAATCTATTCAAAATGCTAACTTGTAATTTTAAATAAACTAGAAGAACTTGAACTAATAATCTAATTAGTACATCAAAACTTCATGGTACGCAGACCATATTTAAAACTTTAAATTCAAAGATAAAATGGTACGCATACCGTATTTAATTATCTTAGTTGGACAATACTAGTCACCTGCTATTGAAATTTAGAGAGAGAGAGAAAGCTAAATTGAAGATTTGGATTTTTTTCATTTTGGGAGTCTGAAAAAGAAATTGGGGAAGACGGAGTTTACAACACCTAATACAGAATATGTAAGCTATTAAGATTACGGAGTTTGGCATTTTCTTATTTTTTTAAAAATAAATTGATTAAACAGGACGAAATTTAAAAGTCGCCCTTTTTAGTAGTACCAAAGAAGACAAACAACAAATTTCGCCCTCTTTGTTATTTTCAAAGGAGGAGAAATACGTTTGCCCTGTTTGATTTGTTCTACTAGGACGATTTTACAGTTGCCCTTGATTTTAAAAAAAATCACCCCCTTTGCTGGTTATTCTTGTAGTGTATAAGGACTAGGAGAAGGAGTAGTACTTGTCTGTTTGCTTATGTCTAGGTCGAATCATGTAATAAATGTGGTCCTATATATATAAGTAACGAAGTTGGTGAATGATTGAAGCTTGAGGCCAAGTACGTCAAATTTGCAGAATAACATGACATTAAATGAACTTATCAACTTGAAGCATCACACATTCACACCAATATCGATCAGCAGCAGTTATTTGATTCACATAATTGTGTAAGTTTTTGAAGTAGTCAAAATAACCCAAAATTAAAACCTCGAATGAATGTTGTAGGAAGAGTAACAAGCGGTTCAATATCCATATATTTTGCTAATGTCAACTAAATTACACCGTAGTTCTTACTTCATACTAGTAACCACTGTTGGTTATTAAAGACTTTGATAAATGAAATAATATGGAGTATGGAGTACCCATGCATAATCTAGAATCGAAATCTAAATCAATTGCCCTTTTTAGTGTAGAGATCGAGAGCCACAAAGGACAAAACAACAAATGAAATAGTAGATATGATCTTAAGTCTTGTTATAGTAGTCTTTAATATATGTTGAGTTGTGGTTGTTGGGAAATATCCTTCATTGATGGATTGGAGATGGAATGGTTTAAATGCGTTGACCATATTTATGTTTGAATTGAAATGAACCTATTTAGTTGGGCTAATAATCAAATACTAGCACTTTACCAAGGTGCAACCGTGTAAGGTTAATATTTACTTTAAGGACAATGATAATTGCTGCCCTAATTCTTTATCCCATAATTTATTTCTACTGGGTCATAGATGTATATCGGGGATTTTTGGCAATTGACTATTGGCGGTTGGCTAACAGCTGTTTTATTTGGTTGGTTTGACTTGTTGTTGGCATTTGCTTTTCAGTTGGCTGTTTGACTTATAAAGATATTTGGTAAACTCATTTATTAGCGGTTGACTGTGACTATGTAAAATGACATTTAATGACATTATTATATTTTATTATCCATTTATTATATTCTTAGTAAATAATTATTCACCAAGTTAATTAGTATTTAAATTATTTAATAAATTATTGCGGAGTACATAATTTAATTAATAAATAATAAAATAACATTTAAAATTAGTAATAAAATAAATGAATAATAAAAATATCTATTAATTACTTCTAGTTTAGAGAATTATTAACTTGATTATTAACTTAATTAGTATTAATCATAAATTATGATTTAGTAATTAATCCCTATTAATGCATGGTTAATCATTGATAACTCCATATTAATTATTGATAACCCCTGCCAGCCCCCCTAATTCCGCCTCTGGTTCTAATGCATAGTTAATCATTGATTAGTCCGTATTTATTTTTTAATTGCTGATTATTTTATTAATATCATTATTAATTGTGAATTAGTGAAAAAATAAGGATCGCAAAGTAATTTGAAAACTGAAAAGAAAAGAGCCATACAAAAAAGCTAGTAAGACTAGTTTTTCATTTTTGGAGAATAAGCTGACTTTTCAGCTAATCATGTTAGAGTTATGGTATATCTAGGGTTCTATTATGTTTAGGAAACTAGAGTTGTGTTAGTTTAGGAATCTAATAGAGTCCTAAACCTAATAGAGATATGTCATAATTTCCTATATATAACAATGATGTAACCAAGTTATGATTAAGCCATTCAATCATATTATCATCGATCAATATTATTACCAAACACTTTTTTTTGGGTATTTGACCAACATAAAAAACCAATAGTTTAAAAATTAATGTAAAAGTCACAGAAAAAACCATTTACCAAATACCTTGTGAAGAAGTCTTAACCTCAAATAACTTGTGTTCATATGGACACAAGTGAGTACCAATATAAAAAATTTAGTACCAACACCGTGGTCACCTCATAAAACTTTGATGAGTACTTACTAAATTACGGAGAACTCCGTAGTTTATATCCCTCAGTTGACATCTATAACTCTCTCTTTACTTCAGATTTTCCGTAATTTCTTGAATTTGTTTGATCTGACAGGTGAAACTCCCTTCAATTTGATGGGGCCATGTTAAACTTGTTGTGTAGTCCTTACTTACAGAGTTAATTCTATCAGTTATATACGAAGTATTACATTTTCCAAACGTAAACCTGGAATTTAATGTTTCTATGTTTTTACACGTTATTATTTCTCTTTTCTTTTCCAACTTTTCGTCTATTATTTTTTCAGCCTCTCTTCTTGTATTGACTAGTTATGGCGCGAGGCAAAGAGACAAGAATAAAACACGAAATGTTCAAACAAAACAGCAGTTTCTTTTCTTTAACTTCTCATCATTTCTGGGTGACAGAGAAATAGATGCAGCCCATGGGCCAGAAGGGCCCAAAGCTGTAGGAAATAAGACTGTAAAATCCGAAAATGTTAATAAAATGTGGGCCGAATATTTGATGTAAATAAAGCTGTGACGTGTTACGAAACACTGTCTTAGAAGCAAAATTCGCCCCGACTATGGTGCAATCGGAAAAGGCGTTGCCCCCCAAGATTTTACACAGCGTCTCTCCAAAATGTGCACTCAACTAAGGAGAAACATGGAACTCACAATAATGCTCAGAATAGGAGTAGAGAGAGTTTTATTTTCGATGTCTTTTCAAAACTGATCCCCAAACTAATTATAAAGCCACTAAAATTTTGTAACCGAAAATTAACATTTAATTGGGTAATTAAAGCACCTGTAACCGCTGATCAGAATTGATCATGTAATAAAACTTTTGATAACTGAAAATCATAATTGATTTGAGTAATTAAAACGGAAGCGAAAATCAAGGGACGTAATAAATACGACCGTTACGATTGTGGAGTGAGCTACGTAACTGACCGGCCTCATAAAGGCTGGACCGTCAGCTACGACTTGGCCCAAAAAGGAGGCCCACCACACCGCGCACGTGCCACGAACACGAACCGAACCGGCCGGACGGGCGGCGGCGCGCGTGGGGATTCCCCCTTCTAGCCCACAACACTTGGGGAAGTACTTCAAAGTATAAACATTACTTCCCTATATTTAAACAAAGGGAAAAGCTTGTTTTCTTTCCATGTGGGACAAAGTCATTTTCTTTAAATACTCCACTTGAAAAGCCTCCTTTTCATTTCTACCAATGTGGGACATTTTCACAATATGGTAATACTCTTTCTTTGGGGAAATGATAAATCCAATGAATAATTTCACTTATTCCAAGGAAATCAGCTTTAAAAAATTGTGGATTTCCTTGGCAGAAGTAAAATTTTCCTTAGATTTATCACTTCCCCTTTCTTTGCATTATTTCCAACAAAAGCAACTACTCTATGCAATATCACACTGGGCCCATGGCCCCAAGGACCCAACTAGCTACGTCTGTGCCTAAGAAATGGGATGATGTCCATGACGAGAGGCGTAAACTGCTTTGGTTACATGTACGGAGTACTGCCCCAATCTATAAATAGGATTAAACTTTTTTTTAATGAATTTTCACTAGTTTATAAGAATTGATAGCCATGTAATATTTGTTAGACTCGTTTAATCTATATCTATAACTATACTAAAAGAGAGGCCCTTAAAGCAAGCCTGACATTTGTCACGCTCATATTAAAAATTTTCCTGCTCTTTTGTCCTTTCCTAATTAAACAAAATAATTACTACCTCTGTTCCTTAATGTTCTTTACGCTTACTATTTGCACGGACTCCAATGCAATATTCAACGACTTACATATCCATTTCCGTATGTGAAAAAATTATAAAATTTTGATATTTTGAAAATACATAATGAGACCAATCTAACAAGATCTTACATGATAACATTTTGATGTATAGAACAGTGGGAATCCACGGTCAAAGTTTTCATACTTTGGACACATATTCCCAAGCGTAAAGAACATTAAGGAACAGAGGTAGTATATTCTTTACTTGATTTATGACAATATTTTTCCTTTCCAACTTAACAAGAATAATTATATACTTACTTGATTTATGATAAACTATATTATTATATTTGTTAAGAAAATATAGATTGTTAACTTAAGAATATCTTTTAAATGTATTATTTATATTCTGGTTATGTGAAACTTTACGATTCTTCAAAAGATTCTACTATTTTGTACAATACTAAATATGAGTTTTTTTCAACATGTTGGACATAAAAATTTAAAAACGTATTGATTATCACAACATATTTTGTCAGCTTTGGTAAGAGTATGTCATACAATTATTTTTGTTAACTAAAGAAAATCTTTTAAATGTATTATTTATATTTTGGATATATGAAACTTTACGATTTTTCAAAAGATTATACTATTATGTACAGTACTAAATATGAGTTTTTTTTTAACATGTTGGACATAAAAATTTAAAAACGTATTGATTATCACAGACATATTTTGTCAGCTTTGGTAATAGTATGTCATACAATTACTGTTGTTAATTTTTAAGAATTATTTATTATATCATGCAAGCTATATTGTATTATTGGAACTTTATTAGGGAAAGGAGTACTAAAAAAATATAAACAAAGAATATATATATATATATATATATATATATATATATATATATATATATATATATATATATATATATATATATATATATATATATATAACTAAATAAAAATATTAGTGCTACACTGTAGAAAAATTGTCTCATAAAGGTAACTACACCTAAATTAGGTATAAAATTAAATTCACCCCTCGGTTCCTAATATATATCTCAAAAAATTCTTATTTAGCCTTCTATAAATTTTATTTTGTGCAGTATTGTTTAGCGAATAATATTATATTAAAGTGTTTAATTGCATTATACGACGAGTATGAAACTAATTTAAGGGGAGAAATTTTTCCTCAACGCCGGATAAAATGAAGTGTTTGGACAGGATAATATATTTAGGGATAAAGATTTTTGTGCATATTTTAACTTCACAATCTTTTCTTTTATTTGAATAAATTTCGTTCAAATATAATCTAATTTTTTTTATTAAAATTAGTTCATTAATTACGATTGAGGCTATGATTAGTGGTAACCAATAGAATTCAAAAAGGAAAGTGGGAATATTAATACTTTAGGAAATACCGAATTACAATCGATAGGAAATTTTCTCAATCAAAAGGGTAATGGTGAACAAAAAGGTAGACCCCTTAAGAAAGTAAATAAAGTACATGGTACTATCTAGCTAATTTTATCTAATATGGAGTAAGAAACATCCTGACTTTCCTAATGTTCCTCCATATTTAAAATACCTTACAATCCAAAATATTCGGTGCTAAATATTCTATTTTTGATTACCAATATCTCATATCAAAATAAAAACCCAATACCATGTGAAAAAAAAAATCTATCTTAATCACCAATATTTATATAATTTTTTTTAAAATGAAGATTTGAATCATATTGAAACTTAAAAGTACCAAACATTTTAAGTAATTAGTATATCACATTAAAAACAAACATTAAAGAGTTGTAACATTTAAAATTGACAATTTATAAATATACTAAAGAAAGTACAAGCACCTAGAATCCTTCCTTCCGATCCATCTAGGATTATAACGTTAATGTTTCGATATAATGTTAACCTATAAACTTAACTATTCTTTTACACTTATTCCATCCAAAAGGAAAGTGGTTAAATTATGAGAGATATGGATGACATGAAATTTTATTCAAACTCATTAACTTAATTAATGAACACAAACTTTTTAAAAAGACCGCCTGACCGGTCAGACCACCCACCCATAGGTGTTTCGCGGGTCAACACGTGGGTATGGATTCTATTTTCGGGTCGTATAAAAACATGGTTTTCTAACCCTAATTCACTTCTCTCTCCTCACAATCTCTTTGCCTCACTCTCTCTCTTCAAAATACCTCGCCCATTCCCTCTCCTTGCCGCACATATTGAGTGGTCGCCAGAATTCATGTCGCCGCCCATACTCTCTCCTCCTAACCGACTCTCTAGGCGAGTCAGTCCGCCTACGAATTTTCGTCTGTCCTATCTTTAAAATCGCCTGCGACGACGACGACAATGACGAGGTCAACAATAAAGCGATGACGATGTAATTCTTTGATCTCTCTCCTTCATTATCCTTCATCTCCTCCATTTTCTTTATGATTTCAAAGTTGAATCGCATTTTCTAGGGGTAGGGTTAGGGTTTGTTGCAATTAGTAGTATCCAATTGAGGTAAATAGTACTCCAGAAAGTGTTTTTTGACTGATTTTGTTTGATATTGTTATTTTTGTTCGTGAATCATTGATGTCGTTTGTCTAGCCGCGGCGGAGGGAACTGGTGGCGGTGGCTGCGACGAGTGCGAGGAAGGTGTGATAAACAGATCGAATATATGAATCTATCTACTTCATCTCTCTGTTCGATTTTCCGCGTTTTGATCCTTTTTATTCTGATTAAACTTGACTTTGAGTGGAAATCGAACTGGATTAATGATGAATTGTCGATGATTATGTTTCCCTTTTCGTTCTTACGACTAAAGCTTGATTGATGTAAAAATGGTGGAAGTTTGCCTCTGACACATTCAACTAAAGAAAATGTATTAATTATTGAGATTGAAAGTAGAAAGTGTGTTAATTATTGAGATTTTTTGCCTAGATTCTTTTAGTTAATAATAATTTCCATTTAGTTAATAATAATATCCATTTAGTTAATAATTATTTCATTTTAGTTCATCTTTTAGTTAATAATAATTTCCATTTAGTTAATAATTATTTCGTTTTAGTTAAGAACTATTTCGTTTTAGTTAAGAACTAGATGCTCATCTGCTCTATCTTATCCGAATGTTTTCTGTTGTTTGTGTTCTTGTCCAGTGTTTTTTTTGGACATTTTAGTTGAGGTTTTTCCATTGATTGCTGATTAATTTTCCTATTGAGGTTTTTCTGGAATGCTTTAATGTTTTGGTAAATTCTCTCATTTGCGACTTGATTTTGTATATTTTGTGTATTTTTGTTCATGAGATCGATGTTGGAGTAACTGCTGCTGCTGTTGTTTTCGTTCATTATATGTTTGATAAATTTGTGATGTCCTGCTACTTGATTGTACTAGCTGAGAAGATTTTGCTGCGAGTATTTGTTTGTTTGTCTGAAATCTACTTCAATAGAGTAGATTTTAGGATTTGGAATATCATATGAGGTAGTTTCAAGTACTTTCAAGATTCCATAAAACTGTGTTGCTTAGTCTAATTTTGATTGCGGGAATGAATTGAGGTTCTCTAACCATGTAGTTTGTTGCTGGTGCTTTGTTGTTGCTAGGCAGCGTGGGGAGGGCTGGTGCTTTGTTGTTGCTGGGCAGCGTGGGGAGGACTGTGGCAGGGCAGGGCTGCAAGATGGCAACATAAGGATACTGCTCAAAGTTGACAGCATCATGCAAGGAAGAAGCTACCCATATCATGATAGTGCATGTACTTGTAAGGGCATGCCTGGTTTTCATTTCAAGCCACCATGGTTAATCTTTTTTATCACCATGCCCCCACATTACATATCTCATTCCACCAAGATTGAAGTTCAGGATCTCTTTCTACTAGGCTGTCTGTTGGATAGTAGAACCAACAATAATCATTCACCCATGTCTCAATTGCAAACCAGATTTCAAGCTCGTCAACTGCAAAGGGGTAATCCTTCATCAACAGCTTCAGGCCATGCGGATGGCTGGAATCCTCAACTACCATCCCTCTAGAATGTTGCAAAAGACATATATGATTAGAAATGTAAAATTGCAGTAAAAGTTGCAGTGCGTGTTGTGGCTTAATGATACATGTAAATGAAACTACCTATTGGGAAGATCAGTAGGAAGTGCTTCATCAGTGAAAGCCCAACTTTTGTATACAAATGATGACAATTCCAAGCAAATTTTTCCATGTTTCACCAGCATTTAATGAGGATTTGCTTAGCCAATGTAATGATTAAATTTTATGTTGTTTTAGTTAAGTGTAACTTTGTTTTAGTTAAGTGTAACTTTGTTTTAGTTAAGAACAGTTTCATTTTAGTTAAGGGTTAAGAATTTTTCAAGTTGCGGTTTACCAGAAAAAAAATTGTGGTTTTAGTTTAAAATGGTTTTTGTTTAGTTCAAAATACTTTGGTTTTAGTTAAGAAAAAAATAGTTCTATTTAAGGTTACTGTTGTTTTAGTTGAGAATAATGATATTTTAGTTAAGACTAATGATCATTTAGTTAATAATAATTTTGTTTTAGTTAAGAATATTTTCGTTTTAGTTAACGTTAATTTGTTTTAGTAGAGAATAATGATGTTTTAGTTAAGTATGATTTTGTTTTAGTTAAGAATATTTTCGTTTTAGTTGAGCTTAATTTGTTCAGTTGAGAATATTTTTATTTTAGTTAAAAATACTCCGTAATTCTCTAGGTTTTCTAAGGTTTAGTTAAGATTTTTGTAGTTTCAGTTATGATTTCTTGGTTTTGGTTAAAATTTTGTGAGTTTCAGATAACGAATTAGTTAAGCAATGTAACCAATTAGTTAATCAATAGAACTAATCAGTTAAGCAATAGAACTAATCAGTTAAGCAATGAAATCAATTAGTAATTAAGCACTAAAATCAATAAGTTAATCGGATATTTCATGAAATACCCCCGAGGTTTAAGTTAATTCACCAGGTACCCTCGTTGTTTCAGTAATCTACCAGGTACCCCTCAGGTTTCATTTTCTCGCATGACTTAACCCTGCCGTTAAGTAGCCGTTAGAAACTTTTTTTCACCAGGTACCCTCGTAATTTATTTCACCAGGTACCCCTGAGGTTTTTTAGATTTTCACCAGGTGCCCTTGTGCTTTATGGTAATTTCACCAGATACCCCTGCTCACCAACGGCTAGTTTCACCAGGTTTTGTTCTGTAACAGTTGCTGGGGGAGGGGAATATGAAGTGAAAGAGGGGGCTGTCAAATACCCTATTAAGTTTGATGCAAGGACTTGTGGTTGTGGAGTATGACAAATATCTAGCATACCTTGCAGACATGGCCTTAGGGTTATTTACCACCAAAGACTTGAGGCTACTGATTTTGTGTCTCACTACTTCAAAGGGCAAGCATACAAGTTAACTTACTCAGAGCACATACACCCCATGCCTGACCCAACCCAATGGCCTTCTTTTGACCTTCCTATTATCCTCCCACCACCCATGAAGAGAGCATCAGGTAGACCCCCTAACCTGAGAAAAAGAGGTAAACATGATCCAAAAAGGGGAAAGAGAAATAGCACTGTGAGGTGTGGTAAGTGCAAGGAGGTGGGACACAATGCAAGGACATGCAGAGGTGGGGCCACTGCAAAGCAAAAGAAGGCTGCTGCTGCTGCTGCTGGTGGTGGTGCTTTTGGTTCTGCTGGTGCAGCTGGTTCTGGTGCAGCTGGTTCACAGCAAGGGGGAGATCAAGGTGCTTCCAGTTCACAGCAACAACGTAATGCATCAAGTAAGGGAAAAAGGAAGCGTACTTGATTTTGTGATTTATGCATAACTTTTTGCTTAACTTATCATGTATATCTTTTGCCAATGGGAGCAAGTTTTTGTAGAGCTACACTTAAAGTTTTTGCGTGTCGGGGGCACACTTTTGTAAAGCTACTTAATTCGGAAATGAAATATCATATTATTGATGAAATGTCATCATTCACTTTCTCATTACAAATACTAGAATAAAAAACATTACAATGCCAATTTTGATAGTTCCATGCATTAATTTCTTTTGCTGCTTGAGTTTCTTCTTCATTTGGTGAATTTCTTCATCCAAGCTTCTGTTTTCTTCAATTTCTCCTTCCTTTGTGCTACCTCTGTTGTTTCTGATTGGCAGTGGTTGCTCAATGCTTCCCTTGCACCACTTGAAGTTGTCACATAAGTCACACTTGTAATATAGTCTTTGAGGATTTTTCATTGTTTCAGAACTTCTTATTGCAAATTTTTTCCCACATATGTTGCATGTTTTGTTTGGAACTACAACGCATGAGGATTCATACGTTGTAGAAGAAGATTGGGATTGAGAATATGAGCTCATTTGAAGGTGAGTTGGGAATTAGGGAAAATATGAGTTGGTTAAGGGGAAGAACTGAAATTTGTAGTGAAGAGTTGCAGCGGCTCCCCCTTTAAATAGAGAAGGCTTACCAACGGCTAGTTTTTTTTAAAAAAACTAGCCGTTGGTGAGCAGGGGTATCTGGTGAAATTACCATAAAGCACATGGGCCCCTGGTGAAGATCTAAAAAACCTCAGGGGTACCTGGTGAAATAAATTACGAGGGTACCTGGTGAAAAAAAGTTTCTAACGGCCACTTAACGGCAGGGTTAAGTCATGCGAGAAAATGAAACCTGAGGGGTACCTGGTAGATTACTGAAACAACGAGGGTACCTGGTGAATTAACTTAAACCTCGGGGGTATTTCATGAAATATCCGTAAGTTAATAAATGGAACCTATTAGTTAATCAATAAAACTAATTAGTTAAGTAATGAAACGAATTAGTTAAGCAATGTAACCAATTAGTTAAGCAATGGAATCAACTAGTTAAGCACCAAAACAAATTATTTAATAAATGGAACCTATTAGTTAAGCAATAAAACCAATTAGTTAAACAATGAAACTAATTACTCCGTAGTTAAGCAATGGAACCAGTTAGTTAAGCATTGAAACCAATTAGTTAAGCAATGAATCTAATTAATTAAGCATCGGAACTAATTTGTTAAGCAACGAAACTAATAAATTTACTGTTATAAATAAACTAGTTGTTAAGCCTGAAATTCAATTAGTTAAGCAACGAGACCAATTAGTTAAACAATTGATTAACTAGTTAAGCAATGGAACCTACTAGTTAAGCGACTGAACCAAATAGTTTAGCAATTAAACCTATTAGTTAAGCAACCGAACCAATTAGTTAAGCAATAATACCTATTAGTTAAGCAACCGAACCAATTAGTTAAGCAACGATACCTATTAGTTGAGCAACCGAACCAATTAGTTAAGCACTAAAACCAATTAGTTAAGCAGTAAAACCAATTAGTTAAGCAATGATACCTATTAGTTAAGCAACCGAACAAATTAGTTAAGCACTAAAACCAATTAGTTAAGAAATAAAATCAATTAGTTAAGCAATGAAATAATTAGTTAAGATTTTCAGAGTTTTAGTTTTGATTTCAGAAGTTTTAGTTACATATTTCTAAGTTTATTTAAGATTTTATAAGTTTTAATTAGTTAAGATTTTCTTAGGTTTAGTTAAGATTAAATCGATTAATGAAAATTCTTTACTAGTGACCCTAAAGTGATATTATATTGAGCTAGGTGTAATATTTTTGGGCTTTGACCCACCATTTCCTTAGAAAAGGGTTTTGACTCATGTTGTTCCTATTTCATTAAAGTGATTTGTTTTTCTTGCCATCATAATTTTTTGAGTTTTAGTTAAGATTTTTTGAGTTTTAGTTACGCATTCTATAGTTAAGCATTTTGAGTTTTAGTTAAGATTTTCTTTGGTTCAGTTAAGAATTATCGTGTTTTAGTTAAGATTAAATCGATTTATGGATTATTTTTAGTTATGTAATTTTATGGTTTAGTTACATTTTTTTTCTCATTAAAGTCATTTTTGTTTTCGTTAAACTTATGTTATATTTAGTTAAGAATAATGTCGTTTTATTTAAGAATGATTTTGTTTTAGTTAATTATAAGTTCATTATATAGTTAAATTTGTTTTAGTTAAGAATATTATCATTTTAGTTAAGGTTAAATTTATTATAGTTAATTAAACATTACGTACTTTTTAGTTTCAGTTAAGATTTGTGAATTTTAGATTTAATCTTAACTAAAAGCAAATTTAATTGTTACTAAACCATTTTTTTATAACTAAAACGATATTACGCTTAACTAAATATAACAAATACATAACTAAAACAAAAAAAATGATTTAACTAAACCATTTTATTTCATAACTATTATAATAAAAGTGTAAATAAAACAAAATTTATCTTAATTAAGATGAATAATTATTACTAACAAAAAATAAAAAAAAATAAAAGCAGCCAAATTTGGTCAGCTTGGAAAGCTTCTGCCTTCATTGTGCCATCAAGGTTGATAAATTCAATTCCGTTGATTGAACAGTCGGAACCCACTGCCACCAGGCCCACTATCGTTGGTTGAATCGTCGAAACCCACTGCCTTCCTAGAAGCACCAGACGCACCTCCTCCTCCACCACAACCACCAAATCAAAAATCGAAATATCAACCAAATTAATCCAAAACTTAAATTATAAATTCAACAAAATTAAAGGAACAAGAACCGAAATATCAAAAACCTAAAAAACTCAGGACATAGATGGTGGGACTGCGACGAGAAAGAGGAGCTCCTCGAACCTTTTGACATGGCGGTGGTAGTCTCCGGCGAGAGAAAGAAGAGCGTAGAGAGGAGAGAGAGAGAGTTCGCAGAGAGGAGAGAGATCTCATAGATGAGGGTAACCTCAGGACATAGATGGTGGGACTACAACGACGAAGAGGAGCTCTCGAACCTTCTGACATGGTGGTGGTGGTCTCCGGCGAGAGAGGGAGCGCAGAGAGGAGAGAGAGAGAGAGAGATCGCAGAGATGAGGGTAGCACAGGAAACGAGGAGGGGAGAGAAAAGAAATTGCTGATTCATATGCGCGTGAACCACAAATGCACGTGGGGAAATTGGCTGACGTCAGCACAGTCTGACGCTCACGCGCGCGACAGACCATCTGACACAAAAGCTTCTGATTTATGAATTACTCGATGGAACAATTTATAATACATCTATTGAGCACTCAAAGTGTGGTAATCAATATAATGTTAGGTTATGATACATATAAAACATATATATTTCATGCGGAAAAACCATAAAGCCAGGAATCCAAATTAATTGCCACATAACAATTAGCATAATTTAGGATGCATACTCTTTGTAGCGTGCCCTCCCTAGCTACTCCCGAACTGAACAAGAACAAGTTTAGGACTCCAAGTGTCATCCCTCCGTAGATAGTCCACAGCACGTTCGGATCCGCCTTAGATTTAATTAACTAGAATTGCACCTAAGGTATTATGTTATTCGAATAATTTGGGGCAATATTAACGTTAGTTTTAATCCTTAAAACTATGTGAATACTTGAAATTATGTGTTCATAAATTGTGAATTCCATCACATATTTATAGGGTAGGAACAATGGAATTAGAAGTCTACTAGGTTTCAAGTTATCTAATCCTATTAGAATTAGACATTAATTAAAACTAGTAACTTAAGGAAATTAATATTTTTAATCTAATCCTAGTTGATAAAGGATTTGATGCATGCACGAACTTCAACACACACACGCGCACGGCCCACAAAGGGCGTTGGCCATGCGCGCGCGCAGAGAAGCCCACAGCGCTGCAGCCCACGATTGCTCGCAGCCCATGGGCGCGCCAGCTGCCATGCGCACTGGGCCTGGCCTTGCGCTGGGCCTTGCGTGCCTTGGCTGCTGCTGCGATGCCTTGCGCGCTGGGCTTGCTAGGCGTGGGCCTGGCTTCGTGCTGGGCCTTACGTTTAGCAAGCTCGTCCGATGTTTATTTCGTTCGACGCGCTTCCGATTAATTTTCCGATTCCGGAATTCATTTCCGATTCGAACAATATTTAATATTTCCGATTCCGGAATTAATTTCCGTTTCGAACAAATATTTAATATTTCCGATTCTGAAATTATTTTCCGATTCCGAAAATATTTCCGATTCTGACAATATTTTCGTTTCCGGCAATATTTCCGATTCCGGCAATATTTCCATTTCCGATAATATTTTCTGATACGTACCATTTTTCCGTTTCCGACAACATCTGCGACTTGGATAGTATTTATATTTCCGATACGATCCATATTTCCGTTTCCGGCAATATCATCGTTTCCAGAGTATTCATAATTTGCCTTTGACGATTTTAGCTCCCACTGGAACCGAGATCCGTCGATTCCGAATATCCATAAATGGAGTATTCAATTCCTTTAAATACTTGATCCGTTCACGTACTATTTGTGTGACCCTACGGGTTCAGTCAAGAGTAAGCTGTGAATTAATATTATTAATTCCACTTGAACTGAAGCGGCCTCTAGCTAGGCATAAAGTTCACTTGATCTCACTGAATTTTTAACTTGTATAATTAATACTGAACCGCATTTATTAGACTTAGCAATGAATGCATACTTGGACCAAGGGTATTATTTCCTTCAGTCTCCCACTTGTCCTTAGGGACAAGTGTGCATTTCCTAATTCCTTTGTCGCTTGATGCTTGCTCATGAACATAAGGTAAGAGTTGTCATCCTTATTATGTCCAGAGGTGTTTCTCGGTTTCAGAGTTCAACTGATCAAATAAACAGATAATCATAACCTATGATTCATCTGAGCACGGCCATGCATTTTACAATTTCTAGCTCTCCGAGTGGCCTTGTACAACTTTCAGCATCTCATCCCGATTTATGGGAGGACAATCCCAATCTTGCGATCTTGAGATTAGACTTCGTTTGATAGGTGATTACCCGAGCGTTGCCGTTATGGCCTCCTTTTACGGGGCGACGGTTGGCAACGTCAAAGTAACCAGTTCTCAAACAAGTAATCTCAAATCACTCAAGTATTGAGGGTTAGTGTCTAATAATTTTAATGAAATTTACTTATGACAGATTTTCATCTCTTACAGTAAAGTTTCATAGGTCTGTCCGATACTAGTCTTCTCAATGTAAGTATCTATGCAAATGTTTGCGACATTGCCATGTCTACATAGTTCAAGAAACTGAACTACTAGTCATCTTGCATTCTAGTCGTCTAGCGTTTTCTATGCGTCCATGTTTATAGAAAACTTCGACCAGGGACCATTTTCAACTTTTGACATTGAAGTTCACTTGATAGACATTTCTTAGTCACAGGACTGGTCCTGACAGTGTATCTAGAATATATTGTCCAATTGAAGGGACTCATCATTTAATACTAAACCAAGATTAAATGGAATATGAAAATATATTTCATATATGATAAATATTGAACCCCAATGTTTTACAACCATGGGCCTCAAACCCATCTTTAAAACAGTTCATGGAATTCAAAGCTATGCTTGATTTTCAGTGCTACAATGTGAGTGTTGCTTCTCACTTGTTGCATAGGTTTAGTTATCATGCTTTGCCAATTTTAATATCCTTTTCATCGAATGTTCTTCGAGATAGGATGATAAGATCTTTTGAGTATGTTTATTTTGTGATCTAGTCTTTCTTGCTACAATAGTGGTTCTACGCATTTTGCAATGAAGAACCATCAAGTCAACAGACATGTGATATACCCAAGTTCAGTGAAGAACTCTTTAATATAAACAACTCTGTTTCATTGCTTCTTAGGCAATAATTACTTTTACTTCAACTGTTTAGGTTGCTAGTGATGCTTTGTTTGGATTACTTATCCAAGCAGTTCACGGATATGTGGAAGAATTCCCAGCTGTATCTTAGAACATAGAAATTAATATTTAATTTCCCACGCAACAACTCATTGTCTCTAATCCATGTTGCCATTTCAAAACACGATGCTCTATAGCTGGTCCTTGCCAATGGTTAACTCCAAAGGGATCTTGCTTGATCCTTTGCCAGTGTTTATGCGTGTAGCATCAATATTTAGCATATCTTTATTTCCTTGAATCAAGAACTATTCTTATGTACCTTTTCAAGTACCATAAGTTTTTCTTGATATCAATCTAGTTGATCTTCACTTTGATCAATAGAGATTGGTATATGTTCGTCATGCCTAAATCCTTACGATACGTTTTTGGCGGTCCTCATATTATATCATACATGATAAATTCTTTTGCAGAATAATTCCCAATTGAATTCTATTCATGTAACTTTAGCAATTCAATTTCAGTAGATACTAAATCCAGCTAAATTCTTTGACATATAATATAGGTGAAGAATCTCATTAGATTCTTTGATGTTTAACTTAGTAAATGCTTATACATAGTTCAAACATTCATTACTTAGATTTATTCATATGGGTCGAATATCTCCAATGGAGTCTTTCGTGTTTGATTTAGTAAATGCCATTACTTAATCCAAAACAATATTCTAAGATCATTGTAAATAGGTCTTAGTACCCAGTATGTACTAAGTTTCGCCTTGTTCCAGCATTGATAAATAAATTTCAAATCTAAGTTATTAGCATCTGAATGTTATTTTACAATAGAGAGATATGTGTGATACACATAGGACCAATTGAGTTTTACGTACTCCCACTAAACTTCTTATATATCTATAAGAATCAACCATCTAAAACATTTGAGTCTATATGGGGCCTCTAACCATTTTAGGGAATCTAGGTTTCGTCATAGGTTTCTTACAAGTCACAAACTCAAATCTACATGATAATAGTTTGACTGTAAGTTGTAGATTTCTTCACTATCTAATAGAAGAATCGCATAGCTTCAGTGACATGAACTCCATGTTTCTTCACTATCTAATAGAAGAATCTCATAGTTTCAGTGACTTGAACTCTATGCCTACTTTGGTATAGAACATCAAACAATAGAATATCAACAGACATTTGAAAGTCTTTGAATATTCTGTTCTCCTTGAAGCACTTGTAAAGTCTTCTAAGAGATGTCTATTCTTTAAAGCCACTTCTAAAGTCCTTAAAGAATAAGTGTTCGGATTTTCTAAAGAACTTCGAAAAGCCTCCGATCCGGAATGTCCGTTTATGTTTGTTGTTCGCCTCGAAGACTTTCGAGGTCTATTTTCTGCCACTTGTCATTTTGGAAACGAATCTCCAAAAGGACATTATTTTGAGCAAACAAACATTATGTTCTCAAAAATTCGTGGTAGAAACAATACCCTTGTGTCTCATTTGGATAAATCACAATGAAACATATATCTATACTTGGGCCTTAGTTTGTTGAATAACAATCACTAAGCTCCCACTGAGTTTAGCAACTCTTTAGATATATTTATTATTGAAAAGATATTCTGAAATTACTTTTCAATAGCTTTGACGAATTTGGTTTAGTTTGGTGGTAGTTGAGCATTTTGTTTAGAAATTATAGGAAAAGTCTTTATGATTTATCATTGATCGAATCAAGTACTAATTGACTTCGATCATTCCAACTTAGATATGACATATCTTATGGAGCTAGATCGTGAAATTACAACACACAATCATTGATGATCATTTTTGGTATTAAAGTAATCATCGTAATGATCTAACCTAGATCTTTATGATTTCTTGCCATGTGGATTTTTTACTTCTAAATCTTTGAACTATCCAAATAGATTCAAACTTGTATCACTTTGAGTAAATAAACCAATATTCACTCAAATCTAGGTGAAATAATAAAGTCATAAAATCTTTCTTTAGCTTTGAACTCTATTGTCTAGGGGTTCTAACAATAGTTCATATCTTTTGTTACTTTCAACAAGTAAGACTAACTTGTCTTGAATGATCTAGAAATCAATCAACTTTCAAAAGTCCATCAAAATAGAGCTTTAGAACGTTAACTTGTTGACATGGTCTAAGAAACAATGCTAAAGATTAGTGGAACTCAAATCAAGAGATTGATTTGAACCTAGTAAAGTTCTTATTGTTAAAGATTTGTTTGTTTTAATCAAGCATATTGACGCAACCCGTAAATGACCATTTCATTCAAATAACAAACAAACATTGTTTTTGTCTTTCTTGAATGTGAGTCTTTCTGTGTTTGAAGGAGAAATTTAGGTATGTTGATTATGGAACAAAATAGCCATTAAGTTGCAGCCTTGAAAGGACTTAAAACAAACTAGATGACCCTACAACTAATGTAGCATTGTCATGCTTCATTTCCCACTTGTAGGTCATTAGAGTAGCCTAGCTTCCATTGTTTGAGTTATTACCGAACTAAGAACCTTAAGCGGTATATGATACCAAGGAAGTTTGATTTCTAGGTTACTTCTCTTTAAACATAAAGTTATAGGTAGAAACGGAGTTGTAAATTCCTTTCATTTGTTCCTTGTTTTCCTATTTCTTGTACCCTTTCTTATAGTCTTAAGAATTGACTTCTCTAGTGTTGACTTTTATACTTTGTTAGACATGTCCAATGTCACTCAAACAAGGTTCTTACCATTTTATTTATGTTGAATATTCTGTTTCAACTAGATGATCTTACCAGAAGCTTCTAAAGTTCTCTAAGCATCTATCTATTCGAATGTCTAGGGACTAGACTCATTCGAGAATTAAATAGACAAAGATATTAGGTTGTTAACCATTGGTAAAGCTGAGCGTTTAAACTCAATGCTTCATGATCTCAAAACTACATTGTATTTTGAATTCACAAGCACCAATCGGTTTGCCATTCGACTTTGATACTCGAAAACAACCATAAAAGTCGCTACATTGCTCACTTTCTCTCATTTCCGTGAATCGTTCTTGGTTTCACTACCAATCGAGGAAATTTACTGTTACCTTTCTAAAAGGATTTACTGCAGTGCAAGATATTTAATTATAAATAATAAGTAAAACATACATTGAAGCATGCAAAGTCTAAACATTTATCATGAGTAATAACTTGAAAATTAAAGCAATCATGCAATTTAAACAAGTCATTGGCATTTTATTCGAATTTAATGTTCCGGCAGGTGTGAATAAAATGATTCCAAGATCCTTAAATCATTGAAGAATTAAGCACATTATGTATTTAGACTCAATTCTAAAATATTTTAGGTAAGCAAAGCCTTTGCTAATATTCTAGAAACTACTCTTGGTTGATAGGTACGTCTAATAACTTATTAGGTAAACCTATCTTATTTGCCACGACATAAAAGGACTCCTTACTTATATCGTTGAGTTTCACCAAAACTAACCTGTACTCACAATTATTTGTGTACCTTACCCCTTTAGGATCAATAAGTAACACCTCGCTAAGGAGAAAAACTATTACTAAGATTGATGTAAAGGTTATCCAAGTAAGTGTTATTTTGGCATGGCACCTTTTAATTCAATTTTTAAAGATTGGAACTTAAGGCTCTTACTATGTTGGTTAGATTTTAAGTGAACTAAAATTCTTAATCATGCAACATAATCAAGTCATAATCTCATGCATAATTAAGACACATTTAAAGCAATAAATAACTTAAAGCATGCATAAGATATAAATGTGATCTAGTATGGCCCGACTTCATCTTGAAGCTTCAACTTCAAACTCCATCTTGAAAATGGATTGGAAACTCCGTCTTGAATTTTACCATGGGTGGCGCCATTTTCTTCAAATAGGATAAGCTATTATTTAAACTAATTACAACTATTTGATGGTACGCAGACCATATTTAAAGCAATAAAATTTGTTACTTTAGACCAATATTACATTCAAATTAATGGTACGCAGACCATATTTTCTATCCTATTTGGGCCATACTAGTCACATTTATATGAATAAACATAAATCATGCGGAAAAACCATAAAGCCAGGAAACATATTATTAACACATAATCATTTAGCATAATTCAGATGCATACACTTTGTAGCGTGCCCTCCCTAGCTGCGCCCGAACCGAACAAGAACAAGCCTTTAGGACTCCAAGTGTCGTCCCTCCGTAGATAGTCCACAGCACGTCTGGATCCGCCTTAAGCTTGACCAACTAGAATCGCCCTTAAGGTACTAGGATTTTCGGCTAATAGACAAGTGTTTGTGGCTGATTTGTGCTTGAAAATCTTACCTTTGAATACTTCAATTCTCTCGATAAATATATGACCCTAGACCCTTATTTATAGAGTTTATGGAAAGGAATTATAATCCTACTAGGATACGAATTAATTAACTTAGAATCCTAGTAGAACTCTAAATCAATTAATTTATCTTTTAGGATTTGGATTTAATCAGTTGTAGTATCCCGATAGCTTTAGGATTCACAAACACTCACGCACGCACGAGCCGCACGCACATGCGCAAGCCTCGCGGCCCACGCACGGCGCACAGCTCCTTTGCCCGCAGCCAATGATCCGCGCGCGCGCCAAGGCTTGGCTGGGCCTGGCCTTGCGTTGGGCCTGGTCGAGCTTGGCGTGTGGTTTGTTGCGTGTTGGCTTGCTGGGCGATGGCCCGGCTTCGTGCTGGGCCTTCGTCTGGCAGGCCTCGTCCGATGCTAATTCGTACGATACGCTTCCGATTAAATTCTCGATTCCGGAATTCATTTCCGACACGAACAATATTTAATATTTCCGATTCCGGAATTAATTTCCGTTTCGAACAAATATTTAATATTTCCGTTTCCGGAATTATTTCCCGATTTCGATAATATTTCCGATTCTGACAATATTTCCGTTTCCGGCAATATTTCCAATTCCGGCAATATTTCCATTTCCGATAATATTTTCCGATACGTACCATGTTTCCGTTTCCGGCAACATCTACGACTTGGATAATATTTATATTTCCGATACGATCCATATTTCCGTTTCCGGAAATATCATCGTTTCCGGAGTATTCATTTCTTGCTTTTGACGATCTCAGCTCCCACTGAAACCAAGATCCGTCGATTCCGAATATCCATAGATGGAGTATTTAATGCCATTTAAAACTTGATCCGTTTACGTACTATTTGTGTGACCCTACGGATTCAGTCAAGAGTAAGCTGTGGATTAATATCATTAATTCCACTTGAACTGAAGCGGCCTCTAGCTAGGCATTCAGCTCACTTGATCTCACTTAATTTATTAACTTGTTAATTAATACTGAACCGCATTTATTAGACTTAACATTATATGCATACTTGGACCAAGGGCATTATTTCCTTCAGTCTCCCAGTTGTCCTTAGGGACAAGTGTGCATTTCCTAAGTCCTTTGTCGCTCGATGTTTGCTCTTGAACATAAGGTAAGAGTTGTCATCCTTATTATGTCCAGAGGTGTTTTTCGGTTTCAGAGTTCAACTGATCAAATAAACAGATATTCATATCCTATGATTCATCTGAGCACGACCATGCCTTTTACAATTTCTAGCTCTCCGAGTGGCCTTGTACAAATTTTAAGCATCTCATCCCGATTTATGGGAGGACAATCCCAATCTTGCGATCTTGAGATTAGACTTCGTTTGATAGTTGATAACTTGAGCGTTGCCTTTATAGCCTCCTTTTACGGTGCGACGGTTGGTCAACGTCAAAGTAAGCAGTTCTCAAACAAGTAATCTCAAATCACTCAGGTATTGAGGATTTAATGTCTAATAATTTTAATGAAATTTACTTATGACAGATTTTCATCTCTTACAGTAAAGTTTCATAGGTATGTCCGATACTAGTCTTCCCAAAGTAAGTATCTATGCAAATGATTATGACATTGCCATGTCCACATAGTTCAAGAAACAGAACTACTAGTCATCTTGCATTCTAGTCGTCTAACGTTTTCTATGCGTCCATCTTTATAGAAAACTCCGACCAGGGACCATTTTCAACTTTTGACATTCAAGTTCACTTGATAGACATTTCTTAGTCACAAGACTGGTCCTGACAGTCTATCTTGAATATTTCGTCAAATTGAAGGGACTCATCATTTAATACTAAACCAAGATTAAATGGAATATGAAAATACATTTCATATATGATAAATGTTCAACCCCAATGTTTTACAACCATGGGCCTGAAAACCATTTATAAAACAGTTCATGGAATTCAAAACTATGCTTGATTTCCAGTGCTACAACGTGAGTGTTGTTTCTCACTTGTTGCATAGGTTTCGTTATCATGCTTTGCCAATCTTAATAACCTTTTCATCGAATGTTCTTCGAGATATGATGATAAGATCTTTTGATTATGTTTATTTTGTGATCTAGTCTTTCTTGCTACGTTAGTGGTTCTAGACATTGTAATGAAGAACAATTAAGTTAGCAGACATGTGATCTACCCAAGTTCAGTGAAGAACTCTTTAACATAAATAACCCTGTTTTATTGCTTCTTAGGCAATAAGTACTTTTACTTCAACTGTTTAGGTTGCTAGTGATGCTTTGTTTGGATTTACTTATCCAAGCAGTTCACAGATATGTGGAAGACTTTTCAGCTGTATCTTAGAACATAGAAATTAATATTTAATTTCACACGCAACAACTCATGGTCTCCTATCCATGTTGCCATTTCAAAACACGATGCTCTTTAGCTCGTCCTTGTTAATGGTTAACTCCAAAGGGATCGATCTTGCTTGATCCTTTGCTAGTGTTTATGCGTGTAGCATCAAATATTTAGCATATCTTTATTTCCTTGAGTCAAGAACTGTTCCTATGTACCTTTTCAAGTACCATAAGTTTTTCTTGATCTCAATCTAGTTGATCTTTACTTAGACCAATAGAGATTAGTATGTGTTCGTCATGCCTAAAGTCATACGATATATTTTTGGCGATCCTCATATTATATCATACATGATAAATTCTTTTGCAGAATCATTCCCAATTGAATTCTATTCATGTAGCTTTTAGCTCATCTAGTTTTAGTAGATAGATTCTAGCTAAATTCTTTGACATATAATATAGGTTTAAGAATCTCATTAGATTCTTTGATGTTTAACTTAGTAAATGCTTATACATAGTTCAAACATTCTTTACTTAGATTTATTCACATGAGTCGAATATCTCCAATGGAGTCTTTCGTGTTTGATTTAGTAAATGCCATTACTTAATCTAAAACAATATTATAATATCTTTGTAAGTAGATCTTAGTACCCAGTATGTACTAAGTTTCGCCATGGTCCATCATTGATGAATAATTTCAAATCTAAGTCATTAGCATTTGAATGTCATTTCACAATAGAGAGATATGTGTGTGATACACATAGGACCAATTAAGTTTTATGTACTCCCACTAAACTTCTTATACATCTATAAGAATCATGTACATTTTATGAAACTAAAATGCTTATTAGCTTCACTAAAATACAGTTCCAATTCCCAATTGCTTGCTTAAATATGTACTTAGATTTCATAAGCTAGCTTTCCTTTTCAAGTATTTATTTGGATCCACAAATCCTATGACATACTGTAGACACCTACTTTTGTCCCCGTTCCCGCAAGGGAAAGGTTCGATGATGAAAGCATAAAAACTCCACTTGACAACGCATCTCCTATAAAATAAACGAATCTCGATTCCCCATTTCATTTCACCCGAAACCTGCTATTTATGGAAACCTGCTAAAAATAGTAACTGCCGTAAAAGGTAGCTTCTAAAAGTGGCAAATCATAAAAGATAGAAACCTGTCAGAATTAGGTGTTGCATTCCAACATAAATCCTAAATGAGATAGAAAACCGCGAGAATCCTATTCCTAATAGGATTCGGAAATAAGAGTTACGTATTAATTAAAATCCTAACGAGCCTAGAGTTCGTAACGGGCCCAGACGCATTCCGGCACAGATTGATACGCACTAAAAGACTCAAATTAATCTCAAACTCTACGGATTTTAGAATCCGAATCTGACTAAACAAAAAACTGCCCAGACCCTATTTTCAACGCCTGGCCCTGGGCGCCGAAATCTTCGGCGCCCAGGCCTGGGCGCTGAAAATACCTGGGTACGCCTCTTTTCCTAATTCTTTACGGATTAGAACTCTGCAATTCTATCTTTCCACGAACTCTTCCCTATAAATAGACCCCTAGTTTCGACGTGAAACAAGACATACAACAACACATAATATACTCTGAGTATTGACTCTACCCCTTAGCCTAAGCCTCTCGCTGCGAAACTGTTCACGCGTTCTGTCGCAATCGATCCATAAATCGAACAGAACGTATCCTGTCCCATAATCGAGATTCGTTAAATAAAAAGGAGAAATAGCAAAGTCAAAGTGGTTAGTTTTCTGAGAACCGTGACGCACCTCTCAAGGGTGCGTCGTAATGTGTCCCTTTTTGATGATTTAACTGCTTTCCTCGCCCTTTTTATGAACTGTTAAACTAACCTAATTTGAATGTTCTATCACGCCTAACAAATATAATATTTTTGGGAAATCGGATTATCATGCTAGGTCCCTTAATGCTATTTAAATCAGATAATCACGATCGAATTAGTATTATATGTTGCATATTGCTAAAATCAATTCAGATTAGTTTAATAGTTAACGCATGTCCCTTCAATTATTTATGCTGAGCTAGTAAGAATATCCTGCCTCTGGAGTTATCGACGAGCGAATTACTCCTCTCGGTACTTACAGTCCCCCGAACCCTCAATCTCTACCTTGCGGGTGTATATTGAGAGATCCCCACACCAGGGATCACAAGGGAACCTACGGCCGTCGTGGTCAAACATAATTGCACTCCCTTTATGTCACGATAATCGGGTTTTGTCAGTTTTTCTCATTTTCGTTAAAAACTGAATGGCGACTCCTATATTACTAGTCAATTGGGTGTATACTCACAGGAAATCCAATTACACTTGATTGAATAAAAAGAATCGTCACACCCACGAGGGACAGGTCACGCATTAGCCTCGCGCTTTTTCGACCCCCTCACAGTTGCGACTCCGCTGGGGATAGTGAAGGAAATACTCGTGCTCGTAGGTAATCAAAATAGCCGAAGGGTGAAACGATCCTACCCCGCGTTTATTTCCCCCTCAAGTTGGGACGACCTGAAAATCAGCATATTAATGTGAACGGGCAGAACATCATAACGAATCTCGGCTCCCTCGGGTGTTGGGACTAAGGATGCCTTTTTCGCCAATAGGGGGGTGCATACGCCGCGCATGTTTCCCACTCGGTACTTGTGCAGGTAGTACACCTATCCCGAACCCAATCGCTCGCTCATTAGGTCCCTCTCGCCTGCATGCCCCCTTGGCTTGCACTTGCGGGTTGGCCTCTTGAGAGAAATTCGTCTGTTGAAGACACTACCTCGATCGGGGCATGTGTTGGATCTACGATAGAAGCGGTACCAAGCCAGGCGCAAATAAACTACCCATAGAAGCCTATCATAAACTACGTGGCATATTTAATTTTCAAATCCATATTTGTAATGTAGTTATGTGTAGCGAAATATGTGATTGTGTGTGACAAACTATCCTAGAAAACCAATGACCTTAAAAATTGACCAAACATTCATAGACTAATTTGCCAAAGAGTTATACCGAAACACGTGTTCCGCAAACCCGAATGATCGCCACAAAATAAGCGACGCTCGGGATGGCCTGTAACGAATCCCACAAACGCTATTACGCGTAAAGGACGTTATTAGGCAAGCACGCAAATCGAAGTCGCATAAACAGAAAACAGAAAACGAGAACCAGTCAGGGACGCATTTTCAACGCCCCTGGCTGGGCGCCAAAATTTCTCACGCCCACTGCTGGGCGCTGAAGTTGTTGCTTGGCTTTCTGGTCAGGCGCAGCAGCCTCGGTGCCCAAGCAAAAAAGAAAATACGTAGCAAAAAATATCCATAAAAAAGGAATTGCTACGAGGGCGTAAGAAAAGCACTCGATTTCAAAAGCGACTCGCGAAAAATTAATAACTCCTTGCGTCGTTGTTAGGCCTCCTACGACGGCAATGCTCGACACTAAAAGTCGACCATGCAAATAATCATGAATGTCACACGGGCAGAGATTTTCAAAAACATAAAGAGTTCAAAGTGCACACACAACAGTCCAAATATACTAGTCCGACTTAAGGGTAGTCATAGAATGCCTAAAAAAAAAAACCGACTCACGAAACAAACTAATGTGTCTCCTACTCCACGACAATAATGCAGGGCCCCTGAGTACTTGCCCGTGATAGCCATCAAGAAACACGATGGAAGAAGCATATCCCGAACATCTGTACCTAGAGGTCGCACAAACCCAAGAGATGCATGCTCTGGGACACGACCCTTTACGTTCTTAAAGGCCACTCGCCCCAAAGAACCATGCTATGCCAAAAACACTCCCCAACTCACATGCTTTCGGGCTATTGTTTGGGTTAGAAAAGAAAAGAGCGAAGAAAGAAACAGAAATTATGGCACTAGCTCTCCAAGATGAAGTGTTTGACCCTACTAAGTTGATCGCCCCATCACCCTCAAAAGATGACCAAATCCAACGAGGGTGGCGCAAGACTTTCAAATGGACTAATGCTCGTGGGATAAAGTTCAAGATATCTGCGGGAGAGGGTCCGATGTACGAAGAATTAGAGTCTGAATCCGAGTCTGACTCCGAGTCCGAACCTAGCCAAATTGTAACCCCTCCCAAAAATATTTTAGACCCGGAAATCTCTACTCCGGGAGATCTTTTTGATGTAATGCTTCATGACTTTAATAAGATAAACAAAACTTTCGAGTATGTGCCGCTTAAAAATCAAAGTAATAATGCAGAATGTCTCGCCACTAATGAGCACGAAAAAGAGCCAGGAGAGGAATATACCGAACTAATAAAAGCTGTAAATGAACAAGAACTCAAAACTCCTATAATTGAAGACACAGAATCGGTAAATATTGGAACAGAAGAAAATCCTAGAATTATTAAAATTGGCCTCACCTTAACTCCCACTGAAAAGGCCGATCTAATCGCTGAGCATAAAATTCCGCTAGATCCCAAAATGACGCCAGTAAAACAAAAGCTACGGCGGCTCAAACCAGAGATAGCCTTGAAAATAAAAGAATAAGTCACTAAACAATTAGACGCCGGCTTTATAAAAGTCTCCAACTACCCAGAATGGGTGGCCAATATTGTCCCCGTAGCTAAAAAAGATGGACGAGTGCGAATGTGCGTAGACTTTCGAGACCTCAATAAAGCCAGTCCTAAAGATGACTTCCCTCTACCTCACATTGACATACTAGTAGACAACACCGCAGAACACGCGCTCCTCTCCTTTATGGACGGGTACGCCGGATATAACCAAATACTAATGGCAGAAGAAGATATGGAAAAAACAATTTTCATTACCCCTTGGGGAACATATTGTTACACTGTAATGCCTTTTGGTTTAAAAAACGCGGGGGCCACCTATCAAAGAACAGCCACCACGTTACTCCATGACATGATACATAAAGAAATCGAGGTCTACGTGGACGACATGATCGTCAAGTCTAAAGACCGGCACGATCACCTCCCGACACTTAAAAAATTCTTCACTCGAATCTTAAAATACAACATGAGACTAAATCCACAAAAATGTGTTCAGGGTAACCTCGGGAAAATTGCTAGGATATGTTGTTACTACGCGAGGAATCGAGATTGACCCATCTAAGATCAAAGCCATTACCGAAATGCCCCCACCAAAAACTGAAAAACAGATAAGGGGCTTCCTAGGAAAGCTGCAATACATTAGTAGGTTCATTTCCAAGCTTACTATGACTTGTGAGCCCATATTCAAAAAATTAAGAAAAGAGGAAAAGGCCGAATGGGATGAACAATGCCAAACTGCCTTCGATAAAATCAAAGAATACCTAAGCAAGCCACCCGTCCTTTCCCCACCTTTGCCTGGACTCCCTTTACGCCTATACCTAACCGTCACGGATACTGCAGCGGGAGCTATTTACTACTTGAGCAAGAAGTTCATACAGTACGAGACGAGATACACAGAACTTGAGAAAACCTGTCTCGCCCTCGTCTAGGCATCCAAAAAACTCAGACATTACCTATTGGCCCACACTGTTGATATAGTGTCACAACTATATCCCTTAAAATACGTGTTCGAAAAGCCCGCCCTGAGTGGTCGCCTGTCCAGGTGGCTAGTCGTGCTCTCAGAATTCGACCTAAAATTCATGCCGGAAAAAACAATCAAAGGAAGAGCGGTAGCCGAATTCCTGGCCGAGCATGCCACGAATGAGGAAACCCCGGAAGCTTACCTCCTCCCTGACGAGGAACTTCTGATGATACAAGACAACTATTGGACACTATACTTCGATGGCGCGTCCAACCAAAAAGGATGCGGCGTCGGAGTTCTCCTAGTCAGTCCCGAAGGAGCCCATATACCAATTTCCGTCAAACTTGACTTCGAGGCCACAAACAATGCCGCCGAATACGAGGCCTGCATAGTTGGGCTAGAGGCCGCAGTTAGCCTCGGAGTCAAATACCTACAAGTCTTCGGGGATTCTTCCCTAATAATCAACCATATATTCAAAAGATGGAAGGTCCGAAGCACTAGTCTCTCAAAATATCAAGCTCACTTGGACCAAATAGTCGAGCAATTTGAAAAAATCGAGTATACGTACTTGCCAAGAGACGACAACCAATTCGCGGATGCACTAGCGAAGCTAGCTTCAATGCTTAACATCCCGAATGAATGGACGGAATGACCCTTCGGGTCGAGCGAAGGAAAGAGCCGGCTTATTGTTGTGCCATAGACTCCGAACCTGAAAACACCGAGGAAGAACCATGGTACACGGACATCCTTCGTTACAAAACAATTGGGGAATTCCCCCCAAACACCTCCCCGCGAGCACAAAAGGCCCTGCGCCTCCTCGCTTCACAATATAGCATAATTCTGGGAGAACTGTACAAATACACGCCGAATAAAATCAATTTACTTTGTGTCCATCAAAACCAAGCCCAAAGACTAATGGAAGAATACCATAAGGGCGTGTGCGGACCCCATATGAACGGAAAAATGCTATCCCGAAAAATATCCCGCTCAGGGTACTATTGGACCACTATGGAAACCGATTGCCATCACTTTGTAAAAACTTGCCCAAAATGCCAAATCTTCAGTAACCTTAACCATTTACCTCCCTCAGAACTATACACCTTCACTTCTCCATGGCCCTTTTCCACCTGGGGTATAGATATAATCGGCAAGGTAACACCAACAGGCGTAGGGGGACACGAGTACGTTTTAGTTGCACTTGATTACTTCACTAAATGGGTAGAGGCAGTCTCTTATGCAAAGTTAACAGCCAAACATGTCGCCCGATTCCTCGAAAAGAACATATTCTGTCGATACGGGGTTCCACATGAAATCATAAGTGACCAAGGTTCCCACTTCAGGGCCGAAGTCCAAGACCTGCTCAAAAAATATCATGTCAAACACCATAAATCCTCTCCCTACAGGCCGCAAATGAACGGCGCGGTAGAGGCGGCCAACAAAAATATTAAAGTCATAATCGAAAAAATGGCCGAAAATTATAAGGATTGGCCCAACAAATTACACTTCGCATTATGGGGCTATCGAACCTCAATCCGCACCTCCATTGGAGTAACACCCTACTCCTTGGTATACGGAATGGAAGCAGTCCAACCGGTCGAGTTAGAGATTCCCTCCCTCCGGATCGTCCTAGAAAGCAAGCTACCCGAAACTGATTGGGTTCAAGCTAGGTACGATGAACTCGTCCTTTTAGACGAATGGAGGTTGAGAGCTCTACATCACGTGCAAGTGTATCAAAAGCGCATCGCAAGACAATTCAACAAAAGAGTCAAACCTCGAAACATCAAAGAAGGCGATTTTGTAATAAAAGAAGTCCGCGCACCTACTACGGACCCTCGAGGAAAATTCTGGCCTAACTGGACAGGACCATATTTTGTAAAGACCATCCTACCTGGCGGAGCAGTCCAACTAGCCGACATAGATGGAGCGGAATTCGCTAACCTCACGAACTTAGACCAATTGAAAAAGTACTATATTTAATAAAATTCAGTCCAGAGTTAAGGCATCTAATAAAACATATTAAGACTCATAAGCAAACATTCTGCGCATTACTCTAAACAAACAGCATAAAACTCGATAAAGTAGAAAAAGCGAAGGACAAAACTTCAACGCCCAGGACTGGGCGCTGTTATTTCTAACGCCCAGACCTGGGCGCCGATATTTCCTTCGCCCTAAATCGGGCATTGTTCTCTCTTGCCACCTACCCTCTCGCTTCTACAAAGTGTTCGTACTCCTTTTTTCTAACCCTCAAAAGAACCACGAACACTTGGGGAGGAAGCAGACGAGTAATGAACACCCTTTCAAAAAAAAGTTTTTTTTTCGAAAAGCTAGAACTACGCGCGACCTGATTCTGACAAGATACGTAGGCAATCCTTCTCAAGGATTCGGTCCAATAAAAAATTATAAAATAATACAGTCATGCAACGCATCAAGAAGAAAAGATATCGCAAAGGGCACTCTACCCTAACCCATGCACGGGCAAGACCAAATAAAATGAAAAAGCCCAACAAAGGAGTATGACACGAGTCGGCTAAAAAAACAAAAATAGTGAACATGCATATGTAATACCCCAAGTAGTCGGTTAGTCTAAAAATATATGTGCACTCTTATATGAACTCATTATTTTTACGAAAGTCTTTTCCTTTTAAAAATTCGTCGTTGGTTTAGGAAGCTAATATTGCTATAATATGTTAAAACAAAGCCCACGGAAGGCTCAAAATATTCTTGCACCAAAAATCGCAAAATATATATATATATATATATACATGCGGAACACAAGAAAGAATAGGTATAAAACAGGAGGTAAGCCTAAGACTCGTCATCGGCTCCATGTCTCCAAGCCTCGCCGGTCCATCCACTCCACTCCCCGTGGTATGAGGGACCCCAGCCAGAGTCACCCCAAAAATGAGGTTGCGACTGCAACTCGGGGCTAGGCTCTCGGGCCACCGACACGGAACGCCGCCTACGCTCCGACTCGGACCTCTCCCCAGAAGAACTCACCCCCGCGTCAGAACGGCGATGCCGGAGGGGCGAGTGCTGTGCTCTCTCTCTCTCGCGACGACCGTGTCCCCCGCCCGAGGGACCCGCGTCGTCGGCCCCAGCACGCCCAATAGCCGTCTGCAAAAAGGGACACAAAAAAAAAGAGAGTGAATAACCGAAAGCCAAACCAAAGGTACAGATCAAAAGAAAAAAAAGAGAGGGCACATTACCCGAGTAGAGTGGGGGCTCCTGCAAGAAAGTGCAGACCGAGCTCGAACCAACGCGGACTTCAACCGGTTGATCATCCCCACCATCGCATTGGCTTCACTAAAATGCTTATTAGCTTCACTAAAATACAGTTCCAATTCCCAATTGCTTGCTTAAATATGTACTTAGATTTCATAAGCTAGCTTTCCTTTTCAAGTATTTATTTGGATCCACAAATCCTATGACATACTGTAGACACCTACTTTTGTCCCCGTTCCCGCAAGGGAAAGGTTCGATGATGAAAGCATAAAAACTCCACTTGACAACGCATCTCCTATAAAATAAACGAATCTCGATTCCCCGTTTCATTTCACCCGAAACCTGCTATTTATGGAAACCTGCTAAAAATAGTAACTGCCGTAAAAGGTAGCTTCTAAAAGTGGCAAATCATAAAAGATAGAAACCTGTCAGAATTAGGTGTTGCATTCCAACATAAATCCTAAATGAGATAGAAAACCGCGAGAATCCTATTCCTAATAGGATTCGGAAATAAGAGTTACGTATTAATTAAAATCCTAACGAGCCTAGAGTTCGTAACGGGCCCAGACGCATTCCGTCACAGATTGATACGCATTAAAAGACTCAAATTAATCTCAAACTCTACGCATTTTAGAATCCGAATCTGACTAAACAAAAAACTGCCCAGACCCTATTTTCAACGCCTGGCTCTGGGCGCCGAAATCTTCGGCGCCCAGGCCTGGGCGCTGAAAATACCTGGGTACGTCTCTTTTCCTAATTCTTTACGGATTAGAACTCTGCAATTCTATCTTTCCACGAACTCTTCCCTATAAATAGACCCCTAGTTTCGACGTGAAACAAGACATACAACAACACATAATATACTCTGAGTATTGACTCTAAACCCCTTAGCCTAAGCCTCTCGCTGCGAAACTGTTCACGCGTTCTGTCGCAATCGATCCATAAATCGAACAGAACGTATCCTGTCCCATAATCGAGATTCGTTAAATAAAAAGGAGAAATAGCAAAGTCAAAGTGGTTAGTTTTCTGAGAACCGTGACGCACCTCTCAAGGGTGCGTCGTAATGTGTCCCTTTTCGATGATTTAACTGCTTTCCTCGCCCTTTTTATGAACTGTTAAACTAACCTAATTTGAATGTTCTATCACGCCTAACAAATATAATATTTTTGGGAAATCGGATTATCATGCTAGGTCCCTTAATGCTATTTAAATCAGATAATCATGATCGAATTAGTATTATATGTTGCATATTGCTAAAATCAATTCAGATTAGTTTAATAGTTAACGCATGTCCCTTCAATTATTTATGCTGAGCTAGTAAGGATATCCTGCCTCTGGAGTTATCGACGAGCGAATTACTCCTCTCGGTAGTTACAGTCCCCCGAACCCTCAATCTCTACCTTGCGGGTGTATATTGAGAGATCCCCACACCAGGGATCACAAGGGAACCTACGGCCGTCGTGGTCAAACATAATTGCACTCCCTTTATGTCACGATAACCGGGTTTTGTCAGTTTTTCTCATTGTCGTTAAAAACTGAATGGCGACTCCTATATTACTAGTCAATTGGGTGTATACTCACAGGAAATCCAATTACACTTGATTGAATAAAAAGAATCGTCACACCCACAAGGGACAGGTCACGCATTAGCCTCGCGCTTTTTCGACCCCCTCACACATACCATGTACATAGTTTATTCCAACATTTGATTGAGGAATACGTTTTGTCATCCAATTTCCATATGTACCAATATGCAATCATTGCTTGGATTATAGACTTAAGCATTACGATTATGCATGAGGTTTCAACACAATCCATGCCATGAATTTGCTTGTAACCTTTTAGCAACTAATCTAGCTTTGTGTGTGAACACAATTCCATGTTTGATGGTTTATATCCTTAAAACAAACTTGCAACCAATAGGTGTGAAACTATTCTTGCAAATCAACAAAATTTCAATTTTGTCATCAAAACATTGAGCATGTTTTTATGGCCTTTAACCAATTAAACATTAAGTCTATATATGGCCTCTAACCATTTTAGGGAATCTAAGTTTCGTCATAGCTTTCTTACAAGTCACAAACTCATTAATCTATGTGATAATAGTTTGACTGCAAGTTGTAGGTTTCTTCACTATCTAATAGAAGAATCTCATAGTTTCATTGACCTGAACTCCATGTTTCTTCACTATCTAATAGAAGAATCTCATAGTTTCAGTGACTTGAACTCTATGCCTACTTGGGTATAGAACATCAAACAATAGAATATCAATAGCCACTTGAAAGTCCTTTGATTATTCCGTTTTCCTTGAAGCACTTGTAAAGTCTTTTAAGAGATGTCTATTCTTTAAAGCTACTTCTAAAGTCCTTAAAAATAAGTTCGGATTTTCTGAAGCACTTCGAAAAGCCTCCGGAATGTCCATTTATGTTTGTTGTTCGCCTCGAAGGCTTTCGAGGTCTATTTTCTCCCACTTGTCATTTTGGAAACGAATCTCAAAAAGGACATTATTTCGAGCAAACAATCATTATGTTCTCAAAATTTGTGGTAGAAACAATACCCGTGTGTCTCATTTGAATAAATCACAATGAAACATATATCTAACTTGGGCCTTAGTTTGTCGAATGACAAACACTAAGCTCCCACTGAGTTTAGCAACTCTTTAGATATATATTATTGAAAAGATATTCTGAAATGACTTTTCAATTGCTTTGACGAATTTGGTTTAGTTTGGTGGTAGTTGAGAATTTTGTTTTAGAAATTATAGGAAAAGTCTTTATGATTCATCATTGATCGAATCAAGTACTAATTGACTTCGATCATTCCAACTTAGATATGCCATATCACATTGAGGTAGATTGTGAAATTACAACACACAATCATTGATGATCATTTTTGGTCTCAAGTAATCATTAACATGATCTATCCTAGATCTTTATGATTTCTTGCCAAGTGGATTTTATACTTCTGAATCTTTGAACTAGCCAAACAGATTCAAATTTATATCACTTTGAGTAAATAAACCAATATTCACTCAAAAATAAAGTCATAAAATCTCTTTCTTTTAGCTTTGAACTCTATTGTCTAGGCGTTCTAACAATAGTTCATATCTTTTGTTACTTTCAACAAGTAAGACTAGCTTATCTTGAATTGATCTAGAAATCAATCAACTTTCAAAAGTCCATCAAAATAGAGCTTATGAATGTTAACTTGTTGATATGGTCTAAGCAACAATGCCAAAGATTAGTGGAACTCAAATCAAGAGATTGATTTGAACCTAGTAAAGTTCTTATTGTTAAAGAGTTGTTTGTTTTAATTAAGCATATTGACTCAACCCGTTAATGACCATTTCATTCAAATAAACAAACAAACATTGTTTTTGTTTTTCTTGAATGTGAGTCTTTCTGTGTTTGAAGCAGAAATTTAGGCATGCTGATTATAGAACAAAATAGCCATTAAGTTCCAGCCTTGAAAGGACTTAAAACAAACTAGATGACCCTACAACTAATGTAGCATTGCCATGCTTCATTTCCCACTTGTAGGCCATTAGTGTATCCTAGCTTCCATTGTTTGAGTTATTACCGAAGTAAGAACCTCAAGCGGTATATGATACCAAGGAAGTTTGATTGCTAGGTCACTTCTCTTTAAACATGAACTTATAGGTAGAAACGGAATTCTAACTTCCTTTCATTTGTTCCTTTATTTTCAGTTGAATTAAACGAATTTAAATTAATTCAAGGTTTTAATTTTAGTAAAATAATTAATATAAATTATAATTTATAATAATTATAAGGAAAATTTGCCAAATACAACCTAATAAAGTTTTTCATTTGCCAATTATAGCCTCAAATTTCTATTTTTGTCAATTACAACCTTAAACTTACACATTCATTTTAAATTACAACCCGAAATTATTTTTCGGCAAATATCATCGGAATATGATGTCATAATGTTATTTAAAAAAGTAGTTACATATTTCTATAAAAAATTAAATCGATAAATAAGAATTAAAACAAATAAAATAAAATAATCAAAATTTTTTTTTTTTTTTTTGTATTTCATATTTTTTTTATAACGTTATGACATCATTTTTCGTTGATTTTTGTCGGAAAATGGTTTCGGGTTGTAATTTAAAATAGATGTACAAGTTTAAGGTTGTAATTGGCAAAATTAGAATTTTGAGGTTGTAATTGACAAATAGAGAACTTTATTAGGTTGTATTTGGCAAATTTGCCTAATTATAATATTCAAAATTAAATTCCGAGAAAACAATTTAAATTATTAATTTTAAAATTAATTAAAAATTTTTCCGAACTGAAATTCCTAAATTAATATCAAAACGTATCAATCGTCGCAAGACGAGGCACTTGGGCTTGCGCCCAAGCCCCATTGAGCTACGAGGCCGCATCGCCCCGCACGACTAATCGTATGGCATACGCGAGCAGGCCACACGCAATGCAGCAAGCCCAGGCCACGCTACGCGCAGCCCGCTCACTTCGACGCGTCTGGATGCTTCGCTGGGCGCTGCAGCGCGCGCTGTGGCGCAGCATGCTCGCTGCCCACACGCGACTGCTCGCCTGGCTTTGCGCTAATGCCATCGCCCTTGCCCCTTCGCCCACGCTGCACACGGAACTTGACACAAGGGCAGCGTGCTGCCTTGTGCTCGTGCGCCATGGCCCTTGCTCGCTGCATTGTACCGCATGGGCGACGAGCTCCCTTGCTCGTCGTCGCATGCCCGCACTATACAACACCCTTTAAGGGTAATACGTAGCGTCCATTACTTTGTGCGTGCAAGATTTATGGGCGTGCTTTATAAAAATTTAAAATTTTTAATTCAAAATTAATGACAAATTATTAAATCATATTAATTTCATAATTTTAGGGCGAAAATTGGAAAATTTATTATTCAATTAATTTTCGATTAAATGGATTCAAATCTAGGTCATAAAAATTTAAAATTTAACATAAATTAACAATTTTTATGGTGGTTTTTAATCATGGATACCTAATTAAATTATTAATTAATTATGAAAATCAAATCAATTCTAAATTATTCGAATTTCAACAAATTAATCATAATTACAAATTAGGTTGTATAATTAACAAGTCAAGGCATTCAAAATTATTTAACATATACTGTAGGTCAATCAAAAACTCAAGATTTATCAACAAGAATTGCAAATATTCAATTTAACATCTTAAATTTACAAACTTTTGCGTTCGAAAAACTAAAACCTCCGAAAAGTCATAGCTAGGCTTCGAATTTGGGAATTCTGGGTTTCGGCGAAAAAATGTATTTTTGTAAAAATTTTAGAATGCCTTTTACATGCGAAATTGACACAAAAAATCACTCGATTTGGTTGAGTAACGAATATTCTGCCGAAAAACTGCGTACATATAATTAAATAAACGCAATTTGCAATTAATTACGAAAACTAATCACCCCTTTAATTCCTTGCAAATTTGTAAAATTTTACCATGTTCATGCAATTTAGATTATGAAAATAATAAGAGGCTCGTGATACCACTGTTAGGTTATGATACATATGAATAAACATAAATCATGCGGAAAAACCATAAAGCCAGGAAACATATTATTAACACATAATCATTTAGCATAATTCAGATGCATACACTTTGTAGCGTGCCCTCCCAAGCTGCGCCCGAACCGAACTTTAGGTAAGCAAAGCCTTTGATAATATTCTAGAAACTACTCTTGGTTGATAGGTACGTCTAATAACTTATTAGGTAAACTATCTCATTTGCCACGACATAAAAGGACTCCTTACTTATATCGTTGAGTTTCACCAAAACTAACCTGTATTCACAATTATTTGTGTACCTTACCCCTTTAGGATCAATAAGTAACACCTCGCTAAGGCGGAAAACTATTACTAAGATTGATGTAAAGGTTATCCAAGTAAGTGTTATTTTGGCATGGCACCTTTTAATTTAATTTTTAAAGATTGGAACTTAAGGCTCTTACTATGTTGGTTAGATTTTAAGTGAACTAAAATCCTTAATCATGCAACATAATCAAGTCATAATCTCATGCATAATTAAGACATATTTAAAGCAATAAATAACTTAAAGCATGCATAAGATATAAATGTGATCTAGTATGGCCCGACTTCATCTTGAAGCTTCAACTTCAAACTCCGTCTTGAAAATGGATTGGAAACTCCATCTTGAATTTTACCATGGAAGTCGGGCCATACTAGATCAAACTATTTGATGGTACGCAGACCATATTTAAAGCAATAAAATTTGGTACTTTAGACCAATATTACATTCAAATTAATGGTACGCAGACCATATTTTCTATCCTATTTGGGTCATACTAGTCACATTTATATGAATAAACATAAATCATGCGGAAAAACCATAAAGCCAGGAAACATATTATTAACACATAATCATTTAGCATAATTCAGATGCATACACTTTGTAGCGTGCCCTCCCTAGCTGCGCCCGAACCGAACAAGAACAAGTCTTTAGGACTCCAAGTGTAGTCCCTCCGTAGATAGTCCACAGCACGTCTGGATCCGCCTTAAGCTTGACCAACTAGAATCGCCCTTAAGGTACTAGGATTTTCGGCTAATAGGCAAGTGTTTGTGGCTGATTTTTGCTTGAAAATCTTACCTTTGAATACTTCAATTCTCTCGATAAATATGTGACCCTAGGCCCTTATTTATAGAGTTTATGGAAAGGAATTATAATCCTACTAGGATACGAATTAATTAACTTAGAATCCTAGTAGAACTCTAAATCAATTAATTTATCTTTTAGGATTAGGATTTAATCATATGTAGAATCCCGATAGCTTTAGGATTCACAAACACTCACGCACGCACGAGCCGCACGCACATGCGCAAGCCTCGCGGCTCACGCACGACGCACAGCCCCTTTGCCCGCAGCCCATGATCCGCGTGCGCGCCAAGGCTTGGCTGGGCCTGGCCTTGCGCTGGGCCTGGTCGAGCTTGGCGTGTGGTTTGTTGCGTGTTGGCTTGCTGGGCGATGGCCCGGCTTCGTGCTGGGTCTTCGTCTGGCAGGCCTCGTCCGATGCTAATTCGTACGATACTCTTACGATTAAATTCTCGATTCCGAAATTCATTTCCGACACGAACAATATTTAATATTTCCGATTCCGGAATTAATTTCCGTTTCGAACAAATATTTAATATTTCCGTTTCCAGAATTATTTTCCGATTTCGATAATATTTCCAATTCTGACAATATTTCCGTTTCCGGCAATATTTCCGATTCCGGCAATATTTCCATTTCCGATAATATTTTCCGATACGTACCATGTTTCCGTTTCCAGCAACATCTAAGACTTGGATAATATTTATATTTCCGATACGATCCATATTTCCGTTTCCGGCAATATCATCGTTTCCGGAGTATTCATTTCATGCTTTTGACGATCTCAGCTCCCACTGAAACAAAGATCCGTCGATTCCGAATATCCATAGATGGAGTATTTAATGCCATTAAATGTTTGATCCGTTTACGTACTATTTGTGTGACCCTACGTGTTCAGTCAAGAGTAAGCTGTGGATTAATATCATTCATTCCACTTGAACTGAAGTGGCCTCTAGCTTGGCATTCAGCCCACTTGATCTCACTGAATTTATTAACTTGTTAAGTAATACTGAACCGCATTTATTAGACTTAACATTATATGCATACTTGGACCAAGGGCATTATTTCCTTCATTTACATGCTTTACTAATTTTAAACATAAAATTGTATTTCCTAGTCTAACCGGAAACATACAAATTTAATTAAAATTCAAAGCTCATATAAATTATTATTTGAATCCTTTAATTTATTTTCAGTTTATTAAATTAATTAATTTAAATTTAATCAAGGTTTTAATTTTAGTAAAATAATTAGTATAATAAAATTTATATTAATTAAATTATGCAAAATTAAATTCCGAGAAAAAATTAAATTACGAATTTTAAAATTAATTAAAATCGTTTTTCCAACTGAAAATTAAAAATTAAATTCAAAGCGCATCAATCGGGTCAAGATGAGGCCATGGGCTTGCGCCCATGCCCCGTCGAGTCCACGAGGCAGCATCGCCCACACGAGTGACCGCATAGCAAGGCACGAGCAGCAGCCACGCGCAAACACAACAAGCCAAGCCACGCTTGCGCGCAGCATTGCTCGCTGGCTTCGTAGCGCAGCAGTTTCTTTGCGAGGCAGCGCTCGCTGTGCGCGAGCCATCACTCGCTGGGCGAGGCAGCGCTCGCTGCTACGAGGCATCCTTCGCTGCCCGCGCGTGCGCCTGCCTTGCTCGCTTGCCTTGCCCCTTCGCCCATCCGCCCATGCCCATCGCAGCACAAGGCAGTAGCTCGACGCAAGGCAGGGCTACTGCCTTGTGCTCGCGTGCCACTCGTCTTGCTCGCTGTATTCGTACCGCATTGGCGACGAGCTCCCTTGCTCGTCGTCGCATGCCCGCACTATACAACACCCCTTAAGGGTAACACGTAGCGTCTATTGCTTTGTGCGTGCAAGATTCATGAGCGGGTTATATAAAAATAAAAACTTTTTAATTTAAATTTATAGACGAATTAATAAATCATATTAATTTCATAAATTTAGGGCGAAAAATCGAAAATTTATTATTCAAATTAATTTCCAAACAAGTTTATTTTCATGGATTCAAATCTAGGTCATAAAATTTAAAAATTTACCAAATTTAACAAATTTTATGGTGGTTTTTAATCATGGATACCTAATTAAATTGTCAATTAATTATGAAAAACAAATCAAATTCTAAATTTATTCGAATTTCAACAAATTAATTACAATTACAAATTAGGTTGTATAATTAACAAGCTTAGGCATTTAAATTTGTTAAACATATACAGTAGGTCAATAAAAAATTCAAGATTTACAAACAAGAATCGCAAATATTTAATTTAACATCTTAAAAATTACAAATTTTGCGATCGAAAAACTAAAACCTCCGAAAAGTCATAGTTAGGCTTGGAATTTGGGAATTGTGGGTTCGGCATCAAATCTTTGATTTTAGTCAAAATTTTAAAACGCCGTTTACATGCGAAATACACTATAAAATTATACGATTCCGACCATTATTGACTAAACTGCCGAAAATTCTGCGAACATATACTTAAATAATCGCACAAATTTGAAATTAATTACAAAAAGTCGAAATTAATCACCCCTTTAATTCATTGCAAATTTATAAAATTTAACCACGTTAACTAATTTATTATGGAATTAATTAGAGGCTCTGATACCACTGTTAGGTTATGATACATATAAAACATATATATTTCATGCGGAAAAACCATAAAGCCAGGAATCCAAATTAATTGCAACATACCAATTAGCATAATTTAGGATGCATACTCTTTGTAGCGTGCCCTCCCTAGCTGCTCCCGAACCGAACAAAAACAAGTTTAGGACTCCAACTGTCGTCCCTCCGTAGATAGTCCACATAACGTTCGGATCCGCCTTAGATTTAATTAACTAGAATTGCACCTAAGGTATTATGTTATTCGAATAATTTGAGGCACTATTAACGTTAGTTTTAATCCTTAAAACTATGTGAATACTTGAAATTATGTGTTCATAAATTGTGAATGCCATCACCTATTTATAGGGTAGGAACAATGGAATTAGAATTCTACTAGGTTTCAAGTAATCTAATCCTATTAGAATTAGACATTAATTAAAACTAGTAACTTAAGGAAATTAATATTTTTAATCTAATCCTAGTTTATTAAGGATTTGATGCATGCACGAACTTCAACACACACACGCGCACGGCCCACAAGGGGCGCTGGCCACGCGCGCGCGCGTAGAAGCCCACAGCGCTGCAGCCCACGATTGCTCGCAGCCCATGGGCGCGCCAGCTGCCATGCGCGCTGGGCCTGGCCTTACGCTGGGCCTTGCGTGTCTTGGCTGCTGCTACGATGTCTTGCGCGCTGGGCTTGCTAGGCGTGGGCCTGGCTTCATGCTGGGCCTTGCGTCTAGCAAGCTCGTCCGATGATTATTTCGTATGACGCGCTTCCGATTAATTTTCCGATTCCGGAATTCATTTCCGATTCGAACAATATTTAATATTTCCAATTCCGGAATTAATTTCCGTTTCGAACAAATATTTAATATTTCCGATTCCGGAATTATTTTCCGATTCCGATAATATTTCCGATTCTGACAATATTTCCGTTTCCGGCAATATTTCCATTTTCGATAATATTTTTCGATACGTACCATGTTTCTGTTTCCGGCAACATCTACGACTTGGATAATACTTATATTTCTGATACGATCCATATTTCCGTTTTCGGCAATATCATCGTTTCCGGAGTATTCATAATTTGCCTTTGACGATTTCAGCTCCCACTAGAACCGAGATCTGGCGATTGCGAATATCCATAAATGGAGTATTTAATTCCTTTAAATACTTGATCCGTTCACGTACTATTTGTGTGACCCTACGGGTTCAGTCAAGAGTAAGCTGTGGATTAATATTATTAATTCCACTTGAACTGAAGCGGCCTCTAGCTAGGCATACAGTTCACTTGATCTCACTGAATTATTAACTTGTATAATTAATACTGAACCACATTTATTAGACTTAGCAGTGAATGCATACTTGGACCAAGGGCATTATTTCCTTCATATAATATTAATAAGTGACTAATATGTTAACTATAAAATAACACTCCCTCCTTTTATTTACGGTAGTGTGTGATTAGGGGACAAAACTTTGCCAAAATAGGAATGAATTAGAATCGTAACCAACAAAAAAGACTGAAAATAAAAAGTGTAACCAACAAAAAGACGAACGGGAATACAACAATTTTCATTTTACTAAACTTACTTGATTTTGTACAAAATTAAGTATTTGGATTTGTAATCTGGGTATTTTGCACGGGTACAACTGCACATGTGCTACAACAGGCTTATGATTAGATCTGAATGCTCGTGATGCATACCTCAAATTTTAAATACTCTGTAACGTGTTTGGCAACTATTTTAATATAGTAAAAAGTATAATGTCAGCGTACATATTTACGCTAGACACCAAAGTATTTAATTTTGGCGGCATTTATTATAAAAATAATTTGTAGCAATTAGGAACATGATATTCAATGACTTTTTCTTATAGACTTGCTATATTGTTTTCAATATTATTGTTATCAATAAGATTTTATTCTTGTAGTAGCATAAAGTTTGATGTGAAACTTTGCGTATCCAATTATTTGAAAATAGAGCGTAAGTTTCTTAAAACTTGTGTTGAATGAGTTGTAAACAACTAAATTTGTGATCATCGAAATAAAATTTTCTTAGTGCATCTTAGAAAAAAAAAATTAGCACGAATAATTGGTACACATTAGGGGGTTATTTTCCCCAAATATTATGATATCCACTACCAGGGATAAACTCCTAGCAGATTGATCACATGAGTAAACTAATTTAATATTTTTTTATTATTTGGTGATTTTTGATGTTTAGAATACATACTTTAATTTATTAAAAAAAAAACCCAATAAAGGGTGTAACTATAAGTTTAGTGTTTTAAAGCATACTCCAATTATAAAATCATCAAAGAGTAGTAAATGAACATTGAATAATTAGGCAATATGATTGAAATACTGACATATATAAATCATAATATTTTTTAAACCGTGCAATTTCACGGGTACTATACTAGTGTATAACTATTTTTTAGGCCCGACGATGTTCCGGATTACTACATTATAACATTCACATTTATTTTTTTTTTTTTTTTTTTTTGCAATAACAATATGAAACATGTAAGAACATGCTTATCAAACGAGGAACTATATGTTTCTACAAAAACATATCTGCCAAAAAGAAAATAAAAGTGGTACAATATATTAGGAAATGGGGGTTTGAGTTATGTATCATAAGTTAACATATGGTACCAAAGGTTAAATATGGTACTTTTCAAATATGGTACTCAGAAGTTCAAATATTGTGTTCATTTTCCAAATATGGTACTCAGAAGTTCAAATGACACTTTCAAAATAATGGTGCAGTTACCACTGTGCCCTCAGATATGTGTTTGGAGACACATATCAGATATGGGCCTCTCCGCCTTCCTTATCAAACACCAATTTTAGGTGTTCAAGGAAGAGAGAGAATGAAACCATTTAAGAATTGGTGTTCATGAACACCAAATGGAAAACCAGTTTAATGCATGGAAAACTTGACATGTGATATATAAGGGAGACCAAACAATATTATTTATTTATTTTAAATGCAAAGTGACATTTTATAGATGGCAATTTAATTACAAAGTGACATTTTAGAGATGGTGTTTGATAAATGTTGTTAAATATTGTTGGTGTTTGGTTTGTGCTTGGGAGAGAGAAAATATAAAATATTATATTTTATTGGGTTGAACTCCAAACTCTTGGTGTTTGATAAACATTCTCTAATAGCTTAGTGGTAAAAAGTTTATTGTTTAATCTCAAGGTCAGGGGTTCAAACCTTACGCAAACAATGTGTGACATATTTTTTTTATGTATATGAAGATTACATGGAACGAACGACCCATAGGCAAGCGCCACATGCCACGTATACTTTCTTATATACGCCTTTTTAATACATAGTATATATTTTATAATACTTCCTCCGTTCTGGAAATATCGCACCATTTGTTTTTTACACTATTCACGCACAACTTTGGCCATTTTTTGTGATTCGTACGTAAGGAAATTTTAGTCATGTGGGGTCATGTTAGATTCATATCCATATATATTTTCTAAATATTAATTTTTTATAAGTTTTACTTTCACACGATTTGGGATATTAAAAGTCAAAGTAATGGTTAGAGGAGTAAAAGTCAACCATGGTGCGATATTTCCGAAATGGAGGAAGTATCAATTTTTTTTACAAGTTTTACACGTATAAAATTATACTTCATTTACGCTTTAAGTAGCATCTTGGAGACCTTCACTTCCCATTAGGTAGCCGATCATGAAGGGTGCCAATGAGAATAATTTGTAGGTAAATTCGTAAGGAAAATCAATATACTTTCCCATGGTAATACTATTTCACTCAAAATTATTTATTTTGTTTTGATAAATTTTTATTATTGTCCATTACCATTTGGGAGTGGTGTTGGTGAGAGGTAAGGTAAAGTTAATCTCCCTTTCGTATCTCCCCTCCAAACCCTATCCTCCATTGGTTATTTTGAGGGGCTTCTGTCTATTTTCACCGGTGGGTGGAAAGCCCCAATTGATTTATTTTATTATGTTATGTCCTTCAAATTTTTTGTACGTCTAATAATGCTTCCTCCTCTGGATATGAACGTTCTCCCCTAAAAGACATAATACTCCCCAATTTCTTTTCGAAAGGTTTTCTGCTTTTGTGTTTGTATTGAATCGAGGGACCAACCATTCTACATAATCATAGACTTTCTGAAGATCGAACTTGATCATACACCTAGGGGACAAATTATTTCCACCACAACCTGTAATAAGCTCTTGTCTTAATAAAATGTTATAGAAAATCACTCTACCATCTTGCATTATGTTGGCTAAGACTTTGGAGATAGTCTTTTAAAGGAGGGAACTACAAGCAATAGGTATGTATTCTTTTACAGAACTAACATTAGTCACTGCAATAAGTGAGGTGCAATTCACATCGTAGCACTGGAAATCAAGCATATATTTGAAATCTATTAAATGTTTTAAAGATGGGTTAAAGTTATGTGATTGTAAAACATTCGGGTTGAACATTTATCACATATGAAATACATTTTCCTATCCATTTAATCTTGGTTTAGTATTAAATGATGATTCCTTTTAATTTGACGAAACATTCAAGATAGACTATCAGGATCAGTTATGCGACTAAGAAATGTCTATCAAGTGAACTTGAGTGTCAAAAGTTGAAAATGGTACCTGGTCGGAATTTTTCTATCAAGGGGGACGCATAGAAAGACTAGACAACTGGATTACATGATGATTATTAGTTTTTTTTCTTGAACTATTGGACTTGGAAATGTCATAATCATTTGCATAGATACTTATTAGAAAATATTAGTATCAGAAAGACCTATTAAACTCTAATGTAAAAGAAGTAAAAATTATGTCATAAGTAAATTTCATAAAATTATTAGACACTAAATCCTCAATACCCAAATCATTTGAGATTACTTGTTTGAGAACTACTTACTTTGACGTTGTCAACTGTCGCACCATAAAGGGAGACTATAAAGCAAACACTCGAGTAATCACCTATCAAACGAAGTCTAATCTCAATATGGAAGGTCGAGATTGTCCTCCCATAAACCGACAAGAGATGTCAAAAGTTATACAAGGCCACTCGGAGAGCTAGAAACTGTAAAATGCATTGATGTGCTTAGATGAATCATAGGCTATGATCACTTGTTTATTTGATATGTTGAGCTCTGACACTGAAAATTACCTCTATGCATAATAAGGATGATTAGTCTTACCTTATGTTCATAAATAGGCATCAAGTGACAAAGGAATTAGGAAATGCACATTTGTCCCTATGGTTTATTTAACGGATTTTTCATGAAATGCCCCAACGGTTTGACTTTATTCATCAAATACCCTCGTAGTTTCAAGTATTCACAATATACCCCCGAGGTTTTGTAAACGTGCACAATATACCATTATTGGTCATTTTTCGTCAAATTTGTTAACTTTGCCGTTAACTTTTTCCCCTTTTTCTTTTATTTCCTTCCTACCATTTTTTTGCTCCTTCCTCCACAACAGATTATCTCAACTCCGAACTTCATGGAAGATCCTTCGCCTCCCACCTTTCGCCTCTAGAAATCCTTGGGTTCCTCGTCGACGATCGAAGCGTCGTTAGTGTGCCCTGTGTAATTATGATTTTAGCCTTGTTTTCGCTCATGGTGGATGAATTTGTTGATGTCGATTGTAATTTATACGGTGATTATTGGTTTGCACGACGTTCTTAGGGTTCCTATTGGAGATGAGGATCCTTTCAGTGGTCTTGTTGATGTTGAATCTGGAGGTTATAGTGAGTTCTAATTAATTTAGGGTTTTTTTATTTGTGATTTTTATTCGAATTGGAAATCAATTGTTAGATTTTTCATATGTTTGCTTCATTTAAGCATGGATTTTGATTAATCAAAGATTTTTCTAATTACATTGACATATTATACATCAAAGAAACCTCTTGCTTGTAAGATGTTGAGAAAGGGTTATAGAATAGATAAGAAGGTTAGAACGAGGCTGAAACTCCGTAATTCATGTCAAGTGTGCCCTTCTGGTCTTGTATACTAAACATATTCTTTCGACATTTCTGTATATGCATGTTTGTGAAGAATGAAACTATAATGATGCTCACATCTCAAATTCTTTCGTTAAAGACTTCTATGTGAACCTTATACAAAGTATGGGGTAATTGTCTTAAAATAATAGTGAAAAGTTCTTAACTTCATATAGACCAGATTATTAATGTATAACTTATGGCAGAAGGATTTTCGAAACTCCTGACATTGCTTATCTGTATCCAATAGTCACTTATCAATGATTTTTTTTGTTTATTAATGATAATGTAAATTTCATCTACATTTTTTTTGGTTGTTAATTGTACAAGAGTTGAATTCATCAACACAATGGCAACTGGCAAGTGACTATTCCTACAAATTCAGGTATATTTGATACTAGCTTGCCCTAGCAAGGTCTACTGCTGTTTCTCTATAACTTCTCATGGGTTCTTGCAATGGTGTCTCCCTCGTCTGGGTGTCCAACAATATTTTCTTGAAAATACATTTTGTTTATTTGTAAATCCAACCATTAATTAGGATGCAAAGCTTTGGAGTGGATGGGGTGTGGGTGTGGGGGGGGGGGGGGGGGGGGGGGGAGGGTTTAAGGCCCCCTTATTATACACCTTAATTAAGAGATAGTAAAAATCATCACATTCTTCCCTAATACCTATTCCCTTTTTTTTTACTCCCTTTAGCCCATCTCCTAGTGAGAGGACACTAACTGAATGAAAACTTGATACAGGACCAGAGGGGCACACTTGATATGAATTACGGAGTTTATGGGAATAATGTAGATGAGTTTCTGTTGTAGGAGCTTAGCTCACTGCTGATATGTTAACAATATGTTGACTTGTGTAAGAAGAAACAAAATAGGAGAAGAACAAACATAAGGATCTAAGAGAGAGAGAGAGAGAGAGAGAGAGAGAGAGAGAGAGAGAGAGAGAGAGAGTCAAGTAGAAGTTAGGATTATATTTATGATTTTGATGATCAATACAATGAGGCATTCTTTCTACTTATAAAAATCAGTTACAAAAGAAATAAAGACTTGCCAGCTAAGCAAGTAACAACTTTTGTAACAACTTAAAGTTGGCGCCAAAGGCCATATTACAAAATAGAGCTAAGTAAAGTCAATGCTTTGAGTTTGACTTGATATTGTGCCTTAACATTCCTTCCCCCTTGTAAACAACTTGTCCACAAGTTTTAAGGCAAAGGAAACTCTGGAAACTGTAGCTCAAAATATGAAGCATTCTCCCAAAAAGCTTAATGTATGGGGCTTCCCTAGCCAAGGTTTTGCAACCAACAATAGGATCTTGTCCTTGGAACCAGCTAGGGATGTGAGTAGCAATAGGCAATGCTCCACTAAATTCCTTTAATTGAGAAACATGGAAAACAATGTGGATCTTAGCATCACTTGGCAATTTCAGTTTATATGAAACTTTACCAACAACAACAACAACTTGGAAAGGTCCATAATACTTCATGGAAACTTTGTGATTACCCCTGCGTTGGACAGATTGTTGCCTGTATGGTTGGAGTTTAAGCCAAACCCAATCCCCTACCAAAAATACTTTGTCTAACTTGTGTTTGTCAGCTTGCATCTTCATTATGCTTTGAGCATTTTTAAGGTGGAACTTGAGTAGAGAAATCATAGCTTCCCTTCTTTCCAAGCTTCTGTCCACTTCTCAATTTGTAGAATCCCCAATAACATAAGGCAAATGCAAGGGAGGTGGTTGGCCATACACAGCCTCATAGGGTGTGATTGTAGAAGCTGAGTGGAATTGGGTATTAAACCGCCATTAAGCTAGCGGTAACCATGCATTCCAGTCCTTAGGGTTATCATGACACATACACCTAAGGGAGGTATCCAAGCACCCATTGACCACTTCAGTTTGGCCATCTGTCTCTGGATGATATGAGGAAGACAATAAGAAATCAGTTCCATGTAAACTGAACAATCCCTTCCAAAACTGGATAAGAAAAACTACATCCTTATCACTAACAATGCTCCTAGGCCACCCATGGAGTTTGAAGACATGATCAAGGTAAGATTGTGCTACCTGAACTGCTGTAAAAAGGTGAGCTAAGGCCATAAAATGGTTGTACTTACTCAATCTGTCAACAACTACAAAAATCACCCCCTTACCCCCAAATTTAGGTAAACAAGTAATGAAATACATGGACACATAAACCCATACATCCTCTGGAATAGGTAAAGGTTGGAGCAATCCTGGACTTGCTGCAGTGTTATACTTTGTAGCTTGAAAAATCTTGCAGTTTCTTACAAAGCTCCTCACATCCTTTGTAAGACCCTTCCAGTAAAACAAATTCTTCACCCTTCTTAAAGTTAAATTCTTGCCCGAATGTCCACTCTCAGGTTCTGAATGGAGCCAACGAATTATCTTACATCTGAGGTTAGCATCAGGACCAACCACCAGCTTGTGCTTTCTTCTCAGTAAGCCATCATGTAGAGTATAATGGTCCACTATTGTAGATTGTTGGAGTAGAGGCATTGTGTTAACAAGACTGTAATCATAAGTGAGTAGCTTGCTTTGATCAACTCAGTCAAATCTGAAGAAACCATAGGGATGGCTATACATAAAATTTATGAGCCTTCAACCCAAGACAATGCATCTGCAGCCACATTTTATTTCTCACTCTTGTACTGAATTTCATAATCAACCCCCATTAGCTTAAAGAGCCAAAATTGCTGAAAGGGAGTAGAAACTTTCTGTTGCAACAACCACTTCAAACTTTTTTGATCAGTTTTGATTACAAAATGTATTAGATTAAAATTTTGAATAGTTTCGTTAGTTTTAATCGACACTTAAACCAAATTGATTAAAATCTGAAATTTAAATGTTTAGAACGATTTAAAGTTTTAGATTTAATTATTTAAAAGTTCAAATTTTCAGTTGAAATCGTTCGTTCTTAAAATTTGAATAATGTTAGCCTTGATTTAATATTTTACGAAATTAGATTGTCGTTAAATTAATTAAATCGTAAAAATTGTTATTTTTCGAAAATAAAAATCATAACTTTAATGAAAAATAACTTAAATGCAAACGTTCGTGAATTTTTTATTTTTTTTAATTAAGTTGGTCCGTCGTACGAACCAAAGGCAAGAACACAAGGGTGGGGTGGACGTGTGGCTCGTCGAGCCACGCGGGCTGCCGCATCCGTGCCAAGCCGCAGCGACGCGGGCAGCAGCGAGCATGTTGCGTGTCGCGCGCGCGCTGGGCGAGGAAAGGGCGAGGAAGGCAGGGCCTTTGCTTGCGATGGCTGCGAGCAAGCAAGGCACCTCGCCTTGCGTTGCGACAAGCAGCGACGAGCACACAGAGGCAGCAACCCGCTGCGGGGACGTGGGCACGGCTGCGGGGTGCATGGGCCTTGCTCATGTGCCTCGTAGGCCACACCGTGCTGTGCTGGGCTGTTCGCAAGCCTAGCCCGCGCACGCACACGAACAAATTTTTTTGTTATTCGTTGGGCTTGACTATGTTTGCATTAATTTGGGCTAACGAGATAAGTCATAATTATTTTATTTACTTGGGTCGGACCTCGAATTTTAATTTAATATTAAATAATTAATTATCCAGAATAATGATTGGTTTGAGTGGGAGCCACTAAATGAAATTAAAAATGAAATAATTATTTTAATTATTTTTCGTAGGTCGCATTATTTTAATTAAATTCATTTTTAATTAGAATAAAGTCTAAGGATTAATAATTTGAAATTGATTAATCTTTTAGGACGCGTTTATGTGAACGTGAATTTTAATTAATTCATGTAAATACTTGCATAATTAATTGGGCCATTCGTTTTAGCATACGAATGGGTGAATGCATAGAATATATATATTTTATGTAATGCAGATACTACAAGTGACTAGTATGGCCATTTAGGATAGTTAAATACAGTCTGCGAACCGTTCTATCTTTGAATGTAAAAGTTTTAAATATGGTCTGCGCACCATGGAAATTTTGATGTAATTTATTATTTTCAAGTATTTCTAAGTTTAAAGCTTTAAGTTAGCAATTGAATGAAGATTCAAGACGATGCCAAGCTAACAAGATGGTGAAGAAGATTGGATGCTTCAAGACAAGATGTTTTGGGCCATACTAGTTCACCGATTATTTATGCACTTTATATATATTATGCTTGAGTGAATGCATATTTGCATGAATAGGTTGTTTCATATGACTCGATTAGATTAAATTCACTAAATAATCGAACCAACATAGAAACAACTAGGTCCAAAGTAATATTGAGTTTAAAAATTGCCCTCCAAATCAAGCACTTATAAAAATCTAAGGATCTAACGTAGTAGGTATACGCTAAAGCGAGGTGCTATATTAGTTGACTTAGATGGTAAGGCGACCCAAAGAAGCACGTTGATTGTGGTTTCAACTCAAACAACAATGGCATTATGTTGTGGCAATGGGATAAATTATGGTATTAATTTATTAACCAAGAGTAGTTTGGAATCACTAGCAATAGGTTTTGCTTACCTAGAATCTTAAACTACTTAAGACATGCCAAAGCTGCTTAAGGATTTAGGACTTTTAGGGTCTTGGAATCGTTTCATTCATTTTGGACCATGTTTTGCTTATTGCATGAATGAAATGTTTAATAGCTTTAATGATTACATGCTAGCTTTTATTTCAAAGTTATTAAGTTATGAATGGTTATTTATTGCGAATTCTTTTCAAATGTAGTAATCAAATGGCCGCAAACATAACAACAATCATATCATCTAAAATTCTGGATGTCGAGTTGAACTTGACTAACTTTCTTGAATGGGGAAGGAAACTTATCGGAAGTTTTTAAAGTTAATGACATGCTCTATGTAATACCTCGTATTTTTCTATAATTATAAATATATTTTATTATATTCATAAAGAATTTCTTCGTATTTATAAAGTATTTTTATAAAGTAATTCCATTTAATGAGAATTAAATGCTTTTTATTTTTAATTAATTTAAATATTAATTATTTCGAAAACCGTATTTATTAAATTAATTCAATGAATTTATTTAATCGGGATTTGTTGGGACGTATCTTGAAAACGAATTTGATTTACTTAAAGCCCGATCGTTTTATTTTGACCAAACCCAACAAAGCTTGCAAGGAGTAAACTTAAATGAGCCCGGTCATAAGCCCAACTCAAAATTACCCTAACCTAGCCCACATGGGAGAGAAAACCTGTAAATAGACCTCATATCAAACCCTCACAACCAAAAATTCAAAAATCTCTCTCTCTCCTCTTTTTCCTCTCCTTGCGGCACACTCCACGCCCCACACTCCCTCTCTTCTTCGTGCGCCCTTGCTTGCGGCGCAAGGCAGCCCTCTTGCCCATCTCTCTCGCTCGTCCCGCAGCCGCAGCGTAGCACTACGTGCCTGCGTGCTGTGTGGTCGTGCTCGCGCGCGCTGCCCACTCGTGCATCACCCCTCGTCGCATCGCAGCACAGCAGTAGCGATATGTGCGCGTGTGTGCCTCGCCTATGCCCAGCGCCCAGCTCGTCTACCCCTGTCCCTTGCGCGCGCCCCCCTTGCTGCGGTGCGTTGCGTTGCCGCTGTTGTTGCTTGTGCTTGTCGTGTGCGATGGTCGGCACACACACACACACGATCATTAATCGTTGTGTGTGTGTGTGTTGATCAATCGTCTCAATCAAAATTTATTTTAAAAAATATTAATTTTCAGTTTTAAATTGATTTAATTGTTGTGATTAGTTTAAATATTTGGGTTGTTTAAATTAATTAGAACGGTTATGAACACCGTATTGGGTTAGTGTTGTGTTTTAATTAAAGAGATTGGTTTTGATGATTGAAATTATAATTTTCAGATTTAATAAGTTTATAAAGTGTTGATTTTTGAAGTCAAAACATGTTTTTGGAATAAACTATTGTTAGGGTTTTGATTTCAATTAATTAAAGCGATTGATTCACATAATTTAATGACAATTTAAATAATGGGAATCAACTTAAATTTTAAGATTGTTTATAAGCGTTAAAAAGTTGGTTTTAATGATTTTAAAGCTAAAAAGTCAATGTTTTTATGTTAGGACTTGAGTTGACTATTTGATACTATTAAATTAATGATTAATGATTGATTTCTAATTAAAACAAAGGTTTTAGAATCTTAAATAGTTGCTGGAAATTTAGTAAACATGGATAATAATTTAGTTCTCTTATTTTGTTTATAGGAGTTGATTTCTAGTGAGTCGTGATTCGCACAGTGGCCCCCGTACTTAGGTATTCCAGGTACGTACAAGACTAGGGTGACCACCCATCCCTTGAGGACTTTGTGAAGTGTATTGAATGCAAATCATGTGAACTTATATGTTATTATGAATTCATGTTTGATATTGAGAACGAGAATGTTATGAATTGAATTATGCTTTATAGATTCTGTTGAACTATCATGTTATGGACTTTTATAATCGTTATAGTACAGGATGTCTAGCATAATTATTGAGCCAGTCGAATATTGCCAGTGAGCAATATATATTCTACCAAGGGGTAGAAAAATGTTAGAGAGTTTATGTGAATTGAATTAAGGACAATTCGTGCTAAGGGCACACCCCGCTTGTTAATAGGAAATGTTGGGTTATCTCAAACAGTGTTTTGAGAAGGAACAATGGGAGTAATTTCACTTGAGTCTATGTTTGATCACAAGTCCTAAAGAATTAAAATAATGAAGTGTCATTGTTGAATTGTTGAATTGTTTAATTGTTTGTATGTTGTGTCTTGAGTCGCCTTGAACATAAGATACTAATTAACGTAAAGTGTAACCCGAAAGAGCTTCAAAACTCTTGGAACGTATATACCTTGAGTATGTACAATGGGGGGAGTCTTGCCGGAAAACTTGTACTCCTAGAATGATACAAGACGTTGTTTCATTCTCTTTTATGCCGTTGTGCATTGGAATTCCTGTTGGTATGGCCCGACTGTCAGTAGTAGCCCGTTTTATTATTTTGGTGTATAGTTGGCTCCCATCACCCTTTTCTTTCCTTTTGAGGATACTTTACTTTACCCGTTCGAAGCTACATCTTTATTAAACTGTGAGTCAAGAGTCGTGTCAAGTGTCGAGTCTTGTCTCCATGTTTGTTGTTTATTGTATGGCTTTTTCATGTGGATTATTTAATTCGTCGAGTGAAGCATGTTAGGATAGAATGTTATTCTAGCTTGTTCGTACTCAGCTTTTGCTGATTTCGTGCTTCATGTTTTCTTGTCATGGCCTTTGCTTTAATGACCCTATGATGATCCATCAATTGCATTTGCATTGTTGGGGAGTAGATTTATAATAAGCAAGTTTGTAGAGATAACTTGCGGGAGAAGTTATCATGGGATTCGAGTTCAGAGTTTAGTTCTTCTGTATTTTATAAACTCTATTTCTATTTTTAGTCATGACTACTACTAATACTATTTATGATGATCCATCAATTGAATTTGCATTGTTGGGGAGTAGATTTATAATAAGCAAGTTTGTAGAGATAACTTGCGGGAGAAGTTATCATGGGATTCGAATTGAGAGTTTATTTCTTCCGTATTTTATAAACTCTATTTCTATTTTTAGTCATGACTACTACTAATACTATTTATGATTAATGGATTTTCAAATGGTTTAATACTTTGGATTTGGGCCTCAATGGTTCCAACTTGTTTTAATAACCATGGACTATTTATTTAATATGTTTTGAAAGTTAGTTAATTCCGCTGAGTAATTCTGGTAAATAGCCTTAGCCGTTATCACGGTGGCGGTAATATCTTGGTAATTCCTGTGTTTTATGTTGGAAAATATTTTATAAAAAGCAAGGAATTATTAGGGTGTTACAAAGTGGTATCAGAGCTCTAGTTTGAGAGCTGCTTTGCATTATTTAATAGTGTAAAGTGGTAAATCCTTAAACTACGATTGCGGAACTTTAGGATTTTTCGAAAACTATTTTCCTAAAGTCAAAATGTTGTTTTTGAGTACTCAAATTTTTGAAAAGCCAAATACCAATTATTTCAAGTATTTGAAAGTTATTTTAAATTTTGAAAAGCCAAATACCAATTATTTCAAGGATTTTTTTGAATTTTCAAAATAAAATAAAATAAAATAAAATATTTTCCCGAAATAATTATTTATTCATTTATTTATTTATTCATTCCTTTTTAATTATTTTCGAAAATAATCGAATTAATTACTTAAATTATTCGATTACTTATTTTAAATTTTCGATTTTAATTTTAATAATTTCGTATATATTTGAAGTTATTTATTTAAATTAATTTCGAAAATTTTTATTTACTCTAAGTGAGGATAGGGTAGATTAAGAAGGGCATAATTAGACCAAGTATGCGTATAAGTTAAGTATGCATTGCTAACCAAGTGTTTATGTGATTATCTCTTGATTATGTGATCTTTTACTTAAAGTTTGATCATGTCTTATTTTGCATTATGTGATTAATTGCATCACAATTCATGATTAAGCATGTACTTGTGCATTGAAATTGTATGGCTCAACGAACTTACTTTGTTTTTGGAACACTTTAGTAAGACTTTGTAGTTGTTAACTTTCAGGATTTAAGATGTTGATTTCAAAGTATGCAAATCTAGGAAACCTAGAGAAGCTAGATTGTGAAACCCCTCACATTTATGTGAAGAAGATCGAGTTTGCTTGCAATGACTTTGCTACAGTGAAGAACCTACCCGAACTAAGGAATGAAGATGTTATGGCAGAGATGGTTATTCATTGCTTACCTTCCAAGAACCCATATATAGAGCTTAAGAACCGATTTCGTGATATGCATATGGAAAATGGCATTCCTAATTACTACAAGTATGGTACTCCAGATGGTAGATGGAGATATGATTTGAAGATTATGACCACGATTATAGAGCTTGCGGAGGAATGTTTTGATGATGGTAAGACAGTGGAAAACATCAACCTTACAGGATTAGATCATGATATAGAAACTCAGATCGATGAGGATAGTGATGATGATGTTGTTGAGATTGAGAACCCTAATCCTATCATTCTTGAACCTACTATTGAGATCTCCAGTGACACAGAAATTGAGCCAGAGACTAACACTGATGAAGTAAACAGTGATCTACAACAGAATAATGAGGATATGGAGTATGAGTCTGATCCAGAGGAAGACTTTGATGACTTTGAAGACCATGAGCACTCTTCACCAGTTTGTAGAGGTGGTTGGATAGTAGAGTAGCGATTTAAAGATTTTCCTAATGTAATAGCTAGAGCTTAAATTTTAGCGAAGTAATAAAGTAGTAAACTACTATTTATGGTTTTAGTAGTTCAGTTTTGTGGTCTTTCGAATAAAGTACGATCCAAAGGATGTATTATTTTTCCCATTGAAGTAATAAAGTTTAGAATTCTTTCTTTTACCTTTAAGGCTAAGTTATGTTCTCTTTTAGCGATTATCGCAAAAGAACTTCATGTATTTCTTCAATGAAATTATACTTGCAAGGTGGTTTAATTTGGACCACTCGTACTTTGTGACGCGGACTAAGTGGAAAAGTGGCCCATAATAGGCGCATATCTTGCTTTGGGTTCGAAAATTTCTTGTTTGTGTACTAATTGAATGACTAGTTAGTGCAATGTTTTAGTAAGGCAGTGTCCAAACTCAGTGGTTAAAGTTAGTCTTTTGTTTTATTCAGGAGAAGGGAAATGACTACCCAAGGAATTGCCGATGTGGTTAGGCAACTAGCTGAAGTAGTGCAGAACATAGCACAGAATAGGAATAACCAGGGAGTTGATCCAGCTGGTGAGATGTTTAAGAAGGTGGCCCAAAGTAAGCCTCCTTTGTATCAAGGGGAGATAGACCCAACTATACTTGAGAACTGGCTAAGGGAGTTCGATAAGATTATCGTAGCTGTCAATTGCCCAGAAGACCTTAGGGTTAATAGTGTTGTTTATTACCTTAGGGGATAAGTTGATTTGTGATGGCAGATGTGTGAGAATGCTTTGAGAGCTTCACCTGGATTGGGATGGGAATCATTCAAGGTAGCCTTAAGGAACAAGTTTTATCCACCATATCTGAAGAAGCAGAAAGCCCAAGAGTTCTTCGAATTGAAAATGGATGGGATGTCTGTAACCGAGTACTATTCTAAGTTTATAGAGCTGTCTAGATTTGCACTGGAAGTGGTGGCAACGGAGGAGCTTAGAGCCCAAATATTTGAGAGTGGATTGATTATGGATTTGCAACTGATGCTTGTTGGAGAGACCTTTACATCTCTGGGCACCCTATATGGAAAAGCTGCCCATTTGTATGGCCTGCAGCAAAGGAAGAATGGAATTGGTGAAAAGAGGAAGGATGTTGGTAACCAAAACCAAGGTGGTGGCCAGCAGAATCAGGGGAACTTTAAGAAAAACAAGGGAAACAACCATTTCCAGTTCAGGGGAAACCAGGGCAGAAACATGAACAATTTCCACAATAACAATGGAGATAAGAATCAGTCTGCAAGGAATGGAACAAGAGTCTATGAGTGTAGACGTTGCCATACTAATCACCCAGGTCGAGACTGTAATGGAAACCAAGTTGTCTGTAGGTTTTGTGAGAAGTTAGGCCATAGAGAATTTGAGTGTTGGGCCAAGAATGGGAAACCCAACCAAGTCAACCAAGGCAACCGCCAGAACAACAATCGGAATACCCAAAACCGGAATGGAGGGAACAATGGTGGAAACCAAAGGGGTAACCGGAATGGTAACAATGGCAATAATGGCCAGGGTAATGGAAAGCCCGGAGGGAACTATCAGCAGAATGGGAACCGAAATGCCAATGGAAATGCCAATGGAGGTGGCTATAACAAGGGAGTTGCCCAAGGAAAGTTGAATGTGATCACTAGGCAGGAAGCCGAAAACTCATCTGACGTCATAGCTGGTACTTTTTTCTATTAACTCCATTTTAGTTAAAGTACTATATGATTCTGGTGCGACTTATTCGTTTATATCAAAGGGTATCTTAGAGAAGTCAGGATTGAAAGAATCCGAATAGGTTGAAGTACCCATAGTGATACCAACCGGTGAGATTGTGAAATGTACTAAGATCCATAGAAATGTACCTTTGACCATAACCAAGACCATATTCTTGTTTAGCCTAATTAAGTTTGAGTTAGGAGATTTAGATGTGATTTTGGGAATGGACTGGTTGGCAATGTTCAAAGCTAAGATTGACTGTGAGAAGCAGAAGATTCACTTGAAGTCTAGTCTAGGAAAGGTTGTATCATATCGACGTTTTGGGAAACCTAGGAGTGTAGGAATCGTCACGTCAATGGAACTCGTGAAGTTAATACACAAAGGGAACCCTGTTTTCTTATGCAACGTAAGAGACCTAGACCATGTGATGAAAGAGCAACCAGGGGATATTGCAGTGGTGAGTGAATTCCTGGACGTGTTTCCGGAAGAGATCCCGGGAATGCCGCCCAATCGACCAATTGATTTTACCATAGATTTAACACCCGGAACTGCACCTATCTCGAAAGCCCCATACCGGATGGCTCCAGCAGAAATGAGTGAGTTAAAAGGTCAACTTGAGGAATTATTAAGGAAAGGTTACATCAGACCAAGTGCATCGCCTTGGGGAGCGCCAGTCTTGTTTGTGAAGAAGAAGGACGGTAGTAGGAGACTCTGTATACACTACAGGGAGCTCAATAAGATCACAATCAAGAATAAGTATCCTTTGCCTAGGATAGATGATCTATTCGACCAGTTGAAAGGAGCGGGAATGTTTTCAAAGATTGACTTGAGGTCAGGTTATCATCAGTTGAGAATCGCGGAGCACGATATACCAAAGACTGCATTTAGGACTAGATACGGTCATTATGAGTTCACAGTTATGCCTTTTGGGTTAACCAATGCACCTGCAATCTTTATGGACTTAATGAACCGAGTATTCCATGCATTCTTGGACAAGTTTGTAGTGGTTTTCATAGATCATATTCTGGTCTACTCTAAGAATGAGGAGGATCATGCGGAACACTTAAGGTCAGTGTTGAGTACCCTGAGAAACAACCAATTGTATGCCAAATTCTCGAAGTGTGAATTCTGGCTGGAGAGAGTTGCATTCTTAGGACATTTCGTATCCAAGGAAGGAGTTGCAGTAGATCCTGCAAAGATAGAAGCTGTTAGTGAGTGGCCTACACCTAAGAGTGTCACTGATATTATGATTTTTCTTGGTTTAGCGGGTTATTATAGACGTTTTGTGCAAGACTTTTCTAGAATCGCCAAACCAATGACAACCTTGATGAAGAAAGAAGCGAAATTTGAGTGGAATGACCAGTGTGAGAAGGCGTTCTAAGCCTTAAAGACGCGATTAACAATCGCGCCGGTGTTAACTTTGCCAGATAAGAGCGGTACTTATGATGTATATAGTGATGCCTCTAAGAATGGTTTAGGGTGTGTATTGATGCAGAACGGGAAAGTGATTGCGTATGCATCGAGGAAGTTAAAGCCACATGAATCCAATTACCCTACCCATGATTTAGAGTTAGTCGCCATAGTGTTTGCATTAAAGATATGGAGACACTATCTGTATGGTATGAAATGTAGGATATTCACGGATCATAAGAGTTTGAAGTACATTTTCACACAGAAGGACTTAAATATGCGCCAACGAAGGTGGTTGGAGTTAATCAAGGACTATGATCTGGATATTCAATACCATGAAGGAAAAGCCAATGTAGTCGCAGATGCCTTGAGTAGGAAATCAAGTCATGGTGTGAATGCGTTAGTAGTTGCTAACGAGCTATGTAAGGACATGCATCGATTGAATCTAGAAATAGTGAGTGGAGAATGCCTTGAGGGTATGATGAGTGCCTTAACCATCCAGTCGTCGGTGTTTGATGAAATCAGGGAGAATCAGGCTGGTATTAAGTTAGAGCGGGTCAAGGAAAAGATTTCGCAAGGAAAGGAGATGGATTTTAAGATCCGCGAGGATGGAAGTTTGAGGTATAAAGGACGATGGTGTGTACCTCAAAAGTGTGGTGAACTAAAGGAGAAGTTGATGAGAGAAGGTCACAATACGCCATATTCTGATCACCCAGGAGGTGACAAGCTGTATAAGGATCTGAAGAAGGTCTATTGGTGGCCAAGGATGAAAAATGAAGTGGCAGAATTCGTGGCAAGATGTTTGACTTGTCAGAAAGTTATGATTGAGCATAGGAGACCTCAAGGGAAGGTCCAACCTTTAGAAATTCCAAGTTGGAAGTGGGACTGTATCTCAATGGACTTTGTCACTTGTTTACCCAAGTCGAAGAGTGGAAATGACACCATTTGGGTAGTGGTGGATAGGTAGACTAAGTCGGCAGTGTTCATACCAATGAAAGAAACCTAGAAAATGGAACAAATTTCCAAAGCTTACATCAAACATTTAGTGAGATTACACGGAGTTCCTAAGGATATCGTATCAGATATATATTCTAGGTTCCTTTCGAATTTCTGGAAAAGTGTGCAGAAGAACCTTGGTGCCACATTGAAAATGAGTACAGCGTTCCACCCAGCCACAGATGGACAAACCGAAAGAACTATTCAAACCTTAGAGGATATGCTAAGAGCTTGTGTGATTGATTTTCAAGGTGGATGGGAAGATAGCCTAGATCTAATTGAGTTTTCATACAACAATAGCTATCATGCCAGTATTGGAATGGCACCATTCGAAGACATGTATGGACAAAAATGTAGAAGTCCACTATGTTGGAGTGACATCAGTGAAACCGTCGTACTAGGTCCTCAAATGATAGAGGACACTATGAATCATGTTAGGACTATTCAATCCAAAATCCAAGCCGGGCAAGATTGCCAAAAGAGCTACGCAGATTTAAAGCGTAGGGATGAAGAGTTCCAAATAGGTGACAAAGTGTTGCTTAAGGTTTCACCAATGAAAGGTGTGATGAGATTTGGGAAGAAAGGAAAGCTTAGCCTAAAGTATATAGGTCCATATGAGATCCTAGAACGGATAAGGAAGGTAACATATAGATTAGCCTTGCCCATGGACTTGCATAGAGTACATAATGTGTTTCATGTATCTCAGTTGAGAAAGTATGTCCCGGATAAGTCTCATGTATTGCAACCGGAGACCATAGAGTTAGACCAAAGTTTGACATTTGAGGAAAGACCTGTCAAAATACTTGATAGTAAAGTGCGTTGTACACGAACTAAGGATGTTAAGATCGTTAAAGTGTTGTGGTCTAACCAAGAGTCTGAGGAAGCGACCTGGGAAGCGGAGGAGGAAATGAGAAAGAAATATCTCGAGATTTTTCCCGAGGTTAGTTGAGTTATGGGGCCGTAACTCGTTTTCTTTAAGGGGGGTAGAGTGCGGTAGAATTTCGTGCTTTTTACCTTATTCACCCAATTTATCCTTTAAGATATGCTTGAATCGTTGTTTCCAATGAAGTTTCACTGTTTATTGTCATGTTGAATTACTTAAAGAGTACAGCAAATAAAACTTTTTGCAAAGAAAACGCACTAAAGTCTCATAATAGTCTCAAGTCTAGTTATAAAGTTGTGCTTTCCGTGCCCAAGTTTCAGGACGAAACTTCTTTTAAGGAGGGTAGACTGTAACACCTCGTATTTTTCTATAATTATAAATATATTTTATTATATTTATAAAGCATTTCGTCGTATTTATAAAGTATTTTTATAAATTAGTTCCATTTAATGAGAATTAAATGCTTTTTATTTTTAATTAATTTAAATATTAATTATTTCGAAAACCGTATTTTTATTAAATAAATTCAATGAATTTATTTAATCGGGATTTGTTGGGACGTATTTCGAAAACGAATTTGATTTACTTAAAGCCCGGTCGTTTTGTCTTGACCAAACCCAACAAAGCTTACAAGGAGTAAACTTAAATGAGCCCGGTAATAAGCCCAACTCAAAATTACCCTAACCTAGCCCACATGGGAGAGAAAACCTATAAATAGACCTCATATCAAACCCTCACAACCAAAAATTCAGAAATCTCTCTCTCTCTCTCCTATTTTTCCTCTCCTTGCAGCACACTCCACGCCCCACACTCCCTCTCTTCTTCGTGCGCCCTTGTTTGCGGCGCAAGGCAGCCCTCTCGCCCATCTCTCTCGCCCATCCCGCAGCCGCAGCGTAGCACTACGTGCCTGCGTGCTGTGTGGTCGTGCTCGCCCGCGGTGCCCACTCGTGCATCACCCCTCGTCGCGTCGCAGCACAACAGTAGCGTTGTGTGCGCGTGTGTGCCTCGCCTGTGCCCAGCGCCCAGCTCGCCTGTCCCTTGCGCGCGCGCCCCCTTGCTGCGGTGCATTGCGCTGCCGCTGCTGTTGCTTGTGCTTGTCGTGTGCGATGGTCGGCACACTCACACACGATCATTAATCGTTGTGTGTGTGTGTTGATCAATTGTCTCAATCAAAATTCATTTTCAAAAATATTAATTTTCAGTTTTAAATTGATTTAATTGTTGTGATTAGTTTAAAGATTTGGGTTGTTCAAATTAATTAGAACGGTTATGAACACCGTATTGGGTTAGTGTTGTGTATTAATTAAAGAGATTGGTTTTGATGATTGAAATTTTAATTTTCAGATTTAATAAGTTTATAAAGTGTTGATTTTTGAAGTCAAAACATGTTTTTGGAATAAACTATTGTTAGGGTTTTGATTTCAATTAATTAAAGTGATTGATTCACATAATTTAATGACAATTTAAATTATGGGAATCAACTTAAATTTTAAAATTGTTTATAAGCTTTAAAAAGTTGGTTTTAATGATTTTAAACCTAAAAAGTCAATGTTTTTATGTTAGGACTTGAGTTGACTTTTTGATACTATTAAATTAATGATTAATGATTTATTTCTAATTAAAACAAAGGTTTTAGAATCTTAAATAGTTGCTGAAAATTTAGTAAACATGGATAATAATTTAGTTCTCTTATTTTGTTTATAGGAGTTGATTTCTAGTGAGTCGTGATTCGCACAGTGGCCCCCGTACTTAGGTATTCCAGGTATGTACAAGACTAGGGTGACCAACTGACCACCCATCCCTTGAGGACTTTGTGAAGTGTATTGAATGCGAATCATGTGAACTTATATGTTATTATGAATTCATGTTTGATATTGAGAACGAACATGTTATTATTATCATTGAATCTATGTGAACGAGCATGTAAGGAATTGAATTATGCTTTATAGATTCTTTTGAACTATCATGTTATGGACTTTTATAATCGTTGAGTTATGTCAAGCATGTTGTTCAAGTTGGTTTGCATGTATGAGTAGTGCGCATGCAAGTTGTTATTATTGTTATGTTATAGTACAGGATGTCTAGCATAATTATTGAGCCAGTCGAATATTGCCAGTGAGCAATATATATTCTACCATGTTAGAGAGTCTATGTGAATTGAATTAAGGACAATTCGTGCTAAGGGCACACCCCACTTGTTAATAGGCAATGCCGGGTTATCTCAAACAGTGTTTTGAGAAGGAACAATGGGAGTAATTTCACTTGAGTCTATGTTTGATCACAAGTCCTAAAGAATTAAAATAATGAAGTGTCATTGTTGAATTGTATAATTGTTTGTATGTTGTGTCTTGAGTCGCCTTGAACATAATATACTAATTAACGTAAAGTGTAACCCGAAAGAGCTTCAAAACTCTTGGAACGTATATATACCTTGAGTATGAACAATGGGGGGAGTCTTGCCGGAAAACCTGTACTCCTAGAATGATACAAGACGTTGTTTCATTCTCTTTTATGCCGTTGTGCATTGGAATTCCTGTCGGTATGGCCCGACTTATTATTTTGGTGTATGGTTGGCTCCCATCACCCTTTTCTTTCGTTTTGAGGATACTTTACTTTACCCGTTCGAAGCTACTTCTTTATTAAACTGTGAGTCAAGAGTCGTGTCAAGTGTCGAGTCTTGTCTCCATGTTTGTTGTTTATTTTATGGCTTTTGCATGTGGAATATTTAATTCGTCAAGTGAAGCATGTTAGGATAGAATGTTATTCTAGCTTGTTCGTACTCAGCTTTTGCTGACTTCGTGCTTCATGTCTTCTGGTCATGGCCTTTGCCTTAATGACCCTATGATGATCCATCAATTGCATTTGCATTGTTGATGAGTAGATTTATAATAAGCAGGTTTGTAGAGATAACTTGCGGGAGAAGTTATCATGGGATTCGAGTTGAGAGTTTATTTCTTCTGTATTTTATAAACTCTATTTCTATTTTTAGTCATGACTACTACTAATACTATTTATGGTTAATGGATTTTCAAATGGTTTAATACTTTGGATTTGGGCCTCAACGGTTCCAACTTGTTTTAATAACCATTAACTATTTATTTAATATGTTTTGAAAGTTAGTTAATTCCGCTGCGTAATTCTGGTAAATAGCCTTAGCCGTTATCACGGTGGCGGTCATATCTTGGTAATTCATGTGTTTTAAGTTGGAAAATGTTTTATAAAAAGCAAGGAATTATTAGGGTGTTACACACTATGTCATTGAACAACCTTTTCCTAGCTATGATGCGCAGGGTATGACTCAAGAAAGGTACAGAAGTTGGGCACTTCACAAGTACCTTGTCACGGAGTTTATCCTAAAGTCTATTCCCGAAAGTTGGAGAGGGAGGTTCATTACTTTTGAGTCTCATGCTCTCCTAAGTCGTCTTGGGGATAGGTGTCGTGCGGGGTTTCAACCCAAGTGCCAAACGGGTGGCAAAAGGGTTGATGAATTGGCTAATTCAATGAGCAATCTCAAACTAATTAGCCCACACAAGTCGTGTCTAGAGAACGAGCTTCTAGAGGCACAAAAGCGCATTTACTCATGCAAGATGGACAAAAACACACCAATTCGATCTCATGTGGATATGATGTCTGGGTTATTTTTCACAATCGAGAGACTTGGTGGTTCCGCCAAAGTGTCGATAGCTATTGCACTAGTGCTGAATTCTCTTCTTAGGGATTATGAGGGGTTTAAGATGCACTATCTCTTTAGTCAGAAAGAGAGCACATTCTGTGAACTTGTGGAATTACTTGTGAAATTCGAGAGAATCCTTAAGTTCAAGCAAGACCCTTTGAATGTGAGGTGCACCAAATTCAAGAAAGTATGCAACGGGAAGATAAGCAAGGCTAGATCTTCATCCACTCCCGGAGGGCAACTGGCGCCTTCCAAGAGCAAGATGAGGAAAAATGCTTCTCCTTCAACATCGCAATGCTTAAATTGTAATGAAATTGGTCATTACAAGCGAGATTTCCCTAAACTAAAGGAAGAGAAGAAGAACGGAAACGTTGCTCCTCCTTCAGGTATGTATGTTATACATTGTAATCTTGCTAATTCTACTTCTTGGTTTTTAGATATTGGTTGTGGCTAACACTTATGTTCCAATTCGCAGGGACCAGGGAGAAGTAGAAGGCTTGATAAAGGCGAGATGGATCTACGTGTGGGAAATGGAGCACGGATTGCTGCATTAGCCATAGGATCTTATTTTATTTCTTTGCCTAGTGGTTTTGTTTTGGAACTAGAAAACTGTTACTATGTTCCTAGTATCACCAGAAACATTATTTCCGTTTCAAGTTTGGATTCTAAAGGTTTTAGTTTTCAATTTAAAGACAATAGTTGTTCTTTTTCTTTGAATGGAATGTTTTATGGTTCAACACAACAAGAAGATGGTCTATATGTGCTAGATACGAGCAAACACATTTATAACATAAATACTAAAAAGGCTAAAACTGGTGATTCAGATCTCACATTTCTGTGGCATTGTCGATTAGGCCATATAAACACAAAGCGCATGAAATTACTTCAACGGAAGGGAATTCTAGAATCATTCGACTTAGAAAAGATTGATTAATGTGAATCTTGTTTCCTTGGCAAAATGACAAAGCAACCTTTCTCAAAGGTAGGAGAAAGAGCAAGCGAACTACTAGGGCTAATACATATGGACGTATGTGGGCCTATGAGTACGAAAGCTAGAGGTGAGTTCAGCTATTTCATAACGTTTACGGACGATTTCAGTAGATATGGCTATATTTACTTAATGAAACACAAGTCTGAATCGTTTGACAAATTCCAAGAATTTCAAAATGAAGTAGAGAATCAACATGGCAAGAAAATCAAAGCTCTAAGATCGGATCGAGGAGGTGAATATCTTAGCCACGAGTTTGATGACCATCTAAAAGAATGCGGTATTCTTTCTGAATTGACTGCTCCGGGGACAACTCAATGGAATGGAGTGTCGGAACGGAGAAATAGGACCTTACTCGATATGGTCAGGTTAATGATGGGTCAAGCCGAACTTCCTTTACAATTTTGGGGACATGCGTTGCAAACTGCAGCCCTCACACTGAATCATGCTGCGTCAAGAGCTGTTGAAAAGACTTCATACGAATTATGAACTGGGAAACTTCCAAAGTTATCTTTTCTAAAGATTTAGGGTTGCGAAGCATATGTCAAGCGATTAATTTTGGACAAGCTCGAACCAGAATCTGACATATGTTTCTTCGTTGGGTATCCCAAAGAAACAAAGGGGTATTACTTCTACAACAAGTCAGACAACAAGGTATTCGTTGCTCGTGACGGTGTCTTTTTGGAAAGAAATCATATTTCCAAATTGACAAGTGGGAGAATAATAGACCTCGAAGAGATTCGAGACAAACAACGAACCAAGAACTCTTTAGAAGAAGTTCAGGATGAAGAACCTCCAAGGTCTTTAGAAGAGCCAGTGGGAGTAGTTCCTCAAAATGTTATTTTGCCCCTCGTAAGTCAAATAGAACTAAGGTTCAGCCGGACAGATGGACAGGCGTCCTCTTGACTGAAAACTTAGACGTTCTCATATTAGATAGTGATGAACCTATGACTTACAAGCAAACTATGACGAGCCCAAGCTCCACTAAATGGTTAGAGGCCATAAAATCTGAAATAGACTCCATTTCTGAAAATCAAGTCTGGGATTTGGTAGATTTGCCGGATGGGTTTACACCTATCGGATGCAAATGAGTCTTCAAATTGAAGAAAGACAAAGATGGAATTGTATACATATACAAAGCTAGATTGGTAGCAAAAGGTTACAGGCAAGTTCACGGCGTTGACTACGATGAAACCTTTTTCCAGTCGCAACGCTTAAGTTTATTTGGATAATCCTTGCGATTGCCGCGTTTCATGACTATGAAATATGGCAAATGGATGTCAAAACTTCCTTCTTGAATGGTGTGAAGGAAATATGTCCTTCACCCAAGGTGCATTAAGTCTAATACCAAGGTTCAGATTAATAGCGAACAATTAATTCAGTGAGATCAAGTGATCGGAACAGCTAGCTGGAGCAATGCTTCCGATCAGTGAGTTCTAATGAATATTAAACTCACAGCTTACTCTTGACTAAACCTACAAGGTCACACCAATGACACGTAACAGATCACCGGATTAAATGAATCGGAAATTCATTTAATAGCTTTTCGGGAATTAGTTGGAAAACGTATTATACGATACGACCTTGCATCGAAATTATATATCGTATCACGAATATTCGTAAGCTAGGCGAAACGAATAAATCGTATCGTACGACGGTGATTCGTCGTATGCGAAACGATAAATAATATATCAAAAATATATTTAATCGCGGATACGAAGAGCGGCCCACGAACCGAGTGCACAAAGGACACAAGGCCCATGGGCGCGCCGGGCAAGCAAGCAGGCCACGACACAGCAGCGCTGGCCCATGGCCGAGCAACTGCGTGTGTGTGCGCGCGGGCCAAGGCCACGACATAGCAGCAGCAGCGCGGCCCACGGCCCAGCTCGTTGTGCGTGCTCGTGTGGTCTTGCGCGGGCTTGCTGGCCGGCCTTGCCTTATGGCTTGGTCGGTTAGTAAGGTTATGTTAATAACCTTCTAACCCTTTTTCCAACACAACACAATTCAGACACACCACCCTAGGAAAAAAACAGAGAACCCTAATTCTCTCTGTGCCTCCAAAGTGTGTTCATCCCAAAAGCAAATCTCTTGATCGGTTGTCTAAGCTACGATAATCAAGACGGATCTGATCGTGTCGGTGTACCAAGTAGAGGAACGACAAGTGGAGTTCTAAGTTCTTGTGTGTTGACAATTTGTGGAAAACACGCTTCAAACGTAAGTCTGCTTAATCTGTGCTTTATACATGCTTCCTGGCTTTGGGGATTGTTTCCGCACATGTTATTATGTTTAACTGTATTCCCCTACAGTGGTATCATGAGCCTTATGTATTCAAAGCATGTTTTAGCATGATTTATTTGTTTTTGCATCTGTCGAAATTTTGGAATTTTTTGTTGAATTTTCGGAATTTTTACGAATTATTGGATGAATTGCGTAATAAACTGTTCCGAAATCAAAAATATTCGTTTTTTCGAGTTTTAAAACCCAAATCTGATTGAAAACGATTTTCTAAGATCAACTCATGAGAACGGAATTGCAAAAACAGGCCTCGAAGTGTCGTATTTTGGGTGTTTTTGTTAATTTTTTGATAAAAACTAAAAGTGTCGGACAGTAATTCACTTAAAAGGTCTACCTAAATTACTCGGAATTGCTTGAAATTTTTACACAATGTTGCTGGGTATATTTTAGATCTATGGTAAAAGTTCCAGATTTTTCTGATAAGTATAAACCCTAATTTTTCCTTTCCCCAATTCCTAAAATTTGAAACACTAATTGAATTTTAATTAATTTTGGTTTAATAATTAGGTTAATTGGGAAAGGGAAAATAATTTCATGGGTCAGTGGCTAATTTTAAAAATTATTGGATTAAAATTTTGAATGGTTTCATTAATTTTAATCGCACTTAAACCTAATTATTAAAAATCTGAAATTTAAATGTTAATGAACGATTTAAAGTTTCGGATTTTATTATTTAAAAAGTTTAAATTTTTTAAGTTGATTCGTTCGTTCTTAAAAATTTGAATAATGTTAGCCTTTGATTTAATATTTTACGAAATTGGATTGTCGTTCAAGTTTATTAAATCGTTAAAAATCGTTGTTTTTCGAAAATAAAAATCGTAACTTTTTGAAAAATAATATTAATGCAAGTTCGTAAAATTAAATTTAGTTTTAATTAAGTTGGTCCGTAGGCACGAACCATAGGCACATACACGATGTGTGGTGGACGTATGGCTCGCAAGGCCATGCGGGCTGCTGTACGAGAGCTGAGCCGCAGCGACACGGGCAGTAGCAAGCGTGCTACGTGCCTCGTGCGCGCTGGGCGAGGAAAGGGCAAGCGATGCTTGCGGGTGCTGCGACGAAGCAATGCACAAGGCCATGCGACATCCAGCGCAACGATTGCACAACAACGCAGCGCAGGGCAGCGACGAGCTGTGGGCACGCGCGCGCGCCAGGCTGCGGGGTGTGCGAGCTTGCTTGTGCGCCTCGTAGGCCACACGCAAGGGCTATGGGCTGGGCGCAAGCTAGCCCAACTATGCACTTGGACTTTTTTCATCGAAAATTGTTTATTTCGTTGGGCTTCGCATATTTGCATTAATTTGGGGCAACGGGATATTTAATTTAATATTTTATTTGCTTGGGCCGGGCCGCGAGTTTTAATTTAATATTTCTTAATTAATTATCCGGAATAATTATTGGTTTGAGTGGGAGCCGCTAAATGAAATTAAAATGAAATAATTATTTTTAATTATTTTCGTAGGTCGCATTATTTTAATTAAATTCGATTTTAATTAGAATAAAGTCTAAGGATTAATAATTTGGAAATTGATTAATCTTTTAGGACGCGTTTATGTGAACGTGAATTTTAATTAATTCACGTAAATACTTGCATATTTATATGGGTCATTCGTTTTAGCACACGAATGGGTGAATGCATAGAATATATATTTTATGTAATGTAGGTACTCCAAAGTGACTAGTATGGCCATTTAGGATAGTTTAATACGGTCTGCGTACCGTTCTATCTTTGAATGTAAATTTTTAAATATGGTCTGCGTACCATGGAAATTTTGATATAATTTTATTATTTTCAAGTATTTCTAAGTTTAGAACTTTAAGTTAGCATTTGAACGAAGATTCAAGACGATGCCAAGCTAACAAGGAGGTGATGAAGATTGGATGCTTCAAGACAAGATGTTTTGGGCCATACTAGATCACCATTTAGTTATGCAATTTAATATATATATACTATGCGTGAATGTATGAATGTATGTATACTTTGCATGAATAGGTTGTTTCCTATGACTCGATTAGATTAAGTTCAATAAATAATCGAACCAACATAGAAACAACTAGGTCCAAAGTAATATTGAGTTTAAAAATTGCCTTCCAAATCAAGCACTTACAAAAATCTAAGGATCTAAGGTAGAAGGTTTACGCTAAAGCGAGGTGCTATCTTAGTTGACTTAGGTGGTAAGGCGTCCTAAAGGAGCACGTTGATTGTGGTTTCAACTCAAACAACAATGGCATTATGTTGTGGCAATGGGATAAATTATGGCATTAATTTATTAACCAAGAGTAATTTGGAGATTACTAGCAATAGGTTTTGCTTACCTAAAATCTTAAACTACTTAAGACATGCTAAAGCTGCTTAAGGATTTAGGACTTTTGGGGTCTTGGAATCGTTTCATTCATTTTGGACCATGTTTTTGCTTTTTGCATGAATGAAATGTTTTAATAGCTTTAATGATTGCATGTTTGCTTTTATTTCAAAGTTATTGAAGTTTATGAATGGTTATTTATTGCAAATTCTTTTCGATTGTAGTAATCAAATGGCCGCAAACAATAACAATACTTTCAACCTGCGTTCAATTCTCGACAAAGAGAAGTTGAATGGAAACAATTTCCTCGACTGGCAAAGGAACTTACAAATAGTTCTTATGCATGAGGAAAAGGAATATGTCCTTGAGGAAGAGTTACCGGAAGAGGCTGGGCCGGAGGTAACTCAAGCTGCCCTTAATCGTTGGATTCAGGCCAACAGGGATGTCAAATGTGTGATGCTTGCATCCATGAGTCCTGAACTTCAGAAAACGTTCATTAACTCGGATGCTTACCAAATCATCTCGGAGTTGAAGAACATGTTTCAGGACCAAGCCAGAATCGAAAGATTCGAAACTCAGAGGTTGATCCTTGAGACTAAGCTCAAGAAAGGAGAACCAGTGAGCCCACATGTTCTTAAAATGATTGGACTCTTTGAGAACATGAGAGCTCTAGATTCTGACGTCTCAAATGAAATGGCTATTGACATCATTCTCCATTCGCTTCATAATGGATATGATCAGTTCAAGTTGAATTACAACATGAAGAGCATGGAGAAATCTCTTACTGAGCTTCATGGTATGCTGAAAACCGCTGAAAAGACGCTCAAGCAAGAGAATAAGCATGATATGCTTATGGTGCGTAAGGGCAAGAACTTCAAGAAATCAGGCAAGAATAAGGGCAAGAAGGGTAAGGGCAAAGCTACGCCCTCATCCAAGTCCAACGGCACCAGTTCTGGTAAACAGAAAAGGGTGACTCGTTCTCCGGCCGACTCTGAATGCTTCTACTGCAAGACGAAGGTGCATTGGAAGAGGGATTTCTTGAAGAAGAAGGAAGATGAGAAGAACGGGAACGTTGCTTCTACTTCAGGTATGTAAGTTATACATTGTAATCTTGCTAATTCTACTTCTTAGGTATTAGATACTGGTTGTGGCTCACACTTATGTTCCAATTCGCAGGGACTAAGGAGAAGTGGAAAGCTTGATAAAGGCGAGATGGATCTACGCGTGGGAAATGGAGCACGGATTGCTGCATTAGCCGTAGGATCTTATTTTATTTCTTTGCCTAGTGGTTTTGTTCTGGAACTAGAAAACTGTTACTATGTTCCTAGTATCACCAGAAACATCATTTCCGTTTCAAGTTTTGATTCTAAAGGTTTTAGTTTTCAATTTAAAGACAATAGTTGTTCTTTTTCTTTGAATGGAATGTTTTATGGTTCAGCACAACAAGAAAACGGTCTTTATGTGCTAGATACGAGCAAACACATTTTTAACATAAATATCAAAAAGGCTAAAAGTGGTGATTCGGATTTCACATTTCTGTGGCATTGTCGATTAGGCCATATAAACACAAAGCGCATGGAATTACTTCAACGGAAAGGAATTCTAGAATCATTCGACTTAGAGAAGATTGAGCAATGCGAATCTTGTTTACTTGGCAAAATGACAAAGCAACCTTTCTCAAAGGTGGGAGAAAGAGCAAGCGAACTACTAGGGCTAATACATACGGACATATGTGGGCCTATGAGTACAAAAGCTAGAGGTGAGTTCAGCTATTTCATAACGTTTACGGACGACTTCAGTAGATATGGCTACATTTACTTAATGAAGCACAAGTCTGAATCGTTTGAGAAATTCCGAGAATTTCAAAATGAAGTATAGAATCAACATGGCAAGAAAATCAAAGCTCTAAGATCGGATCGAGGAGGTGAATATCTTAGCCACGAGTTTGATGACCATCTAAGAGAATGCGGTATTCTTTCTGAATTGACTGCTCCAGGGACACCTCAATGGAATAGAGTGTCGGAACGAAGAAATAGGACCTTACTCGATATGGTCAGGTCAATGATGGGTCAGGCCGAACTTCCTTTACAGTTCTCGGGACATGCGTTGCAAACTGCAGCACTCACACTGAATCGTGCTCCGTCAAAAGCTGTTGAAAAGACTCCATACGAATTATGGACGGGGAAACTTCCAAAGTTGTCTTTTCTGAAGATTTGGGTTTGCGAAGCATATGTCAAGCGATTAATTTCGGACAAGCTACAACCTAAATCTGACAAATGTTTCTTCGTTGGGTATCCAAAAGAAACTATGGGGTATTATTTCTACAATAAGTCAGACAACAAGGTTTTCGTTGCTGGTGACGGTGTCTTTTTGGAAAGAAATCATATTTCCAAATTGACAAGTGGGAGAATAATAGACCTCGAAGAGATTCGAGACGAACAACGAACTCAGAACACTTTAGAAGCTGTTCAGGTTGATGAACCTCCAAGGTCTTTAGAAGAGCCAGTGGGAGTAGTTCCTCAAAACGTTGTTGCCCCTCGTAAGTCAAGTAGAACTATTTTTCAGCCGGACAGATGGTCAGGCGTCCTCTTGACTGAAAACTTAGACGTTCTCATATTGGATAGTGATGAACCTATGACTTACAAGCAAGCTATGACGAGCCCAAGCTCCACTAGACTCCATGTCTGAAAACCAAGTCTGGGATTTGGTTGATTTGCCGCACGGGTTCACACATATCGGATGCAAATGGGTCTTCAAGTTGAAGAAAGACAAAGATGGAATTGTATACATATACAAGGCTAGATTGGTAGCAAATGGTTACAGGAAAATTCACGGCGTTGACTACGATGAAACCTTTTCTCCAGTCGCGATGCTTAAGTCTATTCCGATAATCCTTGCGATTGCCGCTTTTCATGACTATGAAATATGGCAAATGGATGTCAAAACTGCCATCTTGAATGGTGTTCTTGAAGAGACTGTGTTTATGACGCAGCCGGAGGGTTTTGTCGATCAAAAGAACCAAGGAAAGGTATGCAAGCTTAAGAAGTCCATATACGGACTAAAGCAGGCATCAAGGAGTTGGAATAAACGATTTGATCAAGCAGTCAATAAGTTTGGCTTCATCAAGAATCAGGACGAATCTTGTGTATACAAGAAGGTCAGTGGGAGTAAAATTGCATTCCTAGTCTTGTATGATGACGACATACTGCTTATTGGAAACGACATTCCTATGTTGGAGTCTGTAAAGACTTGGCTTGGAAAGTGTTTCTCAACGAAGGACTTAGGAAAGGCGCAATACATACTGGGCATCAAGATCTATAGGGATAGATCTACGAGGATGATTGCACTAAGCCAAAGCACTTACATTGACAAAGTGCTAGCTAGGTTTAATATGATGGAAGCCAAGAGAGGCCATCTACCCATGTCACATGGCACATATCTAAGCAAGAATCAGCGTCCCAAAACATCTGATGAGCGTAGAAAGATGAGTGGAATTCCATACGCTTCGGCTATTGGATCCATCATCTATGCTATGATTTGTACAAGGCCGGATGTTTCGTTCGCACTCAGTGCAACGAGCAGGTACCAGTCAGAACCAGGTGAGGCGCATTTGATTGCGGCCAAGAACATCCTAATGTATCTGAAAAGGACTAAGGATCAGTTTCTGGTTTATGGTGGTACATATGAGTTGATTGTTAAGGGCTATACGGACGCAAGCTTTCAAACCGACAGAGATTATTTCAGATCACATTCGGGGTTTGTGTTCTGCCTCAACGGCAGAGCAATAAGCTGGAAAAGTGCTAAGCAAAGCACTATTGCGGATTCTACACAAGCCGAGTACATTTCTGCCTCAGAAGCAGCAAAGGAAGTTGTTTGGATTCGGAAGTTCATTGAAGAACTTGGGGTTGTCCCCTCCACTAAAGGACCAGTGTCTTTGTATTGTGACAATAGCAGAGCCATTTCCCAAGCAAAGGAGCCTAGGAGCCACCAGAAGTCCAAGCACGTACTGCGGAGATTTCATATACTTCGAGAGATCGTTGAAAGAAAGGAAATCGAGATTTGCAAGGTTGAAACTGACGACAACGTCGCAGATCCATTGACTAAACCGTTGCCACAAGTGAAACACAACGCACATGTAGCATCCATGGGAATCAAGCATGTTGGAGAATGGGTTTGATTATATCGGAAATATATTTAATCGCGGATACGAAGAGCGGCCCACGACCCGAGTGCACAAAGCACTCAAGGCCCATGGGCGCGCCGGGCAAGCAAGCAGGCCACGACACAGCAGCGCTGGTCCATGGCCGAGCACCAGCGTGCGTGTGCGCACGGGCCAAGGCCACGACATAGCAGCAGCAGCGCGGCCCATGGCCCAGCTCGCTGTGCGTGCTCGTGTGGTCTTGCGCGGGCTTGCTTGTCGGCTTTGCCTTATGGCTTGGTCGGTTAGTAAGGTTATGTTAATAACCTTTTAACCCTTTTTCCAGCACAACACAATTCAGACACACAACCCTAGGAGAAAACAGAGAACCCTAATTCTCTCTGTGCCTCCAAAGTGTGTTCATCCCAAAAGAAAATCTCTTGATCGATTGTCTAAGCTACGATAATCAAGACGGATTTGATCGTGTCGGTGAACCAAGTAGAGGAACGACAAGTGGAGTTCTAAGTTCGTGTTCGTTGACAATTTGTGGAAAACACGCTTCAAACGTAAGTCTGCTTAAACTGTGCTTTATACATGCTTCCTGGCTTTAGGGATTGTTTCCGCACATGTTATTATGTTTAACTGTATTCCCCTACATGGTGTTCTTGAAGAAACTGTGTTTATGACGCAGCCGGAGGGTTTTGTCGATCAAAAGAATGAAGGAAAGGTATGCAAGCTTAAGAAATTCATTCACGGAATAAAGCAGGCATCAAGGAGTTGGAATAAACGATTTGATGAAGCAGTCAATAAGTTTGGCTTCATCAAGAATCAGGACGAATCTTGTGTATACAAGAAGGTCAGTGGGAGTAAAATTGCATTCCTAGTCTTGTATGTTGATGACATACTACTTATTGGAAACGACATTCCTATGTTAGAGTCTGTAAAGACTTGGCTTGGAAAGTGTTTCTCAATGAAGGACTTAGGAGAGGCACAGTACATATTGGGCATCAAGATCTATAGGGATAGATCTAAAAGGATGATTGGACTAAGCCATACCACTTACATTGACAAAGTGCTGGCTAGGTTCAATATGATGGAAGCCAAGAGAGGCCACCTACCCATGTCACATGGCACATACCTAAGAGAGGCCACCTACCCATGTCACATGGCAAGAAAATCAAAGCTCTAAAATCGGATCGAGGAGGTGAATATCTTAGCCACGAGTTTGATGACCATCTAAGAGAATGCGGTATTCTTTCTGAATTGACTGCTCCAGGGACACCTCAATGGAATGGAGTGTCGGAACGAAGAAACACGACCTTACTCCATATGGTCAGGTCAATGATGGGTCAGGCCGAACTTCCTTTACAGTTCTCGGGACATGCGTTGCAAACTGCAGCACTCACACTGAATCGTGCTCCGTCAAAAGCTGTTGAAAAGACTCCATACGAATTATGGACGGGGAAACTTCCAAAGTTGTCTTTTCTGAAGATTTGGGTTTGCGAAGCATATGTCAAGCGATTAATTTCGGACAAGCTACAACCTAAATCTGACAAATGTTTCTTCGTTGGGTATCCAAAAGAAACTATGGGGTATTATTTCTACAATAAGTCAGACAACAAGGTTTTCGTTGCTCGTGACGGTGTCTTTTTGGAAAGAAATCATATTTCCAAATTGACAAGTGGGAGAATAATAGACCTCGAAGAGATTCGAGACGAACAACGAACTCAGAACACTTTAGAAGCAGTTCAGGTTGATGAACCTCCAAGGACTTTAGAAGAGCCAGTGGGAGTAGTTCCTCAAAACGTTGTTGCCCCTCGTAAGTCAAGTAGAACTATTTTTCAGCCGGACAGATGGTCAGGCGTCCTTTTGACTGAAAACTTAGACGTTCTCATATTGGATAGTGATGAACCTATGACTTACAAGCAAGCTATGACGAGCCCAAGCTCCACTAGACTCCATGTCTGAAAACCAAGTCTGGGATTTGGTTGATTTGCCACATGGGTTCACACATATCGGATGCAAATGGGTCTTCAAGTTGAAGAAAGACAAATATGGAATTGTATACATATACAAGGCTAGATTGGTAGCAAATGGTTACAGGAAAATTCACGGCGTTGACTGCGATGAAACCTTTTCTCCAGTCGCGATGCTTAAGTCTATTCGGATAATCCTTGCGATTGCCGCTTTTCATGACTATGAAATATGGCAAATGGATGTCAAAACTGCCATCTTGAATGGTGTTCTTGAAGAGACTGTGTTTATGACGCAGCCGGAGGGTTTTGTCGATCAAAAGAACCAAGGAAAGGTATGCAAGCTTAAGAAGTCCATATACGGACTAAAGCAGGCATCAAGGAGTTGGAATAAACGATTTGATCAAGCAGTCAATAAGTTTGGCTTCATCAAGAATCAGGACGAATCTTGTGTATACAAGAAGGTCAGTGGGAGTAAAATTGCATTCCTAGTCTTGTATGATGACGACATACTGCTTATTGGAAACGACATTCCTATGTTGGAGTCTGTAAAGACTTGGCTTGGAAAGTGTTTCTCAACGAAGGACTTAGCAAAGGCACAGTACATATTGGGCATCAAGATCTATAGGGATAGATCTACGAGGATGATTGAACTAAGCCAAAGCACTTACATTGACAAAGTGCTAGCTAGGTTCAATATGATGGAAGCCAAGAGAGGCCATCTACCCATGTCACATGGCACATATCTAAGCAAGAATCAGCGTCCCAAAACATCTGATGAGCGTAGAAAGATGAGTGGAATTCCATACGCTTCGGCTATTGGATCCATCATGTATGCTATGATTTGTACAAGGCCGGATGTTTCGTTCGCACTCAGTGCAACTAGCAGGTACCAGTCAGAACCAGGTGAGGCGCATTTGATTGCGGCCAAGAACATCCTAATGTATCTGAAAAGGACTAAGGATCAGTTTCTGGTATATGGTGGTACATGTGAGTTGATTGTTAAGGGCTATACGGACGCAAGCTTTCAACCCGACAGAGATTATTTCAGATCACATTCGGGGTTTGTGTTCTGCCTCAACGGCAGAGCAATAAGCTGGAAAAGTGCTAAGCAAAGCACTATTGCGGATTCTACAACTGAAGCCGAGTACATTTCTGCCTCAGAAGCAACAAAGGAAGTTGTTTGGATTCGGAAGTTCATCGAAGAACTTGGGGTTGTCCCCTCCATTAGAGGACCAGTGTCTTTGTATTGTGACAATAGCAGAGCCATTGCCCAGGCAAAGGAGCCTAGGAGCCACCAGAAGTCCAAGCACATACTGCGGCGATTTCATATACTTCGAGAGATAGTTGAAAGAAAGGAAATCGAGATTTGCAAGGTTGAAACTGACGACAACGTCGCGGATCCATTGACTAAACCGTTGCCACAAGTAAAACACAACGCACATGTAGCAACCATGGGAATCAAGCATGTTGGAGAATGGCTTTGATTATATCGGAAATATATTTAATCGCGGATACGAAGAGCGGCCCACGACCCGAGTGCACAAAGCACTCAAGGCCCATGGGCGCGCCGGACAAGCAAGCAAGCCACGACACAGCAGCGCTGGTCCATGGCCGAGCAAATGCGTGTGTGCGCACGCGGGCCAAGGCCACGACATAGCAGCAGCAGCGCGGCCCATGGCCCAGCTCGCTGTGCGTGCTCGTGTGGTCTTGCGCGGGCTTGCTTGCCGGCTTTGCCTTATGGCTTGGTCGGTTAGTAAGGTTATGTTAATAACCTTTTAACCCTTTTTCCAGCACAACACAATTCAGACACACAACCCTAGGAGAAAACAGAGAACCCTAATTCTCTCTGTGCCTCCAAAGTTTGTTCATCCCAAAAGAAAATCTCTTGATCGATTGTCTAAGCTACGATAATCAAGACGGATTTGATCGTGTCGGTGAACCAAGTAGAGGAACGACAAGTGTAGTTCTAAGTTCGTGTTCGTTGACAATTTGTGGAAAACACGCTTCAAACGTAAGTCTGCTTAAACTGTGCTTTATACATGCTTCCTGGCTTTAGGGATTGTTTCCGCACATGTTATTATGTTTAACTGTATTCCCCTACATGGTGTTCTTGAAGAAACTGTGTTTATGACGCAGCCGGAGGGTTTTGTCGATCAAAAGAATGAAGGAAAGGTATGCAAGCTTAAGAAATTCATTCACGGAATAAAGCAGGCATCAAGGAGTTGGAATAAACGATTTGATGAAGCAGTCAATAAGTTTGGCTTCATCAAGAATCAGGACGAATCTTGTGTATACAAGAAGGTCAGTGGGAGTAAAATTGCATTCCTAGTCTTGTATGTTGATGACATACTACTTATTGGAAACGACATTCCTATGTTAGAGTCTGTAAAGACTTGGCTTGGAAAGTGTTTCTCAATGAAGGACTTAGGAGAGGCACAGTACATATTGGGCATCAAGATCTATAGGGATAGATCTAAAAGGATAATTGGACTAAGCCATACCACTTACATTGACAAAGTGCTGGCTAGGTTCAATATGATGGAAGCCAAGAGAGGCCACCTACCCATGTCACATGGCACATACCTAAGCAAGACTCAGTTTCCCAAAACATCTGATGAGAGTAGAAAGATGAGTGGAATTCCATACGCTTCGGCTATTGGATCCATCATGTATGCTATGATTTGTACAAGGCCGGATGTTTCGTTCGCACTCAGTGCAACGAGCAGGTACCAGTCAGAACCAAGTGAGGCACATTGTACTGCTGCCAAGAACATCCTAAAGTACTTGAAAAGGACTAAGGATCAGTTTCTGGTTTATGGTGGTACAGATAAGTTGATTGTTAAGGGCTATACGGACGCAAGATTTCAAACCAACAGAGATGATTTCAGATCACAGTCTAGGTTTGTGTTCTGCCTCAACGGCGGAGCGGTAAGCTGGAAAAGTGCTAAGCAAAGCACTATTGCGGATTCTACAACTGAAGCCGAGTACATTGCTGCCTCCGACGCAGCAAAGGAAGCTGTTTGGATTCAGAAGTTCATCGAAGAACTTGGGGTTGTCCCCTCCATTAAAGGACCAGTGGCTCTGTATTGCGACAATAGCGGAGCCATTGCCCAGGCAAAGGAGCCTAGGAGCCACCAGAAGTCCAAGCACGTACTGAGGCGATTTCATATACTTTGAGAGATCGTTGAAAGAAAGGAAATCGATATTTGCAAGGTTGGAACTGACGACAACGTCGCGGATCCATTGACTAAACCGTTGCCACAAGCGAAACACAACGCACATGTAGCAACCATGGGAATCAAGCATGTTGGAGACTGGCTTTGATTTTCTAAGTTTTGTTTTAGAACATTTGTTAGATCTATGTTTAAAACAATTGGTTTAACCATTTCATATTTATGAAATTTATTATTTCATATTCATTTAATTTTGGTTTAGTATTAAATGATAAGTCCATGTGATTCAAAACATTCAAATGAGATGTCAAGATGGATTCTTCGACAAAGAAACACCCATAAGTGAACTTGAATATTGAAGTCCCAAAGGATCCCTAATCCAGGTCATTGAAAGGTGGACGACCAATGACTAACGAATATTAGATTGCAAGTAGATTTTTTAGTTCTGTTTCTTGAAACTAAATTGACTAGATGTCAGAATCTTTTACATAGATACTTATTGGATCTTGTATCGGATTGACCATGAGAACACTTTAAGAGATTAAAGTCATGTCATAAGTAGTTCTCATTAATGGTGATTAGAACCATTCCTCAAAACATGAGCGATTATGTCTGCTCGTTTGAGAATTAGTTCACTTTGATGCTAGCTAAACGTCGCACCGTAAAAGGAGGCTATAAAAGCAGTTATTGGGCGTACTATGAATCAAACTGAGTGTTCATAGATTGCAAGAATGGATTGTCCTCCTATCTTTGATAGGATATGGTGTTGTTGTGTAACAAGGCCTCTCGGAGAGTTAGATACTGTAAAATGCATGGCCGTGCTCAGAATGGTTAAGGCTTAACCTTCTGTAAAAGTTTAACAGTTGAGCTCTGTAATCTGAGAAACACTTGTGGACCTAATAAGGATGGCTTGGATCTTACCATATGTTCAGTAAGTAACACTAAGTGACAAAGGAATGTGAATGCACACTTGTCTGAATGTCAAGTGGGAGACTGAAGGAAATATGTCCTTCACCCAAGGTGCATTAAGTCTAATAACCAAGGTTCAGATTAATTGAAAACAATTAATTCAGTGAGATCAAATAATCGGAAAAGCTAGCTGGAGCAATGCTTCCGATCAGTGAGTTCTAATGAATATTAAGCTCACAACTTACTCTTGACTGAACCTACTGAAGGAAATAATTCCCTTGGTCCAAGTATGAATATAATGGTAAGTCTAATAAATGCGGTTCAGTATTAATTATACAAGATAATAATTCAGTGAGATCAAGTGAACTGTATGCCTAGCTAGAGGCCGCTTCAGTTCAAGTGGATTAATGATATTAATCCACAGCTTACTCTTGACTGAACCCGTAGGGTCACACAAATAGTACGTAAACGGATCAAGTATTTAATGGCATTAAATACTCCATCTATGAATATTCGGAATCGACGGATCTTGGTTTCAGTGGGAGCTGAGATCATCAAAGGCAAATAAATGAACACTCCGGAAACGATGATATTGCCGGAAACGGAAATATGGATCGTATCAGAAATATAAATATTATCAAAGTCGTAGATGTTTCCGGAAACGGAAACATGGTACGTATCGGAAAATATTATCGGCAATGGAAGTATTGCCGGAATCTGAAATATTGCCGGAAACGGAAATATTTTCGAAATCGGAAATATTATCGGAATCGGAAAATAATTACGGAAACGGAAATATTAAATATTTGTTCGAAACGGAAATTAATTCCGGAATCGGAAATGTAAATATTGTTCGTATCGGAAATGAATTCCGGAATCGGGAAATTAATCGGAAACGCGTCGTACGAATTAGCATCGGACGAGCTTGCTAGACGAAGGCCCAACACGAAGCCAGGCCTGCGTCCAGCAAGCCCGCACACCACACAAACAGCCAAGGCCACGCCAGGCCCAGCGCAAGGCTAGGCACGGCCAGCAGGCCGTGGCTGCGAGCAAGGCTGCGAGGAGTGGGCTGTGAAGCTCGCGTGGGCTTCGTAGCTCACGTGGGCTGAGCGGCTGCGTGGGTTGTGCACGCGCATGGCCTGCGCGCATGCGGGTCTTGCTCGTGTAGTGTTTGTGCTTCCGTGTGAAACCTAAAACTTATAGGATTTGTTTAATGATTAAATTCCTATTCCTAATGGATAAATTAATTATTAGAGTTTTAATTAGATTCTAGTTAATTAATTCGTTTCCTAGTAGGATTCCAATAGCTTTTCCATAGCCTATAAATATGTGATTAATGCTCACAATTTATAAAGAGTTTTAAGTATTAAAAAAGGAGAGAATTTTAAGGAAAAAATCAGTCATCTATTTGCCCCATATTGCCGAAAATAATAGTACCTTAAGGGAGATTCTAGTTAGTCAAACTTAAGGCGGATCCGGACGTGCTGTGGATTTTCTACGGAGGGACGACACTTGGAGTCCTAAAGACTTGTTCTTGTTCGTTTTGGGCGCAGCAAGGGAGGGAACGCTACAAAGAGTATGCATCCTAATTATGCTAATTGTTATGTGGCAATTAATTTGGATTCCTGGCTTTAAAGGTTTTTCCGCATGATTTATATTCAGTTATATGTATCATAACCTAATACCTACAAGGTCACACCAATGGCATGTAACAGATCATCGGATTAAATGAATCAGAAATTCATTTAATAGCTTTTCGGGAATTAGTTTTGGAAAACGTATTATACGATACGACCTTGCATCGGAATCGTATATCGTATCGCGAATATTCGTAAGCTTGGAGAAACGAATAAATCGTATCGTACGACGGTGATTCGTCGTATACGATACGATAAATAATAGCCGTAAGGTATTAGTCGCGAATACGAAGGGCATCGAAGCTGCCGGCCCGTCGAGCTAAGCACGCAAGCGCGCAAGGCCCAACGAGCCAGCGAGCTCGCGAGCAAGGCGAGCAGGCCAGCCCGTGTTGTGGCACGAGCACGCAACAGCAACAGCATCGCAGCGACGAGCGAGCAAGGCCCACGGCCCAGCTGCTCGGCTGCGCGCGTTGTGGGCTTTGGCCTGCAGCGTGTGGCTGGGCGTTGGGTTGGGGCGTGTGTGTTGATGTGGCCGGTCAAGGCCATTTGGTATTTGGCCGGTTACATCATTAATATAATTAGGCTAATTATATTTTTACACCACACACAACACAATTGCAACATCAGTTTTCCAAAACCCTAAACCTAATATTACGTTCTTCAGTTTTCTCTCTCTGTGAAAACTGTTCATCCCGAAAAGTAAAACTCTTGATTGGTTGTCTAAGCTACGGTTGTTAATTTTCGAATTAAAATTAATAATGTCGGAAAGTTTTTCCATTACTTGGTCGACCTAAACAACTCGGAATTGATTGAAATTTTGACACAATGTTGTGGAGTTCTTAGTTCGTGTTCGTTGACAGATTACTCGGGGAAACACGCTTCGAATGTAAGTTTGCTTAACATGTGCTTTATACATCTTTCCTAGCTTTGGGGATTGTTCCGCACATGTTATGTATGTTTAACTGTATTCCCCTACAACATGCACTAATACAAAAGTCCATTGATCCCAGACAATGGCGCCAAAAACTTGATGCACTCCTAGTGGTCGTTAAACACTAGGAGCGGCATACAAGAGATAATAATTTTTTCCACTTGACTCAATCCTATGGCATTACACAATATATAGTAGACAAGGGGTAAGTAAGGGGTCGACTTCTCGGAGATCAAGCGTATTTCATACTAGGAAGACACATGTAGCTAATAGCACACTTAACTCAAAGACAAAAATCAATGATGGGGTTTTTGCACAACTTGTCACCAACTGCACAAATGAGATAGCCAACAATAATAAAATATATGGACAAGGAAAGAGGGATTCCATCTAGTAAAGCTAAGGCTAGAAGCTATTTCACTATGTATCGAAACATGAAAAGGACCTATGCATCCTATAAATACGGGTCACCCGACTTTCACCGGCGAGACACGCTTTCTGAAGGAAATAATGCCCTTGGTCCAAGTATGCATTCTATGTTAAGTCTAATAAATGCGGTTCAGTATTAATTAACAAGTTAATAATTCAGTGAGATCAAGTGAGCTGAATGCCTAGCTAGAGGCCGCTTCAGTTCAAGTGGAATTAATGATATTAATCCACAGCTTACTCTTGACTGAACCCGTAGGGTCACACAAATAGTACGTAAACGGATCAAGTATTTAATGGCATTAAATACTTCATCTATGAACATTCGGAACCGACGGATCTTGGTTTCAGTGGGAGCTAAGATCGTCACAGGCAAAGAAATGAATACTCCGGAAACGATGATATTGCCGGAAACGGAAATATGGATCGTATCGGAAATATGAATATTATCCAAGTCGTAGATGTTGCCGGAAACGGAAACATGGTACGTATCGGAAAATATCATTGGAAATGGAAATATTACCAGAATCGGAAATATTGCCGGAAACGGAAATATTGTCAGAATCGGAAATATTACCGGAATCGGAAAATAATTCCGGAAACGGAAATATTAAATATTTGTTCGAAACGGAAATTAATTCCGGAATCGGAAATATTAAATATTGTTCGTATCGGAAATAAATTCCGGAACTGGAAATTTAATCGGAAGCGTATCGTACGAATTAGCATCGGACGAGGCCTGCCGGACGAAGGCCCAGCACGAAGCCGGGCCATCGCCCAGCAAGCACGCGCGCCACAAGCCCAGCCAAGGCAGCGCCCAGGCCTACCGCAAGGCAGGCCCAGCGCGCGCCAAGGCCACGGATGCGTGGGCCGCGCTGCGTGGGCTGCTGCTCGCACGCGCATGGGCAGCCCTTGTGGCTGCCGTGTGTGTGTGAGTTTGTGCTCATGCGTGATTCCTAAATCTACAAGAGTTAGTGTATGATTAAATTCCTATTCCTAATTGGATAAATTAATTAAATAAAATTCATGTAGGATTCTAATTTCAATTAATTCGTATCCTACTAGGATTACGATTCCTTTTCCATAACTCTATAAATAAAGGCCTAGGGGTCATTATTTATACACAAGTTTTAAGTATTCAAAACTAAGATTTTTAAGCAGAAAAATCAGCCAATATTCTTGCCTACCTAACCGAAAATATTAGAACCTTAAGGGCGATTCTAGTTGGTCAATCTTAAGGCGGATCCGGACGTGCTGTGGACTATCTACGGAGGGACGACACTTGGAGTCCTAAAGACTTGTTCTTGTTCGGTTCGGGCGCAGCTAGGGAAGGCACGCAACAAAGAGTATGCATCTAAACTATGCTAAATGATTATGTGTAAATAATATGTTTCCTGGCTTTATGGTTTTTCCGCATGATTTATGAACTGTCATATGAATCATAACCTCACAGTGGTATCACGAGCCCCTTATTATTTTCATAATCTAAATTGCATGAACATGGTTAAATATTAAAAATTTGCAAGAATTAAAAGGGGTGATTAATTTTCGTAATTGTTAATTAATTGCAAATTGCGTTTATTTAATTATACGTACGCAGTTTTTCGGCAGTTTCTTCGTTACTCATCCGAATTGAGTGATTTTTGAGTCAATTCCGCATGTAAAAGGCATTCTAAAATTTTGACAAAAATAGTATTTTTCTGCCGAACCCAGAATTCTCAAATTCGAAGCCTAACTATGACTTTTCGAAGGTTTTTAGTTTTTTCGAATGCAAAATTTCGTAAATTTAAGATGTTAAATTAAATATTTGCGATTCTTGTTGATAAATCTTGAATTTTTGATTGACCTACTGCATATGTTTAACAAGTTTGAATGCCTAGTCTTGTTAATTATGCAATCTAATTTGTAATTATGATTAATTTGTTGAAAATTAGAATAATTTAGAATTAATTTGATTTTCATAATTAATTGTAATTTAATTAGAAACCTATGATTAAAAACCACCATAAAAATTGTAAATTTACGATAAATTTTAAATTTTTATGACCTAGACTTGAATCCATAACAATCGGAAATCAATTGGATAATAAATTTTCGATTTTTTCGCCCTAAAATTATGAAATTAATATTATTTATTAATTTGTCATTAATTTTAAATATAAATTTTAAATTTTTATGCGATTCGTTAATAAAACTTGCACGCACGAAGCAATGGACGCTTCGTGTTACCCTTAAGGGGTGTTGTATAATGCGGGCATGCGACGACGAGCAAGGGAGCTCGTCGCCCGTGCGGCACGAATGCAATGAGCAAGGGCGTAGTGCACGAGCACAAGGCAGCAGCACTGCCTTGTGTCGTGTGCCACGAGCAATGAACGAATGGGCATGGGCGAAGAGCGAGCCAAGGCAGTCGCGTGTGGGCAGCAAGCGAGCTGCGCCACAACGCGCGCTGCCTCGCACAAGAGCGCGCAGCCTCGCGCGCAGCGAGCGCAAGCTCGCGTGCCACGAGCGCTGCGCCCAGCATTACTCGCGCGCACAGCGAGCGATGTCGCGCGCCCAGCGAGCGATGTCGCGCCCCAGCGAGCGATGGCTCGTGCGCACAGCGAGCGATGGCTCGTGCGCACAGCGAGCGATGGCTCGTGCGCACAGCGAGCGATGTCGCGCGCCCAGCGAGCGATGTCGCGCGCCCAGCGAGCGTTGTCGCGCGCCCAGCGAGCGATGTCGCGCGCCCAGCGAGCGATGGCTCGCGCGCCCAGCGAGCGATGTCGCGCGCCCAGCGAGCGATGTCGCGCGCGCGCACTGCGAGCGATAGCTCGCGTGCGATGAGCGCTGGCGCGCGCAGCGAGCACCAATGCGTGCGGAGGCTTGCGATAGGGAAGCAGCAGCTATGCGACGAGCGCATGGGCTGCGCGCACATGGCCAGCAATGGCTGTGTGCGTACGGCCCATGGGCGTGCAACGCGTAGGGTGTTTGCGTTACGATTAGATCGTTTTGAATGTTTAATTTGAAAATTTCAGTTCACGTAATTTTAATTAATTTTAAAATTAATAATTTGAATTATTTTCTTGGATTTTAATTTTGAATATTATAATTATAATAAATGTTATTTATTCTAATTATTTTACTAAAATTAAAATCATGAATTAATTTAAATACGACTGAAATTAAATTAAATTTTTGGATTCAATTATAAATTGATATGAGCTTTAAATTTCAATTAAATTTGTATGTTTCCGGTTGGACTAGAAATACATTTTTATGTTTAAAATTGGTAAAGCATATGAATTTATTGGTTTAAGTGGGAGCGCTTTTTAGTCATAAACTCTTGATTAGGTCTACAAATCCTTAAGGTTAAAACAACTTGATTAGAATTAATAAGGACTGAATAATTGGTAGATTATTGGTGCCCTTGATTAATTGCTGCAAATGTTTACGTGATGCATAATGTGTTTTACTAACCAGCTATGTGGGCCATTCATGATAATGAATGGGTGAATGGTATATATTGTATATGTACTGTTTTGCAGGTTATGAAGTGACTAGTATGGCCCAAATAGGATAGAAAATATGGTCTGCGTACCATTAATTTGAATGTAATTGGTCTAAAGTACCAAAGTTATTTTTCAATTCAAATATGGTCTGCGAACCATCAAATAGTTGTAATTAGTTATAGCTTATCCTATTTGAAGAAAATGGTGCCTCCCACGGAGATTTTCAAGACGGACTTTGAAGTCAAAGCTTCAAGATGAAGTCGGGCCATACTAGATCACAAATATCTTATGCATGTTTTAAGTTATTTATTGTTTTAAATATGTCTTAAAATGCATGAGATCAAAAGCTTGATTATGTTGCATGATTAAGGATTTTAGTTCACTTAAAATCTAACCAACATAGTAAGAGCCTTAAGTTCCAAACTTAAAAATTGAGTTAAAAGGTGCCATGCCAAAATATACACTTGCTTGGATATCCTTTACATCAATCTAGTAATAGTTTTCGCTCAGCGAGGTGTTACTTATTGGTCCTAAAGGGGCAAGGTACACAAATAATTGTGAGTACATGTTAGTTTTGGTGAAACTCAACGATATAAGTAAGGAGTCCTTTTATGTCGTGGCAAATTCGATAGGTTTACCTAATAAGTTCTTAGACGTACCTATCAACCAAGAATAGTTTCTAGACTATTAGCAAAAGGCTTTTGCTTACCTAAGATGTTCTAGGATTAAGTCGACAAACTGTGCTTAGTTCTTCAATGATTTTAGGATCTTGGAATCATTTTATTCACACCTGCCGGAACACATAATTTGAATAAAATGCTTAATTAACACTGAATTATGCATGTATGCTAGAATTTAAGTTTATTAAGAGAAACTGTGAATGGTTATTTATTTGTTTATTCTTTTCAATTGTAGTTTTTAATATGGCAAACAACAATTCATTCAACATTCGATCAATTCTCGAAAAGGAGAAGTTGAACGGGAAAAACTTCCTTGACTGGCAAAGGAACTTGCAAATAGTTCTTATGCAGGAAGAAAAGGAGTATGTCCTAGATGAGGTGATGCCCGAAGCTCCAGGCGACGGGGTCACTCAGGCAGCCCTCAATCGTTGGATTGATGCCAACAAGGATGTGAAATGTCTAATGCTCGCCACCATGAGTGCGGATCTGCAGAAAACGTTCATCAACTCAGATGCTTTCACAATCATCAGTGAGTTGAAGAACATGTTCCAAGATCTGGCTCGAGTCGAAAGATTCGAGACTCATAGGCAAATTCTTGAGACCAAGCTTAAGAAAGGCGAGCCCGTAAGTCCACATGTTCTCAAAATGATTGGACTCATTGAGAATATGAGTCGGCTGGATCAGCAATTTTCTCAGGAAATGGCTATAGACACCATCCTCCATTCTCTTCATAGCGGGTATGATCAGTTCAAACTGAACTACAGTATGAATAGTCTGGACAAAACGCTCACTGAGCTTCACGGTATGCTGAAGACCGCTGAAAAGACGCTCAAAAGTGATAAGCAGGATGTGCTTATGGTGCGTGGGGGCAAGTTCAAGAAATCTGGAAAGAAGAGGAATGCTAAGAAAGGTGGCAACAAGGCCAGCCCAACTAAGCAAACTGGCGCCAAATCTGCAAAGAGAAAGGTCAGTCAACCCACTTCTGAATCCGAATGCTTCTACTGCAAGAAGAAGGGGCATTGGAAGAGAGATTGCTTGAAGCTAAAGGAAGATCAGAAGAACGGAACAGTCGTTCCATCTTCAGGTATTTTCGTTATAGACTGTATACTTGCTAATTCAACTTCTTGGGTATTAGATACAGGTTGTGGCTCACACTTATGTTCCAATCCACAGGGACTAAGAAGAAGTAGAAAGTTAAGCAAGGGTGAAGTCGACCTACGAGTGGGAAATGGAGCACGGATTGCTGCATTAGCTGTAGGAACGTACTATTTGTCGTTGCCCTCCGGGCTAGTTTTGGAACTGGAAGAATGTTTCCATGTTCCAAGTCTTACTAAAAACATCATTTCAGTTTCTTGCTTAGATGCTAAGGGATTTTCCTTTATAATAAAAGACAATAGTTGTTCGTTTTATTTTAAAGAGATGTTTTATGGATCTGCTAGATTAGTCAATGGACTTTATTTATTAGATCACGACAAACAAGTATATAACATAAATACCAAAAAGGCCAAAAAGGATGATTCAGATCTCACCTATCTGTGGCATTGTCGATTAGGCCATATAAACTTGAAACGCTTAGAAAGACTTCAAAGGGAAGGAATTCTAGAACCATTTGACTTAGAGGATTATGGTAAATGCGAATCATGTTTACTTGGCAAAATGACAAAGCAACCTTTCTCTAAAGTTGGAGAAAGAGCAAATGAACTATTGGGTTTAATCCATACAGATGTATGTGGACCAATGAGTACAAATGCTAGAGGTGGTTTCAGCTACTTTATCACTTTCACTGATGACTTCAGTAGGTATGGTTATGTCTACCTAATAAAGCATAAGTCTGAATCCTTTGACAAATTCAAGGAATTTCAGAGTGAAGTAGAGAATCAATTAGGCAAGAAGATCAAGGCACTGCGGTCTGATAGAGGCGGTGAATATCTGAGCTATGAATTTGATGACCATCTGAAAGAATGTGGAATTCTATCAGAATTGACCCCTCCTGGAACACCACAATGGAACGGTGTGTCAGAACGGAGGAACAGAACCTTGCTAGACATGGTCAGGTCAATGATGGGTCAGGCCGAACTTCCATTAGAATTTTGGGGACATGCACTAAATACAGCTGCACTCACTATAAATAGAGCTCCGTCTAAAGCTGTCGAAAAGACTCCATACGAATTATGGTTTGGAAAGCCTCCAAATGTGTCTTTTCTTAAGATTTGGGGATGTGAAGTATACGTCAAACGATTAATTTCAGACAAACTTCATCCAAAATCTGACAAATGTATCCTTGTGGGCTATCCAAAGGAAACAAAGGGGTATTACTTCTACAATACATCTGAGAACAAAGTGTTTGTTGCTCGAGATGGTGTCTTTTTGGAGAAGGATCACATTTCCAAAATGACAAGTGGGAGAAAAGTAGACCTCGAAGAAATTCGAGTCGAACAACAAACTCTAGAGAATGCTCAAGATGACATTCAGGATGAAACTCAGAGATCTTTAGAAGAATCTGGTGAGAATCATGGTCAATCTAGAAATGTTACCCCGCGTAGATCGCAAAGATATAGATCTCAACCGGAAAGGTACTTAGGTATTTTGACGAACGAGAGCTATGACGTTCTATTACTTGAAAGTGATGAACCTGCGACTTACAAGCAAGCTATGACGAGCCCTAGCTCCAAGTAATGGCAAGAAGCCATGCAATCTGAATTAGACTCCATGTCTGAAAACCAAGTATGGGATTTGGTCGATTTGCCAGATGGCTACCAAGCCATTGGAAGCAAATGGGTTTTCAAACTGAAAAAGGACAAGGATGGGAAACTTGAAGTTTTCAAAGCTAGATTGGTTGCAAAAGGTTACAGGCAAGTCCACGGTGTGGATTACGATGAAACCTTTTCACCAGTTGCAATGCTAAAGTCTATTCGAATAATGTTAGCAATCGCTGCATATTACGATTACGAAATATGGCAGATGGATGTCAAAACTGCTTTCTTAAACGGCGTTTTAACAGAAACTGTGTTTATGACACAGCCTGAAGGTTTTGAGGATCCAAAGAATGCTAAAAAGGTATGCAAGCTAAAGAAATCAATCTACGGATTGAAGCAGGCATCCAGGAGCTGGAATATACGTTTTGATGAAGCAGTCAGTGACTTTGGTTTCATCAAGAACGCGGACGAATCTTGTGTATACAAGAAGGTCAGTGGGAGCAAAATTGCTTTCCTAGTATTATATGTCGACGACATATTGCTTATCGGAAATGACATTCCTATGTTGAACTCTGTCAAGATTTGGCTTGGGAAATGTTTTTCGATGAAGGATCTAGGAGAAGCACAGTACATATTGGGCATCAAGATTTACAGAGATAGATCTAAAAAGATGATTGCACTTAGTCAAAGCACTTATATCAATAAGGTGCTTGATAGGTTCAAGATGGCGGACTCCAAGCGAGGCTACCTACCCATGTCTCATGGAATGACTCTAAGCAAGACTCAGTGCCCAAAAACACTTGATGAGCGTAGACGAATGAATGGGATTCCATATGCATCATTGATTGGTTCAATAATGTATGCTATGATATGTACACGCCCGGATGTTGCGTACGCACTCAGTGCTACGAGCAGATACCAGTCAGACCCAGGAGAGGCGCATTGGACTGCTGCCAAGAACATTCTGAAGTACCTGAAAAGGCACAAAGATGACTTCCTGGTCTATGGTGGAGATGATGAATTAATTGTTAAAGGCTATACGGACGCAAGTTTCCAAACCGACAAAGATGATTTCAGATCACAGTCTGGGTTTGTCTTCTGCCTCAACGGAGGAGCAGTAAGCTGGAAAAGTGCTAAGCAAAGCACCATTGCGGATTCTACAACTGAAGCGGAGTACATTGCTGCACATGAAGCAGCAAAGGAAGCTATATGGCTAAGGAAGTTCATAGGAGAACTAGGTGTAGTCCCCTCCATTAAAGGACCAATAGCCCTGTATTGTGATAATAACGGAGCTATTGCACAGGCAAAAGAGCCTAGACACCACCAGAGAGTCAAGCATGTACTTCGTAGATTTCACCTTCTACGAGAGTTCGTTGAAAGAAAAGAAGTCGAGATAAGCAAAATTGGAACTGATGACAACATATCAGATCCATTAACTAAACCTCTGCCGCAAGCGAAGCACAACTCGCACACTGCAGCTATGGGAATCAAGCATATTGGAGAATGGCTTTGATGTCTCTGTTTAATGTTTTAAAGTTTTAGAGTTTAAATCTTTGTAAAACATTATTGGTTAATCATTCACAATAAATGAAAGGAATTCATTTTTCCATTTAATTTGTGGTTTATTAAATGATGAGTCCCTTCAACTTGACGATATATTCAAGATAGACTGTCAGGACCAGTCCTGTGACTAAGAAATGTCTATCAAGTGAACTTGAATGTCAAAGGTTGAAAATGGTCCCTAATCGGAGTTTTCTATAAAATTGGACGCATAGAAAACGTTAGACGATTAGAATGCAAGATGACTAGTAGTTCTGTTTCTTGAACTATGTGGACATGGCAATGTCATAATCATTTGCATAGATACTTACTTTGGGAAGACTAGTATCGGACAAGACCTATGAAACTTTACTGTAAGAGATGAAAGTCTGTCATAAGTAAATTTCATTAAATTATTAGACACTAAATCCTCAATACCTGAGTGATTTGAGATTACTTGTTTGAGAACTGGTTGCTTTGACGTTGACCAACCGTCGCACCGTAAAAGGAGGCTATAAAGGCAACGCTCAGGTAATCACCTATCAAACGAAGTCTAATCTCAAGATCGCAAGATTGGGATTGTCCTCCCATAAATCGGGATGAGATGCTTAAAAGTTGTACAAGGCCACTCGGAGAGCTAGAAACTGTGAAATGCATGGCCGTGCTCGGATGAATCATAGGCTATGATTATCTGTTTATTTGATCAGTTGAACTCTGAAACCGAGGAACGCCTCTGGACATAATAAGGATGACAACTCTTACCTTATGTTCAAGAGCAAGCATCGAGCGACAAAGGAATTAGGAAATGCACACTTGTCCCTAAGGACAAGTGGGAGACTGAAGGAAATAATGCCCTTGGTCCAAGTATGCATTCTATGTTAAGTCTAATAAATGCGGTTCAGTATTAATTAACAAGTTAATAATTCAGTGAGATCAAGTGAGCTGAATGCCTAGCTAGAGGCCGCTTCAGTTCAAGTGGAATTAATGATATTAATCCACAGCTTACTCTTGACTGAACCCGTAGGGTCACACAAATAGTACGTAAACGGATCAAGTATTTAATGGCATTAAATACTCCATCTATGAACATTCGGAACCGACGGATCTTGGTTTCAGTGGGAGCTAAGATCGTCACAGGCAAAGAAATGAATACTCCGGAAACGATGATATTGCCGGAAACGGAAATATGGATCGTATCGGAAATATGAATATTATCCAAGTCGTAGATGTTGCCGGAAACGGAAACATGGTACGTATCGGAAAATATCATTGGAAATGGAAATATTACCAGAATCGGAAATATTGCCGGAAACGGAAATATTGTCAGAATCGGAAATATTACCGGAATCGGAAAATAATTCCGGAAACGGAAATATTAAATATTTGTTCGAAACGGAAATTAATTCCGGAATCGGAAATATTAAATATTGTTCGTATCGGAAATAAATTCCGGAACTGGAAATTTAATCGGAAGCGTATCGTACGAATTAGCATCGGACGAGGCCTGCCGGACGAAGGCCCAGCACGAAGCCGGGCCATCGCCCAGCAAGCACGCGCGCCACAAGCCCAGCCAAGGCAGCGCCCAGGCCTACCGCAAGGCAGGCCCAGCGCGCGCCAAGGCCACGGATGCGTGGGCCGCGCTGCGTGGGCTGCTGCTCGCACGCGCATGGGCAGCCCTTGTGGCTGCCGTGTGTGTGTGAGTTTGTGCTCATGCGTGATTCCTAAATCTACAAGAGTTAGTGTATGATTAAATTCCTATTCCTAATTGGATAAATTAATTAAATAGAATTCATGTAGGATTCTAATTTCAATTAATTCGTATCCTACTAGGATTACGATTCCTTTTCCATAACTCTATAAATAAAGGCCTAGGGGTCATTATTTATACACAAGTTTTAAGTATTCAAAACTAAGATTTTTAAGCAGAAAAATCAGCCAATATTCTTGCCTACCTAACCGAAAATATTAGAACCTTAAGGGCGATTCTAGTTGGTCAATCTTAAGGCGGATCCGGACGTGCTGTGGACTATCTACGGAGGGACGACACTTGGAGTCCTAAAGACTTGTTCTTGTTCGGTTCGGGCGCAGCTAGGGAAGGCACGCAACAAAGAGTATGCATCTAAACTATGCTAAATGATTATGTGTAAATAATATGTTTCCTGGCTTTATGGTTTTTCCGCATGATTTATGAACTGTCATATGAATCATAACCTCACACTTTCTAGTATATAATTTTCTTCAAGCGGATAGTCAGAATACTCCCAAGACATTAAGCAAAGCACTGTGTGTGAGGGGGTCGAAAAAGCACGAGGCTAATGCGTGACCTCTTCCCTCGTGGGTGTGACGATTCTTTTTATTCAATCAAGTGTAATTGGATTTCCTGTGATTTTACACCCAATTGACTAGTAATATAGGAGTCGCCATTCAGTTTTTAACCACAATGAGCAAAACTGACAAAACCCGGTTATCGTGACATAAAGGGAGTGCAATTATGTTTGACCACGACGGCCGTAGGTTCCCTTGTGATCCCTGGTGTGGGGATCTCTCAACATACACCCGCAAGGTAGAGATTGAGGGTTCGGGGGACTGTAACTACCGAGAGGAGTACTTCGCTCGTCGATAACTCCAGAGGCAGGATATCCTTACTAGCTCAGCATAAATAATTGAAGGGACATGCGTTAACTATTAAACTAATCTGAGTTGATTTTAGCAATATGCAACATATAATACTAGATCGATCGCGATTGTCTGATTTAAGTAGCATTAAGGGACCTAGCATGATAATCCAATTTCCCGAAAATATTATATTTTTGTTAGGCGTGATAGAACAATCAGATTTAGTTAGTTTAACAGTTCATAAAAAGGGCGAGGAAAGCAATTAAATCATCGAAAAGGGACACATTACGACGCACCCATGAGAGGTGCGTCACGGTTCTCAGAAAACTAACCACTTTGACTTTGCTATTTCTCCTTTTTATTTAACGAATCTCAATTATGGGACGGGATACGTTCTGTTTGGTTTATGGATCGATTGCGACAGAACGCGTGAACAATTTCGCAGCGTGAGGCTTAGGCTAAGGGTTGGAGTCAATACTCAGAATATAATTGTGTTGTGTGTGTTCTTTTCACGTCGAATTTGGGGCTTTATTTATAGGGAAGAGTTCGTGGAAAGATAGAATTGCGGAGTTCTAATCCACAAAGAATTAGGAAAAAACACGTACCCAGGTATTTTCAGCGCCCAGGCCTGGGCGCCGAAGATTTCGGCGCCCAGAGCCAGGCGTTGAAAATAGGGTCTGGGCTGTTTTCTTAGTCAGATTCGGATTCCTGAAATTCGTAGAGTTTGAGACTTAATCGAGTCTTTTAGTGCGTATTAACCTTGCGACGGGATGCGTCTGGGCCCGTTACGAACTCTAGGCTCGTTAGGATTTTAATTAATACGTAACTCTTATTTCTGAATCATATTAGGAATAGGATTCTCGCAGTTTTCTATCTCATTTAGGATTTATGTTGGAATGCAACACCTAATTCTGACAGGTTTCTATCTTTTATGACTTGCCACTTTTAGAAGCTACCCTTTACGGCAGTTACTATTTTTAGCATGTTTCTATAAATAGCAGGTTTCGGGTGAAATGAAAAGGGGAATTCAGATTCGTTTATTTTATAGGAGATGCGTTGTCAAGTGGAGATTTATGTTTTCATCATCGAACCTTTCCCTTTCGGGAATGGGGACAAAAGTAGGTGTCTACAGTTAGCCCCCACTTTCACTGAGTCTTGGAGTAAGACGATGGTCAAAGTATTAGACGGAATGCGTCACACAAGCCATGGTGTATGTGACCTGTTTTGCGAGGGTCTCGCGAGCCCCCGAGTGATAACATTTGACTTAAGGGTCATCACTTGAAATGTCGACATATCCCTCACGTGTCATTGGGATTTGTCAACTGATAGTATAGAAACTTCCTCACTTTGTCATTGGAAGGATCTAAAGGTGCGTAGAAACTCCCTCACTTTGTCATTGGGAGTAGCTACAGATGTTTTTGAAATCAAAGCTATAAAGTGTAATTGGGCCTGGCCAAGCCCAATCACGAGGTAAAAATGTTTTTAAAGATTCTCATTTTCAGGGCTAGCTAAACGAGAAAACCCCCTTGTTTTTATGGGACGTAAAACGAAGGAAAATCCAGCACATCGCTCTTTTTTGGAAAAAACGGAAAACCAATCCTTTTAATTTTTGGAAAAGGGAAAACCAGAAAAAGTTATCGCTGCAGCGACTAAGGACCTGCACGGTTAGTGATGCAGACCCCGCCGGCTAAAGATGGCGAGCCTGTCCGCTAAGGGTGGACACCCCGTCCGATAGAAGTGGACGAATCTGTTTTGAAGTTTGTTTGCCTTTTTTGAAAATAAGGACCTACGTGGTTTGTGACGTAGACCCCGCCGGCTAAAGATGGCGAACCTGTCCGCTAAGGGTGGACTCCCCGTCCGATAGAAGTGGACGAATCTATTTTGAAATTTGTTTGTGTTTTTTGAAAATAAGGACCTACGTGGTTTGCGTCGTAGACCCCGCCGGCTAAAGACGGCGAGCCTATTTCATTTTGTTTTTGGAAGATTTTTTTTTTCGAAAACTGAGGACCTGCGCGGCTAGTGACGCAGACCCCGCCCGCTGAAGGTGGGCGAGCCCTGTCCGCTAAGGGTGGACGTCCCTGAATTCGTTTTTTCGATTTGGGAACTCGCGCGGTTTGTGACGCGATCTTGCCGACTGAAGATGGGCAAGTTCCTATTTCTTTAGTTCTTTGTGATTTCTTTTGAGAATTTCTTTTTATTCATTCTTGCAAGAGCGAATTCTTTCGAGGGATGCTCGAATTTAGTTGTAACCTGAACGTGGGCTGACAACGTGTTCAGACGGACCTTTGTCTTGCGACCGTCTGCTTTCGTGATTTTGAGCTAGTCTTTACGGCTCGACTTGGTCTTCAATCAGAGGACCGTGCACAAATGTCAATGACGACCTTTCGATGAGGTCAAACCTGTTGTTGTTCTTTTTTTTGAGATATCCATACATGATATGGTGTACGGCGCAGTCCGGGAACGTGATTTTGATCGTGCGCTCCTTGTTGGAGTCTATTTTTTGCGAGCCCCTAAGCAATGGGGCTCGTCGGTCCTTTTTTGCATCTTGTAATCATGTTTGGGGTCATGCTCGTATGTGCGAGCGACCTTTTATAGTAGTGTGCTACTTTAGCGAAGCCGTGGAGTGCGACTTTAGTTTTCAGGCGACATCCGGTTTTAGCTTGGCCCGGATTAATCCTTTGACAGACAAACATTTTTTATTTGGAAAACCAACGACTTAACGATACACATTTTTGGTGTTTCGAAGAATGACCATGATATTTGTTTTCTAAAAAAAAGTGTACACAAGCATTTTCTGAGACGAGTCTAAGTTTCGACCAAGTTTTTAATGTTTTTTTTTTTTTGCTTATTTGGGAGCTAAAGGTGCTTTGGGCTCGATCCTACTTGCAATAGGGCCTCGTGTTTAGCAACACGGTTTTAAGTCCTTTCCTGTTCCGTGTTTTGGGAAATCTGGGCCTTTGGGCTGCATTTTCAGCGCCCAAGGCCAGGCGTTAAACATTTCGGCGCCCAGCCGTGGGCGCTGAAAGTCTTCTCCTGGCGATATTTGACTTTCGGATTTCCTAACACGTTTCCGAATGGGATCAGGATGTCACTGGGTGCGTCTAGCTATATATAGGGGCTAGATACGTCCCTATTTTCCATCACTCTCAAATTCTTTCTTTTCTTTTTGCTGTGCTTTAATTACTCATTGCTTTTGCCATGTCGATCCCTACTTTCTCACTCCAACGGACTGTTAGGCGTTGGCTACGGGCCCTTACTCCTACAGAAAAAACTTTGTTAAAAGAATACCACTTAGAGGCACTTTTAGGCTTACAACAAATTAATATTGATTATAACTTTCTGCATGCTGCCCTAAGCTTTTGGGACTCCGATCATCATTTTTTTGCCTTTCGGGGCAACGAAATATGTCCTTTGCCCGATGAATTTGCTGCGATCCTTGGTTATCCTACTAATGCTACTCCTGTTACCCCTGGCACTATTGAAGAGGGTAAAACAACCATAAGGGCTTTCCTAGGACTAGATGATAACATGTTTGCTGAAATTGTTGTAGATGATAAGGTTAACTTGGCAAAACTTGTAAAACATCACTTTAGGCCTAGTAAGAATATGACCGAACAGAAATTGAATATTCGAGCCCTTGTATTTTGCTTGTTGAATCATTATTTGCTATCGAATAACAATGGTGATATCGGTGACATAAGGTTGATCCCCTTGATTAGCCAGATGGAAAGTTGCTATTCTATTATGCTGTTGGTTGTTGCCGAGACTTTGCTGAGTGCGGATGAGCTGAAGAAAGATGCCAAATCTGAACATTTTAAGGGAAGCCCCCTATTACTGCAGGTAATCAATTTTTTCCTTGCGCACGTATACGTCCCTTTTGCATATATTTCTTTTTGCCTGGGGCTGAGTTTCAGCGCCCAGGGCTGGGCGCTAGAGTTTTCGGCGCCTGGTCCTGGGCGTTGAAACTGCGCCCCAGGGACCGTTTTTTCATTCTTTTGATTCGATTGTACCTGTTTTCGCAGATTTGGCTTGCGGAACGGCTTAGACTTTTGGAAGCTCCTGCCGATCCTAAACATTATCGCCCTATAGCCTTGGGTAACCGAAAATACTTGCACCAAGGCCAGGACGAGGCCGAATGGACCTCCTTTTTTACTTATGGCATTTGTTCTATTAAGTGGGTGGTACCATGGTGGGGTTTGACTACTATGACAGGGGGTTCTGATGTATCGGTTTATGTTTCTTTGTTGGGGCTATCTCGTCCCATTTATATTTTCCCTTACCGAGTCATGCGTCAATATGGTTTAAGGCAGACTATCCCCTTTTCTGATACGGTACCACCTAAGGTAGCGGCCTTTTCACAAACATGGGTTATAGCGTGGGCTAAGTATTATGATGGTCTCCCGCGTTAGGCCGTAGCTACAAATGGCTTTGTGGGTCTTTCTGAAAACTACAAGTTGTGGATGAGCTCCGATGATAAAGATGTGAGGGCCGAGGCTCGTAATGGGGAGTCGGCTGAGCTTTTGATACCTCGTATTCGTGTTAAGTATAAGGGTCCTGATTCTGCCAGACCTCGTACCTATAGCATTAAGACTGTGAAAGCTCGTCCTGATCGAAAGCGAAAGGAAGTTCCTCCCCGTTCCAGTTTTAGGCCTAAAAAGATGCCTAACATGAAGGGGCCTGCTGTTGTTAAAAGAAATGCAAGCTCTCGCGGAGATCGTCGCCGGAACAATGTATGGGTCAGGAAGGCTCAGCCGCCTGTAGAAACAGTGGCTAGTCTAGCTGATGATAATAATCCTTCTCCCACCATTGTCTGTGCCCTTGAGGCTGAGCGGGCTATAACTGAGAATGTTTCTGAAGCCTTGGCATCTTTGGAAGTTAGTGTCCAGGAGCCGGTTCTTATGGAGATTGATATTGGGGCAGCGCAGAAGACTGTGGGGGTGGATCCTGCGAACATTGCCCTCTACAAGACTTTATTTGATGATCCGGAAGAACTAGAGTAGTGTAGTTCTTGCTAGGGTGTAGGTGCCCTTTATTTATTTCAGTTGTGTTTGTTTTTATTCCTAGCACTTTGTTTTCCTTCTTATTATTTCTCAATAAAGGCGTATTTTCATTTTTCATTTTCATTTATTTTTGTTTCTCCTCTTTTTTATGTTTTTATATGTCTAACACTTTTTGCACAAAGAATATTCGTTTTTTTTTATTGGACCGAATCCTTGGTAAGGATTGCCTACGTATCTTGTCAGAATCAGGTCGCGCGTAGTTCTAGCTTTAGAATAAGTTCTAGTATGCCGAATTTCGGTACATATGCCCTGAGGTGGAAACATATTACTTAATCGGCCAAATGAGTGAAGTATTATCATTATTTTCATCTGCCGCCTTTTTTTTATCCATAAGTCGCGTAAAATATGAAATTCGAAATTCGACTAATTTGTATGGCTATATTCTTGGTTGGTAAGCCTATTTGGATACTTGGATACGTACTGTACCCCCCAAGTGTTCGTTATTTTTCCGTTGTGTGCGGATAAAATGACGAGCACTTTCTGAAAAGAAAATTTTTGTCAGGCAGAGAGTTTCAACGCCCAGGCTGGGGCGTCAGAAATTTCGGCGCCCAGCCCTGGGCGCTGAAAATGACTTGGGCGGTCAATTTTTGACCCTTTGCTTCACATGTTCTTGCATTTATTTCTTTTTTTTTGTGCCTTGATATTTTGCTCGTATTTAAAGCCAATTTTGAGGTTACTTTGGAGGCTTTTTTGACTGTTAGCGTGAAATGCGTTTTTGTCCGGAACAATTTTTTCTATTCGTGACTCGAAACTGTTTTGAAAATGGGGTTAGGGTGCGGAAGTTATGAAGATCTTTGTGTAGGCTTTTGAGGTGGGTTGAAGTGCGTGTTGTTAGTGAAGGGTATAATGGAATCTATGTTTTATGAATCTGTTTTTTTGGTAACATTTGCATTGTTTTGGATTTTGGTTTCCTTTGATTCTTGGTTGCATGGATTGACTCTTATGATGACACTGGTTTGGCTTTTTAGGTTTTGGGGATATGAATGGGATAGTGTGGTTTTTTTTGTGGGTTTTGGGAATTGGTTCCCATGGCACTATTTCAAAACCGAGTGGGCCTTGTTTGTTGGGCCTGGAGTGGGCCGCCTCTTTATTTTTTGTATTTTGCAAGTATATTTGGTGTTTATTGAGTGTTAGAATAAAATTTTTAGGAGAAATATTACGCCTTTATTGATTCGGAAAGTAAGGAAAACACACTGAAATAAAACTGACCCATATTCTAAGGGGACTTAGGACCATCTAAAGTCTCTATTATTTTTTATCAATCTAAAGAACTACTAGGCGCTTTTTACTAATGGTGCTCTATGTGGCTCAAGCCTGGGGTTTAGTCTCATAAAACTTCGGTCCTTCACCGGTACTAATCTTGAATTCCATTCCTTTTGCATTGACCCACTGATATGTCTTCACCCATCCGTTCTCGACCTCTTCTAGTGTTGATGCAGGAGAGATTAACCGGGTTGGATCGAAACCTTCATCTTGTAAAGCTAGGGTAGTCATCACAGTCTCGTTCTCCATAGGCCTCGATTCGTTAAACAATGTCCATAGAGCCTGGTTGTCCAATATTTCAGCTGTTTTAGTCTTGGTGAGGTGGGGTGCCTCATCCAAGGTGTGGCAGTCATGGAAAATTTCAAATCCGGGTTTTAGCAAGCCATCCTGAACGAAGGTTTCAGGGAAATCACGGCATGGGTGTTCTTCTCCTTCCCGAACGAACATCCCGTTAAGGGTCCTTTGATGTGGGGGAAGGAGGGTGGTTTGTTCGATTTTGTTAAGGCATAGCCTAGACAGGCGGTCAGCAATATCTTCCTCCGTTGGTTCATAACCTAAGCCAAAGGGAGTAGATTTGTCGGGAAAAGGATGGAATGCGTATTCCTTCTTCCTTATGCCCAATGGGGTTCCTGGGAAATAACCTTGAGCTAACAGCATTCTAGGGATGACTCGGGATGCATGCGGGTCTAGGAATGCTGGATCATAATCTTCGATGAACTGGATTGCTTCTTCCATTTGAAACCCATAAAGGTCGTCTGCAGTTTCGGCCGTTCCAACCATAGTACAACTGACGTCGAGAGGAGGGGCGCGGATTTCTAGTATTACCCCGTTATGGTTAAGTTTAACCATTTGGTGCAAGGTAGAAGCCACACCTCCTAAGTCATGGAGCCAAGGTCTCCCAAAGAGGAGGTTGAAAGTGGGCTTGATGTCGATTATTTGAAACTCCGTGGTGCGTGCCACATGCCCGGTTTGTATGGTAAGGTTGATTTTTCCCAATACAGGCCTTCGGGAGTTATCATAAGCTCGTACCCCTTGCGTGGAGGTTTGGAAGTCATCGTTTTCTAGCCCCAAGCAATGGGCGGTTCGCAATGGGCAGACATTAACCGCCGAACCATTATCTACGAGCGCTAGGGGGATGCTTTGTCCTTTGCATCCAACCACTAGGTAAAGGGCTTTATTGTGAGGACCCCCCTCTTTGGGTAAGTCTTTATCAGTGAAAACTATGGCCTTTTCTCCGGCATCTCTCGTGACATGGCTAACCAATGAGTAAGGTGTGATATCTGTAGGTACTGAGATGAGGTCAAGTGAGCGAATAAGCTTTTCGCGATGTTCCTTTGAGGTACACATGAGATCCCAAATGGTAATCTCGGCCTTGGTTCTTTTTAGTTGTTTCAGGAGAGGATTTTCAATGACTTCTACGACGGTGGCGTGCCGTCCATTCTCAGGAGCTTGCCTAACCGGGATGTCGTCCATAGGAGGCGGGTGAATATCCGGTTGGTATATTCTTCCGGATCGGGTGAGGTTGTCGACCTCGGGCTCCTGAGGGGTGGTGTCAATAAGAGCATACCCGGGCCAAGTTTCAGTGAAGAGGTCCTGGCCCGACACTTAAGATAGGTAAATATCTTCAGCATCATCATTCCACACACCGCACACTTCTCTCTCGATTCGATCCATAGGGACCACAACGAGTGGTGCACCTTGAGGTGTAATATACACCGTGGGGTCGAAATTCTCTGGTTGGTCGAGAGAGATGTGACAAGAGCCAAGTGGGCTCTTGTTGTTGTTGGGTTTTCCAACGTTAGGGAGAGGTATCACTTCATCCTCTATCATGTCCTGGATCGTATGTTTTAGATTCCAGCAGTTTTCAGTGTCATGGCCATTTCCTTGATGGAATTTGCAGTAAGTACCTTCGACCCAATATTTGCTTTTGACAGGAGGGTCACGGGTGGGGCCTATAGGTCTCAACTTTCCTTGATTGGTTAGTCTTTTAAAGGCTTGTACCAAAGTCGACCCGAGTGGGGCAAACTTTCGGTCTCGGACCCATCTTCCAGGGCTTCTTCGGGCGGGACTCTCTTCTACAGCATGGACTTCTTGGGCTTGGGATGTGTTACCCCGATTATAGGTGTTGTTTTTATATGTGGGTTTGCTTTGTATGGTTTTGGCGAGGTCGTCCTCGATCTTTATTCCCACATCATAAACTCTTTTGAAAGTGTCAAGTCCCAGGTACCTAAGGTGTTGTCTGTAAGCCGGGTCCAGGTTGTCAATGAATTTTTGGACCAATTCTGTTTCGGGAGGCCTATTGATTAGCTGGGCCGCCTGGTCCCTCCATCTAGCAAAGTAAGTCGTGAAAACCTCATTTTTCTTTTGGAAGAGAACTTCCAGCTCGCGCATGGTGACTTGGAAATCCATGTTCGACGAGTATTGCTTGATGAAGACATTGACAAAGTCTTCCCAGGTGGGGAAGAGCTTAGGGTCCTGGTGATAGTACCATTTGAGCGGCACAGGTTCCAAGGACAAAGGAAAGGCAGGTAAATACATGGACTTGTCCACGCCTTTCAAGTTCATGGCATTCACAAAGCTCAGTAGATGATCACGGGGCTTGTCCGTGGCCTTGAACTTTGGTAAGTCAGATGAACTGAACTTTTCTGGTAGTTTGCCAGGAAAAGGTTCAGGATCGAGGGAGAAGTATTTTCTCCCCATGGTTTGCTGTAGGACCATTTTTTCAATCCTTTTCTCGTTATCGAGGTCATTTTTGGCTTGCGCAGCCGCTAAAGCTTCATTTTCCATTTTCAGTTGGCCCATAAGTTGGGTCATTTGGACCATCTGGTCTCGCAAATCTTCGATGGACATGTTTGAAGGTGCGAATCGAGGTTGGGGAAGCGGAGATCCTTGAAATGAGGGACGACGGACGGAGCTTGGAGTCACTAAACCTGATGTTGGCGATGTATCTTCGAGACGCACTAACCGTTGATTCCCTGATCGGCACCAAGTGGCAGGACCAGGCCTAGGCATAAGATAAGCTAAAGTTTAGGTTCCCAAAGTTTCAAGCATTACTTAGTCTAGACTTCGACTCTCTCTATTGGTTCTTCACTCTTTCTTTTGTCGGTACACTTTTTGGTTTTTTTTTTAATTTTGGTCATTCTTTAGATTTTCGAAACACTTGCCCGTGTGACATTCATAGTTATTAGCATGTTCGGTTTTGGTGCCGAGCATTGTCGTCGTAGGAGGCCTAACAACGACACAAAGAGTTATTAATTTTTTCACGAGTCGCTTTTGAAATCGAGTGCTTTTCTTACGCCCTCGTAGCAATTCTTTTTATGAACATTTTTTGCGCTACGTATTTTCCTTTCGCGCGGGCACCGAAGCTGCTGCGCCTGACCAGAAGGCCAAGCAGCAACTTCAGCGCCCAGCGAGGGACGTGAGAAATTCTGGCGCCCAGCCAGGGGCGTTGAAAATGCGTCCCTGGCTGGTTCTCGTTTTCTATCTTCTGTTTATGCGACTTCGATTTGTGTGCTTGCCTAATAACGTCCTTTACGCGTAGCAGCGTTTGTGGGATTCGTTACAGGCTATCCCGAGCGTCGCTTATTTTTGTGGCGATCATTCGGGTTTGCGGAACACGTGTTTCGGTATAACTCTTTGGCAAACTAGTCTATGAATGTTTGGGCAATTTTTAAGGTCGTTGGTTTTCTAGGATAGTTTGTCACACACAATCACATATTTCGCTACACATAACTACATTACAAACATGGATTTGAAAATTAAATATGTCATGTAGTTTATGATAGGCTTCTATGGGTAGTTTATTTGCGTCTGGCTTGGTACCGCTCAAGAGGCCAACCCGCAAGTGCAAGCCAAGGGGGCATGCAGGCGAGAGGGACCTAATGAGCGAGCGATTGGGTTCGGGATAGGTGTACTACCTGCACAAGTACCGAGTGGGCAACATGCGCGGCGTATGCACCCCCCTATTGGCGAAAAAAGGTATCCTAAGTCCTAACTCCCGAGGGAGCCGAGATTCGTTATGCGGTTCTGCCCGTTCACATTAATATGCTGATTTTCAGGTCGTCCCAACTTGATGGGGAAATAAACGCGGGGTAGGATCGTTTCACCCTTCGGCTATTTTGATTACCTATAAGCACGAGTATTTCCTTCACTATCCCCAGTGGAGTCGCCACTGTGAGGGGGTCGAAAAAGCACGAGGCTAATGCGTGACCTCGTCCCTCGTGGGTGTGACGATTCTTTTTATTCAATCAAGTGTAATTGGATTTCCTGTGAGTTTACACCCAATTGACTAGTAATATAGGAGTCGCCATTCAGTTTTTAACGACAATGAGAAAAACTGACAAAACCCGGTTATCGTGACATAAAGGGAGTGCAATTATGTTTGACCACGACGGCCGTAGGTTCCCTTGTGATCCCTGGTGTGGGGATCTCTCAACATACACCCGCAAGGTAGAGATTGAGGGTTCGGGGGACTGTAACTACCGAGAGGAGTACTTCTCTCGTCGATAACTCCAGAGGCAGGATATCCTTACTAGCTCAGCATAAATAATTGAAGGGACATGCGTTAACTATTAAACTAATCTGAGTTGATTTTAGCAATATGCAACATATAATACTAGATCTATCGCGATTATCTGATTTAAGTAGCATTAAGGGACCTAGCATGATAATCCAATTTCCCGAAAATATTATATTTGTTAGGCGTGATAAAACAATCAGATTTAGTTAGTTTAACAGTTCATAAAAAGGGCGAGGAAAGCAATTAAATCATCGAAAAGGGACACATTACGACGCACCCTTGAGAGGTGCGTCACGGTTCTTAGAAAACTAACCACTTTGACTTTGCTATTTCTCCTTTTTGTTTAACGAATCTCAATTATGGGACGGGATACGTTCTGTTCGATTTATGGATCGATTGCGACAGAACGCGTGAACAATTTCGCAGCGTGAGGCTTAGGCTAAGGGTTGGAGTCAATACTCAAAAAATAATTGTGTTGTGTGTGTTCTTTTCACGTCGAATTTGGGGCTGTATTTATAGGGAAGAGTTCGTGGAAAGATAGAATTGCAGAGTTCTAATCCACAAAGAATTAGGAAAAAACACGTACCCAGGTATTTTCAGCGCCCAGGCCTGGGCGCCGAAGATTTCGGCGCCGAGAGCCAGGCGTTGAAAATAGGGTCTGGGCTGTTTTCTTAGTTAGATTCGGATTCCTAAAATCCGTAGAGTTTGAGACTTAATCGAGTCCTTTAGTGCGTATTAACCTTGCGACGGGATGCGTCTGGGCCCGTTACGAACTCTAGGCTCGTTAGGATTTTAATTAATACGTAACTCTTATTTCCGAATCATATTAGGAATAGGATTCTCGCAGTTTTCTATCTCATTTAGGATTTATGTTGGAATGCAACACCTAATTCTGACAGGTTTCTATCTTTTATGACTGGCCACTTTTAGAACCTACCCTTTACGGCAGTTACTATTTTTAGCAGGTTTCTATAAATAGCAGGTTTCGGTTGAAATGAAAAGGGGAATTGAGATTCGTTTATTTTATAGGAGATGCGTTGTCAAGTGGAGATTTATGTTTTCATCATCGAACCATTCCCTTTCGGGAATGGGGACAAAAGTAGGTGTCTACACTGTGGTCATCTCAATCAACCCTACAAAATATGAAAGGTAACTAGGCTCCCTATAAATACGGGCCACCCGATGGTCATGATGTAGAACACGCTTCCTAGTATGCAATTTGCCCCTAAAGAAGTGGTTGGGAGACTCCTAAGACATTGAGCACGACACTATGGTCATTTCATACTAAGAGGGTAGACATCAACATGGGTGAACACATAGCCTCTAGCTCGATGTTTACGGTCACTAAATTTCGGAATCCACTTAGTAACATCTTATAAGAACGAGGTTATCAATACCCCTGAACCCTCCTACGTACCACTGTAAGGTCACGCGAGGGATGTAGGAACAAAAGAATTGAGTAGGCATTCCGATGGTCATTGATGAATCATATTTATATAGGGTATTCTAGGCTCATTTAGGTTGCATTTCTAGGCATTCGTCTCATTTTAGTTGCATTTAGAGTCATAATTGCATAAGTCGTCGTTATTGTACTCTATTACGCTCCGTTTGTGTTTTCTTTGATATTTCAGGTGATTTTACAATCATTTGGGTGCTTTCGGAGTGTTTGGAGGTGGAACGAATGATCACCGGATGGTTTGAGTCGGAGACGAAGTGTTTGATCGGAGAATTGAGTTTTCCGGGGATGATTAACTCGATGTATCGCTTGTGCATAGCTCGCAAGATCCCTCGTTGGCTCGCAAGATCCCTCGTTGGCTCGCAAGACATTTATCGTAGGCTCGCTACATCTATCGTCGTGCCTCATCGCTTCATGGTTGCTTGCTTCACTAGGCCAGCGAGGGATGGCTCGCTAGCTCCCTCGCTGCCTCGTTGCTCGTCGCCTTGGCCTGCTATGCATCTCACTAGGCCAGCGAGGGATGGCTTGCTAGCTCCCTCGCTGCCTCGTTGCTCGTCGTCTTGTCTTGCTGCACTTCACTAGGCCAGCGAGGGATGGCTCGCTAGCTCCCTCGCTGCCTATAGCTTCGTCGTCTTGTCTTGCTGCACTTCACTAGGCCAGCGAGGGATGGCTCGCTAGCTCCCTCGCTGCCTATAGCTTCGTCGCTTAGCTTGCTACACACACGCGCAGGGCAGCGAGGGATGGCTCGCTAGCTCCCTCGCTGCTCTACCTTCTTGCTAGTCGCTCATCATGATGCCAGCGAGGGATGGTGTGCGAGATCCCTCGCTGCCCATGCCTCGCCATCTATCTTCCCGTGTGTGCGGCTCGTGCTCGGGTTTGGCTGCCACATCATCGCTTCATCGACCAATCATCGACGACTTTTATTTTTTATTTTCATATTTATTTATTTTTTTTATTTTAGAAAATAGGAGCATATAAATACTCAAGGGAACTAATTTATTTCCCTCATATTATTATTTCCTGAGAATTCTTTTAAACGCTCAGTTTTATTTCTCTCTCTACACATTATTGAGCCCTAGTTCATTCCATTCAATTAATCAATATAGAGGTATTTTTCATAATTTCTTTTGCTTTAATTTATTATTATTGTTTTCGTTCCTTAGTTTAATTTTTCCTTTGATTATGAAATTCATGTTTATTATTTCTATCATGTTTATTAATTCAATTATGAGCGAGTAGTCGTACTCTAGGGCTAAGTAAGGGAAGCCATGTTTATACCATGATTATTATGCATAAAGTTCGTTAATTTATAGATTATTGCTTGAGTATTCCGATTGATTTGTTTTAATTGTTGATTCATGTTATCGGCCAGTTTCATGAATTGATTATCTAGCTAATAGGAATTAGAATCGAAAGATCGTATTTTTAGAGGCTTAGTGCAATCGGCAATTCTGATTATGTTAGCGACCGTACTGCATATGTTGAATTGAAAGTGTTAAGACGCGACCGTAGGATTAATATGTACTTTAATTACTCGGCTTAGTTTATTCATTTATGGATTGATTTGTGTTCTTGGATTGGTATAAGCATGGTGAACCGAACAGACGCCCTAGACCTTTTAATTCATTGATAAGTTCACATTTACATTATTGCTTTAGCTTCATTAGTTAATAATATCCAAAATCAACTTTCGTTATTGAAATAGTTCGTATAATTGGGCAAAAACTAATAGAACTTGTCTCCCTGTGGGATCGACCCGTATTTGCTAAGTATCTGCTAACAACAGACACCGTGCACTTGCGGTATCACTTTTTAACTCATCAAGTTTTTGGCGCCGTTGCCGGGGAGACGGCTATATTCTATTAGTTTTAGTTTGATTATTTGAACTGTTTCCATTGTCTCATTGGAACTCTCAGTTCCAATTAAGGCAAATCTCACTGCGTTTTCTTTCGTTGTTGTTTATGCCCAGGTCTGCCAGAACGGGTACCTTGGTTCCTCCCGATCCCGATCTTGGAAAGACCCTTCGTCAACTAAAAAAGCAACAGAAAAAGAAGAAGCAGTCAGGGTCCCAAGACTCACAGACTCCACCGAGTCACACGATGTCTAAATCCCTGAAATCATATGGGGTTCCTTCCTCGAATAGTGTTCCGACTGGGCTCACAATGCCAACTATTGATGCAGTCAACTTTGAGATCAAGCCCGCTCTAATCTCCATGGTCTCACAAAGTCAATTTGGTGGCCATCCATCTGAGGAATCCACCAACCATTTGCAGAGGTTCAACCAACTGTGTGGTACTATCAAGCATCAAGGGGTCACTCAAGACCAATTGAAAGTCATGTTGTTTGGTTTTAGCCTTCGTGATAAGGCTCAGACATGGTTGAATGACGTCAAGGAGACAGAGTGGAGTGCTATTTCACAGGCCTTTCTAGAAGAATTCTTTCCACCCACCAAGACTGCTGAAATACGGCATAAGCTGACTACATTCACTTAAGAACCTGGTGAATCACTTCGAGAAGCCTGGGATAGATTCAAGGCTTTGCAGCGGTCGTGTCCGCATCACAACATTGAAAAATGGTTCTTGGTTCAGATTTTCTACCATGGTTTGCAAGATGAAACAAAGAACACGGTTGATTCTGCTGCAGGGGGTGTTTTTCTTGACAAAGAAGTGGATGCAGGTTATGATTTTCTTGCCAATTTAGCTGCCAACCATTACAGCACCACCAGATCCACATCTAAGAAGGGAAAATTGGATGTCGATGCTTATGCTCTATTGTCCTCACAAGTGGCAGCCTTGAACCTGAAGATCGATTCTTTGAAGGCTCCTCAGTCTAGTACTCCCCCAATGAGTATTAATGCTATGTCTAGTGTAGCTCCAGTGACAACTTCTTACTGCGAAGTATGTGGAATCCAAGGTCACTTTGGTCATGAGTGCTCTTATAGTTTACAGGATACTACGCAATTGGAGCAAGTGAATGCTTTTCAACAGAGACAACCCAATGACCCATACTCCAATTCATTTAATCCGGGTTGGAGGAATCATCCAAATTTCTCATATCGGGGCAACAATGTTCAGAATCCTCAACCCCAGCAACAATGGTCGCAACCACAGTTCCATCCACCTCAACCACATGTTGCTAGGCCTCCATTTCAACAAGGAGCCTCACATAATGCTCCCCCGGGGTTTAATTGGCCCCCGCATCAAGGATATCAACAACCCCCTCAGAGCAGTGCTACTCCAGAGCCTAACATGGGTGATCTGTATAAGCTCATTGCAAATATGCAGAAGACCGCAGAGATAGCTCAAAATAACCATGATGAGAGCATCAAAGAGTTGAAGAATCAGAATAGAATGTTGGAGAATCAAGTTGCTCAACTTGCTGACACTCTATCTCAAAGGCAACCGGGTACACTACCAGGGCAACCTACCCCGCCCCAGAACAGAGAAAGTGCCAATGCTATCACTCTTAGAAGTGGCACTAAATATAATGGACCCCCGATGCCCATTGATGATGCAACTCTTGCTAAGGAGAACACAGATGGACCAGGGAAAGCAATTGATGCAAATCCTCAAGTCCTGGAAGTTGGTAATGCTGATGATGTTGGTGCAAATAAGGGGAAAGAGAAGAATTCTGATTCTCTCCCTATTGTGCCTAAGTTACCTTTCCCTCACCGGATGCAGAAAACTAAGGTTGATCAACAGCTTGGTAAGTTCTTGGCAATGGTCAAGAATCTTGAGGTAACGGTCCCTTTTACTGATTTAATATCTCAAGTTCCTGTTTATGCAAAATTTTTGAAAGAGATGATCACTAAGAAAAGGGATTATGGTGGTGTTGAGAGAGTCGCTCTAACTGAAGAGTGTAGTGCCATATTGCAAAATAAGTCTCCACCCAAACTTAAGGATCCGGGTAGTTTTTCCATCCCCTGTCATGTAGGTGCATTGTTCATTGATAAAGCATTATGTGATTTAGGTGCAAGTGTGTCTGTCATGCCCCTTTCTGTCTGTAATAGGTTGAATATGGGAAAACTAAAATGCACACAAATCACTTTGCAAATGGCAGATCGTTCTATAAAATATCCTTTAGGTATTTTGGAGGATGTTCCTGTCCGGGTGGGAAAATTCTACATTCCTGTTGATTTTGTGGTGCTAGATATGGAGGAGGATAGTCAAATCCCCATAATTTTGGGTAGGCCATTTTTATGTACTGCAGGTGCTGTTATTGATGTCAAGTCTGGGTCTCTTACTTTGAGTGTTGGTGATGATACTGTTACTTTTAATCTAACCAATGCTGTGAAGTCTCCTATGCTTGAGAATACTTGTTGCAGGATTGATATTGCAGAAGAGATTTCTCTAGACAACATTCCTAGAATGTTGTATGATGATCTATTGATGGCAACTCTCACCTTGGAAGCCCATAAAGGAGAAGGAGATTGTGAGATTGATTCCTTGATCTCGGATTTAGATGGAATTGAAGTTGAGAAGGTCGATGGTTTTGAGGTATTGGCAACTGTTTGCTCTATTTCCGAGCCACAGGTAACGAAGGTAGAACTAAAACCATTACCATCTCACCTTAAATATGCATTTCTTGATGATAATGAGGATTTCCTGTGATCGTTAATGCTGCACTCGACGATAGCCAGCTTTCTAAGCTTCTGACCGTGCTACGTATGCACAAAAAGGCAATCGGGTATAGCATTGACGATCTCAAGGGCATTAGTCCTGACTTTTGTATGCATAGAATTAACTTGGAAGCAGATCACCGCCCTCGCATACAGCCACAACGTCGTTTGAATCTTAATATGCAAGATGTGGTGAGAAAAGAGGTAGTGAAACTACTTGATGCGGGCATCATCTATCCCATTTCAGATTCTAAATGGGTGAGCCCGGTGCAAGTCGTGCCTAAGAAGGGGGGGACAACGGTCGTTCAGAATGATAAGGATGAGCTTATCCCCACTCGTGTTGTCACAGGTTGGCGTATGTGTATAGATTATAGAATGTTGAATACGTCCACCTTGAAGGATCACTTTCCCCTCCCCTTTATTGACCAGATGCTAGAAAGATTAGCAAAACACAACTTTTTCTGTTATTTGGATGGATATTCAGGTTTCTTTCAGATTCCCATTCACCCAGACGACCAGGAGAAGACGACGTCCACCTGTCCATATGGAACTTTTGCATACCGCAGAATGCCGTTTGGTTTGTACAACGCCCCTGCTACATTTCAAAGGTGTATGATGGCCATCTTTTCTGACTTCATCGAGGATATCATGGAGGTATTTATGGATGATTTTAGTGTTTATGGTTCTGACTTTGATGTATGTTTGCATAATCTTTCTAAAGTGCTTAAACGTTGTTCTGACGTGAATTTGGTATTGAACTGGGAAAAGTGCCACTTTATGGTCAATGAAGGAGTGGTACTTGGTCATCTTATTTCTGAGCGCGGCATCCAAGTTGATCGAGCAAAAATTGAGGTGATCGAGAAACTTCCCCCTCCCGTGAATGTCAAGGGAGTGAGGAGTTTTCTCGGTCATGCGGGTTTCTATCGCCGTTTCATAAAAGATTTTTCTAAAATTGCGAAACCCCTCACTCAATTACTGCTCAAGGATGCCACATTTGAGTTCACTGATGCTTGTTTGGAGTCTTTTGACAGGATAAAGAAAGCATTGATAACTGCTCCGATCATTCAGCCTTCGGATTGGGATTTGCCGTTCGAAATTATGTGTGATGCGAGTGATTATGCTGTTGGAGCAGTGCTTGGCCAAAGAAAGAACAAGGTGTTGCATGCCATCTATTATGCAAGCAAAACCTTGGACGGAGCTCAAATGAATTATGCTACTACTGAGAAAGAGCTCCTTGCGGTTGTTTATGCACTTGACAAATTTCAGACGTATCTTGTTGGTTCGAAAGTCATTATACACACTGATCATGCCGCTTTGAAGTATTTGTTGGCCAAGAAAGAGGCCAAACCAAGACTTATTCGATGGATTCTTCTTCTCCAGGAGTTTGATTTGGAGATTCGGGATAAGAAGGGTGCTGAGAATGTTGTTGCAGATCATCTCTCTCGGTTGAAATTTCAATCTAGCGCAGACGGGCCTGTCAATGATTCTTTTCCTGACGATCATCTATTCTCTGTGTCTACTCAATCCCCATGGTATGCGGACTTTGCGAACTATTGTGTTGGTGGCTCCCATCCTCCGGAATTGACATATCAACAACGTAAGAGATTCTACCATGATGCTAAGCGGTATTTTTGGGATGATCTACATTTGTATCGGAAGTGTGCCGATGGTATGTTTCGTAGGTGTGTAGCGGATTGGGATACCCACGGGGTTCTTAAGCATTGCCACAGTTTACCTTCTAGTGGCCATCTTGGTGCTATTCCGACCGCCCATCGAACTCTTCAAAGTGGTTTCCATTGGCCTTCTATATTCAAGGATGCTCGTTTCTTTTGCAATGCATGTGATGAATGTCAACGGACGGGCAATGTTTCGAAAAGGCAAGAGCTACCACAGACCGGAATTCTTGAAGTTGAGCCATTTGATGTATGGGGCATTGATTTTATGGGACCGTTCCCTTCTTCATGTGGGAATCGGTACATCTTGGTTGCCGTTGATTACGTTACAAAGTGGGTGGAAGCTATTGCATCGCCAACCAACGACTCTAACGTCGTAAAGAAGCTTTTCAAGAAAATCATCTTTCCGCGCTTTGGAGTCCCAAGGGTCGTGATTAGTGATGGGGGTTCCCATTTTCACCAAAGGACTTTTAAGGCTCTTCTGAAGAAGCACGGAGTTACTCAAAAGGTTGGCATGGCTTATCATCCTCAAACGAGTGGCCAAGTCGAAGTTTCTAATCGACAGATCAAGAGAATTCTCGAAAAAGTGGTCAACAAGTCTCGAAAAGATTGGTCGTTGAAGTTGGACGACACATTGTGGGCGTTGCGCACGGCCTACAAGACTCCGTTGGGGACAACTCCGTATAGGTTGGTGTATGGCAAAGCTTGTCATTTACCAGTTGAAATGGAATATCTCTCTACTTGGGCCGTCAAGGAGATCAATATGGATTTAGAAGCGGCCGGTGAAGCGAGACTTCTTCAATTGAATGAGCTGGATGAACTACGGTTTGAAGCTTACGAGAATCATAGGCTCTATAAGGAGCAAACGAAGAAGTTTCATGATAAGATAATTCAAAAACGGGAGTTCAACATCGGTGATAAGGTCTTGCTTTATAATTCGCGACTACGGCTTTTTCCAGGAAAGCTTAAGTCTAGATGGTCCGGACCTTTTACCATCACCGAAGTCAAGGAACATGGAGCTATTGAGGTTGCTAGTGAAAATGGCACCAAGTTTAAAGTGAACGGTCAACGTTTGAAGCTATACACTGAAGGGGCGTTTATTGGAAAATTGGAGACGATTTATCTCTCCGATCCACCCACCGACGCTTGACTATTGAGGTTTGGAGTCAAGCTAATGACTTAAAACGAGCGCTTATCAGGAGGCAACCCGATTTCTAACTCTTTTTCTTTTCAATTTTTTCATTTAATTCTATTTTTAATCTAATTTATTTTATTTATTTGGTTATTTTATTGAAAAAAAAAAAGTATATAAACAACAAAAGAACAAAAATATTTTATTTTTGAGTTCACCTGAATTCATTTATTTATTTATTTATTTTCGTATTTTTATTTTCAATTTTTTTTAGATTAGTTTTTCGTTCTTCGTATTTATTCATTTACTTTTGCGTGTTTTAATTTTACTAACGATTCTAATTTTTGAGTTAGTGGTGTTTGAATTTTTTTTTAGGATGTGTAGGTGCACGATCAAGCTATTCCGAGAAATTTTAATGCATCGACAAGCCGCAAATGGATCTACGAGCATCGAATTCGTTGCGCACCATGAGCATCTCAGCGCCAGCAGCACTCTTCGCTGGTTGATCTTGCGCAGCACTCGCACCAGCACCAGTACGCGCAGCTCCAGCGAGCGCTGGCTCGACCACAGCGAGGGATCTCGCGCAGCTCCAGCGAGCGATGGGTCGAGCACAGCGAGGGGTCTCGCGCAACGCCCATGCCTGCCAGCCCGCCTCGCCCTTCGCAATCCCTTCGCTCACTACCAGCGAGCGCTGGCTCGACACCAGCGATCGATCTCGCGCAGTACCAGCGAGCGCTGGCTCGACGCCAGCGAGAGAGCTCGCGCAGCCCGCCCTGCAAGCTTGATGCTCTTCGTCGCTGCGCCAGCCTTCCATCCCACCTCTCGCCCAATGCCGCGCCACTTCTTTGCTCGCAGGTCCCAGCGAGCGCTGGCTCGGCACCAGCGATCGATCTCGCGCGATGCTTCATCGCCCCTCGCCTACAAGCAGCCCACCCCCCCACCTCCTTTCACCCTCTTGCCTCACGCAAACACCCCACCTCTCTCTCACCAACACTCTCCAACACCATCACTCACCATCACCCTACCTACCACCACCACAACAAACCAACGCCGCCGGCGACCACCCCTGTTGTCGGCGCCGCCCTAGCCCAGCCACCCACCCTCAGCAATCCTTCACCTTTTTCCCCACTTTAACACCATAAACCCTAGACTTAATCAATTTGGGTTTTTTTTGTTTCTCATAATTAGAGCTCAAATTGGTTGAATTGTGAACTTCATAAGGGTCAAAGGAGGAGATTTACATCAATTTCTTGCTCTATTCGTCACCAAATTGGTAGTAAGATTCGAATTACTCCCTCTATTTTACACTTTGACATTATTCAAGAATTTCTATGCTTATGGTTAAATTGAATTACATGAATTACTTGATTGTCAATTGAAATTGATTGAGGGACAAATTGTTTCATTGTGAATTCTGGTTTCATTGATTTTATTGTTGCTTGGAGTACCGGAGTTTTGATTTACTTGGATTATTAGCATTGTTGATTGTGGTGACACTTATCACAGATTTCATACACCATGACACCACCAAGACGCTCAAATCCTAAGCGTAATGCCACTAAACCAACTGCACCCAAACCTGCCACATTGAAAAAGCCACCCACCCCAAAACACCCACCATCAAAAGTCACCACACCCATATTACCACCACCCTTACAATCCCCCACACCCATAATACCATCACCACCACCACATCTAAATCCTGAGCTTCGCCAACAATCTTTGCTAGCCGCCTTGCACAAAAGACCGGTCCGTTCTACACTTTTCTACTCCATAGATGCGGCTACCAAATTGGGACTTCATTCTAGTATTGACGAACTTCTTTCTGATTCGTCTTGGGAGAAATTTCTTGGTATTACTGAACTTACTTTTGCAGATTGGACTTATGAATTCCTAGCTTCCTTTGAGTTTAAAGGAGAGCCCTCAAAGATGTATTTTAAACTTGGTGGTGTAGCTCGCAAATTGACTGTCGATGAGGTAAATGATATATTTGGATGGGAGAAAGGATGCTTAATTGATTCATACGGGTTCAACACCTTCTTGGATGACAAGATAGGCGAGGATGGTACACCTTGTGATCTCTCCCACTTTTGGTTTCGAATAACTGGAAAAAAGGATTGGAATCCCGACCATAGTAAGTGTGGCTCGATCATCAATCCTTCCCTCAGATTACTCCATCGGGTGATTAAGAGTGTCTTCTACCCTAAAAAAGAGATGAATCAAGTCACCTCATCTGACCTCAGACACTTATTGGCTTTCACTATTGAAAGGACCCCGGACTTTCCTACGATTGATTATGGTTCTTTCTTGGTCTCAGCTTTTCATACTGCTCGCAACAGAGATGTTGGAGATATCCATTGTGGCGGTTTTATCACTAGTATTGCCAAGCATTTTGGGTTGTCAACTGAGGGCAAGAAGCCGGTTTCATCGAAAAACTATTTGCTTGATATTAAGGCATTGGGTCGTTTTGGTTGGCTCAAGGAGACAGGAGATCGTTATATTTGGAACGTGAAACGAGGGGGACACCGCCTGGCCGACTCCCCTTATGCCTATCTCCCGTGTTCTCGAGCGGATCTCACTACCTTGGGATGTTTGACATTCTCACCTGACTTTCGACGATCGGGGAGCCGGACGGCAGACTCCGCGCGTCCACCCCCCGGACCCTCAGTGAGTCCTCCTGCGTCTCCCATTGTTGCTACCCTCGAGGGTCCGACATCACCTACTCCTATTACTGGCTCTGCACCACTTGAGCACCAGCTGGGAGCCTTTGTTTCGCTTTGCGAAACTTTCCATACTGCTGTCTTTGAGCGTCTCTCTGCTCTTGACGACCAGGTTGCCTCTTTGCGACAGGATGTTTTCACCATTCTTGGACGGCTTCCAGCTCCTGCCCCGACTCTTGCTGAGTGAGTCGTTCCTTTTCTCTTTCCCTTGCATTACTATGTATTGTCGCAGTGGGGTCACTACATCATTCTAGCTTGGGGGAGGGATATCCTATCCTTTATTGCTTTCTTAGTGTACTTTTTATCGCTTTCATAGGTGTTGTACGCTTTGTACCATCCATTAGGGGTGGGAGTTTACGTGCAACGAAAAAAATGTACTGCTTTCCTAGTATTATTGATTAGTTTAGTTGTCTTTCTTTACTTGCATTACATTCATATTTCCTTATACCCTGCATAGTGAATTTGACTTTCAAACCATGTTCAGACTCTTTTTGACTCTTTGGAGCTTCTCTTGAACTTAGCTATGATTCTGAAATTCAGTCGGTTGTGCTATACATTGATAACTGCTTGGCATTGTGTGAACCAATTGAATGGTATGCGGTAAGATGTTGGTCTCGTATCAAGAATAGCTAGCCAATTATCTTGTAGGTCATCTTACTATGTGTTTGTGTGATTGATGTGACTTGTTATCGTATGATTTTGGCTTGAGATTCACTAGTAGTTTAGTTGCAACTCACGCATGCCGCGTATGACAGAGGCCATTCTCTTAGGAAGCCTTCAGACGAATTTAGAAACATCAGTTCCTGCCTTTCATACCCATGTTGTAGCCTTGTCCGTTTATTCTTTTTACTCCACAAAATTGAGCCCTATTAGCCCCGTTGGTTACTTATCCCGAGTCTAGCTTGGGGGAGCTTCGGTGTTCGTAATGGTTTCGTCGATGTTGATTGATTGGCACACTAAGCCAATAGTTCGTGGTTCGAGGCTATGTTTGGATTTGTGGTTCGGAAATGGTGTATATTATTGTTGGCACCCAAGCTTGTAACAGTTAGAATTAGATTTATCTATGTACTTTCGATTTCATTCTTTAGTTTCATTTTCAAAAAAAAAAAAAAAAAGAGAAAAAAAAAAAAAAAAGGAAAATATATATATATATATATATATATATATATATATATATATATATATATATATATATATATATATATATATATATATATATATATATATATATATATATATAGAAAAATCAAAGAAAAATCAAAAATACGTTTTTCGTTTTTGTATATAGTTTGAAGGCAGGGAAAGGGGATTGAACAAAGATCATTCACATTATATTATGTTTTTCCCCTTGGTCATATATAACTTGGTTGATTGTTCGGGTTTCATGGTTCGACGGAGTTGGATTTTCGGCATTATCACGCCGACGCATATAGTTCACATTTGCTCCCCAAGTTGGACCTTACTCTAACTTTTTCCCAAATTATATCCTACCCTTCCTTTCCACCTAGCCCCGTTACAAGCTTACTATAAAGACCTCTTGATCGGCATGTTTGTTTTGTGAATAAGCGAAAATTGTTTCTTGCTATTGTCATCTTACCCCGCGTTGCATCATATATTCATATTCTACAAAGTATGCGGCGAAGACTAGCTTGATTGAGAACGGTTTGTGGCTAAGCTTGGTTGTTTCAATTGTGGATCATGATGCTTTGTGGTTCTATTTGTATCCGAGCTAAATTTCTGTCTTAATAACTTTGTTTGATTGTTTGCCCGAGAGTTGAGTAGGTTTGTTCAGGTTCAATGAAAGTCATGTGCGTCTCATTTCTCTGTTTTCGGTCTAGTGTTGCTTGGGGACAAGCAACAGTTTAGCTTGGGGGAATTTGATGAATCATATTTATATAGGGTATTCTAGGCTCATTTAGGTTGCATTTCTAGGCATTCGTCTCATTTTAGTTGCATTTAGAGTCATAATTGCATAAGTCGTCGTTATTGTACTCTATTACGCTCCGTTTGTGTTTTCTTTGATATTTCAGGTGATTTTACAATCATTTGGGTGCTTTCGGAGTGTTTGGAGGTGGAACGAATGATCACCGGATGGTTTGAGTCGGAGACGAAGTGTTTGATCGGAGAATTGAGTTTTCCGGGGATAATTAACTCGATGTATCGCTTGTGCATAGCTCGCAAGATCCCTCGTTGGCTCGCAAGATCCCTCGTTGGCTCGCAAGACATTTATCGTAGGCTCGCTACATCTATCGTCGTGCCTCATCGCTTCATGGTTGCTTGCTTCACTAGGCCAGCGAGGGATGGCTCGCTAGCTCCCTCGCTGCCTCGTTGCTCGTCGCCTTGGCCTGCTATGCATCTCACTAGGCCAGCGAGGGATGGCTCGCTAGCTCCCTCGCTGCCTCGTTGCTCGTCGTCTTGTCTTGCTGCACTTCACTAGGCCAGCGAGGGATGGCTCGCTAGCTCCCTCGCTGCCTATAGCTTCGTCGTCTTGTCTTGCTGCACTTCACTAGGCCAGCGAGGGATGGCTCGCTAGCTCCCTCGCTGCCTATAGCTTCGTCGCTTAGCTTGCTACACACACGCGCAGGGCAGCGAGGGATGGCTCGCTAGCTCCCTCGCTGCTCTACCTTCTTGCTAGTCGCTCATCATGATGCCAGCGAGGGATGGTGCGCGAGATCCCTCGCTGCCCATGCCTCGCCATCTATCTTCCCGTGTGTGCGGCTCGTGCTCGGGTTTGGCTGCCACATCATCGCTCCATCGACCAATCATCGACGACTTTTATTTTTTATTTTCATATTTATTTATTTATTTTATTTTAGAAAATAGGAGCATATACTCAAGGGAACTAATTTATTTCCCTCATATTATTATTTCCTGAGAATTCTTTTAAACGCTCAGTTTTATTTCTCTCTCTACACATTATTGAGCCCTAGTTCATTCCATTCAATTAATCAATATAGAGGTATTTTTCATAATTTCTTTTGCTTTAATTTATTATTATTGTTTTCGTTCCTTAGTTTAATTTTTCCTTTGATTATGAAATTCATGTTTATTATTTCTATCATGTTTATTAATTCAATTATGAGCGAGTAGTCGTACTCTAGGGCTAAGTAAGGGAAGCCATGTTTATACCATGATTATTATGCATAAAGTTCGTTAATTTATAGATTATTGCTTGAGTATTCCGATTGATTTGTTTTAATTGTTGATTCATGTTATCGCCCAGTTTCATGAATTGATTATCTAGCTAATAGGAATTAGAATCGAAAGATCGTATTTTTAGAGGCTTAGTGCAATCGGCAATTCTTATTATGTTAGCGACCGTACTGCATATGTTGAATTGAAAGTGTTAAGACGCGACCGTAGGATTAACATGTACTTTAATTACTCGGCTTAGTTTATTCATTTATGGATTGATTTGTGTTCTTGGATTGGTATAAGCATGGTGAACCGAACAGACGCCCTAGACCTTTTAATTCATTGATAAGTTCACATTTACATTATTGCTTTAGCTTCATTAGTTAATAATATCCAAAATCAACTTTCGTTATTGAAATAGTTCGTATAATTGGGCAAAAACTAATAGAACTTGTCTCCCTGTGGGATCGACCCGTATTTGCTAAGTATCTGCTAACAACAGACAACGTGCACTTGCGGTATCACTTTTTAACTCATCAGTCATACTACTAAGAAAAAGGCCCAAATCACCACAACAATTCATAACAACAAAAGTAGCACAAGAGAAGGAGAATCATGTCATGGTTCTACTAGGGGTCACCCAACCCCTAGGCCTAAGGAAACTACTCACACATGCATGGTAGAGCTCAAACCTAAAAGATCTAAGCAAACCATACATGTTAACATAACTTTCTATTTTGGATAAAGAAACTCAACCTAAAAGATTAATTTGGGGATGAACACCAAGGACAAATTGGGTAAAGAAACTTAACCACAAATAATGAAGTAAATTTCAATTCATTACAACTAAAGCTAATGCATAAAAGCTATAAAGAAACTAAACAAAAGAAACTACTAGAATTGAAGGAGGAGATCTAGATCCAAGAATTCAGAAATATAAAGACAAACTAAGTAATTAAGAACTAATATAGAAAGCAATAAAATGGTGAGAGTGTGTAAACCCCAAAGGAAAATAAGCATACAGAGAATTGGTCTAATACACACTCCATACATGTCAACTAAATCGTAGCCTTCTATTCATACTAAGAGGAACATGTGCCCAAATGCTATGGTTGCCGTCAGATGTTGCACGGGGTTCATCAGGTCTTGCACGGGTCGTGCAATAGTTGCACGACCGCAACTGCCAATTTTCACGAGCTACTGCCTGCACGACCTTGGGAAAGCTGCATTGTCCGTGCAGTGGCATGCGATGTACTGCTTTCCTTAAAAACTTCAAGACTCCATTTCTAGTCCTCGAAAAAGGGCGTGTGATCAGTCTTTGAAAAGGTATTGAGATAGGCTATCACCTCCAACTAGAATCCCGTTAATAGGTTGAGTTGATAAGAATTAATGGGCAGTTAAAGTTGACCATTGTGAAAGTGCTCTCCCGAATCCTTTCGCAACGAATACAAACTATCTGGGGCATTTCCCCTTTGCATAAATATTCCCTTGACCCATGTAATTGACCTTGTGCAAGCCTTCTATCTAGCTCCTCATTCATGTAACTCCTTTGAATATGGTGATGAGAGGGAAGCAACGAAACCTTAGGGCTATGCTCGTTCCTCATGGATGTGGTTGTTCTCTCTTTTGGATTAGCAGGACTCCTTATTCCAATGCGTTGCTTTGACTTGACCTGAAAATAGGGAGAGAAGATCTCTCCAAAGAAAACAAGCACAGAAAGGCAAAAGAATGTGATTTGATCTAAATGCAACTATATGCAACTAAACTACGCTAAAATATATACACAAAAAGATATCATAATTGGCTCCTAAAAATGTGCTAATTGCAAGCATATATTTAGGAGGGGATAACATTATTATAAAGATAAAAATGTATTTTCGTGTTAAAAATGCATGCAATTTTAACATACGCGAGAATTAATTTTTCATTTAAAAAAAGTTTGATTTGTTGCGAAAAATCGAGTAGACCTACGCCGTATTGTACCCAACTTATTTTTTGCCACCCACTGAAAAAAGACACAGAAAATAACATAAAATACGAGAGTAAAATATAATAATAATAAAACCTTTCATTTTTCTTGTCTATCTTTTGACCGTAGACCATCACCAACATTGAATCGAATATTTATCTATTTTTAAATTCTCCCAACCCAACCTACGTCACATCTCTCCTTCTCCTTCTCCTTCTCCTTCTTATACCATTCTCTTTCTCACTCTCTTCCCCTCTCTCTCTCTCTTATTTTTCCAACCATTTTTTTTCCTCATTTGTTATTACAAAAATATTAAGAAATCTGAAGTAACATAGTACGGAGTACTCTGCAATGGGCAAGGACGAATTATACATGAGTGTACCAAGTTTTTTCAGGTGTCCAATCTCACTGGATGTGATGAAATCTCCTGTGAGTCTGTGTACTGGTGTTACTTACGATCGCACCAGCATCCAACGCTGGCTTGACACCGGCAACAACACGTGTCCTGCTACTATGCAGGTTTTACAGACCAAGGATGTTGTCCCTAATCATACCCTTCAACGCCTCATTCAGATCTGGTCCAACAACAACAACCACCACCCTTCTCACTCTCTCTCCTCCTCCTCCTCCTCCTCCTCCAAATTCCATTCTCTCTCCTCTGCTCTCGTCTCGGGTTTGATCAAACAGTTGATCGCAAAAGAGAAGGAAATGGGAAATGATGATGCAATTGATAGTATTTTGTTTCAGAATGTTGTCAGTATTCTGTTTTTCGCCTCCGAATCGTCAGAGAATCGTAGAAATTTGGCGTCTGATAAACAATTTGTTGATTACTTGATCCGAATTGTATCATCGGGAAGTCCGGATCTGAACCCTGACTTCCTCGAGACCGTGGTTAAGATACTCCATCTTATCATTGCCGTGACCGCGGTGAATGACGGTGGTGGTCACGGCAATGACAAAAGGAGTACCAGCAGCTGCGACCTGGTTTCGGCCCTGGCCCGGATCGTTAAATCCGGCCGTCCAAGTTCCAGGGTCGCAGCTGCTGGTGTACTTGAGACATTCTCTCAAGACGTCGAAACGAAGAAACTCGTGTTCGACCACCGAGAATTTGGGGTGGAGCTCTTAAAAATCCTTAAACAAGGGGAGTTTGAAGAAGAGATGGAGAAACATGCAGTGTTATCCTGCCTGATTTCCCTCTCCTCCCCTCGGCGCAACAGACAGAAGTTGGTCCGGGCGGGAGGAGTAAAAACCGTTAGCGAGATGATTTCCTCAAATGGTAACGGTAACGGTAACAGTAACAATACCGTTGAGCTCCTTTTCACCCTGCTAGGAATGCTAGCAGGGTGCACGGAGGGTCGAGCTGCTATCAGTGATGATCCGAATTGCGTACCAATGATAATCAACAAGTTGATGAAGGTTTCGAAAACGGTGAATGAGCATGGTGTTGCATTACTATGGAGTTTGTGTTACTTGTTTAGAGATCAGAGAGTTAAGGAAGCTGTTGTGAAAAGTAATGGTGGGTTAACAAAGATATTATTGTTGATGCAGAGTGATTGCTCCCCTGCTGCCAAGAAGATGTGCTGTGATTTGCTTAGGATTTTCAGGGTTAATTCCAAGTCTTGCCTCTCTAGTTATGATACTAAAACTACCCATATTATGCCATGTTAATCTTGGGGGGTTTTTTAATTAATTCATTTTGGGTGAAGAAAATAGTTCAGGGATGAGAAATATCAATATACGAAGTACAAGATTTTTGTAAATGATTAAAGGAAACAAAGAGTAAGAAGAATTTTTTGGCAAATTTGAAACTAGCTATGAAAAGATGAACACTTAATCTTACCCATATTATATTATCCCATGCTAAATTGTCAATTAATATATGTTGGGTTAAATTTTTTGATGGGTTAGATTTCATGTGGCCAATCTAATTTTCCTGATTTTAAGTGTATTTTTTAAAATAACAAGAACTTTCGAGTAGGGTGGATTTTAAACTATACGATCATCATATAAGACTAGTGCATTAATTTCATGTGGCCAATCTAATTTTTCGAGTCTGGAGTGTGTGTTTAAAATAACAAGACATTTCGAGTCAGGTGGGTTTTAGACAAGTATGGATCATCATACAAGATTAGTGCATTAATAGACAATTTTTAAGTGAGTATATGAGATTTATGAACGTTATGGAGTAGTTCCATAAATGTCTAATGTTTAATCTGAAAAAAATATCTTATAGTAACTTTTTATTTTTTATTTTGGAAATAAAATTATTGCTAATTTAACAAGATAACATAAGACACTTTTAAGTGATTTGTTTGGGTAAAGAATTGGTTTAAAGATAAAACACAGTCCATAGAATGAATTATGATTAGGGATAGACAATGTACTAAAGGGATATGCCAAATTGCCAATGAGTTTTACCACACATATTTGCATCTTGTAGCGTAAGCGTTTACCAAATATACCAAGAACAGGAATATTAGGCATATCATACGTTATGGAGTGTGCACTTAGATGCTTTGTTCCACCCTTTTCGATCTATTGCTCTTTTTGAATTATTTTTTTTTGGGTTGAGTGAGGTTAGTACATCTTTTGTTTGTTGTGGTGTCGTCCATTTATTTGGAAAACATTTTTTATGAGCTTTCATGCATTTCAATTCAACACTAATAAGAATAAACATTTTAATTGAAGAACTTATCTTGTTTGTGTATGCATTTTTGAACATTTCATTATTTATAATGAAATTAACACAACTGTGGTGCAGAGTATGTATGATATTATGATCTACTCCGTAAAACTTAAGTAGAACTAAGTCGTGATGGTTCGAGATATAGAGATAACAAGTGTATATGGGTAGAAAATCAACACTCATAATCAATCGGTAATTACCTCTACGTCTCTACCAGTAATGATTTAGGTTCTATAATTAAAGCAACAAAAAGTGAAATGTTTAACATTTTCATGAGCTTTCATACATTTCAATTCAGGATCAATGAGGTCAATCGATTTAATTATATATAAGGTATTATATCTAAAACCTTTAATAAGACTAAATGATGATGATCGTGATATCAAGATCGAAAGCGTGTTTCATCTGAAGTCAGTGCATCGTTTTTTTTCTTCCCCTTGTGTAACAAACTAACAATGTGAGTGAGGTTGACACATCTTTGTTTGTTGTGGTGTCAATGTGTCATCTACTAACTTAAAACCGTTTTTACTGAATTTTTATGCATTTCAATTTACAAGCATTTTTCCAACTTTAAATGCATAATTTCTTCAACAAATCAAACATTTCAATAGAAGAACTTATTTTGTTCACATATGATGGTAAGAATGTTTAAAATTATCTTTTTATGCCACATCCGTAAAACAAAAATAAACATACAATATAAATATAAAATAAGACTAAACCAAGATGGTTAGAGCGGGTTGTGAATCAAACTCGGCCCAAAATCAATTGGGGCCAATTTTGATCAACTATATCGCTCTACGGCTGTATGTCTATGTCAAATTGTCAATGCTTTGAATTAATTGTAGACAAATGAACGAAAAGTGTAGAAATGAAAGAGTCGATCCCAAAACAAGGATCCGGAATTCCTGAAAAATACTCCGTAGACCGTAGTTGCTTGCTTTGCTGACTGAATTCTTGATTGTTTCCTCCATCTTAAATTAAAAAATAACAAAGAAAAAATAAAAAAGAAAAAGACGGGAATCTAGGTTGATAAAGAAATGAAGGACAGAGGTCAAGAGTTTGACTGTGGTATTTTCCTATGATACACAAAACCACTTGTAAGCTGGAAAGTTTGAGCATGCGTAAAGATCAAACATCAAGCATCCCTTTGCTAAGACTTGCACCCCCCAAATTAACAAATTGTATTACACGTACACACTTTAATATTTTAGATTTTCATAAAAGTTAATAACTCAGTGTTTTTTAATGGAATTTTTTGCGATTACGGAATACCACATTAAAAAGTTCCATCTTTGAAAATTATCATCTTACTACTTCTATTTTAAAATGATCTTACATTTTCAGTTATGATTTTTTAAAAATTACCATCTTATAAAGCTACTTCTTTAAACTTATCACCTTATAAAATTTAATTTATTTAAAAATTACCGTCTTATACAATCACAAACCTTCAAAGTTATCACCACTCACGGAAACTGTTAAGTTTTTCGTTAGTAGGGCCCATTTATTCGTTTTCTTTTGTTTTCCATCCATTTTTTCCACGATTCTTCCCCTTCCTTCTTGTTCATCTTTCACCCAAATTCAATCCTTAATTTTAAGACTAGAAAATGGTTTTGGGATTCTTATTAAATTGAATTTTCTTATTTCTTCTCAATAATCTCGACTCACTCAATATAACAAAAGGTCCTGCCTGAACCATCTGCTATTGCGTGCCTCAAGCACCTACAGTTGACAACCTGCATATTTTGTACAAGTATAAATCACAACGTATGGATAACTAATTTCATATAGTACTTAGAAATCGATTAGTTAACTTATTTTATTAAAGGTCTAATAGTGGTGGTAGTAGTATTATTATTTACCCTAATCGCATAAAATGTCCACACTCGACCTCTTTCTCGATAGTGGCACCTTTAGTGCGCTTTCTTTTCGATTTAGATTCAAAGTTGTAAGATGACTTCAAGAGGTTAGTGTTTTTAACAGACATACTTCTTGGTGAAATCCTATGTTTTCTCTCTTAAGCTTCTCCTCGAGAAAGGAAAAGAGTTATACACATTTAATGTGGTTACATATGGGAAGAAATTCATAGAACAGAAATACAAGTGCGCTTTGGTAAGACACAATTTCATTAGTCGAAGTTGCACACAATTACAAAGAAAGACTCTCGTAAGAACACTTTACTCGGTAAGAACACTTCTTACGGTAAGAACACTCTCTAGACCGTAGGATGAAAACAAATATAACCGCCCAAATTTGATAGGATAGTAAGGGCATATTCGTAATTCCATCTGCAGACTACCCCTTCTTCTTCCTCGTCGGCATTCTCTCTCTCTCTCTCTCTCCATTTCTCACAACTTTCTCTCTCTTCTCTCTTCAATTGCTAGTGATTTTTGCCCAAAATTTGTCCCGCGATTGCTGCTCGTAGCCACCAGCAACATCCGTCGACATCCGGCCATTGCCTCTCGCCTCTCGCCGCCGCCGGTCGCAGCAATTCAATCGCCGCCGGTCGCAACAATTCAATCGCCGCCACTGCTCGCGGTGGTTCCTTCTCGCGGTGGTCACTTCTCGTCGTCGCTCGCCGCTCGAACAAATTCGCCGGTCAAATCGAACCAGAAATCCAGCAATTTCAATCAGCAATTTCAATCCAGCAAGTCTCATTTCTCGATTTCTCAATTCAAAATCAATTTTAATCGGCAATTTTCAATCGATTTCTCAATTGATTTTTTAATCGATTCTTCGAAATCAAAACATATGAGAACCTGCAAATCAAACTAGTCAACACACACTATATATATATAGTGTGTGTTGACTAGTTTCTCATGTTCTAAATTTAGAACATGGTTGAATAAGTTTAGATCATGTTTGAATAAATTTAGAACATGGTTGAACAAATTTAGAACATCGTTGAATAAATTTAGAACATACTTGAATAAATTTAGAAAATGAGTTTAAAAATTTAGAACATGGTTGAAAAAAAATTAAAACATGCTTGAATAAATTTAGAAGATGATTGAACAAATTTAGAACATCGTTGAATAAATTTAGAACATGGTTGAATAAATTTAGAACATGAACTTGAAATTTTAAAACATGGTTGAACAAATTTAGAACATGGAGAGTGTAAAAGTGTTCTTACATAAGGTGGTGTTTTTACCGGTTCTCTCCCCTATATACATATTAGTCTTATATGCACGCGATGCGTGCGAAATTATTAAAAACCTTAAAATTGTATTGTTACAACTAATGTATCATAACGAAAAATCAAGATTTCAATATAGCTTTTCGGCTCTTCTTTTCACTTCTGCTTTGTTTTGACCTATCGCTAGCATCAAGTACCCCTACAAATAAACAAAGAAAAGTCATGAGCATCAAGGAGTGATGAAACGGATTAGATTCAAGAAAGGTACTCTTCTCGGAAATTTGAAGTTTAAAAGATCTTTTTTGGCAAATTGCCATTATCATATCATTATCTTTTCTTAAGATCAATTTAGTGAACTCTACGCAAATATGATAATATGTTGTTAATCCCAGGTGGAATTGGGATAACACCAATGTTAAGCATACTGCAGGAAATTGCATGTGCAAAAAGTGACTTCAGAAACAGATCCCCTTCACAAATACAACTCATTTATGTTGTTAAAAACTCCCAAGACAATTCACTTTTGAATCCGATTTCTCATCTACTCTTAAATCAAAACTCATTTCTGGCTTCTGAAGCCGAAAGTCTTTGTGACCTAAGAAAAAAAAGGGTAGTTCAACCCTAAGAGAAGTACCGAGTTCACTGCCAATAGCGCGGACTTGTTCTCGTTGACATGAAGGAATCAAAGTATTTCACCTTAGGAAGAGGAAATAATATATAATCCTATTTTGATTGGTGCCATCATTGGTTTTTCCTCAACTATCTTCCTTCTATCAAATCAAAATCTGGAACTCAAATCAAATTATTGATTTTTCCTCAACATTATGTCCACAGCCAAGCCCTCTCAGATTTTTCCTCGAGTCTATCTATCCGCTCAACAAGATCCCAATCAATCAGTGTTCTTAAAGAAAAAACTTTAGCTACAATCCCATGCTACTCATTCAATTTCCCTAACAATCATCCAAATAAGCAACTATACCTCAAAGTTTCAGCATTAACATAATTCACCACATTATTAACCATCAAATTAATTGCACATATTAACCATCAATTTTAGATAATCTAATCGAAATTCTCCATTATGCCCATAAAACCCAACAATTTAAATCAATTAACTGCACATTACTAATTAACCATCAAATTTATAGACATTGTCAAAATAAAATAATTCGTATAAAAAATCGAAGCTAAAAAAAAAAGTGCCAATTGCAGAACAAATTAAAATTTCAAAAAAGGAGCAAAAGTAGTATTACCATCATGCAAGAAGAATTCGACGGAAGGCTGACCACAGAGGTAAAAAATCTTCCCAATCTCCAAGCTCTTTTCTTGTTCCATCATCACTTTTTCTACATTTTGTAATCACCCAAACACGACTTTAATTTCTAAAACAAAGCTGAAAAATTAAAGCTTAATCAATTAGTAGAGAAATATGTACCATCGTGGTTCGAAGAAACGACGTCGTTTTGGAGAAAATACAGAGGAGTGAGGATTTAACAATGGAGGAGAAATCAAAAGCTTAGGTGACAGATTTACAGGGGAAGAGATTAGGGTTTGATAAAATAACAAAACAAAAAATCAAAACAAAAACCCTAGGAGAGAGAAAGGTACCTTGAGGAACATCATCGGTGTGGTAAAGGCTCTTGTGGAGCTCGAGCACTTGCAACAACCAAATCTGCCCATTTTTACGCCACAATGTAATCTTCTTATCATCTCCAGCACTTGCAACAACCAAATCTGCCCAAACCCAGAAAATCAAATTCAAAATCAAATCAGCTTTTAATTAAAATACTTCAGAAATAAATAAATTGGGGGAAAACTAACTTGTATGATTGAGTCCCCTCTATCTGGCTTTTCTCGATCGGCGTACATGCATATTCAAGCAGCAATCCCATGACTCCGCGCAAGTTGAGCCGCCATTGCTGCCGCCGCCAAGGAGCTTGAAGTGGAGGTTTACGGTGGAGTTTTAGGAGATGCCGGAAGAGCCGACGGTGGTGGATTCTCCTAAACTTTTTCCATTAAACAAAAAGAATCCGATCTCAGAGGTAGAGAGGAGAAGGTTTTGAGGAGAGAGACTGAGAGAGATCGAGGGTTTTCTTTTTTTGAAGGAAGAGGGTTTTCTGAAGAGAGAGAAGGTTTTGGGGGTTTTCTGAAGAGAGAGAGAAGGTTTTGGGGGTTAGGATAGCCGTTTCTTCTCCTTTCCTTTTTAAATAATTTGTTATTAAATTAGGGGCTTACTAGTTACCGCCCCATATTACTCAAAGCCGCCCCATTCATTTACCCATATACCCTCCTATATTTACCCTTACTTTTCAACAATTACCATCCTCATTTACCTTTTACTTTCCCACCCCAATCTTGACCACCACCACCGGATATCACCGTCGCCGGAAACCACCGCCGGCTGCCACCGCCGGCAACCACCGCCGACTGCCACCGCCGGAAACCACCGCCGGAGAACTACTCCGGCCACTGCCTGCCAACACCGCCATCATCAGTGGCCGATTCATCGCAAGAGGTAATTTTTTTTTTTGTTCGGAATTTTTTTTAGGAGCTTATGAATTTCTAGCTTGCACCATGGTACATGCTTATGAATTTCTAGCTTGCACCATGGTACAGACTTATGAATTTCTAGCTTGCACCATGGTATAGGCTTATGAATTTTAAGCTTGTACCATGGTGCAAGCTAGAAATTCATAAGCCTATACCATGGTTGGAGCTCAAAATTCATAAGTCTCTATTTATTTTTTCCGATAACATTAAATCAAATGCAAAAATCAAAAACGTAAATAATATAGACTTATGAATTTCTAGCTTGCACCATGGTACAGGCTTATGAATTTCTAGCTTGCACCATGGTACAAGCTTAAAATTCATAATCCTATACCATGGTGCAAGCTAGAAATTCATAAGTCTGTACCATGGTGCAAGCTAGAAATTCATAAGCCTGTACCATGGTGCAAGCTAGAAATTCATAAGTTCCTAAAAAAAATTCCGAACAAAAAAAAAATTACCTCTTGCGATGAATCGGCCATTGGTGATGGCGGTGTTGGCAGGCAGTGGCCGAAGTAGTTTTCCGGCGGTGGCAGTCGGCGGTGGTTGCCGGCGGTGGCAGCCGGCGGTGGTTCCCGGCGTTGGTTTCCGGCGACAGTGATATCCGGTGGTGGTGGTCAAGATTGGGGTGGGAAAGTAAAAGGTAAATGGGGATGGTAATTGTTGAAAAGGGAGGGTAAATATAGGAGGGTATATGGGTAAATGAATGGGGCGGCTTTTAGCGCTCCACTTAAATTATTAACTATTAAACGGGGGAGGGTATTATTGTCTTTTTGCAAGTGGACACGAAAATTCAAGTTACTAAAATGCTCTCAGGAGCTGGCTTATATAATAGAGATTTTTAGAATTTTTAGATATTTACAGTAGATATTTTTAGATATTTACATATTTCCATAAAAATTATGTCAAAGCCTAAATATAAATAATAAAAGATGGAATTTTTTTTACTTTTTGCAATTACCACCTTAATTTTTTTTCCAGTATATATATACTTTTTTTATTTTTTTTCAAAGTTGAAAATTTTTAAGGTGGTAATTGCAAATAAAAAAATTCCATCTTTTATTATTTATATTTAGCCTTTGACATAATTTTCATGGAAATATGTAAATATCTTCTGTAAATATCTAAAAATATGTATGATAATTTTTTCCACTTTCTTTTGGATCCTAGGTTGGTTTATTGATTCATAAGACTAAAATTCATAAATTTGAACATGACACCACTTAATAGAATAATAGTCCTACAAAAGTTCAATGCGAATGTTATACTCTGTAGTTGTTATCTTACTTATCTACACCAAAGAAAGAGATGTGCTCCTAACTAACAAACACACAAACAAGTGAACAACCTAACTTGCTGAAAGGGAGGGGTGAAATGTGTTCAAACTTCGTTTTTTTAAAAAACGAGATATTGTAAAAATAATAATTGAAAGTGTATATATATTTCAAATACCAAGTGTATCAACCAAAGACATTATAAATTTAAGGCCATTTTTGTGTAAGACTCTCTTACCGAAAAGACCGCTTTGATTGCTTAACTAGTTGGTTCTATTGGTTAACTAATTGATTCCACTGCTTAACTAATTAGTTCCATTGCTTAACTAATTGGTTCCATTGCTTAACTTATTGGTTTTATTTGTGTAACTAATTAGTTTATGTGCTAACTAATTAGTTAAGTAATAGAACCAATTAGTTAAGAAATTGAACCAATTAGTTAAGCATTAGAACCAATTAGCTAAGCAATCAAAGCGGTCTTTTCGGAACCAACTAAATTGGTTCGATTGCTTAACTAATTGGTTCTATTGCTTAACTAATTGGTTTCATTTGTGTAACTAATTAGTTTCCGTGCTAACTAATTAGTTCCATTGTTAACTTATATGACACCAATGCGGTCTTTTGTGTAAATCCGTCTTATATAAAAGTTTAATAGTCAACACTATTTAATTAAACTCTTGCATTATTTTAACTTTTCTTTTTGTGTTAGCACCCGGTTCACCCTTAGGGATAATCCGGATTCAGGGCGAGTTTTGGGTGGATAAGTTTCATTCCCCTCCCAATTGTTGTTGCGGGGGATCGGACACGGGTCCTCCCTACCAAGTCCAGCCCCAATCACCACTGAACCAACATACAATTGGTATTATTTTAACTTTTTAAATTTTAAGTAATCTAAACATGAGTCAAAATTCTCTATCCGACAATGTGTGTATCTCTTGTGTATCACTTATTTCTATTGGTTTATATTTGTAATTAGTCAATCACTTTTATTTTTATATCTACAGTAAAAAGTACTAATATTAACCAATAAAAAGAAGTGACACATAAGTTTTAGCACATAAACTATGGGACAAAAAATTTGGACCTTTTTATGAATCCCATTTGTGAGCGTACGAAACACAAGATCCAATATAAAGTCCACCATACGATACATGAAACAACAAATCAGCATGTTTGCACGTGTATACAAAATGTTGTTTCGATAAAAGATCTACATTGCTTAAGGAAATAAATAAGCCTAGTGATGGATAACTCAGTTGGTTAGAGCTTCCATCCCGATTTCAGATGATCCTGTGATCGATTCTCATCCCCGCTCTTGTGGCTCATTTACACCAAAAAAAAAAAAAAAAAAAACCTAGTCGATTTATTTAATTTTATAAACAAAGAGACTATCAAATCTTGTTAATATGGCTTGATTTAAGTCAAAACTTTATTCTGAGAGTTTAAAGTTGAATTTTTTTGGGTCCAAAGTGTAATATTAAGTTTAGAAAATAAAAACGTACGCCAAAAGGCTGAGGATTCTGATGAAGCGGAGAAAGTCATATAAAGTTGCAAGGGTTCCTTAGAGCATTAGGAAGGTCCCCACTATACTTTTTGTTTATTTTTTTGTAGTACGTTTTTTGGTTAATTATAGCCTTCACTTAATCACTTTAATTAATTAAACGGATATAATACTGGCTCTCGGCGCATGCAACACTTGCGAATAACCCAATATTTCAGTATTTTATAAACGTTTTTAACATATATAATAAATCTCAATACATGTATTATAGATATTTTATGTGGACATTAAGGTTCTCAATCATCAAAAGTTGAAGTTTTATTATATAAGTGAAGAGTTGAGGGGCAATAAGGTAATCACATTTCTGGTATCCCATTTGAAAAGACTAAAAACCCTCTCTCCTTTTACTCTCAAACCCTTCGCTTAAAAAGTAATCTCTCACATAACGTAATCTCACTTCCTCCGCGGCTTCACCCTCCAATACTTTCTCTCTCCTCCCTTCCCTCAAATATCTCAAATCTTCGGTTCTCTCTCATCGTTGATCTCATCCTCAGGTAATTCATACAATCAATCCCTGCTTTTTTATTTTAATCAAATGCGATTCATAGTCTTTATTGCAAATAATTCTTCGTAATATTACATTATGTATTAGAGGAGAGAGAATTTTTCACGCAGCCGAGTTGGAATTTCCAGATTTCCAAATTCATAAAAACCTTCAGAAAGTAATGATTTTTAATTGTCGCCCCAGTCTTACAAGCATCTCAATTAGATGCTTTAATATGGTGATTGACTATTCTATCTGATTCTTTCTTTTCTTATTCAATTCAAAAAATCTAGTTAATTTATTTATTTTTGTTTTTATTCTAGATTTGCAAGGAGATATGATAATTTAATTTAGCAAATATATTTGTCTGAATTCAAATTGATGAATTCTATTTAACATGCACTACCATCTGATCTCGATATTTTGCGTTTTAATCTAAATTTTTAAGTTTTGTGTGTAGTCGATGATGAATTTTTATAATTTTAAACCTAATTCTCCAACGATTAAATAAAATGAGTGGAAATAATTAATCTGAGATTACACTAATTGATTTAATTTGCAAAAAAGTTTTAAATATATATTATCGAATTGCAATCTATGATGATTTTTTTCGAATTATCATGAGTTAATTTCAATGATTAATTTGATAAATAATCACCAACTTTCAGCTGAGATTGCATAATATTTCAAATTGAATAATGGTTTTGCCCAAGGTATCTAGCTCCTAAACTAGCTGATAGTAGGTGCTTCGTTTTATTGGGCGCAAAGTGTGAACAGATATTGCGACACAGATTGTTTGATTTCCATGTGTTTTATGTTACTTTTATTCTCTGTTTACATCTTATATTTAGTGTTTTCCATTTATATTTAGTGTTTCCATCAAACTAAAGGATTTATAATTCTTGACCCGGGTTAATTTAGTGTTTCTATTTATCACGACACATAATTTTAGGAGATAAAGTGGATTTGATGGGAGATAATTAGGTACTACTTTTATTTGATGAGAGTGTGAGACACCAACTTTTAGTAGTTAGAAAAAATAATTAGTGAGCCCTTAACAAACAAACTAAATTGTGTCAAATGAAAGGAAGTGGACAAAATAAATGGTTGTAGAGTGCAAATGACTTAGCATTCCAAATATGAAGGTACTTATGTTGGAATCCTAAAAAATCGTTGGTGTTCCATAGACGTTGTACATTGCAAAATGCTTTTGAATTCAAACTTTAGCCGCCATAATGTGTAGGAGTTGTGATAACTGAGAATAGTGTGCTGAACTTTCTCTCCATAAGATATAAAGTTTTACTCAGTCATGGATTTGAAGGAAATAATGCCCTTGGTCCAAGTATGCATTTAATGTTAAGTCTAATACATGCGGTTCAGTATTAATTAACAAGTTAATAATTCAGTGAGATCAAGTGAGCTGAATGCCTAGCTAGAGGCCGCTTCAGTTCAAGTGGAATTAATGATATTAATCCACAGCTTACTCTTGACTGAACCCGTAGGGTCATACAAATAGTACGTAAACGGATCAAGTATTTAATGGCATTAAATACTCCATCTATGGATATTCGGAATCGACGGATCTTGGTTTCAGTGGGAGCTGAGATCGTCATAAGCAAGAAATGAATACTCCGGAAACGATGATATTGCCGGAAACGGAAATATGGATCGTATCGGAAATATAAATATTATCCAAGTCGTAGATGTTGCCGGAAACGGAAACATGGTACGTATAGGAAAATATTATTGGAAATGGAAATATTACCGGAATCGGAAATATTGCCGGAAACGAAAATATTGTCAGAATCGGAAATATTATCGAAATCGGAAAATAATTCCGGAAACGGAAATATTAAATATTTGTTCGAAACGGAAATTAATTCCGGAATCGGAAATATTAAATATTGTTCGTATCGGAAATAAATTCCGGAATCGAGAATTTAATCGGAAGCGTATCGTACGAATTAACATCGGACGAGGCCTGCCAGACGAAGGCCCAGCACGAAGCCGGGCCATCGCCCATCAAGCAAACACGCAACAAACACACGCCAAGCTCGACCAGGCCCAGCGCAAGGCCAGGCCCAGCCAAGCCTTGGCGCGCGCGTATAATGGGCTGCGGGGCTGTGCGCCGTGCGTGGGCCGCAAGGCTTGCGCATGGGCGTGCGGCTCGTGCGTGCGTGAGTGTTTGTGAATCCTAAAGCTATCGAGATTCTACATATGATTAAATCCTAATCCTAAAAGATAAATTAATTGATTTAGAGTTCTACTAGGATTCTAAGTTAATTAATTCGTATCCTAGTAGGATTATAATTCCTTTCCATAAACTCTATAAATAGGTGCCTAGGGTCACATATTTAAATCGAGAATTGAAGTATTCAAAGGTAAGATTTTCAAGAAAAATCAGTCACTCTCTTCCCCCATAATAGCCGAATTTCATACTACCTTAAGGGCGATTCTAGTTGGTCAAGCTTAAGGCGGATCCGGACGTACTGTGGACTATCTACGGAGGGACGACACTTGGAGTCCTAAAGACTTGTTCTTGTTCGATTCGGGCGCAGCTAGGGAGGGCACGCTACGAAGTGTATGCATCTGAATTATGCTAAATGATTATGTGTTAATAATATGTTTCCTGGCTTTATTGTTTTTCCGCATGATTTATGTTTATTCATATGTATCATAACCTAACAGGATTACCTATCTATCAAGTTCGGCTTCACTAAACAGGTAACTGCATATTGAACTTGAGACTGATACACAAACTTTTGCTATAAATGTGTACATTGTCTGATTGTCACATATCTGTTGAGGCGCCAAGCTCTGCAAGTCTTCCACACTATAAAATTTGCATGTTTTTAATGTACCTGAAATGTTCAAGTGTATCCTTATGCATGTTGAACTGTCGAGGCTTTGACACGTCTCCTTTAGTAGAGTCCAGTTATGCAGCTAGGGACTCTTAAATCAATTGACCGAGATGATATTAACTCATATTAACTCATATTAATGTTTGAAGAACTTTTGGGTTGAATTCAGACGAGGTTCATTTGCACCAGCATTTTAGTTGAAGAGGTGGGTGTAAGATTAGTAAGATTGTGGTGCCTTTTCTTTAGTGGTAGAAAAATAGCAAATAATCAGATAAGAACTGCATTCCCTGTTGAAAATGTTTTTGAACCTACTTTTCTTAAGTGCATACTAGTAGATTTTAGAAAATACAACAAAGTCTTTATGCTTCCCTTGTCTTCTCTCTAACTATTGTCTCTTACTGGAGGCTTATTTTTTTTTTGAATGTAGCTTCATGTTTCTTCTTCTTCCTCTTCGCATATATGTTGAACTTTCCCCAGTGCCTGTATCTTTTGCTAGAAATTTGGGCATTAATGTTTTGTACCTAATTTGCAGTTTGATGGGTTATTTGTGCATCCTGAATTTCCGAGGTTAAGTGTCCACATAAAATATGATTGTCTTGGCTGGGTTATTTGAGGTTTATCTAGCTTAGCTTAAACGATTCCATTTCCTCAAATTTTAGTAAAATAAATGGGCAAGATTGCTCGCTCTAGCGTCTCCGTCTTGGTGTATCTAGATTCTAGAGTGTCTTCCATCTATTGTATGTCCTTTAGAAGTCAAAGTTCTTTTAAGATAAAACAAAAGAATTATGAAATTTTTGTGTTATTTGTTAATATTGGTGATTTGATCTGGATTTTACAGTATGTTTGCTTAAGGGGATCAAATTTACTTTTTTATATTCGCACGCATCGCGTGCATATAAGACTAGTATTTTAATAATGCACAATTAGTTTGTGCCCGTGCTAATGCATGGGATATTTATTATCATGTCAATTATTTTGAATATGCTATTTTTGTGATTATTTATTACAATAGTGTTTATGCGCACGATGCGTACTTGGAATTTTACACGATCACTAAACAACATGTGGTCTTAAAAAAAACCGTATCAAAATATTATATTTATAGTGTTTATGCACGTTATACTTATTTGAGATTTAATATGAACAAATTTAATCCTAATACAATCATATTGTCATAACTTATAAGCTCATAACATAAGAGGATTATTTAGTAAAGGAAATTGTTAATATACAATACATGATATGTTTGCAAAAAATCAAGGATGAACATTATTTAGGGTTTAGTTAATGATACAGTTGAGCAAACAATTAAGAGAAACTTTTGTTTTGTTTTAGTTTCGTGTTTAAAATAATATAAATATTGATTGATTAGGGGAAAATTAGACTATTTAGGTGGAATCCAAAATTTTCAAAGGTTGATTTTGAAAAGGGACAAATTCAATATTGGTTATTATAAAGTTGATGAAATCAGCTTGTCCAAGTTGAGTGCGCTATATGGTAATTGTCGTAGTATACAGTTTTGCATGATGTTTTTTTTGGCTCTACCCAAGTGGATTACTACATGCATTTAAACAATGTTATTGGTTTCTTTAGAATTAATAATATTCCATTCATGTATTTTGTTAAGGATATTTCATAGAGTTCTTCCAATTTTTAATATTTTTATTCTAGATACGGAGTATACTAAGCTCTGTTCAGTTCGAAAAAAAGAAAGGATGGTATTTCATCATCATATCCCATCTTATTACTATTTTAAAAAAAAGGAGTGAGCATGAGAAGCAAGTGTAATGTTACATGATAATTTATCAACCAATGTTTGTGATCATAGAATTTAAATTCTAAGTTAAATAAATTCATCATTGTAGACACCTTATTTGTGTCTTTCCTTAGGGCCGATGACGAAACCATTAGCCTAGCTTCAAAGTTGGTGCACTTCGAGTGGAATTTCCAATTGCTAAAGTACAATGAAATTATTCCAAATACAATCATCCAAAATCCAATTTCCAAGTCCGTTCCCATCTTAGAACTTGGTACAAAGTTCAATTCCAAAAATACAATTCTGAAATCCAAACACAACCTCTCAAAACGGATATCACCATTGGTCTCTGAAGCCTATTTTCAATCAAAATATCATTAAGTAATTCAAATTCGGCACCTACCCATAAAATCGAGCATCTCGGGCTCTGACCCGTAAAAACCGAGTTCAAACTGCAAAAAAATATTGAAAACGACGCGTAGAAGTCGTAAAAACCAAGCCTTATTCTTCAAGCAAAGCAACTTTCCTCTAGCCTCAAAAAAGTACAAACTACAACTGCCAACACACCTAAAAAAGGACGGCGTCATCGTCCTTGCTTTGGCAGCTAGCGTTGCGCCAGGCGCGTGCACCCACCGACGCCAGGCGTAGGGCCTGCGCCCGGCGCATGCCCTTTTGGATTTTTCCAACCGCTTTCCTATAAAATCCTCCTTTTTGTTAATGAATGGAGGAGGAGAAAAAATAAGAAACACTTAACGTCGTAATTCACAAATTACTCCTCAACGTACTAATCCTCACCAAAATTCGATCTTTCTAAAAGGAAACAATTTCTAAATACTTAAGCAATTAGGAAAATATCTTGGAAGCATCGACCTAGAAAATCTAGGTAATTCGAGTCCCTAAGTTATATTATTTCTAACTTCTATATATGCTTTAATCTTCAAGCTTTTTCAATAATTCAAGGATGTTTAGTGAGTTCATAACTCATGTAAACTAGAATTTTTACAAAAGGAGTAACCTTTAAGGGGTTTCATACTTGAATCCCCCTTAAATGGTCTTCCATACCCCATCTCCAAGTTTCAAGTTTTAATTTTAAGCTTTTTTTCAATAAAACATGATTAATAAGTTGAGACTTTCATTCTTGAAAGTATTCCTTATGATAATCATCATTCAAATCTTCAAAAAAAAAACTCTAACTTTATGCAAGTTCAATGATGTTTGGAAAAGTGCAAACCCTTTTCTAAACTAGAACACATGAACATCAAAAGTTTCATGTTCAATATACAATTTCTACATTCAATATTCAATGATGTTTAAATGAGGTCAATTTCTTTTTAAACTAATTTCAAGTTATGGAGCTTATTAAATATGAGACTTTTAGCATAAAAGTTCTAATCTTTAAGAGTTTATCCTCTTAATTTTAATATTCAAGTTTAAGTTCAATATTCAAGCTTTATTTCAATGTTCTATTACAAAATCGATTATACTTTTTTAATGAGCAAACTAATTTCAAAATTAGATCATTTCAAGTTGAATCCATGGGGAGCCAAATCATACTTGAGCAAGTGTTTTTTGTTTGGATTTCCAACATCATTCATGCCATTTCGATTATGCAATTTCAATACTCTATTGCTTATTTCAATATTGCACCTTTCAAGTCCGCACCTTCCAATTTCGCACCTTTACTATTTATTTGGTTTACACCTAGTCCATTCTAGGTGGTAATGTATAATCTTTATGTTCTTGCACCCTATATTCTATTGTGATTCTTTGCTCTATTTGTTTTTGTTTTCATCACCTAACATGCTAAATCAATAATCTACAAAGTTCAAATCACGCTTAACAAAAATGATTTTTGGACCACCGAACTAGGTTCCATCAAAATTGGACTTAAAGCAAAGTGATGACGTATAAATTAGCAATTTTAATGTTCTAAAATTCATGGTCACCAACCTAAACTTAGTGTCTTGATTAGGATTACGCCCGAAAATGATCATTGTCTTGTTTGAACCAATTTGTCAAATCTCCCAAAATAAGTGTCTCTTTCCCTTACCCGAGTCTCAAAACGTTTTCAAGTACTAGTCTTATCCCAAGTCTTTGGGAATCCAATTTTAGAAATTTTCTAGTATATTTTTCATAATTTGGGATTCCCAAACTTTCTAGCATATTTTTCATAATTTGGGAATTCGATTTTCAAAATGTTCAAATCAATAAGTCATTTAGCCCGACCTTGGAATTTGGCTTCCCTTTACAGGGTGGGATTGCGAAAATCAAGTCAAATCCAAATGTCAGACTTCTTGATGAATTGACAAAGTTTAGGCACTTGGCACATTCTAAATGGGACGTGTCAAGTTTCCATAACTTACATTACAAAAATTCGTATATACAAGTATTCGAAAAACGAGAGAAGCATAGTTCAAAACAATCAAGATTTCAAGCGCCCCCTACAATCATGTTAATCAATGTAAACACAATTTATTTTCCATGATTTGACTAATGACCTACTCCAATTACTAATGTTGGTCAAACAGAATTTAAAGGGAAAGAAATACCTTGATTGAAAAATGGTGCATGTTGTCTATAACGTAAAATTAGTTAGATAAATTTTCACCCATGCATGTACAACTTCTTTAAAAAAAATTGAAAGATATAGAAAATAAATCATTTTTTTACAATTTAAAAAGAATAAAAAAATTAATTTTTAAATTATTTTATATTTCAATTAGCAAAATATCATTTTAAAATATTTGCTCCAATTTCCTCCCCTATTAAAACAAGTAATTAATGGTGTATTGTAATTTCATGCACATCCAAACATTTATAAATAAATGGAGAAATCATGTTTATGTTTTTTTAAATCGTGGATTCGTACTTACATTATAAAGTAAAATTATTAACTGCATTGCTAATAGTCCACTTAAGTAAGCGAATTGGTTTTGTCTAATTCAATTCTCTAAAATAAAAAACTATAGAATTATCTCTATTATATAAAGGAACAACTGAGGTCATTTGGGTAATTATGCTTTTCGTGTCCCCAAGGTAAAAGACTAAAATAACCCCCCAGTTTTACAGTTCAATTTAACTACAGGCATGATTTGCTGGACTTATAACGCCCAAAATCATGATTTATAACGTCCAAAATCATGATTTATAGCGTCCAAAATCATGATTAAATCTTATGTATTTCTATTACCAAAGTTAGGATTGAATGAGAGATTAAATCAGGGAAGAAATGAAAATTAGGGAAAGAAAATATTACAATTTCCAAATAAAACGAAAATTATTACAAAACCAGAAACGAATAATATTACAGCTTACGAATAAAATTATTTCCGCAAAAAACAAAAACAGTAAAAGACCTCCAGAATCCAGAAGAAAAAATTCTCCAGAAACCACAAGAAGAAAACCTCCCCCGTACTGCAAATCAAAACCAGAAGAAAGCTGTTCCCAGAAGAACCACATCACCGTTCTTTCTTCTTGAAGTCGCTTAAATACACATAAGTATACTTTTCATATCCTAGCAAAAAAGTAAAAACATAAATTAAACAATAAAATTTTTAACAAATTCGTGAATTTCTTATTTAATTCTATGGACATATTCAGACTTCAAGGTTAAAGCCATTAAAATATGTGTATGCATAAATATACAAGGAATTATTGTACTCATAACAACTAAATTTTTATGTATATAAGACTGGATATAAAATAAAAACAGAAAATAAATTTGTGAATTTTTATGCATACACATGTTCTTTTCTTAAGATTGTTGCTATATAAATTGAATCTCACAGTTGCGTTTATTTATTTTGCAGATTTGAAAATACAAGGTATGTAATATTCATGTTTTTATAGATTTTAATTTAATTATATTACATTTTAATTCATGCTTTTAGTTAAATAATCTCTCATATTTTTTTAATCTCTAATTGCAGATTTCAAAATATAAGGTATGTTTAGGGTTTTTGGGAGAATTATGAATTGGAAAATAAATTTGTGTTATTTGTGTTATTAGAATTATGAATCGGAAAATAATTGACTTGAATTGGTTTTTATGCAGATTTTAAGTTGGGTTTGAATTTCATAACAAGATACAATAACGAACGACATACGGTATGTGCCAATCAAACAAAAATAATAGTAATAGGCATTCTTTTAACCTATTTTGATTAATTATTTCAGATTTCCATTCATGCTTTTAATTAAATTATCTCTCATTTGATTTTAATTACTTTAAGTACTTGATTAAAATCGGTTCATTACTGATTATTTTCTTAATAATTACTTTTAATCATTATTCCAGATTACTTGATTGATTTTAATTGATTTAAAGTAATTATTGTTGATTAAAAGCAAATAATTTACATTGGTGAGTATTGTAGACACCTACTTTTGTCCCCATTCCCGAAAGGGAAGGTTCGATGATGAAAACGTAAATCTCCACTTGACAACGCATCTCCTATAAAATAACGAATCTCAATTCCCCTTTTCATTTCACCCGAAACCTGCTATTTATGGAAACCTGCTCAAAATAGTAACTGCCGTAAAGGGTAATTGCTAAAAGTAGTAAGAATAAAAAGATAGAAACCTGTCAGAATTAGGTGTTGCATTCCAACATAAATCCTAAATGAGATAGAAAACTGCGAGAATCCTATTCCTAATATGATTCGGAAATAAGAGTTACGTATTAATTAAAATCCTAACGAGCCTAGAGTTCGTAACGGGCCCAGACGCATTCCGTCATAAAATTGATACGCACTAAAAGACTCGATTAAATCTCAAACTCTACGGATTTCAGGAATCCGAATCTGACTAAAGAAAACAGCCCAGACCCTATTTTCAACGCCTGGCTCTAGGCGCCGAAATCTTCGGCGCCCAGGCCTGGGCGCTGAAAATACCTGGGTACGTGTTTTTTCCTAATTCTTTGTGGATTAGAACTCTGCAATTCTATCTTTCCACGAACTCTTCCCTATAAATAGACCCCTAAATTCGACGTAAAAAAACACACACAACACATAATTATATTCTGAGTATTGACTCCAACCCTTAGCCTAAGCCTCACGCTGCGAAACTGTTCACGCGTTCTGTCGCAATCGATCCATAAATCGAACAGAACGTATCCTGTCCCATAATTGAGATTCGTTAAATAAAAAGGAGAAATAGCAAAGTCAAAGTGGTTAGTTTTCTGAGAACCATGACGCACCTCTCAAGGGTGCGTCGTAATGTGTCCCTTTTCGATGATTTAACTGCTTTCCTCGCCCTTTTTATGAACTGTTAAACTAACTAAATCTGATTGTTCTATCACGCCTAACAAATATAATATTTTCGGGAAATTGGATTATCATGCTAGGTCCCTTAATGCTATCTAAATCAGATAATCGCGATCGATCTAGTATTATATGTTGCATACTGCTAAAATCAACTCAGATTAGTTTAATAGTCAACGCATGTCCCTTCAATTATTTATGCTGAGCTAGTAAGGATATCCTGCCTCTGGAGTTATCGACGAGCGAAGTACTCCTCTCGGTAGTTACAGTCCCCCGAACCCTCAATCTCTACCTTGCGGGTGTATGTTGAGAGATCCCCACACCAGGGATCACAAGGGAACCTACGGCCGTCGTGGTCAAACATAATCGCACTCCCTTTATGTCACGATAACCGGGTTTTGTCAGTTTTTCTCATTGTCGTTAAAAACTGAATGGCGACTCCTATATTACTAGTCAATTGGGTGTATACTCACAGGAAATCCAATTACACTTGATTGAATAAAAGAATCGTCACACCCACGAGGGACGAGGTCACGCATTAGCCTCGTGCTTTTTGGACCCCCTCACAGTGGCGACTCCACTGGGGAAAGTGAAGGAAATACTCGTGCTTGTAGGTAATCAAAATAGCCGAAGGGTGAAACGATCCTACCCCGCGTTTATTTCCCCATCAAGTTGGGACGACCTGAAAATCAGCATATTAATGTGAACGGGCAGAACCGCATAACGAATCTCGGCTCCCTCGGGAGTTGGGACTAAGGATACCCTTTTTCGCCAATAGGGGGGTGCATACGCCGCGCATGTTGCCCACTCGGTACTTGTGCAGGTAGTACACCTATCCCGAACCCAATCGCTCGCTCATTAGGTCCCTCTCGCCTGCATGCCCCCTTGGCTTGCACTTGCGGGTTGGCCTTTTGAGCGAAATTCGTCTGTTGAAGACACTACCTCGACCGGGGCGTGTGTTGGATCTACGATAGAAGCGGTACCAAACCAGGCGCAAATACTACCCATAGAAGCCTATCATAAACTACGTGACATATTTAATTTTCAAATTCATGTTTGTAATGAAGTTATATGTAGCGAACTATGTGACTATGTTATGATTGTGCGTACGAATAATGCTAGACAAATAATGCTAGAAAACCAACGACCTTAAAAACTGCCCAAACATTCATAAACCAATTGGCCAAAGAGTTATACCAAAATACGTGCTCCGCAAGCCCGAACGATCGCTACAAAAATAAGCGACGCTCGGGATGGCCTGTAACGAATCCCACAAACGCTGCACAACGCGTAAAGGACGTTATAAGGCAAGCACGCAAAATTAAAGTCGCAAAAACAAAAGTAGACGCAAATAGAAAACGAGAACCAGCCAGGGACGCATTTTCAACGCCCCTGGCTGGGCGCCAGAATTTCTAACGCCCACTGCTGGGCGCTGAAGTTGCTGCCTGGCCTTTTGGTCAGGCACAGCAGCCTCGGTGCCCACGCATGAAGAAAATACGTAGCAAAAAAAAAAATCTTTTCGTGAAAAAAAATTGCGACGAGGGCGTACGAAAAGGCACTCGACTCTAAAAGCGACTAAAAAATAAAAAATAAATAACTCTTTGTGTCGTTGTTAGGCCTCCTACGACGACAATGCTCGGCACCAAAACCGAGCATGCTAATTAAATGACCTTGAATGTCACATGGGCGAAGTATTCAAAAAATAATGTTCAAATAGAGTCTTCAAGGAAAAATAATGTTCGAATAAAAAAAATAAATCCGAGTCTAGACTAGGCTATGCCAAAGTACAATCTAAATCCTAAGTCTTAGTTGTCTTATCCATAGAATCGGTCCTAATACTTGGTGTCGTTCCGCAAGTTAAAAGGTTAAACCATATTGAGTCTCCCTTCCTAACATTTAAATCAATAAGCACCCATATGTAATTGTCATCCCTTGCTGAGAGTCTACGGCCTTAATACTCTCTCTCACCAATAAAAAGAATATGTTTTAATATTTGCAAAATGGAAACAGTCACATTCTGGAAATCATTCCCCCATAGTCGCACAACCCCCAAAGTGAACCTAAGGTGTCAATACCATTAGCAAAAAAATTAATGGCCTCAAGGCTCAAGATCACATTGGGTCACGACTATCATAGCCCTCTCGAGCCACTCGCTCCTCTAAATACTCCTAAGTACGGACTAAAAGATTTTCCATGAATGCAACATGACCAACCATGAAAATACCCAAATCGGCATACCATAAGGCTACCATTGGGGTAAAGCAATACACACCGAGAGAGAAGCCTCACTAATGATTCTAGTCTTGCAAAAATAAAAATTCGATCTCCCCAACTAACTACCTTGCCAACATTAAGCAAAATGGCGCATGACAAATGAACACCCAAGGGTTAAAATCTAAAGTGTCAACCAACGAGAGTTATGGTCCAATTAGCCTAAGTCTGAGAGTCGCTTGGTCAAGTGTTATAGGCTTACGCCATGTCATCATTTTGAGTCTAGGCCACCTCCTTATATTCATACCCGGGTTATAATCAGAAAGATTAATGAAAGTTCGAGTCTAAATCACAACTTCCAATTAAATCCCGTAAAACCGGAGTATGAAAAGAAGCAAAAATTATTTTCGATGTAATTCTTTCGTTAAATTTCAACAAGGTAAAAATAACATTTTGAATCTACGCTATTTGCACATTTTAAGAAACGACTAAATACGCTTGAAAAGTAAGACAAAATTAAAGGTCCACCCTAGGCCTACTAAAATTAAAGGTCCACTATAGGCCTACCAAACGAGGCTCACTCAGTCTTGCCTCGTGACTCAAAGACCACAACCATCTACCTTTTAGCCCAAACAAAAAAATTGATTGAAGGATTTATGTTGGGGAGAAATCCCAAGCAAAAAGAATAAAGAGAAAGAGAAAGGGGAGAGCGAAAAGAGCCATGAAATACTTAGCCCGTACCTCCCAAAGTGCGAAATCTACCCAAGTAAACGAAGGAAAAGAATTGAGTCAACCAATCCAAATCATAAAATTCTACGATGTCTACCCTTTCCAATCCTTATGCTCTTAAACGCCTTCGCTCTGGGGTCCCTGTTCAGCTCATTTAGCCCATCCATGTTCTCATTGCCATAACCCAAGAAACCATTACCTCAACTCTTGTTTTTGAACTTGTTATCAACCACAAACCACGCACGACCATTGACACGTGCGTCATGCCCATCATTTCCAAAGTCCAAACCTGCTCTTACACCACCATTAGCATAATGACCATATAACTTGTTTGGATACGTCTTGTTGATATACCCTTGAACCGTCCCCATGCTATTCATTGGCCTTGGTTGATGTAATCCTCATGCTCGACTAATACCTATACAACTTATCCTATCTCATTCAACCCATCTTTCAAGCCGTCTTGAGTCACAAATAAAAAAGAGACAAATGAAGAGTACATTCTACGCTCAACGTAAAAATAAAAAATGTGAATAATAAAAAAGAAACTTTGCAAAGCGCCTCTAAAGTTAGTATAAAAAGAAAAGAAACATTTAGCGCACCAAAAAAGATCCGCCCAGAAATAATTTTCAGCGCCCACAGCTGGGCGCTGAAATCTGTAACGCCTCAGCCTGGGCGCTGAATCTCTCTGCTTGCATAGTTTGATGCCAAATTTTGCCCAGAAGTGCTCGTCATTTTATCCGCACATGCACGGAAAAATAACGAACACTTGGAGGGGTACAACACGTATTCAGATATACGTACCACCAAAAAAATACATGTACTCAAAAAAAATATATAAAACAAATTTTTGGCTTACAACAAAGCAACAGATTAAAATAATAAAAAAATTCACTTATTCTACCGTTTCAAATAATATGTTTCCATCTCAGAACATACTTATCGAATTCGGCATTCTAAGAAACCATTTTCTAGGCTAAGAACTACGCAAGACCTGATTCCAAATTAAATCTATTTAAGGCGGATACGTAGGCAATCCATGATTCGGTCCAACCAATTTGCAAAAATATTAAAGCCTATAGAAAAACAAGAATATAAAAATAGAAGTCCCTTATTGAAATTTAATTACTTGCAACCCAAGTCGAAAGAAAAATTTAAATCAAAGGAAGAATCCAAATCATCAAGATGCCAAAATGAGCACACATCGAAAAATAATAAGGGCACATACCCTTGCCAGGAGGAGCACTCACACTCCTAGGCACTTAGCCAAGACTCAAAAGATCGCTTTGCCTCAATTGAATGGGGGCTAGCGCAAGCGTCCATGACCTCTAAAGTACTCGACTTGACCCTCCCTAAAGCGAACTAACTCACTTAAAGACTTTCTTTCACCACTAGACATAGTCGTTCGCTTAAAGACCTTCTTTCACCACTAGACACAGTCATGATCGCCAACAAGTAGTAAAGGCAGTAAGCTTGCAATGAAAAAGATTGTTCTACGGCGTCGCCCCATCGTTCCTTCGAGCTCAGGACACCCGTTCATGGTAATTCGAATGCTTGCTAATCCCCTTTGAAAAAAAATCAGACATTGTCAATAGAACTTGGCACTTAACCAAGGATCACCCTACTCAGACATATGACACGGGCATCTAAAATCGAAATCTAAAAGCATCGTTAATGGGAAGACATAATAGCAACTGGGGGCTAAAAAAATTGAAATGAAAGAGCTAGGGAAAGAACTAAGTATACCTTGACCTTTTGTGCAGACATACACCAAGTAAATCTAAGTCAATTTGAAAACGGTTTATATTCCCGCAATTCTGGAAAAGATGGCCCTAAAAGCCTAAAAGCATATGCCAAACGGGCACAAGTAATATCTTGACGCCTGCACCCTGGCTTCCAGCAAATCCTTAGACAGCATTCCAAAAATCGTAACAGTATTTTGATTCACTCATGTAATCCTGTACGAACCCTTCTATAAGTCAACCTACTTAGGACACCTCGGATTGTACACAGTAGGACTCGGATTTTAAATAATTTTCAAATGATTTTTCAAAGACTTCTTCGAACATAATAAATAGTCGTTGGTTTAATCTAAGAATGCGTTTATCCCGATGTTGCAAGTGAGTCAAAAAGATTTCTAAATATAATTATGGGTAAAGAAAGGCACCTAACTTTTGGTCAAGGCACACTTCCACATGTTACTACCTTGACCATGGCGATGTCGCATAATACGACATTTACAAGAAATGTAGCAAATTACTACCCGAACGTACCTCGCACTAAACGAGTCTGGTTCAAACTATTCATGATCCATGTCACCATGAATGCATAAAAACGTATGCAAGGCCTTATAGCACCAAGCCAATCCCGTAGCTACAATTGGGGGCTTGAGAAAAACACTTTAAAAATGCTCGAAATAACAATTTTATCGCAAATTCTCGACGCTAATGCTATACACACGTTATATGGGCACAATCCTAAGGTCAATCGTGAGAAACAAACCTTAGGATGGCTACAACCCCTCCCAAATTCTAAAGCACTACTTAGAATATATAAAGTCACCCCACTAACAAAGGGTAACTGAAAATCGCGAGTCACCAAAACTCCGATCAAACTACTGCACATAACGCTCGCCCTACAAGCGCCGTTACACAGTCTACCTCGTTCCAAAGCAAAAGCGAAAGAAAAAAAATTAAGGATAAGAACTGTCAAAATATACTCAGAAATCATTTTCAATGCCCAGAGCTGGGCGCCGATATCTTTAACGCCCCAGCCTGGGCGCTGAATATCTCTGCTTGCTAAATCTTGCCCTGATATATAAACAAGAAAGAAACACCTATGAATCCTCGCATCGAACGAAGTAATAAGCCGTGCAAACCCACGCAGAAGGTGCTACACTTATTCGAGCACCTGAACAAGGCATGATGAAATACTCCAATGCAAATGATATCCCAACACCTCGAAGAATGTTCTAAGACACGCCATTAGGCCACACAAGCCTATGTCGCACCATAAGTTCAACCGTCCCACGGTACAAGTCTAAAAGAAGAGTAAGGCATGTTGCACTAATGTAGGCACGACCAAGAGCACGTGTAAAAGAGGCAAAGACTACTTATCGCCCAAATTCAAAATGCAAGCCACACGACTTCTACATTAAGGATTAAAGGTAGCAAAATATTACCTACCACGGAAGGGATAGCTCGCACCTACACGAGCGGAACCCCAAGGCATCTTTCTCGAAAGAACCTACAAAAATCGTACGCCAAAAGGAAGCATCCCAACATGCATACTTGGGAGCTCCAAGCTACGAAACAACCATAGCAAAATAAAAAAAAATGTCGAAGCAAATGTTTGAACAATCGAAAGGGCACGATGTTTGAGCCCACTTCATGAATGGGCCTGAACCCTATCAAGCTTCTAAGCAAACTATTCAAAATCAGTCGTTGCTCAAAAAAAAAATGAAACAATTCAAGCAATCTGATTAATGGACCGCACACAACGGCCATTCTATGAACGCTCGTTCGCACATACATATCATCATTCACGAACACGTTCAAAAAAATATAAGCGCGATCAAAGTCTTACACCTCAAGGTATGTTCCTCGGGCCATATAGACTCGCCCAACTATCGCAATAACTGTACGCCTTAAGAGCAACAGTTCCTTAAAATAATCGCCCCAAAGCAACAAGCACCGTAGTCCACCAATCGGCTACGGCTTCTCAAGATAATCATCACGTTCTAAAAACAAAGAAAAAAACAAAAGAAGAGAGAATACATAGAACTTCCAAGTGAAATAAGCGAATGAACAAGAGGCCAACTATGTCATCAAGAAACCTCGCCAGAAATTATTTTCAGCGCCCAGCGTTGGGCGCCGAAATCTTTAACGCCCAGGCTTGGGCGCCGAAAATGATCACAAACCCAAAAAAAAAAAAACAGCTCTGACTTCTATAGGGCCCTGCCATATTCATTCGACTTTAAAATTGCCGAAAGTCGCACCTCACGGCTTTGTTAAAAGTAGCACGCCACTACAAAGATCGCTCGCACTTACGAGCGCAATCCCAAACACGATCAAGGACATTACGAAATGCGTATCCCCAAGGAACCTCTTCAACAAGAAATGACCGTCAAGCACGAATTCTTGGGGGCTCGAAAGAAAATATAGAGTATACGAAGTTAAAAACAATATTCCCAGACTACGCTATATGAAGTCCCGTGTTTGGATGTCTCAAAAAATAAAAAATAAACCGGTTTACGACCTCAATACAAAGGTCGCCGTTGATACCTATACATAGTCCCCTAATCAAGGACCCAAGTAGTGGCAAAATTGAGCCGTAAGGACTAACTCAAAACCATAAAGGATGATGACCACAAGACATGAAGGAAATAATGCCCTTGGTCCAAGTATGCATTCTATGTTAATTCTAATAAATGCGGTTCAGTATTAATTAACAAGTTAATAATTCAGTGAGATCAAGTGAGTTGAATGCCTAGCTAGAGGCCGCTTCAGTTCAAGTAGAATTAATGATATTAATCCACAGCTTACTCTTGACTGAACCCGTAGGGTCACACAAATAGTACGTAAACGGATCAAGTATTTAATGGCATTAAATACTCCATCTATGGATATTCGGAATCGACGGATCTTGGTTTCAGTGGGAGCTGAGATCGTCACAGGCAAGAAATGAATACTCCGGAAACGATGATATTGCCGGAAACGGAAATATGGATCGTATCGAAATATAAATATTATCCAAGTCGTAGATGTTGCCGGAAACGGAAACATGGTACGTATCGGAAAATATTATCGGAAATGGAAATATTGCCGGAATCGGAAATATTGCCGGAAACGGAAATATTGTCAGAATCGGAAATATTGCCGGAAACGGAAATATTGTCAGAATCGGAAATATTATCGGAATCGGAAAATAATTCCGAAAACGGAAATATTAAATATGTGTTCGAAACGGAAATTAATTCCGGAATCGGAAATATTAAATGTTGTTCGTATCGGAAATGAATTCCGGAATCGGGAATTTAATCGGAAGCGTATCGTACGAATTAGCATCGGACGAGGCCCGCTAGACGAAGGCCCAGCACGAAGCCAGGCCATCGCTCAGCGAGCCGCACGCAGCAACGCACGCCTCGACCAGGCCCAGCGCAAGGCCAGGCCCAGCCAAGGGCGCGCGCGCGCGCCCAGCACCGCACATGGGCTGTGCGCTTGTCGTGGGCCGCAAAGCCTGCGCGGGTGCACGGCTTGTACGATGCGTGTGCGGGAAATCCTAATCCTATTAGGATTCGTGCGAAGATTAAAATCCTAATCCTATTAGATTTGCTTTGCTATTTAGAGTACTAATAAAGTTATAATTAACAAATCCACATCCTAGTAGGATTACAATTCCTTTTCCATACCTCTATAAATAAGGGCCTAGGGTCATTATTTGTACATACGATTCAAGTATTCAAAGTGATTTTTGAGAGCAAAAATTCAGTCATATAATTGCCTACAATAGCCGAAAATTCTAAGTACCTTAAGGGCGATTCTAGTTGGTCAAGCTTAAGGCGGATCCGGACGTGCTGTGGACTATCTACGGAGGGACGACATTTGGAGTCCTAAAGACTTGTTCTTGTTCGGTTCGGGCGCAGCTAGGGAAGGCACGCAACAAAGTGTATGCATCTAAACTATGCTAAATGATTATGTGTAAATAATATGCTTTCTTGGCTTTATGGTTTTTCCGCATGATTTATGAATTGTCATATGTATCATAACCTAACAGTGGTATCACGAGCCTCTTATTATTTTCATAATCTATATTGCATGAACATGGTTAAATATTACAAATTTGGAAGAATTAAAAGGGGTGATTAATTTTCGTAATTGTTAATTAATTGCAAATTGCGTTTATTTAATTATACGTACGCAGTTTTTCGGCAGTTTTTTCGTTACTCATCCAAATCGAGTGATTTTTTTGTCAATTTCGCATGTAAAAGGCATTCTAAAATTTTGACAAAAAGAGTATTTTTCGGCCGAACCTAGAATTCTCAAATTCGAAGCCTAACTATGACTTTTCGGAGGTTTTAGTTTTTCGAATGCAAAATTTCGTAAATTTAAGATGTTAAATTAAATATTTGCGATTCTTGATGATAAATCTTGAATTTTGATTGACCTACTGTATATGTTTAACAAGTTTGAATGCCTAACCTTGTTAATTATGTAATCTAATTTGTAATTATGATTAATTTGTTGAAAATTGGAATAATTTAGAATTAATTTGATTTTCATAATTAGTTATAATTTAATTAGATACCTATGATTAAAAACCACCATAAAAATTGTAAATTTATGTTAAATTTTAAATTTTTATGACCTAAACTTGAATCCATGTTAATCGGAAATCAATTATTTATTAATTTGTCATTAATTTTGAATATAAATTTTAAATTTTTATGCGACTCGCTCATATAACTTGCACGCACAAAGCAATGGACGCTACGTGTAACCTTTAAGGGGTGTTGTATAGTGCGGGCATGCGACGACGAGCAAGGGAGCTCGTCGCCCATGCGGTACGAATGCAATGAGCAAGGCCATGGTGCACGAGCACAAGGCAGCAGCCCTGCCTTGTGTCGTGGGCTGTGTGCGATGGGCGAATGGGCGAGGGCGAGAGCAAGGCACGAGCAGTCGCGTGTGGGCAGCAAGCGAGCTGCGCCACAGCGCGCACTGCCTCGCGCAAGCGTGCGGAGCCTCGCGCGCAGCGAGCGCAAGCTCGCGTGCCACGAGTGCTACGCCCAGCATCGATCGCTCGCGCGCAGCGAGCGCCAGCTCGCATGCCACTGCCTCGTGCGATGTGCGCAAGCTCGCGTGCGACGAGGGCAGGCGCGCAGCGAGCCAGAGGCCAAGCATGCCTCAGATGCCTTGCGATGGAATGCAGCAGCAATGCGACGCAGCGCATGGGCTGCGCGCACATGGCCAGTGATGGCTGCGTGCGTGTGGCCTATGGCTGTGCGTTGCGTGGGGTTGTTGCGTTACGATTAGATCGTTTTAAAATTTTAATTTGAAATTTTCAGTTTTCGTAATTTTAATTAATTTTAAAATAATAATTTAAATTGTTTTCTTGGATTTTAATTTTGAATATTATAATTATAATAAATTTTATTTATTCTAATTATTTTACTAAAATTAAAATCATGAATTAATTTAAATACGACTGAAATTAAATTAAATTTATGGATTCAATTATAAATTTATATGAGCTTTAAATTTTAATTAAATTTGTATGTTTCCGGTAAGACTAGAAATACATTTTTATGTTTAAAATTAGTAAAGCATATGAATTTATTGGTTTAAGTGGGAGCTCTTTTAGTCATAAACTCTTGATTAGGTCTACAAATCCTTAAGGTTAAAACAACTTGATTAGAATTAATAAGGACTGAATAATTGGTAGATTATTGGTGCCCTTGATTAATTGCTGCAAATATTTACGTGATGCATAATGTGTTTTACTAACCAGCTATGTGGGCCATTCATGTTAATGAATGGGTGAATGGTATATATTGTATATGTACTGTTTTGCAGGTTATGAAGTGACTAGTATGGCCCAAATAGGATAGAAAATATGGTCTGCGTACCATTAATTTGAATGTAATTGGTCTAAAGTACCAAAGTTGTTTTTCAATTCAAATATGGTCTGCGTACCATCAAATAGTTGTAATTAGTTTTAATTATAGCTTATCCTATTTGAAGAAAATGGTGCCTCCCACGGAGATTTTCAAGACGGACTTTGAAGTTAAAACTTCAAGATGAAGTCGGGCCATACTAGATCACATTTATCTTATGCATGCTTTAAGTTATTTATTGCTTTAAATATGTCTTAAATATGCATGAGATCAAAGCTTGATTATGTTGCATGATTAAGGATTTTAGTTCACTTAAAATCTAACCAACATAGTAAGAGCCTTAAGTTCCAAACTTAAAAATTGAGTTAAAAGGTGCCATGCCAAAATATACACTTGCTTGGATATCCTTTACATCAATCTAGTAATAGTTTTCGCTCAGCGAGGTGTTACTTATTGGTCCTAAAGGGGCAAGGTACACAAATAATTGTGAGTACATGTTAGTTTTGGTGAAACTCAACGATATAAGTAAGGACTCCTTTTATGTCGTGGCAAAATCGATAGGTTTACCTAATAAGTTCTTAGACGTACCTATCAACCAAGAATAGTTTCTAGACTTTTAGCAAAAGGCTTTTGCTTACCTAAGATGTTTTAGGATTAAGTCGACAAACTGTGCTTAATTCTTCAATTATTTTAGGATCTTGGAATCATTTTATTCACACCTGCCGGAATAATAAATTCGAATAAAATGCTAATAACTTGTAGAAATTGCATGATTGCTTTAATTTTCAAGTTATTACTCATGATAAATGTTTAGATTTTGCATGCTTCAATGTATGTTTTAATTATTGTTTATAATTAAATATCTTGCACTGCAGTAAATCCTTTTAGAAAGGTAACAGTAAATTTCCTCGATTGGTAGTGAATCCAAGAACGATTCACGGAAATGAGAGAAAATGAGCAATTTAATATGTACGTTTCTTTTAGCGACTTTTATGGTTGTTTTCGAATATCAAAATCGAATGGCAAACCAATTGGTGCTTGTGAATTCAAAATACAATGTAGTTTTGAGATTATAAAGCATTGAGTTTAAACGCTCAGCTTTACCAATGGTTAACAACCTAAAATATTTTTTCCATTTAATTCTCGAATGAGTCTAGTCCCTAGACATTCGAGTAGATCGATGCTTAGAGAACTTTAGAAGCTTCTAGTAAGATCATCTAGTTGAAACAAAATATTCAACATAAATTAAAATGGTAAAGAACCTTGTTGGTGACATTGGACATGTCTAACAAAGTATAAAAGTCAACACTAAAGAATTCAATTCTTAAGACTATAAGAAAGGGTACAAGAAATAGGAAAACAAAGGAACAGATGACAGGAATTTACAATTCCGTTTCTACCTATAAGTTTATGTTTAAAGAGAAGTGACCTAGGAATCAAACTTCCTTGGTATCATATACCGCTTGAGGTTCTTACTTCGGTAATAACTCAAATAATGGAAGCTAGGCTACACTAATGGCCTACAAGTGGGAAATGAAGCATGGCAATGCTACATTAGCTGTAGGGTCATCTAGGTTGTTTTAAGTCCTTTCAAGGCTGGAACTAAATGGCTATTTTGTTCCATAATCAACATACCTAAATTTCTGCTTCAAACACAGAAAGACTCACATTCAGAAGAACAAAAACAATTCTTGTTTGTTTGTTTATTTGAATGAAATGGTCATTTACGGGTTGAGTCAATTTGCTTGATTAAAACAAACAACTCTTTAACAATAAAAACTTTACTAGGTTCAAATCAAACCCTTGATTTGAGTTCCACTAATCTTTGGCATTGTTGCTTAGACCATGTCAACAAGTTAACATTCACAAGCTCTATTTTAATGGACTTTTGAAAGTTGGTTGATTTCTAGATCAACTTAAGACAAGCTAGTCTTACTTGTTGAAAGTAACAAAGAATATGAACTATTGTTAGAACGCCTAGACGATAGAGTTCAAAGCTAAAGAAAGGTTTTATGACTTTATTATTTCACATGGATTTGAGTGAATATAGGTTTATTTACTCAAATTTGATATAAGTTGAATCTGTTTGGCTAGTTTAAAGATTCAGAAGTATAAAATCCACTTGGCAAGAAATCATAAAGATGTAGGTTAGATCATGTTGATGATTACTTGAGACCAAATATGATCATCAATGATTGTGTGTTGTAATTTCACAATCTAGGTCCATAAGATATGGCATATCTTAGTTGGAATAATCGAAGTCAATTAGTACTTGATTCGATCAATGATGGATCATAAAGACTTTTCCTATAATTTCTAAAACAAAATGCTCAACTACCACCAAACTAAACCAAATTCGTCAAAGCTATTGAAAAGTAATTTCAAAATATCTTTTCATAATATATCTAAAAAGTTCCTAAACTCAGTGGGAGCTTAGTGTTTGTTATTCAACAAACTAAGGCCCCAAGTATAGATATATGTTTCATTGTGATTTATTCAAATGAGACACAAGGGCATTGTTTCTACCACGAATTTTTGAGAACATAATGTTTGTTTGCTCGAAATGATGTTCTTTTGGAGATTCGTTTCCAAAATGACAAGTGGGAGAAAATAGACCTCGAAAGTCTTCGAGGCGAACAACAAACATAGACGGACATTCCGTAGGATTTTCGAAGTTCTTTAGAAAATCCGAACACGTATTCTTTAAGGACTTTAGAAGTGGCTTTAAAGAATAGACATCTCTTAGAAGACTTTACAAGTGCTTCAAGGAGAACAGAATATTCAAAGGACTCTCAAAGTGCCTGTTGATATTCTATTGTTTGATACCCAAGTAGGCATAGAGTTCAGGTCAATGAAACTATGAGATTCTTCTATTAATAGTGAAGAAACCTACAACTTGCAGTCAAACTATTAATGAGTTTGTGACCTGTAAGAAAGCTATGACGAAACCCAGATTCCCTAAAATGGTTAGAGGCCATATATAGACTCAAATGTTTTAGATGGTTAAAGGTCATAAAACATAACCAATGTTTTGATGACAAAATTGAAATTTTGTTGATTTGCAAGAATAGTTTCACACCTATTGGTTGCAAGTTTGTTTTAAGGATAAAAACCATCAAACATGGAATTGTGTTCACACACAAAGCTAGATTAGTTGCTAAAGGTTACAAGCAAATTCATGGCATGGATTGTGTTGAAACCTCATGCATAATCGTAATGCTCAAGTCTATAACTCAAGCAATGATTGCATATTGGTACATATGACAATTGGATGACAAAACGTATTCCTCAATCAAATGTTGGAAGAAAACTATGTACATGGCATGTCATAGGATTTGTGGATCCAAATAAATGCTTGAAAAGGAATGCTAACTTATGAAATCTAAGTACAGATTTAAGCAAGCAATTGGGAATTGGAACTGTATTTTAGTGAAGCTAATAAGCATTTTAGTTTCATAAAATATACATGATTCTTATAGATATATAAGAAGTTTAGTGGGAGTACGTAAAACTTATTTGGTCCTATGTGTATCACACATATCTCTCTATTGTGAAATAACATTCAAATGCTAATGACTTAGGTTTGAAATTATTCATCAATGATGGACCAAGGCGAAACTTAGTACATACTGGGTATTAAGATCTATTTACAAAGATCTTATGATATTGTTTAGTAATGGCATTTAATAAATCAAACACGAAAGACTCCATTGGAGATATTCGATCCATATGAATAAATCTAAGTAATGAATGTTTGAACTATATATAAGCATTTACTAAGTTAAACATCAAAGAATCTAATGAGATTCTTCACCTATATTATATGTCAAAGAATTTAGTTGGATTCAGTATCTACTGTAACTGAATGAGCTAAAGTTACATGAATAGAACTCAATTGGGAATTATTCTGCAAAAGAATTTATCATGTATATAATATAATATGAGGATCGCCAAAAACGTATCGTATGACTTTAGGCATGACGAACATATACCAATCTCTATTGATCTAAGTGAAGATCAACTAGATTGAGATCAAGAACACTTATGGTACTTGAAAAGGTACATAGGAATAGTTCTTGATTCAAAGAAATAAAGATATTCTAAATATTGATGCTACACGCATAAACACTGGCAAAGGATCAAGCAAGACCCTTTGGAGTTAACCATTGACAAGGACGAGCTAAAGAGCATCGTGTTTTGAAATGGCAACATGGATTGAAGACCATGAGTTGTTGCGTGGGAAATTAAAATAATAATTTCTATGTTCTAAGATATAGTTGGAGAGTCTTCCACATATCTGTGAACTGCTTGGATAAGTAGATCCAAACAAAGCATCACTAGCAACCTATACAGTTGAAGTAAAAGTAATTATTGCCTAAGAAGCAATAAAATAGAGTTGTTTATATGAGTTCTTCATTGAACTTGGGAAGATCACATGTCTGTTGACTTAATGGTTCTTCATTGCAAAATGCGTAGAACCACTAATGTAGCAAGAAAGACTAGATCACAAAATAAACATACTCAAAAGTTCTTATCATCATATCTCGAAGAACATTCGATGAAAAGGATGTTAAGATTGGCAAAGCGTGATAACTAAACCTATGCAACAAGTGAGAAGCAACACTCACGTTGTAGCACTGGAAATCAAGCATAGCTTTGAATTCCATGAACTGTTTTAAAGATGGGTTTGAGGCCCGTGGTTGTAAAACAATGGGGTTGAACATTTATCATATATGAAATGTATTTTCATATTCCATTTAATCTTGGTTTAGTATTAAATGATGAGTCCCTTCAATTTGACGATATATTCAAGATAGACTGTCAGGACCAGTCCTGTGACTAAGAAATGTCTATCAAGTGAACTTGAATGTCAAAGGTTGAAAATGGTCCCTAGTCGGAGTTTTCTATAAAATTGGACGCATAGAAAACGTTAGACGATTAGAATGCAAGATGACTAGTAGTTCTGTTTCTTGAACTATGTGGACATGGCAATGTCATAATCATTTGCATAGATACTTACTTTGGGAAGACTGGTATCGGACAAGACCTATGAAACTTTACTGTAAGAGATGAAAATCTGTCATAAGTAAATTTCATTAAAATTATTAGACACTAAATCCTCAATACCTGAGTGATTTGAGATTACTTGTTTGAGAACTGGTTGCTTTGACGTTGACCAACCGTCGCACCGTAAAAGGAGGCTATAAAGGCAACGCTCAGGTAATCACCTATCAAACGAAGTCTAATCTCAAGATCGCAAGATTGGGATTTTCCTCCCATAAATCGGGATGAGATGCTTAAAAGTTGTACAAGGCCACTCGGAGAGCTAGAAACTGTGAAATGCATGGCCGTGCTCGGATGAATCATAGGCTATGATTATCTGTTTATTTGATCAGTTGAACTCTGAAACCGAGAAACACCTCTGGACATAATAAGGATGACAACTCTTACCTTATGTTCAAAAGCAAGCATCGAGCGACAAAGGAATTAGGAAATGCACACTTGTCCCTAAGGACAAGTGGGAGACTGAAGGAAATAATGCCCTTGGTACAAGTATGCATTCTATGTTAAGTCTAATAAATGCGGTTCAGTATTAATTAACAAGTTAATAATTCAGTGAGATCAAGTGAGTTGAATGCCTAGCTAGAGGCCGCTTCAGTTCAAGTGGAATTAATGATATTAATCCACAGCTTACTCTTGACTGAACCCGTAGGGTCACGCAAATAGTACGTAAACGGATCAAGTATTTAATGGCATTAAATACTCCATCTATGGATATTCGGAATCGACGGATCTTGGTTTCAGTGGGAGCTGAGATCGTCACAGGCAAGAAATGAATACTCCGGAAACGATGATATTGCCGGAAACGGAAATATGGATCGTATCGGAAATATAAATATTATCCAAGTCGTAGATGTTGCCGGAAACGGAAACATGGTACGTATCGGAAAATATTATCGGAAATGGAAATATTGCCGGAATCGGAAATATTGCCGGAAACGGAAATATTGTCAAAATCGGAAATATTATCGGAATCGGAAAATAATTCCGGAAACGGAAATATTAAATATTTGTTCGAAACGGAAATTAATTCCGGAATCGGAAATATTAAATGTTGTTCGTATCGGAAATGAATTCCGGAATCGGGAATTTAATCGGAAGCGTATCGTACGAATTAGCATCGGATGAGGCCCGCTAGACGAAGGCCCAGCACGAAGCCAGGCCATCGCCCAGCGAGCCGCACGCAGCAACGCACGCCTCGACCAGGCCCAGCGCAAGGCCAGGCCCAGCCAAGGGCGCGCGCGCGCGCAGCACCGCACATGGGTTGTGCGCTTGTCGTGGGCCGCAAGGCCTGCGCGGGTGCAGGGCTTGTACGATGGGTGTGCGGGAAATCCTAATCCTATTAGGATTCGTGCGAAGATTAAAATCCTAATCCTATTAGATTTGCTTTGTTATTTAGAGTCCTAATAAAGTTCTAATTAACAAATCCACATCCTAGTAGGATTACAATTCCTTTTCCATACCTCTATAAATAAGGGCCTAGGGTCATTTTTTGTACATACGATTCAAGTATTCAAAGTGATTTTTGAGAGCAAAAATTCAGTCATATAATTGCCTACAATAGCCGAAAATTCTAAGTACCTTAAGGGCGATTCTAGTTGGTCAAGCTTAAGGCGGATCCGGACGTGCTGTGGACTATCTACGGAGGGACGACATTTGGAGTCCTAAAGACTTGTTCTTGTTCGGTTCGGGCGCAGCTAGGGAAGGCACGCAACAAAGTGTATGCATCTAAACTATGCTAAATGATTATGTGTAAATAATATGCTTTCCTGGCTTTATGGTTTTTCCGCATGATTTATGAATTGTCATATGTATCATAACCTAACAAGACAATGGTCCGTCTAAGCATGTTGTCAACCCACATTCAGGTTGCAACTAAATCCGAGCATCCCTCGAAAGAATTCGCTCCTGCAAGAATAAATGAAAAGAAATTCTCAAAAGAAATCACAAGAAAAGAAATGAAATAGGGACTTGCCCACCTCAATCGGGTAAGATCGCGGCACACGAAACCCAAATCGAAAAGACGAATTCAGGTTCGCTCACCTCCAGCGAGCGGGGCGTCCACCCTTAGCGGACAAGGCTCGCCCACCTTCAGCGGGCGGGGTCTGCGTCACTAGCCGCGCAGGTCCTCAGTTTTCGAAAAATAAAGTCTTCAAATTTAAAATAGGCTCGCCCTCTTCAGCCAGCGGGGTCTACGTCACAAACCACGTAGGTCCTTATTTTCAAAAAGCACAGACAAATTTCAAAACAAATTCGTCCACTTCTATCGGACGGGGTGTCCACCCTTAGCGGACAGGCTCGCCATCTTTAGCCGGCGGGGTCTACGCCACAAACCGCGTAGGTCCTTATTTTCAAATTTCAAAAACAGATTCGTCCACTTCTATCGGACGGGGTGTCCACCTTTAGCGGACAGGCTCGCCATCTTTAGCCGGCGGGGTCTACGCCACAAACCGCGTAGGTCCTTATTTTCAAATTTCAAAAACAGATTCGTCCACTTCTATCGGACGGGGTGTCCACCCTTAGCGGACAGGCTCGCCATCTTTAGCCGGCGGGGTCTGCGCCATTAAACCGCGCAGGTCCTTAGTCGCTGCAGCGATAACTTTTGCTGGATTTTCCTTCGTTTTACGTCCTATAAAAACAAGGGTGCTGGATTTTCCTTCGTTTTACGTCCTATAAAAACCAGGGTGCTGGATTTTCCTTCGTTTTACGTCCTATAAAAACAAGGGGGTTTTCTCGTTTAACTAGCCTTGAAAATGAGAATTTTTAAAAACATTTTACCTCGTGATTGGGCTTGGCCAGGCCCAATTACACTTTACAGCTTTGATTTCGAAAAACTCTGTAGCTACTCCCAATGACAAAGTGAGGGAGTTTCTGCGCACCTTTAGATCCTTCCAATGACAAAGTGAGGAAGTTTCTATACTATTCGTTGACAAATCCCAATGACACGTGAGGGATATGTCGACACTTCAAGTGATGACGCTTAAGTCAAATGTTATCACTCGGGGGCTCGTGAGACCCTCGCCAAAACAGGTCACCATGGCTTGTGCGACGCACTCCGTCTAATACTTTGACCATCGTCTTATTCCAAGACTCAGTCAAAGTGGGGGCTAACTGTAGACACCTACTTTTGTCCCCATTCCCGAAAGGGAAGGTTCGATGATGAAAACGTAAATCTCCACTTGACAACGCATCTCCTATAAAATAACGAATCTCAATTCCCCTTTTCATTTCACCCGAAACCTGCTATTTATGGAAACCTGCTAAAAATAGTAACTGCCGTAAAGGGTCATTGCTAAAAGTAGTAAGAATAAAAAGATAGAAACCTGTCAGAATTAGGTGTTGCATTCCAACATAAATCCTAAATGAGATAGAAAACTGCGAGAATCCTATTCCTAATATGATTCGGAAATAAGAGTTACGTATTAATTAAAATCCTAACGAGCCTAGAGTTCGTAACGGGCCCAGACGCATTCCGTCATAAAATTGATACGCGCTAAAAGACTCGATTAAATCTCAAACTCTACGGATTTCAGGAATCCGAATCTGACTAAAGAAAACAGCCCAGACCCTATTTTCAAGGCCTGGCTCTGGGCGCCGAAATCTTCGGCGCCCAGGCCTGGGCGCTGAAAATACCTGGGTACGTGTTTTTTCCTAATTCTTTGTGGATTAGAACTCTGAAATTCTATCTTTCCACGAACTCTTCCCTATAAATAGACCCCTAAATTCGACGTAAAAAAACACACACAACACATAATTATATTCTGAGTATTGACTCCAACCCTTAGCCTAAGCCTCACGCTGCGAAACTGTTCACGCGTTCTGTCGCAATCGATCCATAAATCGAACAGAACGTATCCTGTACCATAATTGAGATTCGTTAAATTAAAAAGGAGAAATAGCAAAGTCAAAGTGGTTAGTTTTCTGAGAACCGTGACGCACCTCTCAAGGGTGTGTCGTAATGTGTCCCTTTTCGATGATTTAACTGCTTTCCTCGCCCTTTTGATGAACTGTTAAACTAACTAAATCTGATTGTTCTATCACGCCTAACAAATATAATATTTTCGGGAAATTGGATTATCATGCTAGGTCCCTTAATGCTATCTAAATCAGATAATCACGATCGATCTAGTATTATATGTTGCATACTGGTAAAATCAACTCAGATTAGTTTAATAGTCAACGCATGTCCCTTCAATTATTTATGCTGAGCTAGTAAGGATATCCTGCCTCTGGAGTTATCGACGAGCGAAGTACTTCTCTCGGTAGTTACAGTCCCCCGAACCCTCAATCTCTACCTTGCGGGTGTATGTTGAGAGATCCCCACACCAGGGATCACAAGGGAACCTACGACCGTCGTGGTCAAACATAATCGCACTCCCTTTATGTCACGATAACCGGGTTTTGTCAGTTTTTCTCATTGTCGTTAAAAACTGAATGGCGACTCCTATATTACTAGTCAATTGGGTGTATACTCATAGGAAATCCAATTACACTTGATTGAATAAAAGAATCGTCACACCCACAAGGGACGAGGTCACGCATTAGCCTCGTGCTTTTTCGACCCCCTCACAAGTATAATTTGCTGATTATTATTACTGATAATTTGGTGATAATTATAATTTTATCGGTCAACTCCTGGGTTATAATTTGGTGATAATTATAGTATACAACTCCAAGCAATTTTTATTATTACGGAGTACTTAAAACCAAGCAAATGAAAAAGCGAAAGCCAGTAAAAACTGAATATTTATCTTTACAAACAAAAGATGATAAACCCAAGCAGCAGGAAAACGTAACAAAATAGTGTTAATACTAACTGCTCCTATTAACAGTCAATAAAATCATTTAAACGTAGTTAATTGGATAAGATCAAAAGTCACTCGATTTTAATATTTCCTTATTATCATTTGCACCAATCTAAATCAATTCTCACATAATGATCAAATAAAAACTCAAAACACACAAACTCAAATACACAAGTAAAAAACATGCAGAATAATTCAACCAGGATAAAATTCAACCATACATCTTACAAAAATTACACAAAACCAATCAAGGTCCAGAATAATCAAACAAATCTACAATAAAATCAATCAAAATTTTAAAATTATAGTAAACCGATGCAAACAGGAGCTGAACAACATTGATTAATTAAAATCTTTTCAAAATCAACGCAAACAGGAGCAAAAAAGATTGATTAAAAACAAAAAAAGAAGTTAAAATACAAGAGCTGAAGCTAAAGAAATTAAAGAAGATTAGAAGAAAGAAAGAGAGCAAACCTCATCAGCGCCTCGCCCAACGCCACGCCAGCCGCCTTTGCATATTCCTCTCCAATCCGTAGAATTTCAGGACATGCAAACCAAAAATTCTAGAATTAGTTAGTGCTTAAACAAAAACAACAGAAATACGATAAATCAAAACCAAAACAACAAGATCTGGAAATTTAGAAGGAAAAAAAAAAGGAAAAAAAAATCATAGATGAGTAGTTCTTAACAGAGTATAGTAACTTACACCAGCCCACTCGCCTAAGGTCTTGGCACTTGGAACTGTGAGAAAGCTAACTTTATGCTCAGAACAAAGAGCTTTGACTGATTTGAAATAGTCAGGCTGGTCAATCTTCTGCCAGCAAGCATAGCTGAGCAGCATGCTTCTCTATCACCTTGGCATGCTGGTGAAGACCACGAATAAGGCCACCATGAGCAGCAGAATTCTTCAATACAAGCTGAAGAGCAGTCATTGAATCCATAGTCTCCCCCAATGGAGTAGGGGTCTTAGTAGCAGGACCAGCAACATCAACCTCCTAACTGAAATTTAACCAATAACCATAACACAGTCAAACATTTTATAAATTACAAACAAGTTTATTCACACGTCAAAGAAATTATAACAAATCAAGCATACATTTGAAGTAAGTACATACCAAGACATTGTGTAAATTGATGCAAACTTCTCTTATCCTATGAAACAAGAAATAATAAAAGCGACAAGTCAATATTACAAACATTATGAAATCCAATTAACATACTCAATTATAGCAAAGCAAGTTACTAATTTAACATTTACCCTCATGCTCAAATCAAATGTTATTCAATCATTTACCATCATCAGCAAATCAAGAGTTATTCAATTCGCCTTACTAATTCAATTTTCTATAAAAATATTTATAATCTCTAACCTAAACTATTTCCAGAGCAACACTTTTTCTGATATCAAAGCTATCACCTTCCATGATTTTTCTGGATTTAAGCAACATAGTGCAAAATTTTGCTTTAAGTTGCTCACATAATTTGAAATAAAATCATCAAACAAAACTTTAAAACATTCAAGATAAAATGTAGAGCACTAAACCCAGTAACGCATGACTAATTCGAGAATTCTAGAAGCTTAATTTATGAAAACAATGAAAATAAAAATAATAACATCCAGATCAATACTTAATTTTATTTTGGCAAAACTGAAGCATCTAGATCAATAAAAATAATGAAAATAATAATCATGTACAAAAATCCCATGTAGAACTCGAATTCGCTTGAAAACCCCACATCAGAAACATACACAAATCAAAACTATCAGAAACATACACAAATCAAGCTGATCTAATAATGAAAATAATAATCATGTAAAAATACCTATCGCCTCTCAGATCGTCTCGCGCGCCTCGACCACCGGCTCGCGTGCCTCGACCATCGCCTCGCGCGCCTCACCACTGCATCGCCATCGACTTGCCCGCCGCTCCTGCACCTCTCTCTCCAACCCATGGAAGGACATAACATGCAAATCAAAAGTGCAAATAAATTAGTTAACCAATAATTAAGTAAACGAAATAAAACTAAAATTAAGCAACAAATCGATATTCTGCATGAACTAAATTCCGATTACAAACCCAAAAACATGAATTGATAAAACCCTAAAATTCTAAATCAATTCCAAATAAGGCTAATTTAAGACGGAGATAAGGGGAATATACCTGTGTAATCGACTGCGCACGCCATTTTTTGAACAAATCTTACATGAGTTAGAAAATAGGCGAGAGTGGTATGCGAAAGATCTTCCCGATGTTCATTTTTCTGAAGGTTTTCACCCTTTTTTTGCTAAGATATTCAAACAGTTGGAATGAGAATGTATCTGAAACCATTTTTTGATGAGAGAAAGGAAGGAAAGCAGCGAATTAGGAAAGAGAATGGAGAGACAGGAGGAGAACAAAGCGACGGAGAGAACAAAATGAAATAGGGTAAGAAAGCGGCGGAACAAAATGAAATAGGGTAAGAACTTACCTGTTAGCTTTGCTTTGAAACGGAATGGGCCGGCTCGATTATTTGGGCTTTGAGAACGAAATATGATACACATGTATTATTTTAAGTTCAGATTAAAATGTTAACATACCGTTAACCTATTTAAACGAGCTGGTTGAAACATTTTCTTAAATGGGGTCTAAAAAAATTTATCCCATCATTTTTGGGTTATATTCAGATTGAGTTAATAGGTCGGGTCCACTTTTCAAGTGCCAAAATTGAAGGAAATAGTGCCCTTCGTCCAAGTATGCATTCAATGTTAAGTCTAATAAATGCGGTTCAGTATTAATTAACAAGTTAATAATTCAGTGAGATCAAGTGAGCTGAATGCCTAGCTAGAGGCCGCTTCAGTTCAAGTGGAATTAATGATATTAATCCACAGCTTACTCTTGACTGAACCCGTAGGGTCACACAAATAGTACGTAAACGGATCAAGTATTTAATGGCATTAAATACTCCATCTATGGATATTCGGAATCGACGGATCTTGGATTCAGTGGGAGCTGAGATCGTCACAAGCAAGAAATGAATACTCCGGAAACGATGATATTGCCGCAAACGGAAATATGGATCGTATCGGAAATATAAATATTATCCAAGTCGTAGATGTTGCCGGAAACGAAAACATGGTACGTATCGGAAAATATTATCGGAAACGGAAATATTGCCGGAATCGGAAATATTGCCGGAAACGGAAATATTGTCAGAATCGGAAATATTATCGGAATCGGAAAATTATTCCGGAAACGGAAATATTAAATATTTGTTCGAAACGGAAATTAATTCCGGAATCGGAAATATTAAATATTGTTCGTATCGGAAATGAATTCCGGAACCGGGAATTTAATCGGAAGCGTATCGTACGAATAAGCATCGGACGAGGCCTGCCGGACAAAGGCCCAGCACGAAGCCGGGCCATCGCCCAGCAAGCCAAACGCGCGCCACACGCCCAGCCAAGGTAGCGCCCCCACCGCAAGGCAGGCCCAGCGCGCGCCAAGGCCACGGCTGTGTGGGCCTCGTGGCGTGGGCTGCTGCTCGCACGCACGCGCATTGGCGGCCCTCGTGGCTGCCGTGCGTGTGTGTGTTTGTGTTCATGCACGATTCCTAAAGTTATTAGGATTTGGTATATGATTAAATTCCTATTCCTAAAAGGATAAATTAATTAATTAGAGTTCTTATAGGATTCTAAGTTTAATTAATTCGTATCCTACTAGGATTCCAATTCCCTTTCCATACCTCTGTAAATAAGAGCCTAGGGTCATAATTTATAGACACAATTGAAGTATTCAAAGGGTAAGTTTTTGAAAGAAAAATCAGCCATGCACTTGCAAACACAATAGCCGAAATTCCTAGTAACCTTAAGGGCGATTCTAGTTGGTCTAACTTGAGGCGGATACGGACGTACTGTGGACTATCTACGGAGGGACGACATTTGGATTCCTAAAGACTTGTTCTTGTTCGGTTCGGGCGCAGCTAGGGAGGGCACGCTACAAAGTGTATGCTCCTAAATTATGCTAAATGATTATGTGTAAATAATATGTTTCCTGGCATTAAGGTTTTTCCGCATGATTTATGTTTTGTCATATGTATCATAACCTAACAGTGGTATCACGAGCCTCTTATTATTTTCATAATCTAAATTGCATGAACATGGTTAAATTATACAAATTTGCAAGGAATTAAAAGGGGTGTTTAATTTTCGTAATTGTTAATTAATTGCAAATTGCGTTTATTTAATTATACGTACGCAGTTTTTCGGCAGTTTCTTCGTTACTCATCCAAATCGAGTGATTTTTGTGTCAATTCCGCATGTAAAAGGCATTTTAAAATTTTGACAAAAAATTTCTTTTTCGGCCGAACCCAGAATTCTCAAATTCGAAGCCTAACTATGACTTTTCGGAGGTTTTAGTTTTTCGAACGCAAAAGTTTGTAAATTTAAGATGTTAAATTAAATATTTGCGATTCTTGTTGATAAATCTTGAATTTTTTATTGACCTACTGTATATGTTTAACAAGTTTGAATGCCTAGCCTTGTTAATTATGCAATCTAATTTGTAATTATAATTAATTTGTTGAAAATTCGAATAATTTAGAATTGATTTGATTTTCATAATTAATTAATAATTTAATTAGATACCTATGATTAAAAACCACTATAAAAATTGTTAATTTGTGTTAAATTTTAAATTTTTATGACCTAGATTTGAATCCATGTTAATCGGAAATTAATTAATTAATAAATTTTCGATTTTTCGCCCTAAAATTATGAAATTAATATGATTTATTAATTTGTCATTAATTTTGGAAATAAAAGTTTTAATTTTTATGCAATTCGCTCATAAAACTTGCACGCAGAAAGCAATGGACGCTACGTGTTACCCTTAAGGGGTGTTGTATAGTGCGGGCATGCGACGACGAGCAAGGGAGCTCGTCGCCCATGCGGTACGAATGCAGCGAGCAAGGCAATGGTGCACCAGCACAAGGCAGTAGCCCTGCTTTGTGTCGTGTGCTATGTGCGATGGGCGAATGGGCGAGGGCGAGGAGCAAGGCAGCGAGCAGTCGCCACAACGCGCACTGCCTCGCGCAGCGATCGAAGCCTCGCGCGCAGCGAGCGCTGGCTCGCGTGCGACGAGCGCTACGCCTGCATCGAAGCCTCGCGCGCAGCGAGCGCTGGCTTGCGTGCGACGAGCGCTGGCGCGCGCAGTGAGCAGTGGCTAGCGTGCTTCGATTGATGCCTTGCGATGGTGTGCAGCAGCAGATGCGACGCAGCACAGAGGCTGCGCGCACGTGGCCAGCGATGGCTGCGCGCACGTGGCCAGCGATGGCTGCGTGCGTGTGGCCTATGGTTGTGCGTTGCGTGGTGATGTGCGTACCTTGTATTACGATTAAATCGTTTTAAAATTTTAATTTGAAATTTTCAGTTCATGTAATTTTAATTAATTTTAAAATTAATAATTTAAATTGTTTTCTTGGATTTTAATTTTGAATATTATAATTATGATAAATTTTATTTATTCTAATCATTTTACTAAAATTAAAATCTTGAATTAATTTAAATTCGACTGAAAATAAATTAAATAAATGGATTCAATTATAAATTTATATGAGCTTTAAATTTTAATTAAATTTGTATGTTTCCGGTTAGACTAGAAATACATTTTTATGTTTAAAATTAGTAAAGCATATGAATTTATTGGTTTAAGTGGGAGCATTTTAGTCATAAACTCTTGATTAGGTCTACAAATCCCTTAAGGTTAAACAACTTGATTAGAATTAATAAGGACTGAATAATTGGTAGATTATTGGTGCCCTTGATTAATTGCTGCAAATATTTATGTGATACATAACGTGTTTTACTAACCAGCTATGTGGGCCATTCATGATAATGAATGGGTGAATGGTATATATTGTATATGTACTGTTTTGCAGGTTATGAAGTGACTAGTATGGCCCAGATAGGATAGAAAATATGGTCTGCGTACCATTAATTTGAATGTAATTGGTCTAAAGTACCAAATTTGTTTTTCAATTCAAATATGGTCTGCGTACCATCAAGTAGTTGTAATTAGTTTAATTATAGCTTATCCTATTTGAAGAAAATGGCGCCTCCCACGGAGATTTTCAAGACGGACTTTGAAGTTGCAGCTTCAAGATGAAGTCGGGCCATACTAGATCACATTTATCTTATGCATGTTTTAAGTTATTTATTGCTTTAAATATGTCTTAAATATGCATGAGATCGAAGCTTGATTATGTTGCATGATTAAGGATTTTAGTTCACTTAAAATCTAACCAACATAGTAAGAGCTTTAAGTTCCAAACTTAAAAATTGAGTTAAAAGGTGTCATGCCAAAATAACACTTACTTGGATATCCTTTCTTCATCGATCTTAGTAATAGTTTTCCGCCATAGCGAGGTGTTACTTATCGAAACTAAAGGGGTAAGGTACACAAATAATTGTGAGTACATGTTAGTTTTGGTGAAACTCAACGATATAAGTAAGGAGTCCTTTTATGTCGTGGCAAAATCGATAGGTTTACCTAATAAGTTCTTAGACGTACCTATCAACCAAGAGTAGTTTCTAGACTATTAGCAAAAGGTTTTTGCTTACCTAAAATGTTTTAGAATTGAGTCAAAATAGATAATGTGCTTAATTCTTCAATGGTTTTAGGGTCTTGGAATCATTTTATTCACACCTGCCGGAACAATAAATTCGAATAAAATGCTAATAACTTGTTTGAATTGCATGATTGCTTTAATTTTCAAGTTATTATTCATGATAAATGTTTAGACTTTGCATGCTTCAATGTATGTTTTAATTATTGTTTATAATTAAATATCTTGCACTGCAGTAAATCCTTTTAGAAAGGTAATAGTAAATTTCCTCGATTGGTAATGAATCTAAGAACGATTCATGGAAATGAGAGAAAATGAGCAATTCAAAATGTACGTTTCTTATAGCGACTTTTATGGTTGTTTTCGAGTATCAAAATCGAATGGCAAACCAATTGGTGCTTGTGAATTCAAAATACAATGTAGTTTTGAGATCATAAAGCATTGAGTTTAAACGCTCAGCTTTACCAATGGTTAACAACCTAAAATCTTTTTCCATTTAATTCTCGAATGAGTCTAGTCCCTAGACATTCGAATAGATCGATTCTTAGAGAACTTTAGAAGCTTCTGGTAAGATCATCTAGTTGAAACAGAATATTCAACATAAATGGTAAGAACTTTGTTGGAGTGACATTAGACATGTCTAAACAAAGTATAAAAGTGAACACTAGAGAATTCAATTCTTAAGACTATAAGAAAGGGCACAAGAAATAGGAAAACAAGGAACAAGTGAAAAGGAATTTACAATTCCGTTTCTACCTATAAGTTAATGTTTAAAGAGCAGTGACCTAGCAATCAAACTTCCTTGGTATCATATACCGCTTGAGGTTCTTACTTCGGTAATAACTCAAACAATGGAAGCTAGGATACACAAATGACCTACAAGTGGGAAATGAAGCATGGCAATGCTACATTAGTTGTAGGGTCATCTAGTTTGTTTTAAGTCCTTTCAAAGGCTGGAACTTAATGGCTATTTTGTTCCATAATCAGCAAACCTAAATTTCTGCTTCAAACACAGAAAGACTCACATTCAGAAGAACGAAAACAATGCTTGTTTGTTTGTTTATTCGAATGAAATGGTCATTTACAGTTTGAGTCTATATGCTTGATTAAAACAAACAACTCTTTAAATAAAAACTTTACTAGGTTCAAATCAACCCCTTGATTTGAGTTCCACTAATCTTTGGCATTGTTGCTTAGACCATATCAACAAGTAAACATTCATAAGCTCTATTTTAATGGACTTTTGAAAGTTGATTGATTTCTAGATCAATTCAAGACAAGCTAGTCTTAGTTGTTGAAAGTAACAAAAGATATGAACTATTGTTAGAACGCCTAGACGATAGAGTTCAAAGCTAAAGAAAGGTTTTATAACTTTATTATTTCACACAGGTTTGAGTGAATATAGGTTTATTTACTCAATGTGATATAAGTTTGAATATGTTTGGCTAGTTCAAAGATTCAGAAGTATGAAATCCACTTGGCAAGAAATCATAAAGATCTAGGTTAGATCATGTTAATGATTACTTGAAACCAAATATGATCATCAATGATTGTGTAATGTAATTTCACGATCTAGCTCCATAAGATATGGCATATCTAAAATAGAATGATGGAAGTCAATTTGTACTTGATTCGATCAATGATGAATCATAAAGAATTTTCCTATAATTTCTAAACAAAATGCTCAACTACCTCCAAACTAAACCAAATTCGTTAAAGGTATTGAAAAGTAATTTCAAAATATCTTTTCATAATATAACTAAAGAGTTCCTAAACTCAGTGGGAGCTTAGTGTTTGTTATTCAACAAACTAAGGCCCAAGTATAGATATATGTTTCATTGTGATTTATTCAAATGAGACACAAGGGTATAGTTTCTACCACGAATTTTGAGAACATAATGTTTGTTTGCTCGAAATAATGTCCTTTTGGAGATTCGTTTCCAAAATGACAAGTGGGAGAAAATAGACCTCGAAAGTGTTCAAGGCGAACAACAAACATAAACGGACATTCTGGAGGCTTTTCGAAGTGCTTCAGAAAATCAGAACTTATTCTTTAAGGACTTTAGAAGTGGTTTTAGAGAATAGACATCTCTTAGAAGACTTCACAAGTGCTTCAAGGAGAAACAGAATATTCAAAGGACTTTCAAGTGGCTATTGATATTCTATTGTTTGATGTTCTATACGAGACGTGTTCGTTGACAAAACCGCCGTAGGCCCAAGTAGGCATAGAGTTCAAGTCACTGAAACTATGAGATTCTCCTATTAGATAGTGAAGAATCATGGAGTTAAGGTCACTGAAGCTATGCGATTCTTCTATTAGATAGTGAAGAAACCTACAACTTGCAGTCAAACTATTATCATGAGTTTGTGACCTGTAAGAAAGCTATGACGAAACCTAGATTCCCTAAAATGGTTAGAGGCCATATATAGACTCTAATGTTTTAAATGGTTAGAGGCCATAAAACATAACCAATGTTTTGATGACAAAATTTAAATTTTGTTGATTTTCAAGAATAGGTTAACACCTGTTGGTTGAAAATTGGTTTTAAGGATAAAAACAATCAAACATGGAATTGTGTTCACACACAAAGCTAGATTAGTTGCTAAAGGTTACAAGAAAATTCATGCCATGGATTGTGTTGAAACCTCATGCATAATCGTAATGCTCAAGTCTATAAATCAAGCAATGATTGCATATTGGTACATATGGCAATTGGATGACAAAACTATAAGAGATGAAAATCTGTCATAAGTAAATTTCATTAAAATTATTAGACACTAAATCCTCAATACCTGAGTGATTTGAGATTACTTGTTTGAGAACTGGTTACTTTGACGTTGACCAACCGTCGCACCGTAAAAGGAGGCTATAAAGGCAACGCTCAGGTAATCACCTATCAAACGAAGTCTAATCTCAAGATCGCAAGATTGGGATTGTCCTCCCATAAATCGGGATGAGATGCTTAAAAGTTGTACAAGGCCACTCGGAGAGCTAGAAACTGTAAAATGCATGGCCGTGCTCGGATAAATCATAAGCTATGATTATCTGTTTATTTGACCAGTTGAACTCTGAAACCGAGAAACACCTCTGGACATAATAAGGATGACAACTCTTACCTTATGTTCAAGAGCAAGCATCGAGCGACAAAGGAATTAGGTAATGCACACTTGTCCCTAAGGACAAGTGGGAGACTGAAGGAAATAGTGCCCTTGGTCCAAGTATGCATTCAATGTTAAGTCTAATAAATGCGGTTCAGTATTAATTAACAAGTTAATAATTCAGTGAGATCAAGTGAGCTGAATGCCTAGCTAGAGGCCGCTTCAGTTCAAGTGGAATTAATGATATTAATCCACATCTTACTCTTGACTGAACCCGTAGGGTCACACAAATAGTACGTAAACGGATCAAGTATTTAATGGCATTAAATACTCCATCTATGGATATTCGGAATCGACGGATCTTAGTTTCAGTGGGAGCTGAGATCGTCACAAGCAAGAAATGAATACTCCGGAAACGATGATATTGCCGGAAACGGAAATATGGATCGTATCTGAAATATAAATATTATCCAAGTCGTAGATGTTGCCGGAAACGGAAACATGGTACGTATCGGAAAATATTATCGGAAACGGAAATATTGCCGGAAACGGAAATATTGCCGGAAACGGAAATATTGTCAGAATCGGAAATATTATCGGAATCGGAAAATAATTCCGGAAACGGAAATATTAAATATTTGTTCGAAACGGAAATTAATTCCGGAATCGGAAATATTAAATATTGTTCGTATCGGAAATGAATTCCGGAACCGGGAATTTAATCGGAAGCGTATCGTACGAATAAGCATCGGACGAGGCCTGCCGGACAAAGGCCCAGCACGAAGCCGGGCCATCGCCCAGCAAGCCAAATACGCGCCACACGCCCAGCCAAGGCAGCGCCCCCACCGCAAGGCAGGCCCAGCGCGCGCCAAGGTCACGGCTGTGTGGGCCTCGTGGCGTGGGCTGCAGCTCGCACGCACGCGCATGGGCTGCAGCTCGCACGCACGCGCATGGGCGGCCCACGTGGCTGCCGTGCGTGTGTGTGTTTGTGTTCATGCACGATTCCTAAAGTTATTAGGATTTGGTATATGATTAAATTCCTATTCCTAAAAGGATAAATTAATTAATTAGAGTTCTTATAGGATTCTAAGTTTAATTAATTCGTATCCTACTAGGATTCCAATTCCCTTTCCATACCTCTATAAATAAGAGCCTAGGGTCATAATTTATAGACACAATTGAAGTATTCAAAGGGTAAGTTTTTGAAAGAAAAATCAGCCATACACTTGAAAACACAATAGCCGAAATTCCTAGTAACCTTAAGGGCGATTCTAGTTAGTCTAACTTGAGGCGGATCCGGACGTACTGTGGACTATCTACGGAGGGACGACATTTGGAGTCCTAAAGACTTGTTCTTGTTCGGTTCGGGCGCAGCTAGGAAGGGCACGCTACAAAGTGTATGCTCCTAAATTATGCTAAATGATTATGTGTAAATAATATGTTTCCTGGCATTAAGGTTTTTCCGCATGATTTATGTTTTGTCATATGTATCATAACCTAACAAAAATATCTAAACTCCAAGATCAATTGATGATCAAAATATCAATCAGATTAAACTAATTTTGTAATTGGCGTATTATGTAGTACAAAGTATTTTAATAGACCCGACTCTTCCCCATTGTATCATATGAGAATATTATATCTCTTATTAACTTGATAAGAAAACCAAAGTGTAGGGGGTGTTTTTGAGTTCAAATCGCAAGTATGCTCTTTCCCTACAAGGGGGCGGTTTTTTAGAAAACCATTGTATTTTTGTACCTCGAAGGAGTCGCCACCAAACGTTATTTAAAGTCTCGTTTGGAAAGACCGCAAGTGACTCTATTTTGGATAAGGCTTTGAATCCTCGAAACGGATGGGTGAGATCCGGGCACCGGAATGAGATGCTTATTCCACGAGCTTTAGAAATTATTCGAGTACGTGACAAAGCATTTTCGAAAATATACCCTAGATTAGACTATGTGGGTTTGAATTTTAGAGCAAATAGAATCTCTAATTGTATGTTGGTCACTTTGCTTTAAAGGTAATTTAAAGGAACCTAAGGCCGGTTTGTCCAAGAAATTATCTTTGTTAAGCGTGATGTAACCTTCCATTTTGTTGTATTTAGCATGTATGGTGATGAAAGCAATAAATTAAATAAAGCAACATCACAATTGTAAATAAGTGCGGAATTAGTAAATACAAGACCCCTTAGAAAAGGACTAGGGAGTAGGTCCACATTGCCTAGAAGGACTAGGCAAGTAAAGATGCGGAATTGAAATGCGGAATTGAAAGTGCGATATTGAAATTGCGAATTGAAAGTGCGATATTGAAATTGCGGTATTGAAAGGTGCATAATTGAAATTGCAATATTGAAAGGTGCATAATCAAAATTGCGATATTGAAATTGGTACTTGGGCACATGAGATTCGAACGCCAAGCGGCTCCTTAAAAATAAGTGCGCCCGACACGAATTCAAAGCCAAAAATCTCAACTTGGGAGAAGTTGCTCATCCCAAAGTATCCTAGATTTTGCATATAGAACTTGAACTTGAAAGTTTGAATCTTGAAATATTGAACTTGAAATAATTGAACTTGAACTTGAAATATTGAACTTGTACTTGAAATATTGAACTTTATGAGACTTGAATCTCAAAGATCGGGTCTTTTAATGTTGAAAAGGTTAGATCTTTGATGTGCTCTTACTTTGAAAGGATCCTAGTTTAGGGAAATAGTCATGAGCAACCCTAAACATTGTGGGATCTTGAAATTTGAGAACTTGAACTTGTATATTGAAAAATGGAGTTTTGAATCTCAAAAGATTAAACCTTTAGAAGCTAGAAAGGTGTCATATTTGATAACTCCATACATGAAAATGATTCTAGTTCAAAGAAGTGATTGCCAACAACTTTGAACATCCTTGAATCTTGAAAGTTTGCATTTTTGTATTTTGAAAAGTTTGGATTTTGAAAAGATGTATGATTGTTGCAAGTGACATTTTTAGTAGTAAAAATGCCAACTTGCTAATCATTTTTGAAATAGGAAAATCAAAGAAACATGATTGAATGTTGTGGGATTCGGAATTACCTATTTAGGTTTAGGCAAGAATTCCTTTTAGAGCTCCCAATTGCTTAGAACTTGAAGTTTGTATGTGTTTTTGAAGGATTTTTGGACTTGAATTTGAGGCGTAATTTTTGTATTACGACGTTGTATGTTGAAGTTGCCTCCCTAAATGCTGAAAATTAGGGGTATTTATAGGAGAAATGGCTGGAAACTTCCAGCCAATGCCAGCGCAGCACGCCAAACCAGCGCTGGGCGCTGGTGACGTGGCATATGTGCTGCCAAAATCAAAGACGCGGGCTCCGTCCTTGATTTGTCTTGTATTGATGTACCTTCGTACGAATAGTACGATGCTTGGCACGTAGTGCTTTCTTGGAGGTTAAGACTTGATTTTGCGTAAAAAAACAAGCCGTTGCGGGTTTTGAATTCCGGTTGTACGGGACGGGGCCCGGCTTGCTCGGTTTTGTGGGTCGGCGCCCGAATTTGACTTGCCTTATATGATTTTGAGTGGAAAAGGCTTAGTAAAACCAATGTAATGGTCTACTAGATGAGATTGTACTTGGATTTTGAAATTGGTTTTTGAGAGTTGTATTTTGTACCGAGTTCCGGGAGGGGAACGACCTCGGGGATTGGATTTTGGATTTTGTATTTTGGAGATGTTCTTAGCAATTGGGATTTCCGCACGGAGTTGCTCCAACCGCCTAGTAAGGATAATGGTATCGTCATCATCCCAGAGGGGAGACACGAATTAGGTGTCTACACAAAGCCATTATAAATAAATATTTATTTTACTTTTAATCAAAACTTTCGTTTTGAGAAAAGAAAAAAAATGCATCAAAATATAATATTTATTTTATTTTATATTTTAAATTAAAACTTTGTCTTAGCGGAAAAGAAAAACTCGATTATAATCTAAATAAAAACTTTAAAATATTTTTTAAAAAAATTAGTGACTAAGTTGCATTATCCACTCTCCAACATAATTCTTAAAACATTTGTGGTTTTTAAATTATTAATATTCTTTCGCATGCATCGCTATTGCGACTGTAATTAAGTAATGCTTTTTTCACACCTCATATAACTTACATTATCCACTCTCCAATATAATTCGTATAACATTTGTGGTTTTTTATTTACGAGTTTGTTATTGATTTTGATAGGGATATTATGATAGAGTCAGTAACTGGTAAAAAGTTGATATGCTGGAAATTCTATGCATACACATTTCAGGTGCATATGTCTAATAACTCTTTTTTTGCGTCTTTTCCTTAAAATCTTATACTTATATCTTTCTGACCCAAACAAGTATTTTGTGTTATAGACGCGACAACATCTGGATTCTCTAACCTCGAGAGCCGGTCGTCTACTCCAACAATTTGTTGTCGATAACTGTGTCAAAATGCAAGCCAATAACTTGAGGTGGATTGCACTCAACCAAGATAAGATACATGCTGATTTATACAAGGGTTTAGAGGATTCTTTAAATGTTAGAGAACATAACTGAGATTCCGATTTTTCGTTGAGATATGTTAGTTGTAACAAAATACTTTTAACTATAATTCATACTTTCACACGCATCGCGTGCATATAAGACTAGGATTTGATAATGTTGCGTATGTTCTTTATATTGTGCTAATATGTTTTTTCTTAACTTTTCAACCATGCATTTGTGATGAAATCTTCCAATAGGTATTAAACCATTGGTTAAAAATACTTTATGAAGAAAAATATAGAGATAGTCATTCTACGATAATAAATATTGACTTATTAATGTTGGTTTACATGCATTCTAAAATTCACGCACGCATTGCGTGCATAAAATACTAGTAGATGAATTATATGAAGAGGTAATTACTTAAGAAAAATAACACTTACTCCCTCCGTCTCTTTTTTTTTACGTTTGGTATTTTGCACGCGTTTTAGCGACTAATTAATGTGAATTGAGATTCTTCTAAGTTTTTCATGTAAACGAGGAAAATTACGTATATTTATAATGTTTTCACTCTTATCAAAATTCTGATATTGGGAAAATGAGAAAAAAATAATGTCCCTATTGAAAAGTGTGAGGGATAAATGACCCAATTGATTTAATTGGTTAATATAATAGTTGGACACAAATTTTGATAGAATATTAAATCATTTATGTGATAATATAAAAGGAAATGTAAAGAACATTTTGGAACACCCAAAAAGGAAAACGTAAAAAAACAAAAAGAGATGGAGGGAGTAACATTTAAGATATTACTGTATGGAGGAAAAACTATCATCACTATGAGTGAAGTGATTAATTAGAAAATCAATTAATATAAGATAATATAATTAAGGAGAAATTTTAGGAATATAGTCATAAATGTTAATATTTGATTGAAGATTTAATTACATAATTAATGTTTATTTAACTGTGATATGGTTTAGGGGAATCTAATGGATGGCATTCAATCAAGCGAGATCAATGGTCCATAATTCGTAATGTATGAGATTGTTTGGATAGCCTTTTGCTCAACTCTGATTTATCACCACTTTGCTTTAATAATAGAGATGATACGAATCTAATAAGATTTCACATGACTATAATTTATTTTATCTATAAATCATCATAATAGTAAAAATAAAATATATAAACAGTGTAAAAAGTTCAAACATTACTAGTATAAAAAAAAAGTTCAAACGTTATGAGTATAAAAAACGAAGGAGGTACAGATTACCGGTTTAGTAATCGAGTGTTAGCCATTGGATCCTTTGAATGTGGCAAAGTGGTGAACAAATTATGCATAATGATTTCAAAAGGGTATTTAAATCAGGTGCGTGTGTTTGTGTATGTGTGGGTGGGTTTGACAATTAATTACTCTTGCAATTTGTCTCTTGTCTGTTTTGAACTTTTTAATCATCATTCATTATTGCTCCAATATTTTCTGCTTTTCTACGTCTAATTTTGTTTACGCATATTATTATTAAAAGGTGTTGTATAATAATTGTTGTAAATTGTAGTAAAATTAATTTAAAATGTTTAAAATTATTTTTTTCTTAGTAATGTAATTTCTTGTTTTAATAAAAATTATCCCTTCAAAATAAATAATAACGTAGTAACTACGTATTCATTTAAAATATTTATGCATAAAAAATATTATAATATACTTTGGTTTTATTTAATTTTGTACGTAGTAGTATGATAATAGCATTAATAGCAAGCAAGTCCATCATGCGCACCTGGGTGAATCTAAGAACTTATATGTACGGAGTACTCTTTAATTAGTACTTCATCCGTTCTATAATGATATTTCAATTTAGAATTTTGACACTATTTATAATTGAAAAAGTTGTCTAAATTATTTCCAATACAAAAGATAAAAAAAAAACATATTCATATGTGGTCATCTTTAACTCGTCTGAACAAGTACGTACTTTAATATATCTAAAGATATAATTTTTAATAATATGTAATTAGAGATATAAATAATATAGTATAAAATATGCATTGAAAATCGTAAAAAGAAAAACATGTTTATGAAAAGGGGGGGAATAATAGGTGGAAAGTTATATTTGCAACTATTATACTCGCTTTTACTCCCTCCGTTCCTAAATGATGTATTCGTTTCTATTTTAAGCGTTCCTTTTTGTTGTATCCGTTTCTATGTTTGGACATACATTTTATCCTAAAATACCCTTACCTTTCTATCTAATTACCAAAATACCTAAAGATTCTCCACCTAAATTTCCCCACCCCTATTATTTAATTCTTTTCCCTTCCCCATATACCCACTCTCTCACCTCCTTTATCACCCATCATTATCACTCCTCTCTCTTACCTTATTTCTTTATTATTTTCTCTTTTTTTTTTTTATTATAATCTCTTACATACAATAATTTTTCTTACACCCAATCATTACACTTATACTAATACAAATTAAGATTCCAATTTTCTTAAAAACACCACCCTTTTCCAAATGGATACATCATTTAGGAACGGAGGAAATACTTTTTAGACGTTGTAACATTAGTAATTTATTTTGGACAGTTTTTTACTCATGAAATTTGTAGTGTAAACATTATGAAAACATAATACAATTTGAAGAATATGCACGTACTGTATGTCTGTATATGAGTATTAACTTTGTTGTTGTAAAATTTAATGATATTAGTGGGATTAACGCAAGATAAATGTCATAATTACTCCACAGCTTTTGATTCTTTAACCATAATTTCAATTTGTTTTTCTTTGTTTTTAGAGATTATTGATGATTCGTGTGGGTTACGGTTATGCGTGTTGGATCAATTAAAACATTCTTAAAGTTCAAGCCTATGAATTTGATTGATGGATAATTTAAGAAAGGTCACCAATTTTGTTTTAGCTAACGTACTAATGAGTAATGAGTACTGACTACTGAGTAATGACTAATGAGTACTGATAAATGATGTCAATAAGAATGTATTTGTTGTAAATTTATACGAAAAATTAATATTGATTCATAGAGTAACACTAGCTCATACGGAGTATAAAATTATCTCTTATTTTCATAAATTTTTAATACTATTTGATTACCATTCATTATCACTTAGAGAGTGATATTGAGTGGGAATACAAATTCATGAAATAAAACACCATTTACTATCGGTTACGAAATGAACCATAATACTCACTACTCAGTAGCTGATGTCCATGATCGCTTATGATTTTGATTGATGGATAATTTAAGAAAGGTCACCGATTTCGATTTATTCCAGGCGATCATGTACATCTAATGAAATCCGGATTCAACTGATCGGTTTAGTTACATTGACAACTCATTGATCATTCTTACATTCCATCCAGTAATAAACTACGGGGTAATAACAAATGTATTACTCCATCCGTTTTCTTTGGCCTTACTATTTACCGTGTCATATTACACAGAACCGTCCCATTTATTTACCCATATATCCCCTTTATTTACCTCCCTCATTTAACAATTACCATCCTCATTTACCTTCTTACTTTCTTACCCCATATTTGACCACCACCACCGGCCACTACCGGAGACCACCTTCGTCGGCCGCCACCTTCGTCGTCCACCATTGCCGGCCACAACATCCGGCCACCTTCGCCTGCCAACACCGCCACCATCAATGGCCGATTCTTCGCAAGAGGTAAATATTTTTTTTTGTCCGGATTTTTTAGGAACTTATGCATTTTTAGCTTGCACCATGGTACAAGCTTATGAATTTTAAGCTTGTACCATGGTATGGGCTTATGAGTTTTTAGCTTCGATCATGGTATTGACTTATGCAGTTTAAGCTTGTACCATGAAATAAGCTAAAAATTCATAAGCCCATACCATGGTATAAACTAAATATTTATAAGTCTATATTATTTAAGGTTTTGATTTGTTGTTGCATTTGATTTAATGTAATCGGAAAAAAAAGGTTAGAGACTTGATGAATTTTTAGCTCCGACCATGGTACAAGCTTATGAATTTTAAGCTCGTACCATGGAAGGAGCTTAAAATGCATAAGTCTCCACCATGGTGTGAGTTTAATATGCATAAGTCTGTGAATCACAAGGGAAATTTATTTTTTTTGGTCCGAAAAAAATTCAAAAACTTATAAATATTTAGCTTGCACCATGTTACAGGCTTATGAAGTTTAAGCTTGTACCATGGTACGGGCTTATGAGTTTTTAGCTTCGACCATGATATTGACTTATGCAGTTTAAGCTCGTACCATAGAAGAAGCTTAAAATTCATAAGCTTGTACCATGTTACAAGCTAAATGTTCATAAGTTTCTGAATTTTTTACAAAATAATTTACAAAATACATAATAAGATATTGTAACATGCGTAAACTACAACTTGCTCCATTCCAAAATTATTGGTTTCTTCTCTAGAACGAGTATATTTAATACAATAACGTACCGATATAAAATATAAGCCGACTTCATTCCTCAAATTTTTTTTTTTTTTTTAATTTTCTACTTTGATATAATTCTATAATTTATAAAGTTTTAAATTTTTTAAATAAGATATGAACTCCAAAGAATACTTACAAATGGGGTATATAATATTGTAAAGGAAATAGTAATAGATTAATAATTAATCTCGAAATTTAAATGGTAGCATAAATTATGATACGGAGTATGAGGCACGATGTACGTTGCAATGAGTTGTAGATATTAGAGCATAAAATTAATTTCTAAACTCTATTATGGTTACTCTTTATTTGATGATATGTATATTATGAAAAATTAACTATTACTTAAATCATTTAGATTTTCTAATTAGTACAAACTTAATATGTAGTATTTAAACTTATTAAACCGTGCAATTGCACGGGTACTATACTACCAGTTGTAACATGGTACAAGCTAAAGACTTTGAAATAGTAGGGAAGTGAACTTTTTGAGATATACTTCCTTCGTTTCTATATAGTTGAAACATACTCTTTTTTCACACTTTAAGAAAAATGAATCAATCTTCTTTAATATACCCCCTCCGTATTTAAATAGGAGATACACTTACCAATTTTAGTAACTTTTCAACTCCACCATCTAATTAAATAATATATCCGATTTACCCTATGACTCACTACCACATTAAACAATTAATTTCATAAACCCTCCACCCCACCCCACACCCATCCAAAATTTCTATTTTATACATTTTTGTAAATAATAGTTGAAATTCGTATATTATACTCAACCCATTCCATAATGATGTTTCAATTTTTAGTTTTTATGTTTGCCAATGCACATTTTGTATCATTTATATCTCTAATTATATATTAGGAAAAAGTGATAAATTTTACTACGCATTGTATATACCCCGTAGTATGCATGCATACCCATTTGGAATAAACATACAGTCTAGTATATTTATTTTGGTCATAACTTTAAGGTAAGAAAAATTTAGAATAAAATGTTTGAGCAATCAAATAAACATACATTCTGGTATAAACTCATTTAGTCATAAGTTTTTGTTATATCTTGTTAGTTACCGAATAAAAGATGTCAAATGAGTATATTATTCTGGTACTGTACATATATTATGTCAATAATATTTTCCATAATATCTTTGTGATAACAATAGAAGTCAATAGTATCTTTAAAATAAATAGTTTCTTTAATTTAGTAAATAGAGATTATGTTATACCGTATATTCAATATTACAGATTGTGTATATTTAGCAAGTAATATAAATGATATACATTTAGACATTAAAAATAAAGAGTAAAAAAATTGTTATGTGTTAGCACTACATTAAGGTACTCTCTCTTTTAGTATAGTATATCGATAGAAGATTAGTATAGATAGATAGATTATAGATAAAAGGTAAAATATTACCATCAATGGCGGTGATAATTATCGCATTTAGTTGCTAAATATACTACGTATAAAATAGTATAATCAATGACGGTTATAATTATCGAATTTAGCTGTTAAAATAATATAGAGTTATTGTAAATTTTTTATACACTATCATACTTGATTGATTTAGCAACCATTTTGTATTTTATTATGTAAGTACAAATTATTAGACTACATGCACTTAAAATTTTAAACTCGATCCACCACCAACTTATTATGGAGTGTGATTTTCATGGCTACGTATATATTTAAACATAATTTTTACAAAAAATATAAAGTTTCTAGTTTAATAATATGTAGCATAATGCACTGGAAAATAAAGTGACACTTATTAAGGACTACGTATCAAATTTACTTTTGATCATTTTGACATAAAGTTTTGAATATTGTTTTTTTTAGAATAAAGAAACACTGAACATGTACAATAACATATTCAAGGATTTGGGATAGGCTAGTGGGTATGCGGGACATGGTGCGTGTAACCCCAACCCATAACCTCCTTACTATGGTAGGTAAGAAAAAATATACTTTTACTCCACCGCCAATTTATAATTGAACAAATTACATGCACTAGGGTACACGGTGCACCCTCTCACATTTTTTCTTTACATGTGAGGAGAAAATGTGACGGGGATCACCAATGAGTATAAAAATACCCTTGGGTACACAGTGCAACCGGATGTACCTAATAATTTTCAAACTTATTATGGTTTGATTGTTACATTCACGGTGATGTGTATATTTAAACAAAATTTTTGATAAAAATATAAAGTTTATAGTTCAATAATCTGCATATCTATATTTATGGTACGTATGTAAATCACGAGAAAAATATGTAAAATAGTGCATCGTAAATATATTTTGATTTGAGAAACTTAGAAGTAGAAAGTTAACTTTCTAAAATATTTCGACAATTTCGTACATTATATTCCTAATGGAAATCCAGTAAAGTTATTTTAGGTAATGACAAATTTGATAAGTATATTATATGTTGTTATTTTATTTTTTTAAAAAATTTAATTATTTATATTAAAAGAGAGGTAAATCAGAGAACGACATTTGTCAGCTCCACATTGATTTCCTCTCTTTTAATATAATATATAGATAGATAGATAGATTATACGAAGTACGAAATATTAAAATTGATTTATTAACAAAAAAGAAGACGGTGTTTATAATAGAAATCAAATTTAACAAACACATAACAAACTGAGCCTAGAAGAGAAATTTTATTTTTAATTGGTCATTTAATTATGGAAAACAACAAAAAAATTGATCAACACAATACTCCGTACTTGTATTTGGATCAATTTGGGATTACTGACAATGCTGGCTTTATTGGCTACTTGCTCACTTATGGGCCATACCCATACTTTGCCATTTTCCCAGATCAACTTTTGCGAGTGTGTTTTTGGCACTTTGTTGAGTCACCTGTATATTTCCACTTGATCAATTTGATTGGGCTAGGTTAACACGTGAGTGGTTTTCCATATTTGATGACTTACGGGCTAAACACATTTTGTACTGGATTAGCGGACACATTCTACACACACACAAATAAATAATAAAAAATAAATAAAATTGAAACAATCAAACCAGTACTTCATCTGTTTTGTTTACCCCAATTTTTATAATAGTGGATAGATTGTAAAATACATTCAAGTCCCCATTTTTTAGATATTTACACTAATATAAACCTAGTCCACACTAACTTAGCGTGGACCAGGGCAATGGAGTAATTTGGTTGGACAACATGTGTAATTGTCACGTGACCGTTGTTTTATGATTTTAAATAGTAACTATATTCGTATTAGAGTAACTATGTGTATTAAAGAGATACTATATGTTTTGTAGAGTTTCTATGTGATTTGTGTCTATCCTACTTTATATACGTTTTAAATTTTTAATTTTCAAAATTTCAGATTTGCATTCTGTTCATTTCTTTCTCTTTATTTTCTCTCTATGATTTTCAAAATTTTGCCCAAATTTCTAGGTTCAATTTTGTTCGATTTTCTTTGTAATTATCTTATAATTCTCATAATTGGATCTGTTAGATGAGGAAAAAAAATGAGAAGTAGTAGATCAAGAAGGAGATTCGTCGTTACCGAAACCGAATCGAAGAATTTGCGCTCGTCTACAAATCATCGCAAGAAATTTGAGAGATCACATCTCGCTTCGTCGTTTTTAAAGTATTTTAAATCTATTTGAGAGATCACATCTCGCTTCGTCATTGTTTCGGAGAAATTAACATTTGTGTTTTGCCGAAATATTGTTTTCACTTCGCGTATTCGATCAGTGAATTCACGATTTTAAATAGTAACTATATAAGTTATAAGTAACTCTATGGTTTAAAGAGGTACTATGTGATTTTTAGAGTTGTTATGCGATTTTAACTATAACATTTGCTTATTGTATGTTATAATGATTTATCGACTTTATTTAAATATGAATTTCTCGATTATGTGGCTGTAATCCAAAAGGTTTGTGCTTTTCTACAAATCGATGCAAGAATTTCGAAAAAGGATTGGGCCTACAAATTCTCCAGTTGCTAAATTACTATATGTTTGAAATAGTTACTATGTTAGTTTATTATGTTCTGTGCATGTTTTTGATGTTATTCTATATTTTTAGTGATAGAGTCACTATATTTTGGATAAAGTTACTATATTATTACACATTAACTATGTCTGCAACTTTGTGACTAAATGACTATCAATAATATTTATAGGTATTATATCTTGTAAAATAGTAACTATATGTTTGGTATAGTTATTATGTATGTTTTAATGGTCTTTTTATGTTCTTTGTTATCCTCTATTAGGAATAAGAGTTAATGTGTTATGATCATATATAACAATAACTATATATCTGCAACTCTGTTAGTATATGACTATCATTGATATTAAAAGATACGATTTCTACGGAGTATATGTTTTTAAATAGTTACTATATATTGATGTGGCCTAAAGTAAAGAGTGCCACATGGCTTTACTATGATAGCCCAAAGAGGAGGCCCAAAGGCCCTCCAACATGCATATCTCGAATCCATACAGAGCCAATACCCGTATCCAGGTCCAAGACCCATCACTTAGGCCCATGAGGCCTATTTGCTTGGTAGGATCCCTAATCAATCATGACTAAAAGCCCAAAGCTTGCAGGCAAGCCCAAAATTCAAAAGGTCCAGCAGGTCTAAACAGACCTCCTACTATCGGACACATGTCCCAATCTCACAAAGCATCCAATCATGTAGCCAGGGTTTAGAGATTAATTCCCAAGAAACCCTAGCACTATAAATAGTGTAGATCCCTAGGTAAAATGGGGCATTCAATTAATTCCCACCTACCTAAAACTATCTTTGCTCTGCCTTCTTTCTACAAATTACTTCTCTCTCTAGCCTATACTTACTTAGGCATCGGAAGGAATATTCCTACGGGAATATTCTTGTTTTGCAGGTTGCCAGAAGATCGTGCCAACGCATACTTTGAAGGAAATATGTCATTTACCCTAGTTGCATTAAGTCTAATACCAAGGTTCAGATTAATTGCGAACAATTAATTCAGTGAGATCAAGTGATCGGAACAGCTAGCTGGAGCAATGCTTCCGATCACTGAGTTCTAATGAATATTAAGCTCACAACTTACTCTTGACTGAACCTACAAGGTCACACCAATGGCATGTAACAGATCACCGGATTAAATGAATCGGAAATTCATTTAATAGCTTTTCGGGAATTAGTTTTGAATAACGTATTATATGATACGACCTTGCGTCGGAATCGTATATCGTATCGCAAATATTCGTAAGCTGGGCGAAACGAATAATCGTATCGTACGACGGTGATTCGTCGTATACGATACGATAAATAATAGCCGTAAGGTATTAGTCGCGTATACGAGCCGCAACGGAATTTATGGCCCGTCGAGCTAAGCACGCAAGCGCACAAGGCCCAACGAGCCAGCAATTTTGCGCGCAAAAACAAGCCAGCCCGCGGCACCAGTGTGCGCGCAGCTGGGCAGCAGCGCAACAAGCGAACAGCAAGGCCCGCAGCCCACTGCTGTGTTGCTTGGCTGCCGTGCATGGGCATGCGTGAGTGTGGGCATGTGTGTGGCCGGGTAGGGCCTTGTGCCTTGGCCGGTTACACACAAATATAACCTTAGGGTTATATTCCACACTTGACAGTTGTTTTCCAACATCCAAAACCTATTTCTAAATATTACGTTCTTCAGTTTTCTCTCTATGAAAACTGTTCATCCCAAAAAGCAAAAACCTTGTACGTTGTCTAAGCTACAATAATCAAGGCGGATCTGAACCTGTCGGTGAACCAAGTAGAGGAACGACAAGTGGAGTTCTTTGTTCGTATTCGTTGATAGATTACTCGGGAAAACACGCTTCGAATGTAAGTTTTCTTAATCTGTGCTTTATACATGTTTCCTGGCTTTGGGGATTGTTCCGCACATGTTATGTATGTTTAACTGTATTCCCCTACATACGTGATACCTCCGAGGAACGTGTGACACGTCATCACCGTAAAAGATCCCACAACATTTGGCGCCGTCTGTGGGGAGGTATAGTATCATGGCCGAACCGCAATCTGAAGGAGAGTATAATGGTGAATTAGAGGAGCGACGACCCCGGGAAAGGAGTCAACGCCATATAGAGGAAGCAAATCGAGTCGCAAACGCAAAAAAAACGCCGCGCCGAGTTCAGGAGGCCGAGGTAATTGTGGAGGAGGAACCAGACCTGGAAGCACCTCCACCAGGCGGCCATCTAAGCCCCAGTGCCAGGGACGCCGTGCTGGATGAAAACTTGGACCTGCCTGTCTCGGTAGGATCACTGCGTCAAATCCTAGCAGGATTCCAACAACAAATGAATCAACTTTCCAACAGCAGATGAGCACCACGTTGCAGAATGAAATACGAAGGAACATGTTGATCTATAGCACTGAAAGGGCGGCTCCGCAAAGGCCTCTTAGTCTAGGTGTCAATCGGATAAACAGGATGCCACTTAGGTCCAGCGTCTGGAGAGCAGGAGAAAGCTCCCGTCCTCAAGCTAGTCGAGGAGCCAGTCCTGAACGCTCGGAGATTGACCACGGTGATCAAGCCTTTCTGCCTCGGCGAGAGCAGGCCACGCGCCAACCTTCCCGGGTAAACCCACCGGCCATTCTACGACCATCCTCGAGACGTTAGGAACATTATGAAGCTGAATCTGAATTATCAGACACTGGATCTACTCCAGTTATGGAAGATCCTCCATTTTCCCCCTATACTCGAGGACAAACTCAGATGACACCCAACAGAGTGAGCATGCTTCCTCGTATGATCTCAAGCCGCCGTGAACCAACTTATCATGTCCTACAGGGATTGAATAACTTGACGTTGAGACACATGAGCACTCCCTTATGTGAGGACATAATGAACACCCCGAAAGAGCCTGAAGTAAAAACTCCCACCATTGAAGCTTATGACGGTACCACCGACCCAGACATGCACCTAGTTGCATACCGTCACCACATGTATGTTCAAGGAACCAATGAGGCCACATGGTGCGAATATTTCCCAGCTACCCTTAAAGGAGTGGCGTCCAAATGGTTTGAACGACTGCCCCCAGGATCAATTGCTTCCTTTAACGAGCTACAAACCTTGTTCTCCACCAGGTTCATGGCATACAAGGAAGAAAGGAAAACAAGCATGCACTTGGGACACATTCAACAAGGAAAGGACGAGTCTTTGCGAAGCTATGTTAAGCGCTTCAATCTAGAAGCCGGATAGATCCCAAATCTGCCCGATGGCGTCTCCTTTGATAATGTTATCAGAGGATTGAAGAAAGGTGAAGGAAATAATGCCCTTGGTCCAAGTATGCATTCTATGTTAAGTCTAATAAATGCGGTTCAGTATTAAGTAACAAGTTAATAATTCAGTGAGATCAAGTGAGCTGAATGCCTAGCTAGAGGCCGCTTTAGTTCAAGTGGAATTAATGATATTAATCCACAGCTTACTCTTGACTGAACCCGTAGGGTCACACAAATAGTACGTAAACGGATCAAGTATTTAATAGCATTAAATACTCCATCTATGAATATTCGGAACCGACGGATCTTGGTTTCAGTGGGAGCTAAGATCGTCACAGGCAAGGAATGAATACTCCGGAAACGATGATATTGCCGGAAACGGAAATATGGATCGTATCGGAAATATAAATATTATCCAAGTCGTAGATGTTGCCGGAAACGGAAACATGGTACGTGTCGGAAAATATTATCGGAAATGGAAATATTGCCAGAATCGGAAATATTGCCGGAAACGGAAATATTGTCAGAATCGGAAATATTACCGGAATCGGAAAATAATTCCGGAAACGGAAATATTAAATATTTGTTCGAAACGGAAATTAATTCCGGAATCGGAAATATTAAATATTGTTCGTATCGGAAATGAATTCCGGAATCGGAAAATTTAATCGGAAGCGCATCGTACGAATAAGCATCGGACGAGGCCTGCCGGACGAGGCCCAGCACGAAGCCAGGCCATCGCCCAGCAAGCCAAGCGCGCCGCACAAACAGCAAGGCCAGGCCCAGCAGGCTGCGCGCAGCGCGCAGCGCGCACAGCGCGCACAGCACGCGCAGCGCACAGCGCGCACAGCACGCGCAGCGCGCAGCGCGCGCGGGCGCTGAGTGGGCTGCTGCTCGCGCGCACGCATGGGGCCCATCGTGGCTGCCGTGCGTGTGTGTGCAAGTGTTTGTGTTCGTGCACGTTTCCTAAAACATGCAGAGTTCGGTTAATGATTAAATTCCTAATTCTATTTGATAAATTAATTAAATTAGAGTCCTTGTAGGATTCTAGGTTTAATTAATTTGTATCTGAATAGGATTTCGATTCCCTTTCCATACCGCTATAAATATGAGGCTAGGGCTCACAATTTATAACACAAGTTTCAAAGTATTCAAAGTGAGTTTTTGAGAGAAAAATTCAGTCACACATTTGCCTATAAAGTGCCGAAAATAATAGTACCTTAAGGGCGATTCTAGTTGGTCAATCTTAAGGCGGATCCGGACGTGCTGTGGACTATCTACGGAGGGACGACACTTGGAGTCCTAAAGACTTGTTCTTGTTCGGTTCGGGCGCAGCTAGGGAAGGCACGCAACAAAGAGTATGCATCTAATCTATGCTAAATGATTATGTGTAAATAATATGTTTTCCTGGGTTTATGGTTTTTCCGCATGATTTATGAATTGTCATATGTATCATAACCTAACAGTGGTATCACGAGCCCCTTATTATTTTCATAATCTAAATTGCATGAACATGGTTAAATATTACAAATTTGCAAGAATTAAAAGGGGTGATTAATTTTCGTAATTGTTAATTAATTGCAAATTGCGTTTATTTAATTATACGTACGCAGTTTTTCGGCAGTTTCTTCGTTACTCATCCGAATTGAGTGATTTTTGTGTCAATTCCGCATGTAAAAGGCATTCTAAAATTTTGACAAAAATAGTATTTTTCTGCCGAACCCAGAATTCTCAAATTCGAAGCCTAACTATGACTTTTCGAAGGTTTTAGTTTTTCGAATGCAAAATTTCGTAAATTTAAGATGTTAAATTAAATATTTGCGATTCTTGTTGATAAATCTTGAATTTTTGATTGACCTACTGCATATGTTTAACAAGTTTGAATGCCTAGTCTTGTTAATTATGCAATCTAATTATTAATTATGATTAATTTGTTGAAAATTAGAATAATTTAGAATTAATTTGATTTTCATAATTAATTGTAATTTAATTAGAAACCTATGATTAAAAACCACCATAAAAATTGTAAATTTACGATAAATTTTAAATTTTTATGACCTAGACTTGAATCCATAACAATCGGAAATCAATTGGATAATAAATTTTCGATTTTTCGCCCTAAAATTATGAAATTAATATTATTTATTAATTTGTCATTAATTTTAAATATAAATTTTAAATTTTTATGCGATTCGTTCATATAACTTGCACGCACGAAGCAATGGACGCTTCGTGTTACCCTTAAGGGGTGTTGTATAATGCGGACATGCGACGACGAGCAAGGGAGCTCGTCGCCCGTGCGGCACGAATGCAATGAGCAAGGGCGTAGTGCACGAGCACAAGGCAGCAGCCCTGCCTTGTGTCGTGTGCCACGACCAATGGACGAATGGGCATGGGCGTAGGGCGAGCCAAGGCAGTCGCGTGTGGGCAGCAAGCGAGCTGCGCCACAACGCGCGCTGCCTCGCACAAGAGCGCGCAGCCTCGCGCGCAGCGAGCGCAAGCTCGCGTGCCACGAGCGCTGCGCCTAGCATTGCTCGCGCGCACAGCGAGCGATGTCGCCCGCCCAGCGAGCGATGTCGCGCGCCCAGCGAGCGATGGCTCGCGCGCCCAGCGAGCGATGTCGCGCGCCCAGCGAGCGATGGCTCGCGCGCCCAGCGAGCGATGTCGCGCGCCCAGCGAGCGATGTCGCGCGCCCAGCGAGCGATGTCGCGCGCCCAGCGAGCGATGTCGCGCGCGCACTGCAAGCGATAGCCCGCGTGCGATGAGCGCTGGCGCGCGCAGCGAGCACCAATGCGTGCGGAGGCTTGCGATAGGGATGCAGCAGCTATGCGACGAGCGCATGGGCTGCGCGCACATGGCCAGCAATGGCTGTGTGCGTGCGGCCCATGGGCGTGCAACGCGTAGGGTGTTTGCGTTACGATTAGATCGTTTTGAATGTTTAATTTGCAAATTTCAGTTCACGTAATTTTAATTAATTTTAAAATTAATAATTTAAATTATTTTCTTGGATTTTAATTTTGAATATTATAATTATAATAAATGTTATTTATTCTAATTATTTTACTAAAATTAAAATCATGAATTAATTTAAATACGACTGAAATTAAATTAAACTTTTTGGATTCAATTATAAATTTATATGAGCTTTAAATTTTAATTAAATTTGTATGTTTCCGGTTAGACTAGAAATACATTTTTATGTTTAAAATTGGTAAAGCATATGAATTTATTGGTTTAAGTGGGAGCGCTTTTTAGTCATAAACTCTTGATTAGGTCTACAAATCCTTAAGGTTAAAACAACTTGATTAGAATTAATAAGGACTGAATAATTGGTAGATTATTGGTGCCCTTGATTAATTGCTGCAAATGTTTACGTGATGCATAATGTGTTTTACTAACCAGCTATGTGGGCCATTCATGATAATGAATGGGTGAATGGTATATATTGTATATGTACTGTTTTGCAGGTTATGAAGTGACTAGTATGGCCCAAATAGGATAGAAAATATGGTCTGCGTACCATTAATTTGAATGTAATTGGTCTAAAGTACCAAAGTTATTTTTCAATTCAAATATGGTCTGCGAACCATCAAATAGTTGTAATTAGTTATAGCTTATCCTATTTGAAGAAAATGGTGCCTCCCACGGAGATTTTCAAGACGGACTTTGAAGTCAAAGCTTCAAGATGAAGTCGGGCCATACTAGATCACAAATATCTTATGCATGTTTTAAGTTATTTATTGTTTTAAATATGTCTTAAAATGCATGAGATCAAAAGCTTGATTATGTTGCATGATTAAGGATTTTAGTTCACTTAAAATCTAACCAACATAGTAAGAGCCTTAAGTTCCAAACTTAAAAATTGAGTTAAAAGGTGCCATGCCAAAATATACACTTGCTTGGATATCCTTTACATCAATCTAGTAATAGTTTTCGCTCAGCGAGGTGTTACTTATTGGTCCTAAAGGGGCAAGGTACACAAATAATTGTGAGTACATGTTAGTTTTGGTGAAACTCAACGATATAAGTAAGGAGTCCTTTTATGTCGTGGCAAATTCGATAGGTTTACCTAATAAGTTCTTAGACGTACCTATCAACCAAGAATAGTTTCTAGACTATTAGCAAAAGGCTTTTGCTTACCTAAGATATTCTAGGATTAAGTCGACAAACTGTGCTTAGTTCTTCAATGATTTTAGGATCTTGGAATCATTTTATTCACACCTGCCGGAACACATAATTTGAATAAAATGCTTAATAAACATTGAATTATGCATGTATGCTAGAATTTAAGTTTATTAAGAGAAACTGTGAATGGTTATTTATTTGTTTATTCTTTTCAATTGTAGTTTTAATATGGCAAACAACAATCAAAACATCATCATGGGTTCTGAGCTTATGGTCAAGCTGAACCTGACAAATTTTCTTGAATGGGAAGCTAAGCTAGTTGAAATAGTCAAACTCAATGGGCTTGAGTATGTACTGTCACATCCCATGCCAAGCTACTATGCCAGAGACATGACCCCTGAGAGATTTTACGCCTGGGATGCGGATCTCAAAAAGGTTATGAGTCTCATGCTGAACAATATCCCTGATGATTGGGCTAGAAGGTTTGTAGCCTATGAACCTTTTACGCTCATCAAAAATCTGAGGGATATCTGTCGTGGAAGTACGGAGGACAGGGACCTGAACGTCCATGAGTTGATTGAATCAATGTCTGGTCTAAAGGTTAGTTCTCCCAACAGGTGTTATAGGATGGAGGTCCAAGAAACACATGTTCAGCTCCTTCGCACTAAACAAAGGGTAGGCGTCCCACTGAGGTTCCATGTGGATCTTATGTGTTCATATTTTGATCGCCTAAGTCTACTAGGAACACCAATAAGCGAAAGGATGGCAGTCTCTGTCTTGCTCAATTCACTACACAGTGGGTTTGGTCGCTTCAAGCAACTATACCTAAGTGAACCAAGAGAAGAAACAGTTGCAGAATTTATTCACCTTGTCAGAAAGGCTGAAATAGTACTGGACTGTGAAGCCAAAGATTTACTCAAGGCTAGAAAGAGACCATTCAAGAAAGGTGGAAAGTCCAAGGGCAATGCTAAATCAAAGCAGGACAAGTCCACATCAAGCTGTCTTTATTGTGATGGAATAGGCCATTACAAAAGAGAATGTCCAAAGCTAAAGGAAGATCAGAAGAACGGAACAGTCGTTCCATCTTCAGGTATTTTCGTTATAGACTGTATACTTGCTAATTCAACTTCTTGGGTATTAGATACAGGTTGTGGCTCACACTTATGTTCCAATCCACAGGGACTAAGAAGAAGTAGAAAGTTAAGCAAGGGTGAAGTCGACCTACGAGTGGGAAATGGAGCACGGATTGCTGCATTAGCTGTAGGAACTTACTATTTGTCGTTGCCCTCCGGGCTAGTTTTGGAACTGGAAGAATGTTTCCATGTTCCAAGTCTTACTAAAAACATCATTTCAGTTTCTTGCTTAGATGCTAAGGGATTTTCCTTTATAATAAAAGACAATAGTTGTTCGTTTTATTTTAAAGAGATGTTTTATGGATCTGCTAGATTAGTCAATGGACTTTATTTATTAGATCACGACAAACAAGTATATAACATAAATACCAAAAAGGCCAAAAAGGATGATTCAGATCTCACCTATCTGTGGCATTGTCGATTAGGCCATATAAACTTGAAACGCTTAGAAAGACTTCAAAGAGAAGGAATTCTAGAACCATTTGACTTAGAGGATTATGGTAAATGCGAATCATGTTTACTTGGCAAAATGACAAAGCAACCTTTCTCTAAAGTTGGAGAAAGAGCAAATGAACTATTGGGTTTAATCCATACAGATGTATGTGGACCAATGAGTACAAATGCTAGAGGTGGTTTCAGCTACTTTATCACTTTCACTGATGACTTCAGTAGGTATGGTTATGTCTACCTAATGAAGCATAAGTCTGAATCCTTTGACAAATTCAAGGAATTTCAGAGTGAAGTAGAGAATCAATTAGGCAAGAAGATTAAGGCACTGCGGTCTGATAGAGGCGGTGAATATCTGAGCTATGAATTTGATGACCATCTGAAAGAATGTGGAATTCTATCAGAATTGACTCCTCCTGGAACACCACAATGGAACGGTGTGTCAGAACGGAGGAACAGAACCTTGCTAGACATGGTCAGGTCAATGATGGGTCAGGCCGAACTTCCATTAGAATTTTGGGGACATGCACTAAATACAGCTGCACTCACTATAAATAGAGCTCCGTCTAAAGCTGTCGAAAAGACTCCATACGAATTATGGTTTGGAAAGCCTCCAAATGTGTCTTTTCTTAAGATTTGGGGATGTGAAGTATACGTCAAACGATTAATTTCAGACAAACTTCATCCAAAATCTGACAAATGTATCCTTGTGGGCTATCCAAAGGAAACAAAGGGGTATTACTTCTACAATACATCTGAGAACAAAGTGTTTGTTGCTCGAGATGGTGTCTTTTTGGAGAAGGATCACATTTCCAAAATGACAAGTGGGAGAAAAGTAGACCTCGAAGAAATTCGAGTCGAACAACAAACTCTAGAGAATGCTCAAGATGACATTCAGGATGAAACTCAGAGATCTTTAGAAGAATCTGGTGAGAATCATGGTCAATCTAGAAATGTTACCCCGCGTAGATCGCAAAGATATAGATCTCAACCGGAAAGGTACTTAGGTATTTTGACGAACGAGAGCTATGACGTTCTATTACTTGAAAGTGATGAACCTGCGACTTACAAGCAAGCTATGACGAGCCCTAGCTCCAAGCAATGGCAAGAAGCCATGCAATCTGAATTAGACTCCATGTCTGAAAACCAAGTATGGGATTTGGTCGATTTGCCAGATGGCTACCAAGCCATTGGAAGCAAATGGGTTTTCAAACTGAAAAAGGACAAGGATGGGAAACTTGAAGTTTTCAAAGCTAGATTGGTTGCAAAAGGTTACAGGCAAGTCCACGGTGTGGATTACGATGAAACCTTTTCACCAGTTGCAATGCTAAAGTCTATTCGAATAATGTTAGCAATCGCTGCATATTACGATTACGAAATATGGCAGATGGATGTCAAAACTGCTTTCTTAAACGGCGTTTTAACAGAAACTGTGTTTATGACACAGCCTGAAGGTTTTGAGGATCCAAAGAATGCTAAAAAGGTATGCAAGCTAAAGAACTCAATCTACGGATTGAAGCAGGCATCCAGGAGCTGGAATATACGTTTTGATGAAGCAGTCAGTGACTTTGGTTTCATCAAGAACGCGGACGAATCTTGTGTATACAAGAAGGTCAGTGGGAGCAAAATTGCTTTCCTAGTATTATATGTCGACGACATATTGCTTATCGGAAATGACATTCCTATGTTGAACTCTGTCAAGATTTGGCTTGGGAAATGTTTTTCGATGAAGGATCTAGGAGAAGCACAGTACATATTGGGCATCAAGATTTACAGAGATAGATCTAAAAAGATGATTGGACTTAGTCAAAGCACTTATATCAATAAGGTGCTTGATAGGTTCAAGATGGCGGACTCCAAGCGAGGCTACCTACCCATGTCTCATGGAATGACTCTAAGCAAGACTCAGTGCCCAAAAACACTTGATGAGCGTAGACGAATGAATGGGATTCCATATGCATCATTGATTGGTTCAATAATGTATGCTATGATATGTACACGCCCGGATGTTGCGTACGCACTCAGTGCTACGAGCAGATACCAGTCAGACCCAGGAGAGGCGCATTGGACTGCTGCCAAGAATATTCTGAAGTACCTGAAAAGGCGCAAAGATGACTTCCTGGTCTATGGTGGAGATGATGAATTAATTGTTAAAGGCTATACGGACGCAAGTTTCCAAACCGACAAAGATGATTTCAGATCACAGTCTGGGTTTGTCTTCTGCCTCAACGGAGGAGCAGTAAGCTGGAAAAGTGCTAAGCAAAGCACCATTGCGGATTCTACAACTGAAGCGGAGTACATTGCTGCACATGAAGCAGCAAAGGAAGCTATATGGCTAAGGAAGTTCATAGGAGAACTTGGTGTAGTCCCCTCCATTAAAGGACCAATAGCCCTGTATTGTGATAATAACGGAGCTATTGCACAGGCAAAAGAGCCTAGACACCACCAGAGAGTCAAGCATGTACTTCGTAGATTTCACCTTCTACGAGAGTTCGTTGAAAGAAAAGAAGTCGAGATAAGCAAAATTGGAACTGATGACAACATATCAGATCCATTAACTAAACCTCTGCCGCAGGCGAAGCACAACTCGCACACTGCAGCTATGGGAATCAAGCATATTGGAGAATGGCTTTGATGTCTCTGTTTAATGTTTTAAAGTTTTAGAGTTTAAATCTTTTTAAAACATTATCGGTTAATCATTCACAATAAATGAAAAGAATTCATTTTTCCATTTAATTTGTGGTTTATTAAATGATGAGTCCCTTCAATTTGACGATATATTCAAGATAGACTGTCAGGACCAGTCCTGTGACTAAGAAATGTCTATCAAGTGAACTTGAATGTCAAAGGTTGAAAATGGTCCCTAATCGGAGTTTTCTATAAAATTGGACGCATAGAAAACGTTAGACGATTAGAATGCAAGATGACTAGTAGTTCTGTTTCTTGAACTATGTGGACATGGCAATGTCATAATCATTTGCATAGATACTTACTTTGGGAAGACTAGTATCGGACGAGACCTATGAAACTTTACTGTAAGAGATGAAAGTCTGTCATAAGTAAATTTCATTAAATTATTAGACACTAAATCCTCAATACCTGAGTGATTTGAAGATTACTTGTTTGAGAACTGGTTGCTTTGACGTTGACCAACCGTCGCACCGTAAAAGGAGGCTATAAAGGCAACGCTCAGGTATTCACCTATCAAACGAAGTCTAATCTCAAGATCGCAAGATTGGGATTGTCCTCCCATAAATCGGGATGAGATGCTTAAAAGTTGTACAAGGCCACTCGGAGAGCTAGAAACTGTGAAATACAAGGACAAGTGGGAGACTGAAGGAAATAATGCCCTTGGTCCAAGTATGCATTCTGTGTTAAGTCTAATAAATGCGGTTCAGTATTAAGTAACAAGTTAATAATTCAGTGAGATCAAGTGAGCTGAATGCCTAGCTAGAGGCCGCTTTAGTTCAAGTGGAATTAATGATATTAATCCACAGCTTACTCTTGACTGAACCCGTAGGGTCACACAAATAGTACGTAAACGGATCAAGTATTTAATAGCATTAAATAATCCATCTATGAATATTCGGAACCGACGGATCTTGGTTTCAGTGGGAGCTAAGATCGTCACAGGCAAGGAATGAATACTCCGGAAACGATGATATTGCCGGAAACGGAAATATGGATCGTATCGGAAATATAAATATTATCCAAGTCGTAGATGTTGCCGGAAACGGAAACATGGTACGTGTCGGAAAATATTATCGGAAATGGAAATATTGCCAGAATCGGAAATATTGCCGGAAACGGAAATATTGTCAGAATCGGAAATATTACCGGAATCGGAAAATAATTCCGGAAACGGAAATATTAAATATTTGTTCGAAACGGAAATTAATTCCGGAATCGGAAATATTAAATATTGTTCGTATCGGAAATGAATTCCGGAATCGGAAAATTTAATCGGAAGCGCATCGTACGAATAAGCATCGGACGAGGCCTGCCGGACGAGGCCCAGCACGAAGCCAGGCCATCGCCCAGCAAGCCAAGCGCGCCGCACAAACAGCAAGGCCAGGCCCAGCAGGCTGCGCGCAGCGCGCAGCGCGCACAGCGCGCACAGCACGCGCAGCGCACAGCGCGCACAGCACGCGCAGCGCGCAGCGCGCGCGGGCGCTGAGTGGGCTGCTGCTCGCGCGCACGCATGGGGCCCATCGTGGCTGCCGTGCGTGTGTGTGCAAGTGTTTGTGTTCGTGCACGTTTCCTAAAACATGCAGAGTTCGGTTAATGATTAAATTCCTAATTCTATTTGATAAATTAATTAAATTAGAGTTCTTGTAGGATTCTAGGTTTAATTAATTTGTATCTGAATAGGATTTCGATTCCCTTTCCATACCGCTATAAATATGAGGCTAGGGCTCACAATTTATAACACAAGTTTCAAAGTATTCAAAGTGAGTTTTTGAGAGAAAAATTCAGTCACACATTTGCCTATAAAGTGCCGAAAATAATAGTACCTTAAGGGCGATTCTAGTTGGTCAATCTTAAGGCGGATCCGGACGTGCTGTGGACTATCTACGGAGGGACGACACTTGGAGTCCTAAAGACTTGTTCTTGTTCGGTTCGGGCGCAGCTAGGGAAGGCACGCAACAAAGAGTATGCATCTAATCTATGCTAAATGATTATGTGTAAATAATATGTTTTCCTGGGTTTATGGTTTTTCCGCATGATTTATGAATTGTCATATGTATCATAACCTAACAAAAGGGTCATTCAAGTTTGACTTGGTTAAGAAAAGTGTTCGGACGATGGCTGAAGTCCTGGACGAGGCTGAAGCCTTTATTCATGCAACAGATATATGCAGTGCGTCCAAGGATGGAAAGGCTGGTGAAGCGACGGACTCCTTAGGGAAGAAAGAAAAGATAGACAGGAAAGTCCCACGAGTAAATGGTACTTGGGCTCATTCGAAAGAACATGATACTAATTCTCCAGAGAGGACGCCCAAAAGAGAAAGAATATTTCGAATACAATACAGACCTTCTCACAATCCTAGTGGACGTCGGGACCAGGTTCGACCTTGAACGACCCTTTCCTATGAAATCTCCTGCTAAGAGTCAAGATCCTAAGCTGTATTGCCAGTTCCATGAAGATATAGGACATGACACCAAGGATTGTAAGAGCCTAAAAAGAGCCCTGGACGGCCTAGCCTCCAAGGGGCACCTAAAAAACTACTTGCAAAGAAGCACCCACGGCACAGGAAAAAATCATTACAAGAAAAACAAGTCTCCTGTCTCAGCTACAGAAGGAAATCACAGCGAAGGAGGATTTGTAGCCGTCATATCAGGAGGACCAGCCGCTGGGGGGCCCACCATGAGGGGATAGAAAGATTATGCCCGCCATCTAGGACATGTAATGTTATCGGGGAAATCACCAGTGGACGCATTCCCTCGTATAGAAATATGTGAATCGGACAGTGGACGTGTAGCCACCCCGCATGACGACCCTCTCGTGGTCGAGATCAAAATCTCTAACATGAGCGTAAAATGCACCTTGATAGATACAAGAAGTTCATCTGATATGAGCATGGAGTGCCTAAGACGCTTAGCTCACGACCCTAAAACCATAGACAAATCCACTACCCTATCATTGGCTTTGGAGGAAGCATCATACATCCAGTAGGCGTCATCAACTTGCCAGTTCGGATTGGAGGGCGGAAAGATGGACGAAAGATGGGGGTGGACTTCCTAATCGTCAAAGATTTGACTGTGTACAATGTCATTTTGGGACGTCCCACCTTGAACAAGATTAAGGTAGTGGTCATCACCCATCTCATGCTCCTGAAGTATGTGTGTGACGATGGGGCAATAGGGACTATACATGGAGATCAACAGCAAGCAAGAGACTGCTACCTCACAACTCTTAACCCATCAGCATGGAGGAAAGACCCGACCGGGACCAAAGGCAAAAGGAAATATGAAGAAGAACCACCAACTGCCAGCGAGAGTATCCTAGTTAAAATAGAGAAAAGTGGCTGAAGAGTAGAATGTCAATAGACTAGTCGAAATAATTTATGTAATATGAGCCTACAAAACGGCCTAGCAATTGTGTAAGAGACAACAAAACGGCCTGTAATGCGCGCCTACAAAACGGCCAACCTACTTTCGCTGCTTAGCTAAATATTAACTTTGTGATAATATTCCTCCTATCAAAACTCTGATAAACTTATGGCCCAACGAAGCCACTCATCGAATGAAGAACTCGAAATCATATAACAAACGCAAGAAAATGACTCAATCAAAGAAGTCACTCCATATTGACGACCTCCAACTTGGCGGTGTCACAAGTGGCTAAATTGAACGACGGCCTTAGAAGTGGCCTAAATTAATTAGCAATATTAAAGACGTGAAAACGCAAAAAAGACTCAACAAAGCAGTCCTTCAATATGGACGCCCTCTCCTTTGATGGCGTCACAAAAGACTAATCGGTTGACGGCCTGAGGAGTGGCCTAGATTAGCGCCCCAAATTAGGCTGATCACCTAAAACACTGTGGTAACGTCCACAATTGGACAAAAAAGCATGTTCCTGAAAAAGTGAGTATGAAACTGAAATGGAATAAAAAACATAAGTGCACAAAAGGCACAAAACATTCACACATGCGCACAAGGCGCAGCAAACCCAAATAAAATAATGCCCAAAGGCATCAAATGTTATTACAAGCGCCTACGGCGCCACCGAAATCAGCAGTAAAATACATCAGCCTATGGATGAGGGGCCGTCGAGCTTCCTTCCTGGACATCTTGATCTTCAGGAGAGTTTACCTCCTCTTACTCCGCGTCCTCATCCTCCCCTTCACTAAAAAACTCAGGGGGATTGGGTCCAAGGCGTTGAGCGGCCGAGACGACCATCTGGTAAGAAATTCGACGTCTAAACTAGGAAAATTCTTTCCCGTCCATCGACCGGTCCCAAGCCCGGCGAGCACTCTCCAGAATGGCCTCCTCCCCAAGCTTGAAGGAACTGGCGACTTCCCCCCGAATAGTTTCAATCTCATCTTGGGTGGCCTTGAGCTTCTTCTCCGGGGCGTACACTTTGGAACAGAAGTTGGTAACCCGCTCTGAGACGGCCGCATACCCGGTCCTAAGAGCAGTCAACTTCTCCTCATGCTCCAACAACTTCTTCTCATAATCCTGAGAATCTTCCTTAGCCTTTTTCAGGGCAGCCGTCTCCGACCTCACCTGGACATTCGCGTCCTCATTGATCATCCTTGCCATTTTTTCAGCGTACTGCTCATGATTCTCAATCTGGTCCTTGTGGTTCAACATCTCTTGGTGCATGTCAAAGCGATACTGTCTACCCTCTGCACAACGGATGAAGAGCTGCCAAGAACCAAAACAGGTTTAATTCACTCCAAAACATTAGGAGAGGAACTAAAGAGAGTGTGAAGACAAAATTAAGAAAATGCTCACGTCAAGTACGAGGGACTACATGGCTCCAAAGTACCCCTGGTCAATTCCAGGCAGAGAGTTTACATACTCCTTGGGAATAGCATCATAGACGGTAGAAAGGATCCTGTCCTTTTCCTCCGAGCTAAACCCGCCAGATGGGGGAATATGCGCCACCTCGGCCCGCCTCATCCGCTCGAAGATATCACCTGAGCCAACATCTATACATAAAAAAACTAAACCACTGAGTTGTCAAGCCATCCTCAGTATTAAGGAACTTACCAGTTGATGAAGCAGGCGGAGGCATCGACGCGTCCCCAGCCGGAGAAGGGTCTCTGGACTCCCTGCTCTTCCTCTCTCTGGACGAGGAAGAAGCAGCACGGCCAACATCTGCAGCTATACCAGATGCACCAGCCTCACCAGTAGCAGTCCCAGTAGCAGCCGCCTTGGCTGCTGAACCACCCTCATATGCCACCGGGGGAGACGCCTCCTTTGGTACAGGAGGAAGGTCTCCCACTTGTGGAACATAAGCACCCTCTCCCCCAGCTAGAGCGGCTGATGGCTTCATTGCTGACGGCTTTACCGCAGCATCAGTACTGCTCAGCTTCTTGAAAAAGGGCCGCTTAGGCTTAGGGGCTACTGGCGAAGGGGAAGGACGCTTCCCCGTAACCGATGAAGTAAGCCCCTGAAAATGAAAAGGTGAAAAGCTGGTATAGAATTTAAAGACTCTAGAAACGCGTCCAACTGAATAAAACGTACCATGGGAGGGTCACCAGAAGCCGCCTCCTCCGACTTCTTTGAGGATTCTTTCTTCTTGGCCTTCACGGCTTTGAAGACGTCGTCCGTATACACCTAGGACAACCAGGTAGGCATTTCCACTAATCCCTTGTCTTCTGGGGACAAAGGACTCATAGCAGAATCTACACAAGCCAAGGGGATCAGTGAAGAACAAGAAAAACAAGGTTATTAACGAAAAACAAACGCAACACTATCTCTATGTAAATAAGGGCAGAGACCAACGGCCGCAAGAAAGACCATGTTGGTGAACTGTCCCACATGGGGAAGCCAACTATTAGGCACCCACGCGTGACTCTTTGCAGACAACCGATACATTTCAGCCTGAAATAAATGCTTTATGAGCCTCCATTCCTTTGAAAGAAGACGAGGATAGGCGTCAGTTTTAGACAAGAAGCGAGGCTGGTAATTTCAGCGAGAAAGACGCTCTGAGAGGGGAAGGTCCTCCATTCGGATAATAGACCACTTGGTGCTCCACCATACCCAGCTAGAAGACTTACCCACCACCGTCTTATAACCCCGCTGACTATACAGGGTAAACCACCCCTGGGGAGAACGATAAGAAGGAGCGATATCTACAAGTCTAACAAAAGAAGAAAAGGAAGGGGTAACGTCACTTAACGCACATTTGGCAATATAGCCAAAAACATTCGCCCAAGAATTAGGGGTCAGCTGGGCCAGGCCAATGTGAAAACCATCGAAGACGTCCATTACAAAAGGGTGCAAGGGAAACCTAAGGCCCAATCGGAAGGCGACCATATAGACAGCAACCTCTCCCAAAGAAAGACGATCTACAGTACTATGAGGACGAGGACACCTAAAACTAAAACCACGAGGCAAGAGCAAGAAACGCTCAAAGTCACGTCCTTGCTCCTTTAGGTACCTCAACCACTTCCTGCTTGGGAGGATGTCAGAAGAAAACAGGTCCACGTCCTCTTTTTCGTGAACCATGGGAGGGAGATTTTTGGCAAACTCCTCATCCGAAGAACTAGAAGAGTCATCTTTGAAATCCTCACGTGGGATACGAGGACGACAAGCCACACTCTTTCTTCTCCTTAAAGAACGATCCGCCCTGGAGCCCCGTCTCCTGAATGGTGTGAGGAACTAACTCCTCCCTTATTTCCGTGGGCAGGTTTGAAAAAGGAACCCTGATGTCCCTCTCTCGTAGTGCTGCCCATGCACCCACATTGGCCACTTGTTTAATACGTGTCATGTCGCCATGCATAAGGAACAAGACGTCCGACTTAAGAAAAGAGGAAAAATCAAAGAGCGGGTACGCCATCCAGATACAAGAGAAGCGGCGACTGACAGGACGTCTCCCCAAGAAATAGAAGCATCAAAAGAAAAATTTCAAATGCATGCATAACTGAAGGAACGGGAAAGTAACAAAAACGCTTACCAATAAGTGATCAAACTGCTGAAACTATCAAGCAAAATCGTCCAAGCTCCAAGAACAACGAACGAAGAATCAAAGAACACCCAATGCAAACACAAGAAGATCTTCGAAGGGAAATCACTTTCTCTCTCTAAAAATCTATTTGAAATAACAAAAGGAAAATGAGAGAAAATAAACGACTTTTGGAGGTTTTAAAGGAGAAACCAGGCTCTGAAAAGCAACCACACGTGGTACTCCACCATGTCTCCCACATGGGCGAGGGGCACCCTCCTTGAGGGGCAAATGATGTGGCCTAAAGTAAAGAGTGCCACATGGCTTTGCTATGATAGCCCAAAGAGGAGGCCCAAAGGCCCTCCAACATGCATATCTCGAATCCATACAGAGCCAATACCCGCATCTAGGTCCAAGACCGATCACTTAGGCCCATGAGGCCTATTTCCTTGGTAGGATCCCTAATCAATCATGACTAAAAGCCCAAAGCTTGCAGGCAAGCCCAAAATTCAAAAGATCCAACAGGTCTAAACAAACCTCCTACTATCGGACACATGTCCCAATCTCAGAAATCATCCAATCATGTAGCCAGGGTTTAGGGATCGATTCCCAAGAAACCCTAGCACTATAAATAGTGCAGATCCCTAGGTAAAAGGGGGCATTCAATTCATTCCCACCTACCTAAAACTATCTTTGTTCTGCCTTCTTTCTACAAATTACTTCTCTCTCTAGCCTATACTTACTTAGGCATCGGAGGGAATATTCGTACGGGAATATTCTTAATTGTTTTGCAGGTTGCCTGAAGATCGTGCCAACGCATACTTGATACCTCCGAGGAACGTGTGACACATCATCACCGTAAAAGATCCCACAACAACTATGTTATGTAAAATAGTAACTACGGAGTATATGTTTTTAATAGTTACTATGTTATCATATGTTCTTTTTATGTTCTTTTTTTGTACTCTATGTTATTAGTAATAAGAGTGACTATATTATTATGACAATAACTATATGACTATAACAATAACTATATCTACAATTCTGCGAGTATCTTACTTCATTAATTCTAAGAGTTACTATATGATGCATAATAGAAACTATATATTTTACTTAATTACTATGTTATTTTTTCATATTTAAATGTTAAATTATTACCTTAGTTTATATATTATTGATTCAAAAATACAAAGATGATGCATCCATATTTGAATTCGTGCAAAGAATAACTTCTGTAAGGAAAACAAAAGCAAAAGAAAAAGAAGAAGAAGAAGAAGAAGAAGAAGAAGAAGGAAGAAGGAAGAAGGAAGAAGAAGAAGAAAATTATGACAACAATGAAAACCAAGGACGTGGTAGAGGAAGGAGAGGACGCAGATGTGGAAGGAGAGAATGCGGACGTGGAAGGAGATGACGTGTTGGTGGAAGGAAGGGACGTGGACGTGGACGTGGCGATTAGTATTTTTTAATGTGGTTTTTTTAATAAATGCAAATAAGTAGAATATCGTAGCTAAAAACAACTAATCACTTAGTTAATATTTTTCTTAATAACTGTTCAAGAGTTATAATTACTCTTACTTTTGATATATACTTACCCTTTTTTTTATTTCAGTAATTATATAATATATAATAGTAACTATATAATAGAAAAAATTAATATATGACATCTAAAGCATCTATATCATATTGTTTATTTTATAATATAGTAACCGTTCTATAGTTAAAATTACTTTTTTATATGATATAATTAGTCTTTGGATTGAATAGTTATTTTTATCGAAATGGCTATATAATTATTATTAGGAAAATTTTCTATGGTAGCATTATACTTTTGCAAATTCTCGTTGGTGGCAAAATTTTAGCAACTTTCTCTATAATAGCATTAGTAATCCAAATTTTCTCTAATATAACATTATTTCACTAATTTCTACCTAATTAACCTAATTAAAAATTAACCATGGTAACTCATTTAAGTCATTTTCCTCCAAAACATTGATCACCAATTCCACCTCCAAAGGGTCTTATAATTAAAATCATAACATCCCCAAATTTTCCCCCTTTGTCTTCTTCGTTATTTTTTCTCACCCCTTTCATCTGTAATTTGTTTTTGCAAGTGAACAATGGTGGATAAGTGGTACAGTTCTAAGGTATGTAACTACCATTACAAGTAATATGATGTTTGAGTTTCCGATAAAAAAAACAACTTACTTTTGTAATTTTAGGATGATAAATATTTATATATCAGTTATGGAGACTGTTTTCCATTGAAATCGTACACACTTATTACAACAAACTTTAAGATAGAATAAATCCTCACTAATTATTCCATCTTAAATTCCAATCACGAAAGGGAAAAAAAATTAATAACACAGTAATTACAATCAGATTAAACAAACTCCTCAAACATAAACTAACTAAATCACGTACATTAGAAATTTGACCAATCTCAATCTCACATTTAAACATTACAAATTAAGGGAACCTGATAATTAATAAATTAACCATAGCTAGTAGTAGATTGCTTAATTAAGTCAAATTTAGTTAAATAATGTTAGATTAGAGAAAACTTATATTACTAATGCTATATTAGAGAAAGTGGCAAAATTTTTGTTATCAATGAGAATTAGCAAAAGTATGATGCTACCATAGATAATTTCCCATTATTATTTGCATAGTTACTATTCTGAAGATATTACTTTATTGAATATATAGTTTCTATTAATTTACTCTTTTTGTCTGCAAGAATGAATATTTTTGAAGTAGTTACTCTTTTTTATAACATTAACTATATGATATATAATAGTAACTATGGATTAATAGAAATAGTTACTATATGATATAAAAGAATAACTATTTCTATACGGTAGAATTATTTACTATATGATATAAAACAGTCAATATAATAATTAAGTAATTGAATTCTTATCAAAATGGCATCAAAAATTTATTGTATGATTATTAGATCGAGTAATTATATTATATATAAATACAACTATATCAACTTAAGAGTTACTATATGATATTTGAATTAACTATGTCACATATATTAATAATTATATTGTTAAAATTTACTGTATGACTAATAGAGTAACTATATTATGTTGGAAGTTCTTGTTGGGAAATGCAAAAGAAAAGAGTGTAAATATGTGAATAGTGTTTATTGTCCTACATTGAAAGAATTCCTCATTTCCTCTTTGCTTATATATTGGATTGTGGGTGAAACTCTGGTTTGAGAAAGTATGAGAGTGGTATGGGTGGACACATAACTCACAAACGCGTGCCGATCAGTTCGGGCTTGGGCCTTGGTAATTGGGCTCTTGAGAATGCGCGGGCGTGGGGTGGGTTTTGTGGGCCTTACATATTCTTTTTGATACCGGGCCGTTTTGGGTTAAACATTGTTACGGGAATTTGTATTGATTACGTAACCGTTGGTTTAATTAGCCTTAATGGTGGCCGTTACAGTCTTTATTATTCTGCCCATTTTTTGTCTCTTGCTTTTCCTAATGTTTGATTATTTAATCAAACTTTGTACCTTCCCAAAATGCAGACACAATACAATTCCAGAAAATCAATTACATGTTTTCTCTCTCAAATTGCTCTCGGTTTTGGGCATATGTTCTGACTCCATTCGGGTTTGTGAGTGCACACAAATTCAGAGCTGTGTTAATCCTGGAGGGCGACAGCTTTTGTTCTACTGCACCAAGAGGTAATGCGGAATCGTTTATTAGGACATTGGTATCCCACGGCGCATCATTTGTTCATTTTTATGTTCATCCGATTGTTCCCATATTCTAGATAAGTCTATTCTATCTACATTCTTGTAACAACGTTATTATTAATATATTGTGCTAATATGCAACAATCTAAAAGACGATTGATATATGTTTGCGTATTCCGTATGTTTTTAATGTTGTTGCTATAGATGTTGACTCCTTAATTTGAGTGGACACATTAAGAAAGTTGAAAACTTGCTTGTAGATGGTTGTGTTTGAAAAGTGGGTTCAGGCACACATATAGTTGCTGGTAAAGATAAATGGGTAAATGGAGAGACACCAACTTTCTCCTCAAATGTCAGGCTTTCAGAAGCTATGACCTGGAAAGCTCGTGATTTTATGCGCCCTGGTCAGCTTGGTTGGGATGTTTCAAAGGTTTGGAATAGCTTTGAAGCTAAATACGCTAGGAATATTCTTTCAACTGATCTTCCTGACTCACAAGAACTAGATTTTCTTTATTGGCCTCACCAACAAACAGGTAACTTCACTTTTAAGTCGGGCTATGCTTACCTTCAACATATGGATCAGGATGAACAGATGACTTGTCGGATCCATGACATGCATGACATTTACAAAGCATTATGGGCCAACGGTATTCCCTCTAAGTGGAAACTTTTCTCTGGAAACTCTTGGTTGGAGCTATTGCTGTTAAGTCTAACTTAAGCTCTCGGGGGATTCTTATTGATAACACTTGTTGTATGTGCGGTGCGTTAGAAGAGGATAGCCAACATCTATTTCGGTTATGTCCGTTAGCGCAACAAGTTTGGAGGAGTGGTTTGCTTGGCATCCACTCAAATTTTAATGAGAATCTCTCTTTCCAAGAGTGGATTCTCTACTATATCCGGTTGTTTATTAGCCAGGATGGAAAGAAGGGTCAGCGTTTACCATACTTTATAGCCACCTTATGGAGTATTTGGATTACGAGAAATCATGTTGTTTTTCGTAATCAAAGTGGTAATTTGAGTGCAGTCTTTTCTCATATCCAAATTGCAGTTCAAGAGTTTCAAATTATTTTATTGGATAAGGATTCCACAGATTCCCATGGTCTAGGGCTAAATCCAAGTTACCCACCTGGATTTCTGAGAGTTAACATCGGTAGGACGGGAGAAGGTCAAACTGATTTCTGTTTACAAATTGATGGTGCTTGGAAGAAAAAATGCCAAAGAGCTGGTATGGGTTGGGTTCTCTCTTCTGCTTCGGGTCAAGGGGTTTGTACATCTGGTGATGCTGCAGTTGGCATGGCTATGTCAGCGTCTCATGCTGAGGCTCTTGCATGTCTCCACGGGATGGAATGGGCTCTCTCCAGATCGATAACTTCAATTACTATTTTCACGGACTCTACAAACCTAGTTACTAACTTGCAGAAAAGAGGTCTCTCGGATATTACTCACACTTGGATTCTTTCCAGAATTATTCGTCAAGGTAAATCATTTAGCAGGTGCATAATCTACAAGGTCGACAGATCTCAAGTACACCAGGCGCATATGCGTGCAAAATCTGCAGTGGACAACGGTGTTATTCCCACTCTTCACCCGCTCGAGCCTGATTAGATGTTATATCACTTTATTATTTCGGTTATGTTTTTCCTGCTTTTCGTTCTGAATTTTCACCCAATGTCAAAAAAAAAAAATAAATAAATTTAGTGGACATATTTTTTGGTATGGATTATATGAGAATTGTTTATAGTATTTGTATACGTGGCATTTGAGAATCACATGGAATGTAAAATGTCTGGACAATGGCAGTACGTCTATTTCTTGTTCACTAAAATTAGGAATGTTGGATCGAGTAGCCACGTATTATATTTCTATTGAGATCATGTGATCAAATTCATCGTAGCTGTAAGGATAGAATGTATTATCAGGAAGCAATTAGTTACCATGTTGTTGTACAGAAGAGCTTCCTGTTAGTAAGACCATATTTTTGGCTCTGAAATGCTATGATCCATTTCTGGAACGATTTCTCAGTTTTCAGCATCATTGTTAAATCAACCGTTCAGTATACCGTAATTATTTTTAGTTGTTTTGATAACCTTGTCTTTTTGAAGGGTGAAATAGGTCATGTTGAAACGGTAGAAATAAGTAGACCATTAGAAGTTAATGTTGCTTTGTTTAATGGGGCAATTGGTCTTTATTAAAACCACCAATATGCCGTTATGGTCATATATGTTACGCGTAAGTCAATTTTAATATGCATATGATACCAATATGCGCTTTCTGTAGATGCATTTTATGGTATCACCAAGGTGCTGTCATGATCAATTTACCGTCCTTGCCCGGAATAGTATCTTCTAATTGTCCTTAATGGTTGATCTTTCGGTGACATTATTTTTTGTTCATCTTTCAAAGTTTATGGATGATAATTTATTTTGAATGGTCATTTTCTCGTAGCGTTCTTCTTATTTAAAATTGATTTCTTGAGTGGGTTAAATACTATTTGTCGGAATCGACTCATTGATGTTGTTATAATATTAGACGAGTCTTTTCAAATGGTAGAATATTATGTTAAGTCGGCTATAATATTATACTTATATATTGTAACTAAGGAATTTAATCAAGGATGTACGAAGGAGGAAACGACCAGACGTTTGAGTCTACACCATTATAGATGATCGAAGCAGTAGTGTTTGTGATATTATTAATGTCTTTGGCCTATTTAATTTATTTATATACTATCTTGGCAAGTACGTAGCTGCAGGTTCGTCTTGTATGGTTTGATTGGGAGTCCTGGTTAATGCTTAGTTGTTATCTTGCATGGCTACGTGTATTATGGTCTTCGTTAGCAAAGTCATCTATATGACTATTGGTTGCAATGGTACAATAATACAAGTAAGGGGATTGAAAACATGAGTTGACCGAAGGTGATCGATCAAGTTTGTATGTACAACTTTAGCATTTCGACAAATCCGTGCGGTAAAAGTGGAGTTCTTTCTCCATTTTATTATTGACGAACTTTAACTTATTTACACAATTTTATTTATGTGCCCTCTATTACTCTACCGAAAATGCGAGGGTTAAAGTTAGAGATTTGAACACTAACGAGTGAGTAACTTGTGGTACAATGTTGGTCGCTAGTAAGTTGTGCAGGTGTGTTAGGCTCACAATTAATACTTTTTGCGATGTTAGGAATGCTAATGAGGTTGCTCATATACAACTTGGCGAACATGTGCAGTGATGGTAACATACCCATCAGGCACAGTAGTAGGGAAGTCATTGATTTCTTTATAATATATTTGTCAAACTATTATTATTCATATATGATTTATTTGTGCCCCTCTTATGTATAATATTTAGTTTTGGTAAATAGTTATTCATTGTGGGGGGTGAACTAGGTTTGAGACTAACTAATAAGTTAGTTGCAAACTTGGTTATGGTGAGTATGTATATGTTTGTAAAGCTACGAAAGGATCGTTACAAGCACTTAAGTACATAATTTTATATGAGAAGTTTTATTAAATACTACTCTTTTTATTGGCTTGTAGAGTTTGAGATTTATTGCATGTGTGTAGCCTAAACTATTAGTTATGAGTATGCCAATATGGGTTGTAGTAATCACATGTTGTTGGTTCACACACACTTTAGTACTGTTGGTGAGACTAAGGTTTCTAATGCATTAAGCCAAGAAGAAGGTTCAGGTCAATTATATGATACTTGATGACTTCGTAAGGCTAATGAGTTGGTACATGCACTGATGCACATTTAAATCTTATTCTCAGTGCATGGAGAATGTTTGGTAATTTTCAATTACCTAATATACACTTGATGTGGTTATAGCATACTATTATTGATAGTTTTTGAGAAAGTGCCCTCAAAATATTATGCTAATGTGTTTTTAAGTATAATGCGGTGATCACTTACTCTTGATTTATTGTTGGGACGATCATATCATTACTAGTTGTTTGGGCTCCCAATTGAATATCAATTGGGCCGCTAAGTCCAAAGCCCAATGGCTTAAGTCAGCAACATCAAACCTGCCACAACCACTTAGGCTATTCAGCCACCAACACAGGCCCAAGGCCCAATAGCGATAAATGACCTATGGGCATTTATTATGCAAACACTATAAATAGGCCGCCAAGGCTCAAACCTCAAGGTACGTCCAATTTATTGCCTCAAGACTACTCTCTAGAGAACTTCTCTCTCTAGAATCCGAGCATTGTTCTTACTTAGGCATCGGAGGGGCTTTCCTCGGAAACGCCCCCGAGGCTAGTAACATTGTCTTTGTGCAGGTGAATTCGGACAACACTCATTCAAGCTAACAAGATCTTCAACACATTCAAAAGGGCCTTCGTTTGAAGCCCATTGTTCCATCCGCTTCAACACCGGAATAATTTGGCGCCGTCTGTGGGGAAGATCACTTTAAAGCCTCGAAAAACATCCCATTTTTCACGTAAGAAATGGAAATTCCCAACAATGACAACCAGAACGATGTCCTTGTCCAAACGGATTCGGAATCCGATGAAGGGGAACAAATGCACTCAGTGGCGAGATCGCAGCCGACAAGGGCTACCGCCGCAACAACCAGCAGACCCCCACTCCCTTCTCGAGAAGAGCTTGCCGCGGCCATGACCATCATGCAAAACTACCTCTTCAATGAGAAAGAGCAGGCACAGGCAACGGACCCCCGAGAAGCGAGGAGAATCAGGCGACAACTTCTGCTCAATAGGCCACCGCCTAACGAGGACGCTGCGGGACCCGAACGCACTCTCCCTACAATGTCGGGAACACACTTAACGACGAGGTGGAGAGAGAGTACATGGGATACGCAACAGAGGGCAGAACAGCAACCAGAATGGTTTGAAACACCATGCCCAACATCGCAAGCTCTCCTAAGCGGAGCAAGTGACCGCACTCGGATCCGAAGCTCGGTACATAGCAGGTTGCGCCCTTCGGTCCATGATAGGCTGGGCAACCCCAGCAGATCCAGTAGGCAAACCGAAGCCAGTGGCCAGTCAAGAAGGAGAAGGAAGAGTGATCGAACTCCTAGCCCCCTACACGCCCCCGAACAATCCCACAGAGGAAACTCGAGGAGCGAAGGTATCAGGGCGAGGCTAGGAAAGAGGATCATGACCCCAGCATCTTCCCCGTTCTCAAATGATTCAGGTCGCTGCCGAAGGGATCGATCAAAAGCTGGAAGAAGCTGAAGAAGAGGTTCTGCGTATAATTTGTGAGCAATAATCGCCCCGAACGAACTACCGCAGAACTGACCTCCATACAACAGGAACGAGACGAAAGTCTCCGAGACTTCATGGCCAGGTTCATGAAAGAGTCAACTAACATCCCCAATCTACAGCCAGACGTAGCAATCTTCGCCTTGAAGCACGCGCTTCGGGAGGTGAAGTTCCGGGATAAACTGTCAATGAAAAACCCCTCCAAGATAGCTGACGTACTTCAAATGGCGAATGCGTTCATCAGAACGGAAGAATTCAACAAGGCAGCAGCAAGGCTGAGGAACCCCTCGGATACGAGGGATACCAAGATGAATCAGAGTAAGCCCGAGGGCAACTCAAGAAAGGGGAAAGAGAAGGTGGGTGCGAGAGAAGCAAGCCCAAAGAAAGATGGGAAGAAGGGTGAATTTCAACCCAAATACACCAACTACACTCCACTCACCACATCCCGAAGAGAAATCTTAAGCCTCCACAAGGATGATGAAAAATGGAAGCTGCCAGACAAGCTCAGATCAAACCCCCTCCGTAGGAACAAGAACAAGTGGTGTGAGTTCCACGATGACTTCGGCCATACCACCGAGGAATGCAACTCGCTGAAGGACAACATCGAGGATCTCATCCGCCGAGGCTATTTAAAGCAAAACTTGCTCGATCGAAGATCGGAGAGGGAAGAAAAAGAAAAAGCAATGTCTGGAAAACTACAAGAGCAAGCCCGGAGAAGGGTCCACGAGACTGAAGGGCAAAAGAAAAAACCAATTCTCGTGGTGTTTGGAGGCCAAAGATCCGGCCACGCCAGCAAGCAACACTTGAGGGCTCTCTCCCACCGAGTCAACTTCAGCACTATAGGGGAAAACCAGCCTGCCCCCCCCCCCGAACATGACTTTTACTGCTGATGATTGCCTCGGAACCCAGTACAAGCACGATGATCGGTTGGTAATTGAAATGGATCTCAACAACCACAACGTTCACAGGGTACTGTTCGATGGAGGGAGCGCCGTCAACATCATCTTCAGAAACTGCTTCGAGCAGCTCATCCTTGAAGAAGGAGAGGAGTCACTGACTAAGGTCAGCTACCAGCTGATCGGCTTTAACGGATCCGCAGCAATTCCACGAGGAAAGATCACCCTTCCCGTTACCATTGGCCAGGGCCTAGCGGCGAGAAACGTACGAGAGGAATTCTTAGTGATGGATTGCGACTCGGTGTATAATGTCATCATGGGATGAACCATGATTCACAAGATACAGGCAGTCCCATCCACGTACCACCAAATGATGATGTATGTCTCAGACGCAGGTTTCGCCGAACGGATTAAAGGTGACCAGGAGGTGGCAAGGTCAACCTGTCACACTGCCATCCGGAAGCCGAAGCTAGGAGACAGTCCTAAAGATGAGGATGAGAAAAGTAGCCCCCCAAAAGAGGAAAACGATGCAAAGAGGAGAAAGGCGGGCCCGAGCAGTCTGGTAAAACCCGCAGAGGTTGATGCTCGAGCAGAAACCCTTTCCCCCGAACCAGATCAGGAAATGGAGGATATTCCCCTGGAAGATGATTCAGACAGAAGTGTCCGAATAGGTAGAGGCCTGAGCTCGGGACTCCGAATCGACCTGATCCAGTTGCTGAGGGATCACAAAGACATCTTCACATGGTCGGCAGCCGATATGCCAGGGATAGATCCAGAGATGATCTGCCACAAGCTGGATGTCAATGCCGAGGCCCGACCAATCAAACAGAAAAAAAGAAACTACTCCTCGGAGAAAAACAAAGCTATCGCCGAAGAGGTGAAGAAACTGCAAGAAGCAGGCTTCATCGAGCCATGCATGTACCCCAAGTGGCTGGCCAACGTGGTCATGGTCAAAAAAGCTAACGGCTCGTGGCGCATGTGTGTCGACTTCATAGATCTGAACCGAGCCTGCCCGAAAGACTGCTATCCCCTTCCGATGATAGACCAGCTAGTGGACTCCACCAGTGGACACGCATTGCTTAGCTTCATGGACGCCTTTTCAGGGTACCATCAAGTATTCATACTCCCCTCGGATAGAGCAAAAACCGCCTTCACCACAAGCGCGGGAGTGTTCAACTATAGAATGATGCCCTTCGGATTGAAAAATGTCGGGGCCACCTACCAAAGGTTAGTTGATCACATCTTCGCCGATCAAAAAGGAAGGAACGTCGAAGTCTATGTAGACGATTCCATAGTGAAAAGTGTGAAGGAGGAGGACCACATCAAAGATTTGGCTGAAACCTTCGCCAACCTGAGGAAGCACAAAATGAAGCTGAACTCGAAGAAGTGTGTCTTCGGGGTTAGAGCAGGAAAGTTCCTCGGATTCATGGTGAGCGAAAGGGGAATTGATGCAAACCCGGACAAGGTCCAGGCCGCATTAGACCTACCCGAGCCAAAAACGAAGAGAGACGTGCAAAGGCTAACAGGCAGGTTAGCCGCACTTTCAAGATTCATATCAAAAGCTTCGGACAAGGGGGCACCCTTCTTCAAAGCTCTCAAACCAAAAACTCTCCCAGGAGGAGAAGCAGAGCCTGTCAAAAAGAAAGGCGTCCCGAGAAAATTGGACCCCGAGCTAACATGGGAACAAGAGCAGAAAGATGCATTTCAACAGCTCAGGGCTCACCTGGCCCAACTGCCGACACTAGCCAGGCCGAATGAGGGGAAAACCCTATACTTATACGTCGCAGTTAGCCCCTGGACAGTAAGTGCGGTACTCCTGCGGGAAGAAGAGAAAAAGCAACAACCAATCTACTTCACCAGCCGAACCCTAACAGATGCTGAGACTCGGTACCCACTCATTGAAAAAGTAGCATACGCAGTGGTGGTGGCAGCCCGAAATCTTAGACCCTACTTCGATTCTCATCAAGTAGTGGTGCTAACTGACCAACCACTGGAAAAAGTGCTAGACAAAATAGAGAGGTCGGGAAGATTGGCTGCATGGGCTTTCGAGCTATCTGAGTTCGGCATCAAGTATCAGCCGAGGATCGCCATCAAAGCACAAGCGCTCGCTGACTTCTTGGTCGAATGCTCATATCAGGAAATGTTGGATGACACCAAGAGAACATGGGAAGTATACACTGACGGATCTTCCACAGTGAACGGCTCGGGAGCCGGAGTGGTGTTGATACCTCCAGTAGGAAAAAGCATCGAGTATGCCCTGAAGTTCGGTTTCAAAGCAACCAACAATGAGGCCGAATATGAGGCCGCAATCGCAGGGATAGAGCTATGCTTATCTCTGGAGGCCGAACATGTTTGCCTCAAAACTGATTCTCAACTCGTAGCCAACCAAATCCGAGGGGAGTATGAGGCCAAATGGCCAAGTATGACAACCTACCTAGCAAAAATTAAATCCTTAACGTCAAAGTTAAGATCCTTCGAAGTCATCCTCATTCCCCGAGGCCAGAACACACAAGCGGATGCACTGTCCAAACTTGCAAGCTCAACGCTCATCGACCTAAACAGGTCGGTCCATGTGGAAGTACACCAAGAAAGAAGCATTGACATGCCACCCCCCACAATCTGCAACCTACGTCCCGAACCAAGCTGGATGGACGCAGTCATTGCATACAAGGAGAGGGGAGAACTTCCCGAAGACAAGCTGCAAGCAAGAAAGTTGAAGAGATTCAACCAAAGGTTCGTCATTGACGCCAACGGAGAGCTCATGAGAAGGTCGTTCTCAGCCCCACTGCTGAAATGTGTCGGCCCAAATGACGTCGATTACATCCTAAGGGAAATCCACCTCGGCATATGTGGAAACCACATCGGAGGCAGGGCATTGGCACACAAAGCACTAAGGGCCGGGTTCTGGTGGCCCACCATGGTTTCCGAGGCAAAAGCGCTGACAAGAAAATGCGAGAAATGCCAGAAGTTTGCACCGGCAATCCATCAGCCAGCTCAGACCTTACAATCAACACTCTACCCCTTGCCATTTGCACAATGGAGCTTGGACATCATCGGTCCATTCCCCCCGGCTGTGAACCAAAAGAAATGGTTGATTGTAGGAGTCGATCATTTCAGCAAGTGGATAGAAGCCGAAGCAGTTTCGTTAAGTCCGCAAATTCATCTGGCAAAACATCATCACAAGGTTTGGTATACCGAGGCTAATGGTCTTCGACCATGGAAAGCAATTTGACAACACACCACTGCAGACGTGGTGCAAACAGTTCGGTATCCACCTCGCCTACTCAGCGGTATGCCATCCTCAGAGCAATGGCCAAGCCGAAGCCGGGAACAAACTCATACTCAACGCACTCAAGAAAAGAGTCAAGGACGAAAAGAGTAAATGGCTAGAAGAGCTCCCTGGAACACTCTGGTCCCTTCGGACCACCGAGAAAGAAGCAACAGGACAAACGCCCTTCCACTTGGTATACGGTTACGAGGCTGTCATCCCTGTAGAGATCGGAAAAGAGAGCTTAAGGGTCCAAGCATACAACAAGTATGATGGAATCCACGGACTAAGCAACAATCAACTTCTGACCGAAGCCTTAGATCTACTAGATGAAGCTCGGGACGAAGCCAGAACCCTCAATGCAGCTTACCAACAAAGGGTTAGCAAGCACTACAACCGAAGAGTCAATGCACGTCCTCTAAAGGTAGGCGACCTAATGCTAAGAAATGATGCCGCAGTTCAGAAAGGAAGGATCCATGGAAAGCTCTCGGCCACATGGGAAGGACCATACATCATCCACTCCGAAAAGAGAACTGGCACCTTTATGCTTAAACAGTTAGACGGAACAATCTCGAAGAACCATTGGAATGCCGATGTTCTCAAGAAATATTTTGTATGACCCTACCCCCTTTGTAATCCAAGTAAGTTTAACGAGTAAGTTTAATGAGAAGAGGAAAGCAACTGGCACCATGTGTTTCATTAAACATATCTCTAATGTTTTCCGTTCTATTACCGTTTTTTATATATATATATACTCTTGCATGCAACTTCGGATCTGATCAATCCGAAGCTAAAAATAATCCGAGGTAGCCACTCCTTGGAAACTAAACCCAAGGAGTAGTGACTCAACCCAACCCGCAAGGTACCGTCCAGAATCCCCGGATTCGCGATACCCAGGGAAATTCCGTTCGCAACAGGGTCTCTCGAATAGTTATCAAGAGTTCGGCCCAGATCCAAGGATCCCCGAAGCTCATAACTAAGAGTCAGACTTGCGACTTCTTGCCCAGGTTTCCGAACCACAAGAAGTCGGAAGAACAGAAACAGACGTTAAGGAGCTCAAAAGTAGACTCTTGACAGATCCACGGATCTGAAGAGCTCAGAAGCAGACTCCAAACAACGCCTACAAACTTTTAAGAGCTCAAAAGCAAACTCTTAACAGATCCACGGATCTGAAGAGCTCAAAAGAAGACTCTAAAGTTAGATCCTAAAGGTCCCTAAGCCATCAAGCTCTTCAGCAAGGCTTCAAAAAAAAAAAACAGCAAAACGAATCTCTTAGCAGATCCACGGATCTGAAGAACTCGAAAGCTAAAAGAGGCCCACGAAGCCGAAAAACTAAAGAGAAAATGCCTTAGCAAAATCCATGGATTTGGCAACAAAGGAAAGCTAAAGTACTTCAGTAGAGCAAAGAAAAACGAAAGCAGCAGTCATTTTTCATTCAATATTTGGGGGAAACAAGTACAATCATACCAACTACAACTCGGCACAGCGAGCAATCCTCAAAAATTTAAACAAAAATGACCTAAAAGATAAATCGGCAGCCATCAACAGATACATATCGGCCAACCGAAGTACTAAAAGAAAGAAAAAAGAAATTATTGAAGTACGACGCAGCACCGAGGCAAAAGGGGGGAAAGTCAAAGCACAAGTTCGGAGGCCCTCAACTGGAACCAACCGACTCTGAAGAAGACGACTGCCCGAATTCCTAAGGGACTTCACCAACAGGTCCCTGAGGAGATACCTTCGGGGAAGCAGCCGCAGTGGTGTCACCTTCCGAGGCGACCTTCCGAGCTTGCTGCCCCTTATCAGCTTTTTCACGCTCCTTCGCAGAGTCATCCCTATCAGCCTGGCATTCCACCTGGTTGTCCTCAGCCTCGAGCCACTTGGGCACATTCTCGTCCCACTTAAAATTAGGCATGTTCTTGGCAAACATCCTGCGAGCGCCGAGGATCCCCTCCCGGTACATATCCTGGCATTGATCTCCAGTATACATCTGAGCCTTCTTCTCCTCAAGCTCACGAACTTGTTCCTTCAGACGCTTGACGTCATCCTCAAGAATGGGAACTCGATCAGCAAAGGCTTGGAGCTTTATGTTGCTCTCCCGAAGCTCCACAATGGTGGCATCCCTTTTGTGAAGCTTGGCCTCGAGGTCAGCTCTCTCTTCGGCACTCTTCTTCGCTTCGTCAGCATGCTTTAGCGCATCCTCCTCCACTTGGAAAGTCAGAACGCCGACCTCCTTGCCGATTTGAAGCAAGGCATCCCCACCTTCCTTGGTAAATTCAGCAACCTCTCGCCTCGCTTTCGCAAGCTCGGACACGAGAAAGCTGAACTTTCGATCAATATTGGGGACGTCCCGAGCATAGAGCTCTTCAAACTTGCGGAGCCGTTTCTCATCGTGAAGCTGGCATACGGCAGCGAAAGAGCTCCAATATGCAGACTGAGAGAAGGCGAAGTTAGAGGAAACGAAGAAAGGAAAGCGATAAGAAACGAAAATAAACATGCACACATTACCTCATTCAGATGATACTGAGCCATCTTTGTCGGATGGTTCGCCACCTCCCCAGGAATACGGAACTGCGGGATCCCGCGAAGCAAATTCTCGTGGGCAGCTTCGCGACCGACCAAAGAACCCACATGAGCCAAGGGGTCCTCACCCAACACAGCAGGGCGAGCATAACTAGCCATGGTCTCCCGAACTTCCAACGGAATCCTCTTCAAAGGGACATCCGCGCAGGGGTCACCGTGGACCAACCCTTCCAACACAGAAGTGGAAGTCGAGCCCAAGGTCTCATGAACCCTCTTAACTCCACGACCTTTGGAGGGTCCACCTTCAGCGAGCTGGAGAGGCGAAGGCTGCTCAGCACCTTCGGCAGCAGAGGTTTGGTTCTCCGCAGCCTCCGAATCAGAGATCTCCACCACTATCTTAGGTGGAGTCTGAGGATCCTCTCCCGTACCATCAGCAGCAACTTCCTCAGAAGCGGGATCCTCAGCGAGAACCATAGGAACGTCTTCCTCGGCTTGCTCCACCTCGTGAGTAATGTCCTCAACAAACACTTCCGCTGGAGTCAAGGGCTTCAGCGGCGAGGGAATATCAGCCTCCTCGGCCAAAGGTTGGTCCACAGGATCATTAGTCACCAACACAGCGACACTCTTTAACCTTTGGCCAGGAAGAGGAATGAAACGGCGCAAGTTCTGAGGCGGACCCATCTCCTTCTGTTGCCGAGCAAGATACCGCTCTCCTGCCTCAGCAAGACTTGGATCCGAGGCAACAACCTGTTGAATCCTCTCCTTAGTCAAAAAAGGCCGTTGGCTCAAAAACTCGAGAACCTCAGGATGGGGGGTTACGTTAGAGAAGAGCGAAGACTTCTTCTTCTTTTTCTTTGGGGACCTCTCCCCCGAAACCGACTTCCCTTTCCGAGAAGCTTCTTCCTCCGAAGATTTCCGCTTCTTTAACCTCCGCGACTCCTAGGAAAGGTAGGAGTGAGAAAGCAAATAGAAAAGAACGAGGAAGACGAAGGAGAAAGAACAACGCTTACCTCGGGAAGGGCAAAAGAAGGAGGAGATGAGGCAGACGAAACAACTGGAGCAGTAACTGCCACCTCGAGACCCTGCAACAAAGGGAAAAAATGAATCTCCATCCCAACAGTGAACACCTCATATCTGAAAGATGAAACAAGAGGGTTACCGGATCAGAAGTAGTTACCAGCTCAGGTAGAACAGTGTGTCTCGGAACTGCTTCTCTATGACGATCGGCAGACCAAGGATCAGCTCGGACGTCGTCAAGATGAGCCAAGGCGTGATCCGAAAACTTGTAGCTCTCTAGCCTCGGCTGTCGAGGGTTACTCGCCTTAAAATTGTAAGGAGGGCAGCTATCAAGAATCTTCCCACCTTCCAACTTGTACCCCAATTTCTTAGGGTCAATAGCAGCCTCGCCGTACGCTGCAACAAAGAAGAAAGAAAAGTCAAATACAGGCAAAGCCAAGGAGAGGCAAACACCTCAGCTGGAGCACGATCTCAGCACGAGAAATCTCACCCCTATCATAGATTCGATTGAGACCGGCAGCAGCGAGGAGAGCCTCCTGAGTGATATAATGGAAATTAGGAAGCCAATGCAAAGGCTCCCTAGTCGATTTCGCTCGGAACCACTCCAGAAGAGCAACATGATCCGGATTCCCCAGATCGACCAGGCCAACCCTAGACATCTCCGGATCCACCCTGACAAACCACTTCGGTGGCGCATAGTAATGGGGATGCTTCGGATCCACGGGCACCCGCACTAGAAGCCATTGCTTCTTCCAGTTGTGAACCGAAGACACATAAGGAAACGCAGTCAGATACTGCGATTCGCTCTTCCGAAGCCGCTTGTTGGTAATGGTCCACCAGCCATGTTGGGCATTCTGATTCCTCCCGAGCTCATGTATCTCCTTGAAAACCTCGAGAGATGGGGGATAACCCAGAAAATCGCATGTCCAACGATAAGAGATAATGTGACGCATCGACTTCGGCGTCAACTGCGCCAGAGAAATGTTATACTCCTCCAATACTCGGGAAACGAACGGATCCAAAGGAAACCGAAGCCCATAGTCAAAATGATGGAGATACACAGCAATTAAACCTGGGGGCGGCCTCGTCACCCGAGCATGCTTCTGAAGCGGAAGCTCGCACCAGTAGCCCAAGGCATATTGAATGCCATAAAGATCCTCGGCGAGCCGGTGATAACGCCCTCGACGAGCTTCAACTAACCACTCCCCCTCAACGGTCGTGCCGGCAGGACCAGCAATCTCATTCGGATCATCGAAAAGAGCCGCAAGTTTACCCTTAGGATCCGCCTCCTCCCACCGCCTCGGGAAGAAAGGGCGAATAGGAAAACGGCCAGTAGCGCCAGTTCCATGGCTCGGCCCAGCACGAGCCCCACTCCCTGAGCGCTCTTCAGCCTCAGAAGAAGTTTTCGCCGATCTATCCTCGGAACCACTAGACGAGGATACCACACCAGTTTTCTTCTTCCATATTCCCCCAGCCATGGTAAAAACTCCAAAGAAAGTAGAGTGCCGAAATGCGAAGAACTGGAGAGTAAAAAAGAGAAAACAAGAAACAAATTACCTTCCTCGGAGCGGAAATCGCCGATAAATCGAATGGAGCAAAGACCCGAAGTTGATTCTTGACGAATTCCCAAAGATCTGAAGAAAACTCACAAAGAAACCGTCGAAATTCTGGGAAAGCTTAAAAAGGATTTTGGTGAATAAAGTTTCGAATGATGATTTGGGTCGAGTATTTATAGGCCTTGCTCCAAAAAACTGCCTAACTTCCACTTCATTTCGAGTCGTACGATGAGTGCCACACCCGGAATATCTCCTTGACACCTGTCCCACTCACGCATGGAAATCAACGTCCCTTTTGAAAAAAGAGAGGGAAAACTCTCCAACTTCCCACAGCTGGAAACCCACCCATTTAACTCTAAATGGACTGGGTCTGGGGGGCATGTTGTTTGGGCTCCCAATTGAATATCAATTGGGCCGCTAAGTCCAAAGCCCAATGGCTTAAGTCAGCAACATCAAACCTGCCACAACCACTTAGGCTATTCAGCCACCAACACAGGCCCAAGGCCCAATAGCGATAAATGACCTATGGGCCTTTATTATGCAAACACTATAAATAGGCCGCCAAGGCTCAAACCTCAAGGTACGTCTAATTTATTGCCTCAAGACTACTCTCTAGAGAACTTCTCTCTCTAGAATCCGAGCATTGTTCTTACTTAGGCATCGGAGGGGCTTTCCTCGGAAACACCCCCAAGGCTAGTAACATTGTCTTTGTGCAGGTGAATTCGGACAACACTCATTCAAGCTAACAAGATCTTCAACACATTCAAAAGGGCCTTCATTCCAAGCCCATTGTTCCATCCGCTTCAACACCGGAACACTAGTAATTTTGGTTTTCACTAGGTGTAATGTTATGAGAAGATGCAAAGAATAAGTATATCGCACTTTATACTATGAAGCTGAGCTCATAGGACTGAATCTAAGATGTCAAGAGAACAAGGTCTGTAAGTTGGTTAAGTCGTACATTTGAAGGACTTAAGCAAGCCCCTGAATGACGGCATTACAAGTTTGACAAGACTATGTCTGGTAATGTTTTTCATGTCATTGAAGGAGACTCTTGTGTTTATTCTAAGAATGATTCTCTTGAATGTATGATCGTTTTTCTTTATGTGGATGATATGATATGTTTGACACTAACTTGGATCGAATAAATGAGATAAAAAGAATTTCTAAATTTAGAATTTTGAAATGATAAACGACATGGATGAGGCAAGTGTGATTTTGGGAGTAATTCATAAGGACTCCGAATGAAATCTGTCTTAGTCATCTCACTAAGCTGAAAATTTGCTTAAAACGTTTTTTTCATTTAATGTCAATCAAGTTAGGACTACTTTTGATCCAAACATCCACTGAAAGATAAAAGTGATCTAGTTTGTCAATCTGAATATATTACGATTGTTTGTAGTGTTATGTTTTTTATGAACTACACTACGCTTGACATTAATTATTTTGTGAGTGGATAGAGCAGGTAAAATCATAGCCCAAGTAATGATTATTGGGATGATATAAGGTGATTGTTTCAGGTGCCATATGGGTACCACGGATTGGAGTTTGTACTACTCCAAATTTCCAGGAGTGTTGGAGGGATTATGTGATGTCTATTTGGTATCTATATACTTTAAAGTTCACTCCAGCAGTGGTTATGTCTTCACCCTAGGGGGTGGAGCTGTATCTTGGAAATCTTGCAATCAATCTTGTATTGACTGCTATGACTAATATAGATCATGAATTTATTGCTATTGAGTTGGCAGGTTTTAAGGTAAAATGGTTGAGAAATATTCTTGCAGATATTCCACTGTGGGGGAAGGCAGCTCCTTCAGTTGCAATCATTGTTGAAATCGACCATGCCTAAAATGGAATGAGAGACATGTTCGTTTGAGGCATAAGGCTGTCAAAGAATTATTGTCAAATGGAGAGATATCACTAGACTATGAAAGGTCTGAAATGAATGAAAGCGGATCCGTAAACGAAAGTCCTATAATGAAAACTAGTTTTGGAAACATTGGAAGGGATGGGTTTGAGGCCTATTGGATGAATTGTAAAGTAATGAACTCCTACTCTCTGAGTTCAAAGGACGACATTATGATATAATTCAGAAGCACAAGTTTTTTCTTTTTTAAATTTTGTCCATCCCCTAGATGTTATCACGTGCTTGCTACAATCGGAAAGAGGTTGAGCATACGGCTCTTAATGAACTCATATCCATATTTTTGGTGGTGTGAAGGTACTAGCTCACATTTGATGGGATTCAACTACGTAGGTGTGGAAGTGTGGCCGCTTCCTATGAGAATTGCGATATGTGCTATTCTATAGAGCACCTATGAGCATATCCAGGTCGGACGTATGGCCAGTATAAGGCGTCACTTTATTCGCGGAGTCAGAATATCATACATATTCAGTTGCGTGCTTTAAGTGACGAGTTTCTTACTCCCTATCAAGTTCAATACGCAAGTCACTTGGTAGCAAAGGGATCATAACTTAAATGTCACTAAGTGTTAATTCAAGTCGAAAGATAATGACACCTATTCAATTGTTTTGTTTTGCCCAAAACCAATATCCTTCTCTTCTTTCTTTATTTTTCACATCTTCGAACATGTGGGGGATTGTTGGAAGTTCTTATTGGGAAATGCAAAAGAAAAGAGTGTAAATATGTGAACAGTGTTTATTGTCCCACATTGAAAGAATTCCTCATTTCCTCTTTGCTTATATATTGGGTTGTGGGTGAAACTCTTGTTTGAGAAAGTATGAGAGTGGTATGGGTGGACACATAACTCACAAACGCGCGCCGATCAGGTCGGGCTTGGGCCTTGATAATTGGGCTCTTGAGAATGCGCGGGCGTGGGGTGGGTTTCGCGGGCCTTACATATTCTTTTTGGTACCGGGCCGTTTTGGTTAAAACATTGTTACGGGAGTCTGTATTGATTACGTAACTTTGTTGGTATAATTAGCCTTAATGGTGGTCGTTACAGTGTTTATTATTCTGCACGTTTTGTGTCTCTTACTTTTCCTAAAGTTTGATTATTTAATCCAACTTTGTACCTTACCAAAATGCAGACACAATACACAAATTCCAGAAAATCAATTACATGTTTTCTCTCTCAAATTGCTCGCGATTTTGGGCATATATGTTCTGACTCCATTCGGGTACGTTTGTGAGTGCACACAAATTCGGAGCTGTTTTAATCTTGGAGGGTGACCGATTTTGTTCTACTGCACCAGGAGGTAATGCGGAATCGTGAACATTGCTGGTTCATGACATATTTAAATGCTGTAAAATACCTAAAATATCATGGTCCACACTAATAATAGCGTGGACCCGTTCCATGCAAGTGAGATTGTTTTTTAGATATATTTAGGAGAAATGATGGGTTATTGATATAGATTAGGGTAATTTAATAAAGATATGTAGTAAAAGTTTTCAAAAATAGAAAGATTGCAACTAAAAAGAAACGGCCCAAAAACAAAACATTATTCTAAAAGTGAATATAGAAAATATAAAAATTCCACATAACAGCAACACTACATTACGTAGTTATTATTATGAGTTAGTGAGATTTCGTGGTAAGAGTATTTATATTGTAACCCAAAATTTACAATGGAGCATCACTAAATTAAGGAATTAAGGGAGGGGGATACCCCTCAAAAATTAAAGGGAACTTTTTTTTATTGGTAACCTTATTTTTTGCACATTTCATTTGGTAATTAAAAAAATCATGATTATCATTTGCAGCCATGAGTAGGGATGGCAGCGGGTCCAGGACCCTACTCGGACCCTGTCAGACTCTACCCTAAAATTAGGGTATGGATCTTTATTTTCTAGACCCTATAGGGTAAGGGTAGGGTATGGGCATATGCTGTTTTTTTTAGGGTAGGGTAAGGGTCTTAATTTTTCAGACCCGTACCCTACCCATACCCTACCCGCGGACCCTTAAGACCCATACCCTACCCATACCCTATATTTAGACCCACTTAAATTTTGTTATTTTTATACTTCACTTTTTTTGTAGGATCTTGATGATGAAGTAGTAGATGATATATATGAACGATAACTACTACTAAAGTACTGAATGGATGCCTATTTATTAACATTAATGTTGTGTAGTTAAGAATGTGGGATTTTGTAATTTATGAGCTTCGTACTTTAAAATGTATTGTGTTTAAGGAAAGACAAGGATAATTTTTGAAGACTAGCTATTTATTTGTTTTAAAATGCCTTATTTATCGTTGTTCTTGTATTATTTTTGCATATTACATATAATTGCATACAAAAAAGGAAATAAAAGTTATAGTTTTACGCGGACCCGCATAAGACCCTAGACCCTACCCATACCCTGTCGGACCCTTAGGGTCCGGGTAAGGGTCTTATAATTTTAGACCCTATAGGGTAAGGGTAGGGTATGGGTATATGTCAAAAAGTTAGGGTCCGGGTATGGGTATTACTAGACCCTACCCAGACCCTACCCATTGCCATCCCTAGCCATGAGTTATTACTCCGTACATTTACCAACCGTGACATAGATAAGAATTAATTAGTTTAGATAGTTTAAGTTACACAAACACCCCCTACATAACCCCATTTTCTTCCTCCATTATTACACCTTGCCCAGACTTGTCACCGTACTCTTAATTACTTGCGAGTTGCGAACTTTGAGTAGTACAAGTCCCATGCAAAACCAATGCCCCAAACCCTTAACTGATAAACACATTTGCGTGCATTTTTTCTCCTTGTTCAATATCCGCCACACACCAAAAAATATTAATCAGCCCTGGTCCTGACATTTTGGCGAAATAAGGGATCTGGACCCCTTCCGAAATGATACTCCTTAACTGAAATAATATCGTAACTTTTTTTTGTTAAATAAATTATATTGTTGAATCCAAATCAATAAAAATTTATTATATCTCCTTCGCATGATCCTATAATTTCAAAATCCTACTCTACTGGATCTCTTGGAATATTTCAATAAAATAAATACTTACTTAATTACAAGATAATTAATGTGCATAAAGAATTTTTTATGTTTTTAAAAATAAAGGTTCATTTTGAGCATATAAAAATATCAATTAATTTTGTCTTCATTAAATATCTATTTTAAAACTTATAGACCCATAGTCCATCAAATAAACATTATTTTTTTCCCACATATAGTTACATCAATTAGAACTGAGTAATAAAAGTCAAATGCTACGTACATAAACTTAACGTAAAACTTAATTATCTTGTTAAGGGATTAAAGGATATAGCTAATACAAATAAGAAGTTTAAATAATTTTTGTCAGAAAGGACCTTTTAAAATCAAAAAATTGTGACAAAGGACCTTTTAAAAAAAAAGTTGTGAGGTAGGACCTAAATCAGAATTTTTGTTGTGAATAGGGACCAAGACCCCTTTTCCGGTAGTCAAACCACATTCTCCGGCGTTGACCAGCGCGTGCGTCGCACGTGCGCCCATAAAAACGACTTATTAATTATTTTCCCCCTAATTACCTATACAAAACCTTAAAAAAAACTCTCTTCTCTCTCCTCGTTGCTTCTTCTTCCTCGACATTACCTGCACTTTGCTTCTGGAAAAAGAAAATTCGGTACTTCCTAAACAAAATTCAAAAAACTCCATTCCCATACTTCAACTCCCATACTCAACTAAAAAATCCGACCACCTTGCACTAATGCCTAAAGCCATCTGCAACCCTGCTAGACCGTGTAACTCAAACAAACGCAACCACCAACACCACCGGCCTGAAGAGGATTAACACTCGAGTTGCCGTCGTTGCCGCCTCCGAAGGGCCCAACAACCCTCTAGTATGGTCTAAAACCAACCAATTACGGTCTGAAAATAAATTTAGCTTATAAACCCTAATTTTGAAAGTTACGAAATTGGAGAAATTGGACCAAAAAAATTAGGGATTTTACTCTTACCCGGTACGAATTGCAACGAAAATCAAGGGGAAGCAATGAATTTTATTTTCCATAAGCAATATGCAATGGATTGATGAAGAAGATGAAGAAGCTATGAGAAGGTAATGTGGAGGAACAGAGCAACGAAGGAGAGAGAAAAGGGGATTTTTAATTTTAGATTTTCGGTAGGCATGCAAGGGGGAATTGGAGGGGAAAATTTTAGATTTTTAATTTTAAAAAAATCGTTTTTATGGGGCACGTGCCACGCACGTGCTGGTCAACGCCGGAGAATATGGTTTGACTACCGGAAAATGGTTCTTGGTCCCTATTCACAACAAAAATTCTGATTTAGGTCCTACCTCACAACTTTTTTTTAAAAGGTCCTTTGTCACAATTTTTTGATTATAAAAGGTCCTTTCTGACAAAAATTCCTATTATAAATGAGAAAATTAGTTGCTAAAAAATAAATCTAAATAAAAAAAATTACAGTAGAAGCTAAGAAACATAAAAATAAAAATATTGACAAAGTTAAAAAAAGAAAAAAGAAAAAAGAAAAAAGAAAAAAAAGTGAACGAATAAAGGAAGATGGAAGTCAACAAGAAAAACAAAATAATAATGACAGTGAGGGGAGTCAAACTCTAGACTTGTGGTAGATAACATGTGTATTTAATGCATTGTTTATCCCTAATACTAATTTACTGAACAGACTATTTTTTTGGGATCCTTTCTGCCTTGGGACCTAGGCGGTCGCACCCCTCGCCTACCCCCTAACGTCGGGTCTGATATTAATTGACAAGTTTAAGGGTATACGTCTCAGCTAGCCAGAGATGGGCACCTGCCGAGCCGTGTAGGGGGCTCTTGTGTCTTAATGGGTCATGTCTAGAACAAGACAAAGAAAAATTGTGATGTGTTAGACTCGCGCTTCTCTTTCATAAATGAGGCTTAAATGATGTCTTGCATTGTCCATATATCATAATCCATCGCCGTGTCTCTCATGCTTATTGAATTTGCAACGATTTCATAATATGCCAAATTAATTCAAAAGGTATTGAACGCACAAAGAGTATCATAAATTTATTTTATAGTTCCCGACTTAAGCCGTTTAATTTGTGTGTTTGCCCGTCTCATGTCCAGCTCTAGTAGCAGCCAATACGCCATGAATGAGGGCACGAGTAGGAAAGTGTGTTTGCACGCTTACCGAATGAATGTCTAATAATTGAAACCTTGAAATTGTACATGTATATTTTGCATGGGCTTATAAAATCTAGGATACCTAATCATTTTAATATTTAGACCCCACTCACATGCACAATATATGTTGCGGTGATATTATCTAACTGTTTTCTTTGACCTGGTTATTTTATTTTTCATTTTAATTTGTCTGACAATTTTGATCGACGTGCTCATCCTTTAACCATAACCATTACTCCTATTGTTTTGATAATATCCTAATTAAGTAATCCTACTAATTATAAAACAAATTAGAAATTCTCTTAATCAAGAATATCCTTATTGGACAATGTGTACATTTCACAAGAAATCAAAGCTCAGATTCTATTAGATCATGGCTTTGGACTACCGGCCACCTACCCAGATCATGATTCATCATGATCATGGATATTCATGATCATGGATCATGATCCTCTTATAATTTTCTCTTAACAAAAGAAAAAAAAAACAACTAAAAACAAGGAACAACTTTTGGGTTTAAATGCATGTGAAGGAAATATATGCATAAAAAATATCACAAGAAACTCTTTACACCATGAAAACAAGAGATACTTAGGTGGCTTACCAAATACCCAATTCAATTATTAGATTTTCCACTAATCTTCATGGAAGTATACATATAATCAAATCCACCCCCATTAACTTGTTTTCATATATCCTACCAAATACTCTAAATCATTGTGCAAATACAAAGCTTAATTAAGAACTTGAATCAAGTTCAACGTTCAAGCTAGGAGCACATATAACATATTTGTTGATCACTCCATGATTTCAATGTAAGTATGCTTTTTCAACTCCTATCTTCTTAATTACGGATTACTTTGCTTAATTTTCATTGAGTTTGTTTTATGTATACTTCAATTTTCACATTGTATATGAATTGCTTGAGCTAAGTAACTTCGATTTGTATATACTAGGTCGAGTATTTGTTATTTATGTACACTAAGCTAAAATGTTTCGCCTTTGTCTAATTAGGATTTTACATTGGTGTTTTCGATTAATTAAAACAATCACTCCCTCTATTTTTTTTTTGGAGGTTTGAAATGAATATTTTAGAATATTACGGATCGAGTATGTAGGTGGGTTAAGTGGTTAAATTTTACTATAAGAAATTGATTTTATTTTTATTTTTGAGGAGTACTATAAGAAATTGATTCCATGTAAATGTCTTAAACTCTACTATCAACTAACACCCATTAAATTAATAAGTCAATTCAAATATCTTAAACAAACCAGTGCGAGTATTAAGGCACGGAGGGAGTATAATTATCTTCAAAACAAAATCAAAATGAGTGTTATTTGACCCGTCAGTCAAAATGATGCCCGGGTACGGGTAGGCATTGGCCATTGGGCCAGTATTATTGTTGGTTAAGTCATTAAAGAAAAAAGTAGGCCATAATAGTGGGCCTACACCATGGGCTAATACAATGTTTTTATCCCCTTTCCCATGGGCTCATGGCACCATACAAGGGGAATTTAAAAACAACTAAATACAGTACTTCTAGACGTTCTAGTCTTATACAATACATTAAATGATATGTCAAAAATAAAATAAAATACTTCTTATTATATAGTCTATACTATGTTTACGTTAACCTATTCGGGTTAACTTCATCAAGGTACTATGTTACAATTCCTTCAATATTGTCGCTATTTTTTAAGGCAGGTAAGATAAAGGGTTTTATTTGGATCTTTTACCAAACTGGCTACTTTTAAAATTTTATTTACCAAAATGGCTACTTTTAAATTCTATTTCCCAAACTAGCTATTTCGTATTATTTATTTACCAAAATGACTATTTTGACTTTGAGACAAAAAAAAAAACCATTAAACCGGTTTGGTTTTTATTTTTTAATATATATGTAAACCAGTTTTATATTTTTTTTATTTTAGACAAAAAAAAATTAATAAACACTAAAACCTTTAAACTTAAATTTAAAAACTTTGTAAACTTAAATATGATAACTCCATAACTAACCATTGTCCCTAATATTCGTCCAAAGCAACATGTATTCCCAGTAGAACTCGATACTCAGGAAAAAAAAATGACATAAATAGGGTAATGAACGAAAGAAGGTACAAATTCAAATATGCTCAAGTAAACAATTGAGGCTATTTAAAACCCAAATCAGTTTAATATTTTGTTTTTTAAATACTCAAACCAAACTGGTTCACTATTTAAAAAAAATCAAACCGGTTCACTATTTTTTTTTAAAAATATCAAACCGGTTCACTATTAAAAAAAAATATGTATCAAACCGGTTCACTATTAAAAAGAAAATCAAAGCGGTTCACTATTTTAAAAAAGCTCAAACCGGTTCAGTATAAAAATAAAAACTTAGACCGATTCATTGCTTTTACTTTAAAATCAAAATTAAAATATAGCTAGTTTAAAATCTAAATAATAGCTAGTTTGGGAAATAAAATTAAAAGATAGTCATTTTGGTAAATAAAATTGTAAAATTAGCCACTTTGGTAAAAGATCCGTTTTATTTAGCCTGAACTTCTTCAATGAATCCGATATAAATTAGAGTGCAATCTGAGATAGGTGTTGTTCACCTAAAAAAAACTACTACAGAAAGGTAAAAAAGGAAAAGATAAATAACAAAACAGTAAAAACAAAAACAAAATTGCACCTCCGAGGAATCAAACCCTTAGCCTATAAATCAAGTGGTAACTCTTATGACAAACCCAATAACCACTAGAAAACATCATCAACTTTACTATACTTAATCGCGGGCAATTTTTATTTTCTATGGAGTACCTTATGCCATGCGATGTGCTTGTTTCTTTTCAAATAACAATTCTTTCTTTGTTATGTCACAAACTCACAACACAACATGTCCTTTCAAAATTCCATTATCAAGTATAATCAACTTTTGAGATGTTTGGTGCCTTTGCAAAACACCAACATTATACTTACCTTTATGTACTCTTTAAAATGATTATCATAATCTTTTTGTTGTTTATATAAATTTAAAACACATCATGTACATATTAATCTAGTAATTATATAACAAAGTCATATTTTGTTTTGGATGTTAACTAGTCTAGTAAGGTGTTAGAAGCTGACCCGACTTCGAAAAACCATATGTTTTGAACTCTAACCGAATTGGTTTGACCCGTAAAGTTTAGGATCGAAACCCGATCTGTAACCGATTTGACTTTACTCGACACCCGTTTCACCCGATCTGAACTCCACCTGTTACCAGTTTGATCCGACCCGAACTCCACCTGTCACCGGTTAGATTCCACCCAAATTCCACCCGACACCGATTTGACCCGACCTGACCTTCACCGGACACCGATTTGACCCGGTAAATATCTGATTTGACCCAATTTGGTTTGACCCGAACTGTTGTCTAACCAACACCAATTTGACCCGACCTAAACCCCACCCGAACTGTTATTATTTAGTAAGTTAAATTTTGTGTCAACTTAAAGAGTTATTTCGTATATTAATTTCTTATAGATTTATATATAATGTGTATCTACTGTTTACATATATTCTCGTTATATAATCATTAATCATCTTATATAACTTAAAACAAACTATAATTGATATAACGATGTTGTAGTTTAGTAAATTTAAAATACTCGTAAATACGTAGATTAATAACTTGTTTAATTAGAAATAGAATGAAAACATTAATCGATAATGACTTGAAAAGATCTAGAATGAAATCGATCCAACCCGAGACCTAACTGAGATGACCCTAACCGAAATCGAACTGGTGCTGAATTGACCCGAACTGAAATGACCCGAGTCAAAGTCTACCCGACCCGGGTTTGACCCGAAAAAACCCGTTTAAAACCCGACACGGGATCACCGGGTCCGTTTTTGACCCGAACTGAATAGACCCTGACTCAAACCCGATCTGATCCCGTTAACTTTTGACCCGAACTTGACCCAAACCGAATAGACCCGGACTGTCATGGGTCAACCCACAACCCATCCGATGACCTGATTTGACACCTCTAGTCTAGTTGGTAAAAGTCTTGAGGAAGTAGTACACAAAACCTAAGATTGAATGTCGTCTACATCTTTTGTTGTCTTACCCTCTGTCGCTCACTCTACACATACACACAAAAAAAAAGAAAAAAAGAAAAACCAAAGTCATATTTTTTCCCCTAGCTTAAATACTAACGCTGGAGGGTATGGTTTAGTTTGACTACCATTTTCCTACAATATTTTCCCTAAAACTTGCCAATTTAGACAACCACGCACAACTACTAGCAGCCACATGAAAAAAAGTCAACACGATAAATACATTGAAATACCCAACTCGATATAAGTCTCAAAATTAATGATCAGGACAAATGTACGCCAAGCTGTTCAAATTTGGACATGCACAATTAATGGAGGTCCAACTCATTTTGATGTACTGGGTATAAAGAATTTTATTGGTATGAAGATAAATGAAAGATATTATAACCATGATTAAGATTTTTTATTTGTTTGGTGATATTGGTATGGAGATAAATGAAGGGTATTATAACCATGGATAGAGATTAGTAGACTGGGTTTTACCAAAGTGGTAAATCATAAACTCAATCTTAAATAAAGTCGGTATATAATAAATATTGTGCGGCATACGTATAGTTACCCTAAAAATAATAAAATGCCATCCCAATGTAAAATACTCCGTAAAAGTTATCCATTTTTACCGACAATGTTGTTTTTTTTGAGACAAAATCGCCCCTTATAAATTATAAGTGGGAATGTTTTTTTTTTTTTGTGCGAATGAGCCACAAAGGCGATATAAATTACAAATGGGGGCGGAGATTCGAACCTGAGACTTATTGTACACAGGCCCTCAGTCTTAACCACTATGCCAAAACATCATTGGTATTATAAGTGGGAATGTAATTACAGGTACTATAATATTTATCTTTTGAAAATATTACCCTTAAAATTAACTTTCTAACACACAATTTCCTTCGTTTTTCTTTATTACTACTCTATAGTAGTTAATTTGTATGGTAAATAGAGATTTTATCTACAATTGGTTGCTCGTAATCTCGTATGCGTGCCATTTCTCAATAGTAGCAATGACACGTTAGCTAGTAAGAAGTTAATCGTAACAATTTTTGTTAAAAAACAAACTATGTATGATATATCCAATTGGGATTTGGGAAGTGAAGCCATGTTTGATTTTGTACAGTTCCTTGATTCGAACATATTCCTTTTTATTGATCAATAATTAGAGTTATAAACTTCAATTCACAACTTCTTATTTAAAGGTGATGTACAAATATTGTACTCTGTATATTAGAGTAAAATTTACCCCGATATATGTAAATTTATCTATATTTTAGTGATAATATATATTTTTTATTTTAATAAAAAATATTTTTCAAAATCACTAATACCCTTTAAAATGTTTATCCATCAACTTTGTTAATTAATAATATAAATATTAATTAAACATATTAAAAGTTATAAAAAACGAGGTAAAAGTTATCTCGATATACAATAAATTTATTATACACCTTGTGGGTATAAAATCTTTAGTACAAACTTCCGGATTACATTGATATATAATCCTAATTATATTAGGAGGCTAACAAGATATGATAGGATACTTAAGAGAATATACAAGTTATTGTCCGAGTACATTAAAAAAAAAAAGAAGGTTATTGTCCGAAGAGTAAAAATGGGATGAGATGTACTAATCCAATTAATTTTAATATCCTGTTAAAAAAATGATGTTTTTTTAATAAGTTACGTGTATGTTTAAAGCCAATGGGTTGGAATATTTGTACTAAAAACAAACGATGATTTTTACTCTCTATTGCAATGGGTGGACCGCGGAATCACTAATCATTTAATTGAATGGTCTATTTTCTTTCATTAATTTGGTTCGGTTTCAGAATAAATGATAAAGTATTTGATACCCAACAAATTATGTCAGTAGTCCCCTCAAAATTAAAATAAATAAATTAATTAATTATGTCAGTATTAGGATCCCAGAAAAATTTACATGATTATAAAGTTTGCTACACCCCTATTTCCTTGAACGGATATTTTGATTTTTTTGAACAAACCGAAAATAGAAATTAGAAATTAGATACGAAATGTTTAATTGCTCACCGACATCACCCGAGTGCACCATATTACCATATACCTTGAGCATAAAAATCTTAGAATGCGAGAGACACTATAAATGAGCATAAACATATATTTGGACACACAATGTACTGATATTTTTACTATTAGGTAAGAAGAAAGACTTTATTGAACAACACCTATCACATGTTATTCAACCTAATTACGCAAGTTTACAATTAGTCACTCCCAAGTACTTTTTTCAGCTGATGGGGTTTGACCATTGACCTCCAAATTACAGGGCGAGTTCCCCTAATCCACCAACTCGTGTTGGTTAAATGCTTGTTGCACCGACATGACATAAGATTTTCATTTAGTAATACAAAATGCTCGTAAAATATGCACTCTTGAAATCCATCCTGACAGTTCAGTAGGAACACTTGACAAGAGGGGGGTGAATTGTTTCTTGGGAACTTGAGTAAGTTTCTTGCGGAATTTAAACAATAAAGAGACTGAGAACAATGAGCGAAGAAAGATATATAACGGAGGAACCTTCTTGAACCTAATCAAGAAGAACCTCACTACTCTTTTGTATTAATGCAATAACTCTATTACAAATACACTCTTTAACTCGAGTTCCTCTCGAACACGAGTTCCCCACAGCAATCCCCTTCGATTACTGTGCTACTCTTTCTCTCTCTGACTTAATTCTAAGTCGCTCCTTTTCTCTTTGACTTAACTCTAAGTCACTGTTTCTCTCTTTGACTAAACTCTTAGTCGCTCTTTCTCTCTTTGACTTAACTCTAAGTCACTCAAGGATCACTCAATCCTTAAACCCAAAATACAATATGATAGATAGATTCTAGTACGTAATAAAGCTTATAATAATAAGGAACTCAAGGAACACTCTATTTCGCCAACTGATTCTTTTAAAACGTTTAAGCTCTTTAAGATAGATTTTGTAGAAATCAGTTGTGTTTTGAAAAGCCAAAACTCTTCTCCTTTTATAGGAGAGTTTTTTACCTAAGGTTGGGTACCCATGTTCTCCTCAACTACCCACTAACATTTACTGCTCAGTAACATGGGCATAGTTGGACAGAAACAGGGAGACCAAATCAAAACACTAAATGCACGTTTAAACAGAAATACGTGGGAGAGTTTTAAGGATCATGAAAAATCTTTTGCTTGAGAAACAAGGAGAATGAAAACAGAATCCTATGTTAACATTTATTAATTAAATTCATTTTATTTATTAACAAAGATTTTCCAACTTAAAACTCTTTTATAATTACAGTTAATATATTTCAATTTAAAACGTACCAAAATACTTAGGTTCCTTTCGTTCCAAATTACGTATAAACAATATTAAATACTTACATAAATCCTAAACATAAACTCATATGTTGTAGTCTTCATGTTGCACCTTTAGAAGCTTCACTCGAAGACTTCCCAATTTGTTCCTTCTCTGGAACATCGAGGATCCACATAATATATGAGGATCTCGCCTTAGGAACTCGCCTAAGGATCTCGCCTTTGTAAACTTGCTTAATGATTATATCTTCAATGTAGTGTCTGACATGGATCAATTACTTGCTTATATTCCACGTTGCTTAGTTTATCCAACTCAGGATCTCCTTAACTTAGCATTATCCCTCTAAAGATCTCGGAACCTATTATGCAACATAACTTAACCAATTGTCAGGAGTTTGCTTTGTCATCATCAAAACTTTAGGGTCAACACATCCGTTATTGGAGACAATTCTAATGTGCCGTCGAAAAAGTGCACCTTGTTAAATTGAAAAGTAAAATTGTATCTATGATTTCCATGGGTAGCAATAGATGGTTGGAAATTATTAGGTGCACCCGAGTGCACCATGCACTCAAGGGTATTTTTATGTTTATTGATGATTTGTATCACATTAAAGGAGAAAACGTGAGAGGTGTACTGTGCATTCGGGTGAACGTAACAGTGGCTCTAGATGGTTGTCTAAAATTGTTTTGTTAATGAGTCTATATTTTGATGTGTGTTTGATTTGTTTTTGACAAAATACCAATAATAGAAATAGAAGATTAGAAGTTTCCAAGTATGGACCGTGTACCAAACCAACTATGTATGCAATGAATTTGACTTAAATCGAATTTGGTTTTTGGGAAAAGGTCAGACTACGACTTTGCTGTTTGGTTTGAGGCTCATGTCACAAACAATGAGCTTATCCCTCATACTCTATCATATTAGGTTTTTACTAATTTTTATCAATTTTTTTCCTAGGTACTAATTACTACCTAGATTTTTAGTGAATTTGCAAACTACTACGTAGTTTGTTAAAAGTTGTATATTATTGTTGTGAATTGCAATCTTAGCCTACATTCAAACCAATTAGTCACTAATTATATCATAATCAACCGTTAATCATACTTTAGTTATTTTAATTAATTAAAATAATTAAAATTAAAATTAATTTTTTTTCTGAAACTAATTAAATCGGAAAATCTGAAAATACGCTTTTTGGGTTTTTTTGGATTTTCTGATGTAATTAGTTTTGGAATTAAAAAAAATTAAAATTTATTAAATAATTTATTAAATAATTAAAGTATGATTAACGATTAATTATGATATGATTAGTGACAAATTGACCGGAATATGGGCTAAGGTAGCAATGGAAAACAATAACTAAACATCTAGCTAGTACTTCGTAGTAACTAACAACTTTTAACAAGTTAGGTAGTAATTCGCAAAGTCACTAAAGACTAAGGTAGTAAGAGACCAATTTTCTTTATTCAAATTCACACATGATTCTCTTTATTTTACACATTAATTCCAAACTCACCTAAACTCCTAAGAAAGATAACTGAGTAAGATAAAATGTGATAATGTGGCATGATTTGATTCGCTTGGAGAAAGAAAAATTGAAGTCTTGAATTTTCAAACCCACCTTCAGACTTGATGTATTTTACCATATTATTCCAAGAGTCTGACTCCAAACTCCATTCTACACTCTCCTCTGAACTAGGTTCTAGCGTGAACTATTTTTTTTGGAGGGAACTCTTAGCATGACTATTAATTACAGCCAATGTCTAACTATTTCGAGTTTGCTAGCCCTTCTATAAATATATGAGGTGTTCATTCTTCAATAGTTCTTGCCCATATCAATGTGCAATAGGTTTATTGTATATCGGGGTAACTTTACTTAATTTTTGGCAACTTTTTAACTGTTTTGGTTTACTCTTTATATTTTAAAGTAGGAGCAATTTTTATGGATAGTTTTTTTTAAAGGGTTTCATAATTACCTTTATACATTACTAGTTGCTATGCATTACTAGTTTCTTTGTACAAGATGCTTCATTTTTAAAATTGCACAATAATGATTAAATTATTATTTGGTGAATAATTTTTAAATTAATTCAATTCCCTTCTATGTTGTTTTTTGTGTTTAAATTGTTTTTACTTTCCTAATCTAAACAAAGGGTAAACTAGATAATTACTTTTTGACGCCGCCTCGTGTGTTCTCTTATCTCATAGAGATGAGTGATTTAAAAGAATATTTTTTACCAATTAAAATGAAAACTTTACATTATATAGATAACTTTACATCAATAATACATTATTTATTATACACCAGCTGCAATTAAAAGTTAGTGTTCACTCCTTTTTTCCAATATTGATAGGTCCATGCAAAAGTGAAAAAAAAATAAAAGTTCCCATTTTGGTAAGAAACTATCAAAAGAAAAAAAAAATTGAAGCCATCACAAATAAAAAATATAATTGATGTCAACTAGCTTAGTTGAAGAAGTCAATAGTGGTGGTAAGTATGAAGTATCCAAAATCTATGATCAAATCCCTCCTATATCATTTGCTTTATATGGTTTTCTATGCGGAAAAACCAATTAAAATACGTAATCTACTCTGTATGATGATTAAATGAGTATCTTCAATATTTATTAATCATGCGGTAATTTAGTGGGAGAACTATTTCAGTCAAATATTACATAATATTAACAAATTGGTCAAATAATTTTGAAATATCCGTGCATACACGAGATCTAATCGAGTTGAACTCTCCTTCCTACTCCGTCCGTAATTAATATGAGAAAACAAACACTAAAGGAGGAACAAATATTTTTTTTGGGTGTTAGCACCCGATTCACCCTTAGGGTTAATTAGACCTGATCAAACAGCGGGCCGGGCCGAGTTCGGGTCGGGCCCGTGCATAAAAAATCAGCTCGGTATGTCGGGCCAGGCCAAGATTCGGGCCAAATATTTGTGCCCAACCCCGCTATTTCCGGGCCTAAATTACCGGGTTTTTCGGGCCATTTTCGGACCGGGCCTAAACCCGCTATCCACCCAAAAGTGTATTTTTGTGTGCTCCCAAACCCGCCCCAAACAATTAAACTTTCGGGCCGGGCCGAAATCGGGCCTGGAAATTCTGCCCAAACCCGCAAAAATTTCTTCGAGCGAGTTTTGGGTGGATAGTTCCAGTCTCCTAAATACTCCCTCCGTCCCTTAATACTCGCACCGCTTTCCTTTACGGGTCGTCCCTTAATACTTGCACCGCTTCTACAAATGGAAATCTTTGTCAATATTATATTATTTCTCTCACTTACCTACTACCCCATCTACACCCCCTACTCCCTACAAAAAATCATTTAAAAATCCACACTCCCCACTCACCACTTCCTACCCTTACACATTTTAGTATTTTACACTAACTATATTAAAAAAATACCCCACTATCAACTAACAACTATTAAATAATAAGTCAATTCAAATGTCTTAAACTCCGCACCGATCAAACCGGTACGAGTATTAAGGGACGAAGGGAGTAAATATTTTAGTGGGTTTTAAAGAATTAAATTAAACAAGTTCGTACACGGTTGTAGTATGTAATGTTATATACAACTGTACATCCCCCCTATATACATTCTCCATGATCATACAATCGATCACCCTTTCCTTCCTCCGCCATTTTCTCTTTCCTATCTTCAACACCTTCAATACCCACTACTCCTTAGTGCCTCAATACAAAGGACTACTTCGTTCCAAGCATTTTGGTATTATTATTATTTTTAATTGAAATTATGTTGGTATTTGACTCTTGCATTTTCAGCAGAATGCCTCAATCATAGGAGGGTCGGTGGTATTTTTTAATGTTTTTATAATTATTTTTGAGAATTCCGAGGTAAAACCCACCATAATCATGTTTGTTTAGTAGTAAGTTTGCTTATATTGGGATCTTACATTGTACTAGTATTACATAATCCATGTTTTTATGTTGTTAATTACTCGTCAGTTGTTGCTAAACCTCGGCCTAAACAAACCCATTTGCTCTTTAAAAACACTTGTTAGTTAGTTACTCTGTCCCTTGATTTTAGTGTTATAGATTATAGGCTTAGAGTTTGGGATTTGCTGGTTAAAGTTGTAAGTAAATTAAAGTTGGTTCTTGAGATTTAAAAAACATTATTGGGATTTTGATGTTATATAGTATATATTTATACATAGGTAAGTCATGGCAATGCAAGACAAGGTGAAATGTGTTGGGACAGAAGATGTGTTCTTTGATACTGTGGATCACATGTCAGCTGAACATGATTCTTTTGTTAATGAGGTATTTGGGTATGAATTCTGGAGGATTAATGAACCAACAAGGAGTATTAAAGAAAGGCGCCACACTTTCTTACGCGAAATGGGTTTTATTCAGCCATGCTCTTTATCTGAAACCGAAGCTGCTGCTGCTGATGATAATTATGAGGAAACCAGTGAGACTGTTTCGAGTTCATGTTCTTCCTCGACTATTGATTGTGAAGAAGATAATGAATCTGATGATGATCATCCAATTAGGCCAAGCCTGTCTGTTTATGAAGATGAAGAGGTATCAACCTCCAAGAGTAACAAATCCATAAACAAGAAAATCAGGCATTGGTGGAAGGATAATGTGATGAAGAAGAAGAAAAGAGGAAGTAGTATTGAGAAGCCTGGAAAATTAGAGACGAGTAGAACAAAAGTACAAGTGAATAAAAAGAAGTTTAAGGAACTCAGCGCGTTGTTTGAAGCACAGGAAATTCAAGCTCATAAAGGCATTATTTGGACTATGAAATTCAGTCCTGATGGTCAGTATCTTGCAACTGGTGGAGAAGATGGAGTTGTTCGTGTTTGGCTCGTTAACACTGTCGATTCATTCCTTGAGAGGTTTCCAGAGGAAATACCAGTTGTTATTCCTGATGAAATGTTTAAAATCCAAGAGTTGCCGGTACAAGAATTTCATGGTCATACAGCGGATGTCTTAGACCTTTCTTGGTCCAATTCTAATGTAAGTCTTCCTCGCATCCCCTCGTGGAATTAGCATAACATGTATACCTTAAATTTGTTTTAATTAGTGGACATTTTATGTGTTTCAGTATCTTCTTTCATCATCTATGGATAAAACAGTTCGCTTGTGGCAACTCGGATCTGATACATGTCTCACTACTTTCCATCATACTGATTATGGTGAGTATGTAATCTATAATTTAGTAGAATTTCATGTCATAGAATCAAAATGGTGATGATTCCTGATTCAAGTTGTTGTTCTGTTTTGTATCAGTAACATGTGTTCAGTTCAATCCAATAGACAATCGTTACTTCATAAGTGGTTCAATCGATGGGAAAGTTCGTATATGGGGAGTATCAAAGGAGCGAGTTCTCGACTGGGTCGATATCAGAGAAGCAGTCACAGCTGTATGTTACCAGCCTGATGGACAAGTATGTTTCAACTACCATGCTTAATGTTTGCTCAAAACTCCTCTAAGGTCACCATCTATCTTACTGAGTACTAATCTTAATCTTATCATTTGTACAAACAGGCTTTCGTCGTAGGATCTCTTAGTGGCAACTGTCGGTTCTATGAGACAAAAGGTACATATTCCTCCCACCTATATGACTGACTGGAATAAGTTGCTTTCATGCTTAAAGTTTTGCTTTATTCTAAATCATCCATTTCTGAGATTCTGTTTGCTGATGATGATATAGGGAAGTTATTCGAGCTCAGTGCACATATTTCACTTCATAGCAGCAAAAGATCATCCACTAATAGGATTACAGGAATACAGGTTGGGCCCTTAAAATGTTTTTTCTTATTAATTCCTATGTAACTTTAGTGATTCTCTTCTGTCAAAGCTGTTCTAAAAGTACGTTTTGCTGTTATTCCTGTTTGCAGTTCTCCTCAAAGGACTCTCAGAGAGTTATCGTCTCATCAGAAGATTCAAAAACCCGTATACTAGACAAGATGGATGTTGTCTGTAAATTCCGAGGTAGGGTTCTGAGTCATCTAACATCTATTTGTGTACTATAAGTTAGTAATAAGCAGTTCAAATCAGTAAAGAAACGGTTCTTCTTGGATTATTGGTATGGTAATAGAGCTAGTTGACTCGTTCAAGCAAATAGAAAAACAACTTACCAACCAAATTGGCCTAAATGTAAATGCTTTAAAACTCCAACACTTTTTGTTCAAAACTAAACTTAAACTTATGCCTTGTTCTCTTCACCTGACCTAGTCTGATTTTTCTAGTTTCTGGTCTGGTCTGAATGTTTTTTGTGAATGGTTTTGCTAATTTATCTCTTTCTCATCTCAGGTTTACCAAAGTCAGGAAGTCAAATGTCAGCTTCAATTACATCAAATGAGAAACACATAATATCAATTGGACAAGATTCACGCGTATATGTGTGGAATAATGAGAAGCCAGTTGAATCATTATCGAGCCATACAAAGTCTATTCGATCTTGTGAGCATTTTCATTCAGAAGGTGCGTCTGTAGCAGTACCTTGGTGTGGTACTACAACACTGCCAAAGGTTTCAAGTATCAACCATGAAGCAGCTGGGTGTATAGCTCAGTCTCCCCCTAAAATGTCCCTTATTAGTAACATGTTCTCGTCTAAGAGCTCTGCAATATGGCCAGAAGACATGCTTCCTGTCTTCACTGAACCAGAGGACCCTTCTCAAGGGCGTTACAACTTGGATCATTTTCCGACATGGGGGCTTGTGGTTGTCACAGCTAATTCTAATGGAACGATCAGGACGTTCCACAACTACGGTCTCCCAACTAGAGTTTAGAGATTTAATAGCTAGGTGGCTAGGCAACCATCCAAAATCATACCAAGTAGTTTATTATGTGTATCCTTGTGTATAGAGTGTACATTTTATTATTTTGCAAATATGGTATAGTGGTTCACTGGTTTAGGAGTGACCATATCTCTTGGTTCTTCATTAGTTCTTCAGAATGGAGGGGTTGTATATTTGGTTTCTCTGCTGTTTGTTTATGTAATTATTCATTTGCATTGGTTCCCTGCACATCCTCAAATCTTCTACATAAAACTAATGTAACTTTGTAAATTTAATTTTCCTTGAACCAATTTTTTTTTACGGGAAAGAACAATATAATAAATAATCTAGTCATACGACATCTACATAAAATCGATATGTATAGTATACCACGAATTTAGAGAAAATATAAAGTTTTAATAATCAAAAAAATAATTATTCTGCCACCGCTTCTAGTTTGACGCGAACACTTTCGATGCTTTCGCATTTTTGCTCTACGTAATCTGCGCACGGATTGTTCCGATCGGCGAGTTGATGAATTATCCTAAACCTGTACAAATACAGATCAACTTTTCAATTATTGTTTCAATTATTGAAACACTAAACATTAAATTCGCATCCATACATGAGAATCAATAACCTAACCAAAATTAAGAATAAATTGGAAACAACCCCGAAAATTGGAAACCAACTAACGGAAAAAACAAAAAAAAACAAAAAAAACAAAGGAAAAGTAGGAAAAAGGTCCGAAATAGTATAATTTTGAAGAAAAAAACAGACTATTTTCGTGCAAAACGGCCAAGAATGAAATCCCAAAAGACGTGGGAGAAAAGAGAAAAAGAAAGGAGCAGAAAAGAGTACTTGATGTCCTTAAACCACACAATCATAGATTCATAGTAGAAGGGCAAAGGGGAGAGAAAGCGGGTGAAGGTGAGCTCTATTTTCCCCTCAAATCTCTTTAATTTTGGAAGGATGATATTTATTAAATAGAGAGAGAAGATGAATCTTTTTCTCTCCCTCCCTTTCCTTCCCCAATCTTGCAAACAAGAGAGTTTGTTCTCCTCCTTTTTATATAGCCTTCTCTAAGTGAAACATTATGCTTGTGAACCAACTTATATTTAAACTTTGAATAAAAGTAAAACTGTGAAAATCTAAAAGAAAATTAAATATCAATAAATTTGTCAAAATCTTTGAATTTCACTTTTTGGTTATATTATTATGGAAAACCATGGCAAATGGAGGATAATCGGAATAAGGATGGAAAACCATGGGAAATGGAGGATAATCGGAATAAGGATGGAAAACCATGGGAAATGGAGGATAATAGTAATAAGGATGGAAAAGGAAGGGACTTTTATTAAATAAATTATGTTAGGAATTAAACACAACTTAGTTAAGTCGACAAGAATAATAAACGGACTTGGAGTCAAATATAAGTCTTGTTTGGTTTATAAGTTGTTTCCTAGTTTAATTAGAATTGTAATTAGAAAAATATATATATATTGGTATGTAACAATATCTAGGATTATTTAGATTTGGGGAGCAAATATAATTCTAATAGATGTGTGTTTCTAGTTTAGCCCTATAAATGAGGTTTAGGCCTAACTAGAAAATAAGAGGGAAAATATATTGGTGAGAGGAATTGGTGAGAGGAATCATCAATTGAGGGGTTATTGTATTATTTTGCAGGAACTTAAAAATACGATAATATTTGAAGGGAGGAAATCTAAATTTCCTCACAAACACTTGTGTCTTTTATTATTGTTTTTGCTATTTGTTCTATATTGTATTTGTGGATTTGTTCCTCATTGTTCGTGGCACGCGTTTGGTTATAACAAACTGGTATCAAGAGTTGGGTTTTAGCCATGGATGATTTCGGGAACAAGTACAAGGTAGAACCTTTTAATGGGAAGACGAATTTCTCATTGTGGCAAAGTACAATTAAGGATATTCTTATATATCAAGGTTTTCGCAAGACTTTGGAACATAAGAAACTTGATTCGGTGGACAATGACAAGTGGGGGGATATGCAACTACGGGCTACTAGTACGACCAGATTGGCTCTTACACCGGAGATCAAGTACAACGCCTTAGAGGAAAATAATCCAAAAGAGTTGTTGGACAAATTGATTAAGATGTTCGCATCTAAGTCATTGGCCAACAAGTTGTTCTTGAAGAAGGACCTTTATTCACTCAAGATGGAGGAAGACAGTGCACTACAAGGTCATCTAAATAAGTTTAATGGCTTTATCACCCAGTTAGCAAGTTTAGATGTGAAAATCGATGAGGAGGACAAATCAATTTTATTGTTGACATCTCTCCCTTAAAGTTATAACTCTGTGGTAACTAGTTTACTTGTAGGGAAGACAACAATTGCTTTGGATGATATTGTGGTGGCGTTATTCGAGGCGGAGAGGTTCATAAAGCAAGGGGGATCGTCATCAATCCATGGAGGAGCAGGATTGGTAGCGGAGGGCAGCAACAATAACTGGAAAGGCAAGAAGAAGGCGAGCAATACAAACCCTAGCTAACATCAAGTGGTGGTACTGTGACGAGGTAGGACATATACAATCCAAGTGTCCTAGGTACAAGGAAGATTTGATGGTGCTGAGGAACGGTAGGGTTAGAGGTGTTGCAACTATTGCTATAGATGAGGATATGGCTCTAATGGTGGAGGAGAGTCAAGATCCAAAAAAGGGTTGGATTTTGATTCGGGATGCTCACAACATATTTGTTGTGGGAAGGAATGGTTTAATTCTTTCCCTTATTGAATACCCAATAAAATCGACCCTTATTGAATACCTTAATAAAATCGAGTGACTGATCCCTTATTGAATACCTTAATAAAATCGACCATCATAAAAACACATAAGACTCTAACTAGATAATAAAGATATTTCCACAAATTTCCTCATATTTTCTTTTCTACGGTTTTCTATTTTAATAACCAATTAACAGGCCAAATTATGAAATCCTCATGTTTACACAATTTTACTCACATTTTCTCGTTAAAATCCTTTTACCAAACACATTGAAGCAGTTCAATAATGCTTATTTTGTGCGAAAATATGCACCTTATAATGGAAAAATCGTAAATAAATAGCATTTCAAGATATACATTTAACTTCAAATTTTATTCATTTAAGCTCACATTTTATTCTGTTAACTTCAAATTATAATCTGTTAAACTCATATTTCATTCATTTAATTCACTTTTTTCGTTTTAAAAAAAAAATTATTTCCACCTTTGTTTTAGCTTTCCCACCAATTTATTTGCGAAAATGTCATGTTATTTTCATTATTTACAAATAAGAGTTATTGATATATACTTTTCCACTTATAATTTCTTTTATGTGAAAAGATGCACCTTATTTAAGAATTTTCAATATTTTTTTTTAATTTGTGATAGTGTTTTACGGCTTTCTATGCCATGTTCGGCAAAATTAGTGGTAGCGGATAACTTTTAGCGGTTGAGTAGCGGATAATAATTAGTTGTCAAAGTAATGGGTAACTCGTACATAATATGAGTGTTCGATAAAAGAAGCTGCTTGAGATTATAAAATACATGAAAAATATGCTATATAATTGGATATCTATAATATATAATACATTGTTACTCCGTATAGTTATATTAAACGCTACATGTTACATAGAAACTACTATGTTAATGTTTGCGAAAGGTATCAAATCGCTACGTATACGCTTATGGCTACCTAAATCACTACCTTATCAAACACTTACAAATTTCACAAAGTCAAAACACTACTCCATAACTTGAACGCTATGGTCAAACTAACCCTATATAGAAGAAGGCTTCATTTGGTTCAATATTAGTAAAGGAAGTGAAGGGATGAGAAAGGAAGGGAAAAGAAAGAAAAGAAATAAAATATATTTTCCCATATTTGGTATGGTGAAATGAAATGATAGGAATCCTATGTTTGATCACTATTAAAGGAAGGGAAGAGAAGGAAAGGGAAAACGTGGGTTTATAATTAATATTTTGTTTGACAGATTTTAATTTTCTATTTTCTTCAAAATTCCTCCAATTTTTGAAGGAAGGAAAATAAAACTTTTATAAAAGAAGTTTTCCTTTAAATTCCTTTGAGCAATTTCCTTCAATAATGCTTCAAGATTCGTAAATTCCCTAAATACGCTACTTTTTCACTTATTTTCCACTATATCGTCCACGTCAGCAAGAAAGCCGCTCTATTTTTTTTTATAAAATCTACAATAAACCGCTATCTGAAACAACAGTTTAAAGGGGTAAACTACTATCTGAAACAACGGCTTACGTATTTAATGAACCGCCATTTCAGGTAGCGGTTAACCCCTTATAAAACCACGCGGTTTTATATAATAAAACCGCGCGGTTTCGTTTTAAAGCAAACTGGTATCTCAGATAACGGTTTATACCATTGAACCGGAAAAAGAAAAAAATTACTTTTCTTTCTCACTTGCTGACGTGAAGGTATGGTGAAAATTAAGTTAGAAAATAACTTATTTTGAGAATTATTAAATCTTTATGCAATATTGAAGAAAATCGCTCCAATTCCTTTCCCTTCCTTACATTTCTCATGTAATTTTTGTAACAAACACCAAAAAAAAAAAACAAAGTTCTATTTTTTTTTTCTTTTTTTTTCTTTTCCTTCCAATTCATCTCAACCAGATAAAGCCGAAAGGAAAAATATAAGTGTAAACTCTTTCACAGTAGTACACTACTCATTTTTCTCACTTCTTACTAGTTTACTACAGTACTTCTTTCACGCCGCTATCCCCTCACAACCCCGCCGCTGCACCTCCGCCTCTCCACCTCACCGGAGACGGAATCTTCCCTGTTCGTCAGAATCTGGCAATTACTTGTTTAATTCCAGCAGACCATCATTTTTCAGGTTCTTTACTTATTAATTTTACCTTCATTTGAAGTATAATTGTTGCACAAAATTGATAATTCATATTCTGCATGTCTGCTTATACAGATAGATTTCCCCCTAATTCAATGCTCCGAATTTGTTAATTTAGTAGACATTTCGGCCGTAAAAAAAGATAAAATTGATTGTAGTTTTGTTGGTTGATGGTTATTTGGGGTTAATTTCTAATGTATGCTTCTAATTTTGAATTGCTGGGCAATAATTCTTTTCTCTAAAATTTGCCTATAGCATCTTAGCGCTTCTTTCTATTCCACTTATTTTGTCTAAACTTATAGTAATGAACTTATATTTTCTAAATTTATCTGAATTTAATTTAACTTATTTATCTGAATTTAGTTTAACTTACTTAAATTTAATTTATCTGAATTTATAAACTTATTTTGTCCAAAATAAAGTGTGAAAATGTACGAAAAATACATATTTTTTCTGAACTTATCTTAATAAGTTATTTGAATTTAACTAAACTTATAACTTATTTTATTTGAAATAAGTGAAACAGATCAAAACATTAGTGAATAACACGATTGTTTATGCTTAATACTGTTTTAAATATGTTATGGCTTAATTGACTCAGGATTATAATGTCTGCTAGGGCTTCAGTTTCATGTAAATGTAATGTACCCCCTTACGGAAGTTTGTTACTCAGGGTGAGAAAACATCCGGGGGTGGGGGAATGTTAGGGTAGTAAGGAAGCAAGAAATAGTTATGTATGAACTATAAGATTAACATGTGTGCCTCTCATGCATTTCATTTTCTCATGTACTCAATTTTGGTGCCTGAACTTTGGGCCATTAGTTCGTTGTTGTTCTTCCCAGTAAAAATGATGTAGTCATCAGAAGGCTGTGCAAGATTATAACTTTATGAGTTTCTGGACTTTGCTTTTAATTTATTTTTGAATTCTAGGTAGATAGGATGAGGTTTGAAGTCAGAACCAATGTTCATACGTTGTTACTCTTTTTCATGTTACCTTGAAAGTACAACTGAACCATTAAAATGGTATGTCAATTTTATTTCAGGCAATTGCTACTGAGTGCGTGAGGCGTCCTGTAATGAGCAACGCCTACTTGTCAAGATTCTGCAGCCTCCCACACACTGCTGCTACTTCACTACCCTCGAGCAGAAATATTGCTCTTGAACTTTTTAGAAGCTTTTCTTCATGCAGTCCATTGGTTGTTGGTGTTGCAGCCTCTAATCCTTTCATCACCAGTCACTCCTCACTTGCGTTTACAGCTCAAGTCTCTCCATCTGATACAACACAACGTTCTGCAGAGTGGTTTGCGCTCCGCAAGGACAGGCTTACTACAAGCACCTTCAGCACTGCTTTGGGGTTCTGGAAGGGGACCCGCCGACCCGAGCTCTGGAGTGAGAAGGTTTTTGCTTCTGATGCCAAAAATGTGGCAGCTTCTGCAAAGCAGGCCATGGAGTGGGGTGTTCTCAATGAAGCACCCGCTATTGAGAGGTATAAAAGCATTACAGGACATGATGTTGGTTTAATGGGGTTTGCAGTTCACGCTGAGCAAAGATTTGATTGGATGGGTGCTTCTCCAGATGGTCTTCTCAGTTGCACTCCTGAGGCGGGTATCCTTGAAGTGAAATGTCCTTATAATAAAGGGAAGCCTGAATTGGCGTTGCCCTGGTCAACAATGCCATTCTACTACATGCCTCAGATACAGGGTCAAATGGAGATAATGGACCGAGAATGGGTGGATCTGTATTGTTGGACTCCTAATGGGAGTACAATATTCAGAGTATGCAGAGAACGAGGATATTGGGAACTTTTACATGGAATATTGCGTGAGTTTTGGTGGGAAAATGTAATACCTGCTAGAGAAGCTTTATTAGTTGGTGGAGAAGAAGCAGCTAACTATTATAAACCAGCACCCGTTCACAAACAAACTGGTCTGGTGATAAGCAAGAGCATTAGGTTAGCAGCTGAGGCCAAATTGTTATGCAAGGAGATTACAGGTCATGTTGAATTCTTTGCATAATAGACCTCCAGGTAAGAAAATGAATTTGATAATTTATCATGGGCTGTATTTTCCAATTTACATGCTTTCTGTGGAAATTTGTATTGTCTTCTATTTAGAGTATACAAATCATGTTTCGCCTGCATGGTGGATATGGTAACCGAATCAGATGACTACCACATGAGTTCGACATATCCACCCCTGCAAGCCTAACATGATTTGTTAGGTTGAATATGACAAAAACTGAATTCGATCTGAACAGCTCGTTTTTCACCTCTACTATATAAGTAGGTTAGATACTTCTATCAGAAGAAAATATGGTATGGAAGAGAATATGGTATGGAAGAGTTTGGGTCGAACTCTTAAAATAGCTATCCTCTTTTGAAAACAGTAACAGTTGCATGAATTGTCACTGACTTTGTATGACTGTGAGAATCATGGAGTACAAGTCTTAGCTGAAAAAGGACATGTAACCTCAATTGCCATTTGACCAAATTTAGTTCTTGATGATTGTTGATATGTTTCTATGCAACTGTGAATGGTTTCAAAAGGACAGTTCAAATGACATTTAGTTCTTTCTGAATCTAATAATAATAAGGGAAGATTTTGCACAGAAAGAGAAAAGAGATGAGAGGAAGTGGATTCCAGACCTTCATGGGCTGTTTAATAGGACAACAACCCAGACTCGGCAGCATAGTTGAAGGAGGATGATAAGAAGCAAGGTAGTAAAAATCTGAAAGGAAGAAACTGCAAGAGAAATATCCTGAAAATATTGGCAAGAAATCTCAGAAGTAGCCCATCATGTGATTCATGTCCCACTGTATTATTAATTCCCCTGGAGAATTATCTTGATGATCCCCTCGAAAAGAACAAAAGAAGAAGAAAAATTGATGATATTTTGGGCGGTTATTATTGCATAATACTTATAAGTCAATGTTTTGTACATTGATCCTGATAGTAATTTGATTTTTCTTTGTACTCAATATATTCCTTATGAATCTGAACGGAACTGAATGAAATTGAAATTAAGTCTCGAACAGGGCCTTAAAGTTATTACTTCCTCCATTTTTTTATTATTGCATCATCTACATTGGGCACAAGAATTAAGAAAGGTGGTAAAAGGTGAGAGATTGACAAAAATACCCATGTGATTAAGTACAAGTTGTAGGTAAAGAACAAGTGGGGTTTGGTCCCCACCACCCATACAAGGATAAAAATGTCATTTCATGTAAGTAAACTTACTAAAAAAGGAAATGGTGCAATTAATATGCAACTTCCGGAAAAAAAAATGGTGCAATAATAAAAAAAATGGAGGAAGTATGTTCCTACAAATTTCCACTTTCTGCATACTATTGATGCCAAAGTAAGGTTAGTAAGATTCTAACCCAAGTCTTGATGGAAAAAAGTTGCATTTGGTTTCCCGATCATATGAGCACTCTTAAACGGACGAGTTAGTTGAAGAAACTACTGTTGGAGCCAAAAGAATGCAATTTTCAAAGAAGTTGCAGGATGCATGTAAAATGCAATTCTGGATGGTACCCACATAAGTTTTCTCAGGGACTCAAGTCTTAGAACGGCCGTAGGACACATCAAGAAGTGAAATCTGAATACAAATCATACACTAGAGTCATGCGCCCTAAATTGCAAGAAGCATAACAACACTATAATGAGCCGCTAACGAGTAGTTGTTCAACGCGCGGATGGTGCAGGGGCCTGCACGTAGATCTACGTGTACCTGCACCAAAACGAAAAAACATTAAAAGAAAACGCAAAAAATAAAAAAATACAAAAAAGAACATAAGAAACTAAACAGAAAGAACATAATAGAGTAACGAAAACAACATTAACCAAAAGCTGAAAAGAACACGGATGTTAAAAACTAAAGAAAATGTACAAAATTGAAAATAACATATTCTCTCTCCTGATACACTATAAAAAGAACAACTATTTTACAAAAAGAACATCATGTGAAAAATACAACAGAAAAACAAAAAAAAAACATAGTATCGATAATATTATAAAAAATTAAAAAACAGTAAAAAAGTTAAAAAGAACACAAAATAATTTATTTTTTTAAAAAGAACAACAACTTTTTTAGAAAACACAAAGAACAAAATCAAAAGAAAAATAAAATAACAAAAACTCAAAAGTTTTTTTAAAAAAAGACAACAAAAAAAGAACAAGAAAACAAAACACATGAAAAAGAACAACATTTTCTTTTTCCTTATCAAACAAAAAAACATAATGAAAGGGACGAAAAGAACAACAAATCTATGTTCTTTTTATTAAGTGTTATTTGTTTTATTCAAACGATTTATGTTCTAATTAAAAAAAGACGAAACGACGATATTTTGATGCACTTAAAACTAAATCTATATTTTTTTTTAAAGTATTTTTGTTCTTTTACCACGAATCAGACTATGTTCTTTTTTAATTGTTATGTGTTCTTTTCAAACCATTATATGTTCTTTTTTTAACAATCTATGTACGTTGATATAAAGGAACAAACTATGTTGATTTAAAAGAACAAACTATGTTGATGCCACAGTAAAAGTATGTTGTGAAAAGAACATTACAATTTGAAAAGAACATTAGAGGAAAGAACAAGGAAACGTACCTTAAACACTTGATCAACATTTATCAGGAGCATCAATATTTTTTAATAAATCTTCAAAAACTGATCTCAATCCTCGGAAAATATCACGCTCTCTATATATTCTCTTGCTTCGGAAACTAGTCAAATTGAACTAGTGTTTTTCTTAATTCACTCATTTTCAACAAAGGAGAAACATTCAGAAGGAATTTTAGAGAGCGAATAAGGAGAAAATATATTTTTTGCTCTTTCACTCACCATCTCACTCTTTCTCTCTCAAAAAATCTCTCTTATTTTGAGAGAATATAAATCCTCTCCTCTTTCTCTCTCTAAAATGTATTTCTAAAATGACTAATGGTTATGATTCATAAATACAATTAATATATATATAGTTGCTGAAAAATGGAAAATGAAAAAATAGGAAGTAGAATAAAAAAATAACAGAGAAGGAGAAAGGAAAAATTCTTAAAGAGTGCATAATGAGAACTATGCACGTGTTTTTATTTTGTTCTTTTAACAGAATATTATAAAAAGAACAAATGAAAAGACTAAAAGAACAAATAGAGAGACTAAAAGAACAAATAGAGAGACTAAAAGAACAAGTCAAGTACCTTGTCCAACAATAATATATGATTCAGAATGATCATTTTCATCATATGAATTATCAAGCACATTATTCATAATGTTTGAAAAAATAATAGGTTAACATGTATAAAACCAAGAAAAAGAACGCAATCAAAAGAACAAATGATAAATAAAAGGTAAGAAGAAAAATAACACAATAAAATAAAAAGAACAAGTTATGAAACACAAATGAAATTGAAAATAATAAAAAAGAAGAACACAATAGAATGAAAGAACAAATTATGAAACGCTAATGGTCTATTTTTCTACTATAATGAAACTGTTCTTTTAATACGAGCATAAAGAAACCGTTCTTTTAATACGAGCATATGTTCTTTTAATACGTAAAACTGTTCTTTTCTGGAAAAAAAAAATCGTAATTGCATAATCAAAATCTTAAAAATCAACGATTTCAACGAAATCAGCGTGTTGTTACATAATTTGATTCATTAAAATCATCAAAACCATCAAAACTCGATTATTACAAAAACAAAATAATCAAAATCATCAAACACACGATTATTACAAAATCAAAATCATCAAAACATAGAATTTATTATTTCAAAATTGAAAAATTACCTCCCAAAATCTGATTATCAGCTGCAGAACTCAGATTTGAAGAAGAAGAAGAATCAATTTAATTTGATGTTGAAGCAGAAAAATCAACGAATTTTTGGAAATTTTCACTACTTTCTCTCTCTAAGAACCATTTTAGAAAACCTAGTTCATACTTCCTCTCTCCTCTTCACAATTTGAGTTCAAAACATAAAATCTAGCTAGAAGAATATATATCGCAAGAAGAAAGCAAATCGAATAAAAAACGCGAAAAACAGAGCTTAAAAGAACAGAGCCTTTAATGTTCTTTTGTTCAAGGGTATTGTTCTTTTGTTCAAAGAAAATGTTCTTTTATTCCCGGGACTTAATGAAACACGCGCGTTTTATGTGTTTTTTATGTCGTTTTATTTTCGGTGCACCTAGAGCACGATGCACACGCCTGCACCATCAAATTTGCGGTAGTTGCTGGTTTGGTTATAACTTATAAACAACACACTCCTTATTCCTATAAATAGAAAAGAGAAAGATTTCGTCGCATGATATTTACGGGCCTTGTAATTAGGACGGTGATCAATCCAAGAATAATTTTCACTTCTTTCAAGAAAATTCACATTTTTCAAGGAAAATATTGAGGAATTAGGATCACGACAAATGGTGTATGCATTCTATTTAACTGATATTTACTTATTTAAATTTATCTGAACTTATTTTATTTTTTATAATCAAACTAATTTATTGATAAAAAGTCACACGACATCTATATAAAGATTTAAATCTAACAAATATGTTACAATTGAATAAAAAAATACTTTCTTTCACCATAGATATGATTGTTGCATACAGTGGCGGATCCAGGATTTCACAGATTGTGTCACTACAAAAAATTGTACCATTAACGACGGGAAATCCCGTTGTTAAAGGCCAATAATTGTTGATTACTGACGTGATTTCCTGTCGCGAACTCGTCATAAAAGGGGGCCGTGGTTAATGGAAAATCCCGTCGTTAACCCGTCGTAAATGACATTTACGACGGTTGTTCCCCGTCTTTTTTTATTGTTAGCCCCGTCGCAAAAAGCTTTTGCGACGAGATTTTTGACCCGTCGTAATTATGTTGTGGCTAAAGATACAAATTTTTGTAGTGTGTGTCACCGTCATCCACAAACGTCATACCAAACTAATTCAATATTCGTACCAAAAAAAAAAACCAATGCAATATAATACTAAGTACTTCACAGAGAGTTTCATAAATATGGCGGAGTAAATATCCACATTGCAACTAAATACTTATGAAAAAATCTAAAAATTTTGAGTAGTTAAACCTTTCTAATAGTTGTACATAAATATTAATCACCTAGTACGCACCATATTTTCGTCAAATAACTTTCAAAAAAAAAATATCGTAGTTAATTTTTATTTTTTTAAATACGTAGTACGGAGTATATTTAGTCAAAATTAAATGAACCTTTTTTAGGGAGTCACATGATAAAGTTAGTCACATAAACATTTTTTACGGACCAATTCTCGAAGAGATTAAACAAAGTTTCTTTGATAGGGACCCACTTAAAGCCCCAGGATCAGATGGTTTCGGTCCAAATTTTTTCAGACTTATTGGAAAGTGTTTGGCCAAGAGATTACTTCAGCCATTCGTGGTTTTTCCACCATGGGAGTATTCCTCCTGCCTTGAATCATACTATCATTTCCCTCATCCCGAAGGTTGATAAACAAGAAAACTCAAACCACTTCAGGCCAATCAGTCTATGCAACACCATATATTAAGCCATTGCCAAACTTTTAGTCTCTCGACTAAGGCCGATCCTGTAAACTCACATTAGCCCCTTCCAAAATGTTTTTACCCCAGAACGCTCCATTCACGATAACCTCCTAATAGTTTAGGAAGTCATGAATGGCTTTAAAAACTCAAAATCAAAGATTGGGTGGTGCACCCTGAAACTGGATGCGGAGAAAGCCTATGATAAATTTGAATGAGATTTCCTCTGGGTTGTTCTCTCTAAGTTTGGTTTTCCTCCTACCTGAATAAAGTGGGGTAAATCATGGGTAACTACAGTCTCGTACTCGGTTAAAGTCAATGGGGAAACTACATACCACTTTAGGCCATCTAGAGGCCTTCGCCAAGGAGATCCCTTGTCTCCTTACGTCTTTATTATCTTTATGGAAGTCTTTATGTAAAAGCTTGCCAAAGAGAGCTTAGACGACTCTTCTGGGATAGGTTTTAAGATCACTCCTGCTACTAATAAAATTCCAGGACTTATGTTTGCTGACGATAGTCTCCTCTTCTGCAAAGCCACTATAGCTTCTTGTCATAAGTTAAAACATATTATTGATGAACTCTGCACACTATCTGGTCAATTAGTGAATTTCCACAAAACAACGTAGTATTGTTTCTCCAAGATAATTCTGAATGCCAGAAAAGATGCCTTGGCAGGTGTCTTCAAGATGACTAAGTCAATCTCTCTTGGTAGATACCTGGGACGCGCTTCTCAGGCTATGTACCTAACAAATAGGACTATAACCAAATCATGCAAAAAAATGAACAACATATTTCACTTTAGCAAGCAAATTTCCTGTCAAAGCCAGGAAGATCAGTTCTTATCCAAAGCAACCTGAAGGCACTCCCAGCATATATATGCTCTTCCTTCCTTTTACCTAAAAACATTGCGAAGAAACTTGGTACCGCCCACCCCAAGTTCTTCTGGAACTCAAAACCGGATCATTGAGCCATCCCATTAATTGCTTGGAATAAAATATGCAAGTCGAAGTCTATGGGGGGGTCTTGGCTTGCGCAGAACAGAACCAATGAACAAAGATTTTATAGCCAAATTAGGATAGAAAATTCTGACCAAATAACGACAATTTATGGGTCAAGTTAATGAGAAAAAATACCTTAGGAATACAAATTTCTTTTCTTGTAAACCTAAAGCAACTGACTCTATCATCTGGAGATACATTTTGAACCAAAGAGATATTCTTCGTAAAGGAATCCGATGAAAATTAGGGAATGGGCACATATCAACTTCTGGAATGAAAAATGGGCGATGCATACCAGTTTCAAGGATAGACGGGATATTTTCGATTCCGGAATTTATTTTCGATTCGAACAATATTTACGTTTCCGAAGATATTTCCGATTCCGACAATATTTTGCGTTCTCAACAATATTTCCGATTCTGGTAATATTTCTATTTCCGTTAATATTTTCCGAAACAAACCATATTTTCGTTTTCGGTAATATCTTCGACTTCGATAATATTTATATTTCCGTCATGAACCATATTTTCATTTCCGACAATATCTTCATTTCCGGCAAATATTCTTTCTTTGTCGTTTGATGATTTTAACTCCCACTAGGACCAACATCCATTATTTCCGAATGTCCATAATTAGAGTATTTACTGAATATTATATTCAGCTAAATACTTGATCCGTTCACGTACTATTTGTGTGACTCTACGGGTTCAGTCAAGAGTAAGTTGTGGCATTAATATTAATAATTCACCTGAACTGAAACGACCTCTATCTTTGCATTCAGATCACTTGATCTCACTGAAACGGTCCACTTATTTACTTATTAAAATATCTATCCAACCCCACTTGCTTGATTATTTTATTGGATTCAATTCTTTTTCTCAATATCCGTGCCCGACCAAGTATATCCCTTAAATAAATCTAATATATATATATATATATATATATATATATATATATATATATATATATATATATATATATATATATATATATATATAAAGGAGGCATATTTGCTGAAATATTAGAGCGCCACCTAGGATTACTAATAGTTTCGGCCAATGAAAAATAAGATTTCTAATTTATTTTTGAATTAAAAAAATCGATTCTCACGTAGATAATTAATTAGGTGCCACGTAGATATTCTACTTAATTAATTAATTAATTACTAATATATGTAACTCCATCCAAAATCAAACACTCTAAAAATTAAAAAATAAATCTAAAATTAATTTCATCCAAAATCAAACACTAATCTAAAATAAAATAATGAAGTTCAATTTAAAATCAAACATTAATCCAATATTAGAGCGCCACGTATGAAATCTAATGGTTTTGGCCAACGAAAAATAAGATTTCAAAATTAATTTTGAATTAAAAAATTCGAGTGTCACATAGATAAATAATTAAGTGTCACGTAGATATTTTATTAATTAATTATTAAAATTACGCATATACAATTTCATCCAAAAACAAACACTCTCATAATTAAAAAAAATCTAAAATAAAATTCAATGAAAAATCAAAAACTAATCTAATCTAATAATTCCTCCGTTCCGGAAATATCGCACCATGGTTGACTTTTACTCCTCTAACCATTGTTTTGACTTTTAATATCTCAAATCGTGTGCAAGTTAAAAAATATAAAAAATTAATATTTAGAAAACATATATCGATACAAATCTAACATGACCCCACATGACTAAAATGTACAAATCACAAAAAATGGTCAAAGTTGTAGTGTGAATAGTGTAAAAAACAAATGGTGCGATATTTCCGGAACGGAGGAAGTATATAAAATTGGTATATACATAGGAGTTCCAATTAAACATAACAATTTTGAATTAAAAAAATCGATTGCCACGTAGATAATTAATTAGGTGTCACGTAGATATTTAATTAATTAATTACTAATATATACAACTCCATCTAAAATCAAACACTATAATAATTAAAAATAAACCTAAAATAAAATTCATCCAAAATCAAACACTAATCTAAAATAAAATAAATAAAATTCAATTTAAAATCAAACATTAATCCAATATTAGAGCGCCACGTAGGAAAACTAAAGGTTTCGGCCAATGAAAAATAAGACTTCAAAATTAATTTTGAATAAAAAAAGTCGAGTGCCACGTACAAAAATAATTAAGTGTCACGTAGATATTTTTGTTAATTAATTATTAATATTACGCATATACAATTTCATCAAAAAACAAACACTCTCATAATTGTAAAAAAAATCTAAAATGAAATTCAATGCAAAATCAAAAACTGTAAAATTGGTATATACATAGAATTTTTATTTAAATATAACAATCTAATAAATCCGTGCATCGCACTGGCTAAAATCTAGTAAATAAATAAAGAGGGAATACTCTCTCCGTATTTATTTAAGAGATACACTTGGCTGGGCACGGGTTTTAAGAAGAAGAATTGAATAAAATAAAGTAATAAAACAAATGGGTTGAGTAGATATTTTAATAAGTAAAACAAGTGGGGAGACCATGACATTTTTTGGAGTGGGAGGTGGGGTGTAGTTCTGAAATTATTTGTTCAATAGGGTGTTGGGACATAAGATATATTTAAATAGATTATTTAATTAGATGGTGGGTGATAAGTTACTAAAAATAGCAAGTGTATCTCTTAAATAAATATAGCCGGAAAAGACAAGTGTATGTTTTACATAAATACGGAGGGAGTAACTTTTTAAACGGAGGAATTATTAATTTTGTTCCAAAATAACAAGTTTTGACTTTTGGGCCCAAATGACCTCTGTTGTTTGCCCTACTGGACATAATAAGATACGTTCCGGAATCCCGGCGCGTCTTAACTCCTTATTTGAGTGCTTTCTCATCGTAGGCGGTGGCCGTGGGAGTCGTGGGACTTGTAGAATATTACTCCTACTCCGTATTGAGTATGGACTAACCAAAACCCGACTCTACTTCTTCTGGAACTTTCTCTGTAATATTAATAAGCATTCTTCTTCTGCATGTATTTAGTAATCTGCAAAACTCGATCATACGAAGCAGTTATTTTCTGGGAAATTCAACTCCTTCTGTGATAATTTTAGTTGCTTTCCTCAATGTCTCAGAAACCTGTAAGTTAGGGTTTTAATTTCGTCGATATTTTTTTTTTATTTCTGGATAAATTTCAAGTTGCAAAATTAATACGGAGTACTTTCTTTGTTTGTTTATTTCAGATGAATGTTTGCCAGACTTGTGGTAGCAAAGGATTCTCGAATCTTCTAATTCATTGTGTTCAATGCCAGATTATTGCAGCTCATCGGTAAATTTCATGTTTATTTTTTCGAATTTGATTTCGTAATTTACTGTTTTTCATCGGAAAAGTATATTGATTAATTACCGAAATTCATTACTACCAATGATGATTTGCTAGGAAAAGGATGAATTTAGGAGGTACTAAGAATTCTAGATTGGCGTTGTGGGTGAACCTGTTTCCTTTGTACTCCCTCTGTTCCTTTAAGTTCGTTCCTATTTGAGGTTTGGGGGTGAAAATTAAGAAAATAGAATCTCCTAATGATTAGAGGTAGGAGAAAGTAATAAAGAAATGAACGAAGGTAATAAAGAAGTGAAGAGGGATAAGATATTTTTAATAAAGTAATAAAAATCGTAAAAGTGGGGTTGGGTGGGTGAATGGGGAAATGTGAATGAATTAAAAAAGGGATGGTGAGAAAATTAATGGTAGAGTATGAAAAGATTTTTAGGTATTGTGGGTAAGGAAATTGAAATATAAGGGTATTTTGGACAAAAAATATGTCAAAAAATAGAAACAGGAAAAAACGTTTAGGAACGCCAAAAAAAGGAAATAGGAAGAACTTTTAGGAACGGAGGGAGTAGATTTTATGAGTTGTTTATGGAAATTGGTGTGTCATTTTGTTAATCTATGTACAACTATTGTACAAATTGGTGTGTCACGGTGTTACACTTTGTGATCAAATAGTCATACTAGCGTAAAATAATTTACAATAGCGTAAAATAACCACGTATTCCTTCGCTAAAGCATATACGTAGTGCTTCGTATTAGATAGTTATTATACTTTAAATTAGAAAGCTACAATCTTATTTGTCAAATAGCCATCCTAAGTTATAGGTTTTGTGTTAATAGTTATGATCTTATGAGTATAAGACGGTCTTGCACAAAACTTTCTCCTATCTATGTCATGGGTCATTTGAAAGTGTAAGTATAGATCTTCTAGCGGATTGCAAAGCCGGGGAATTGGGCTGTTTTTATTGTACTTTGTACTGTATTTTTTATGTTGGGTGTGATTTATCCCTTTGACCAACCGTTTTGGCCATGAACTTGTTGACAATGATGTGTAACTTTTTGTCTGAAATTCTTGGCATTGTTTTTTTTGTTTTGTTTTTAAACCTTAGTAGTGAAGTATTTTCACCATTCCTCAAGTAAAACAATTTACAAATTGGTTCTTGTGCCCTCGCTTCTCATATCAAAGGAAACAAATATGTGGTTGACCCTATGTTACTCGGACAGTATGATTTTATGAGATTCTTAGCATGAACTTTTCACCCAAAAATACGTACTACTCCGTACTATAAAAGTATGCATATTTCAGGTTGACTTTTGGCTTTTGGCAAAAATTTGAATTCAATCTCATTTGTGAGGAACATGTCCCTAACTTTCCCTCCTTCCTTATCTTGGTACATTTTTCTCTACATTGATTCAAGTGTATGGTTGGAGTTTTGGCTAGGGTTAGGATTCCATGCCCTTTTTGTAGTGTGGAGACTATCACTCAGATACGTAAGGCTAATTGATGAGTCAAAGTAACAAAGTGTCACATAGTTTGAGGAGCCTTGCTTTGAACTGCCAGTTTACCTCTTAGTTCTCCATAGTTCAAGGTTAAAGCCTTGTTTGCTCTTGAATAGCAATTTAAGTCCCCGTAAATATGAGAATTCGGTTATCTATTTTCTTTAAATATACATTCAGGAAGATGTATATTAGCATTCTGATTGTGTTCCCTTTCTAGTCTCGGACCCTTTTATGTTTTTCTATTAGCATTCTGATTGTGTTTATGACCTATAGTTTGTACTAGGATGTTGAGTTTCTGGTTACTTACCATAATCCATATTCTTGGATACTTTATGTTGGGACTTGTTGGCTATTCTAAATTTCTAACTATAAGTAGAGGGGTTTCTGTCTAGACTTCCTTATATCCTTGCATGTACAGGTAGGTTGCTCTTTTGAATACTGATTGGGATTTGGGAAGGCATAAGATATGCTTGCTACTCTGTCTACAATTTGAATCAGAGGACTATCCGCACCAGTTGGAAGTTACCAATAGTTTCTCTTCGGTCTTGTGGAATATGTTATGCTGCTTACTTTTTATTTTTCATCTTTTAGCTAGACCCTTAGGCTGTCGTTAAACTGAGAACTGATTTGGTATCTAAACTCTCCTAAGACACTGAGAACGGATGGCTCGAAGTTACTATTGGTTAGATTTTTTTCTCCAAAGTAAAATAACTTTAGGGGACCATGATTTGATTTAATAAAATAGCCCGCCTAACAATTTTCCCTACACAAAAAAAAAGGGTAAGAAAAAGCTCCCTAAGGCTCTTTTCTTTTCTCTTTTTTATAAACTCATTTCAGGAGCGATGATCTCTAATAGGTTCAGGTAAAGGCCATAAGGGTAAATAAGGTTAGTTACGTTCCAGTAAGGGCTACCTAAATTCAATTCAAAACTACAATAAGGTCAAGGAAGTTCATTTCAGGGTAAAAAAGCACAGATAGAGAGGTTTTAGCTTATGTGATGTTCTTTCATTCTTTTCTTTTTTTTCCTTGTTTGGCAGGTATTGTTTAGACGGTCCTCCCATTATGGACGATGATGAGATTAATTGGTCCTGTGAAGACTGTGCTCCCAGAATGGACGAACCTGCTCCAGCATTTAGGAAGAGTCAACGTAACTATTCAAGAGTAGATCGAGAGGCGTTACGAAGAAAATCTCGAAAAAATCGGAGATACAATTTGAGTATGTCAAAAGTCGAACAATCAAATTGTGTGGGGAAAGGAGCTAATAAGACAGCAAACGACGCATCTACCTTGGATGAAAAGAAAAAGGTATTTGTTGAAAGTAAACAAGGAAAGTTGAAAAAAGATAGAAGTGCTTCTAAGATGGGAGGTTCTGAACCAGCTCCTCTGTTAAGGCAGAACAAAAAGGTTTTGAACTCTGATGATGATGTGAAGAAGGATAGTTCAGGACAAAAGATCAAGGACTTATACTCCATGTGTGTTGATGGTGAAGATCTACAGAAAGATCTTAAAAAGAATTCTGGTCCACCGCTATCTAAGGAATCGAATCACAGTTTGGAAAGAACTTGTAAAGTTGATGAGATAAGTTTAGATTCTGTCGCAGAAAACTGCCATAAACGTGTGCAGTCTTCCTCTGGAACTCATTCAAGTATCCTAGAGGATCAGCAAAGAATTGGGAATTCTCAAGCCACCAACCAGCCAGATGGTGCAGAAGAGAAAACTTCTGACAATATTGAGGAAACAAAAGCTTCGTCTGTTTCTCATCAAAGGGGTGATAAGAAATCAGGTTACAATATCTGTGAATATCAAACCCGTAAGAAGAAGAGGAAGTTTGTTATTGCTATGGAATATTCTGATTCCGATGAAGAACCAGTTGTTAGGACTAAGCATCCCCAGATTATACCTGATGTTGGAGATGTTTTCATCCATATGCGCGATGAGCCTCATGTGATGACAACAGGTGATCATGACCTTGTCCAACGGCGTTTCATGAAGTCAGATGATCACTCTCCTATTCAATCATACGCTAATCACACCATAGGTTTTGACAATCGTGTCATCTCTCCACATCCATACTTAATGTCTGATAAACAGGTCCCTGTCCAGCCAATAATGAATGCAGTATGGAGGTAACATCCTTACAGTTATATAATCTGCTACCTGAATTTGTTTACTAGTTCTCTACAGTGAATGCTTCTAGATCATGTTTATTTAGTCAGGACTCAGGACTCCACAATACTTGTTGCTGACAACTACTTGTGTTGCTTTACCAGGGGATGTTGTACCATCAGTGATGATGATTGTTCTCTGTCTTTTAAACTCGAGGCTCATTTGTCAAACAAAGCTCATGAAAAAGTTTCCGGTGCTGCAAGCGCATTGCCAAACTCTCTTTGCTTTGAAATTTGGCAAAAGGATGATGCATGGCCTAATAGTTTTGAGAAGTCACCTCCCACGAGTGAAACAATTGGTCTTTATTTCTTTCCAGTGGATGAAAGGTAGTCTACACTATATTTTTAATTAGTATGTGTACGGTTTGCCTCCTTTCGTCCTGGTCCCTTGTTTGTCTCTTCCTTTGACCACTTCCAGTTGATGCAGAGATGAGAAGAGGTATGAGATTCTGCTTGACGAGATGATTGAGGATGAAATCGTGCTGAAATCTCGCATCAACAATTTGGAGCTTTTGGTTTTTTGTTCACTGGAACTACCTCGAGAAGATAGGAGTAAGTTGCTACTGGAGTAACTTTTTTTTAATAATATTGATGTTGATGTTGAATATTTTAAAATGAACTAACCATATGTTGAGCTTTTCGACTTTGTAGGATTTCGAGGCAAGTATTTTCTGTGGGGTGTCTTTAAGCAAAAGCAAGAAATGCCCTTGACAAGCAGGCCGCCTATTATGTACCACAACAAGGATTTGGGCATTGCTGGAGAAGGAGGAGCTCAACGTCTCCTCCAACTGTAGATAAATGCTCCGGCCATTAACTCTAAAACATTCTCATTATAATCACAAAGTCGGGAAAGCACATTGTTGAATTGAAACTATAATCTAATTCAGCATCTAATACAGACGAGCAAGGTTGCCGTAACCACCTGTGACATTGATCATCTGTTAGGGAGAAATGATCATTGAACTTCTGAAAGCCTCAAGGTGACGTACGTGATATCAGAGATGCTAACTTTGAAAATGTTTCCAACTTATTCAGAAGAATATCTGAAATCAGACAGGGGAAGCCGCAAGCCTAAGAAAAAGTGTAAAGACTAAAGAGTGTCCTATTAGGCAGCTAAGTCATACACAGTTCATAGTTTGTACAGGTGTGTAAAGAATTTCAGCTAATAATTTCGGTTTCTTCACCAGAATTTCTGGTGTTCTTGAGGTTCAACCTCTTTCTATATTTCAGTGTTTGTGTTGTTCCAAGAAAACGGTAGCATGCCTCATGCTGTCTTATATACAAAGGCTACCAACTAAAACCTAGTGACAGCTGTCCAAAAGGACAAGTAGTCACATGTATTATCTACCTAGGATCAATACAAGAAAGAAAGCAGGCTTTTACCAACTCCCATGTGGTGGTTGCTGAGAGCACACAACTACAACACACAACTACACAACAACATTCTCAATACCCCCTCCTCAAGTTGGAACTGTGGGAACCATTCCCAACTTGGATGATAACTGCTTGTGTTGTTGTTCACTCAAAGATTTTGTCATTAAATCTGCCAATTGAAGAAAAGATCGAATATGAAGCACATTCAAGGTGCCATCTTGTAAGTGGTCTCTTACATAATGACAATCCACATTGAGGTGCTTTGTTCTTTCATGAAAAACTGGGTTGTGAGCCAAGTGAATGGCTGACTTGTTATCACAGAAAAGATCAATAGGTTTAGGGATAGTGAACCCAAGATCTTCAAGAATCCCATTTAACCAAACAATCTCACTTGTGGTGTGAGACATGCATCTGTATTCTGCTTCTGTTGATGATTTGGAGGTGGTTTTCTGCTTCTTTGTCTTCCATGAGATCAAGGAATCTCCCAAGAAAATGCAATATCCAGTTAGGGATTTGGCACTAAAAGCACAACTACCCCAATCTAAATCACAGAAAGCTGTTAACTTAATCTCAGAGTGTGCAGGATAATACAAACCCCAATCTAAGGTTCCAGCCAAGTATCTGTTAGGTTATGATACATATGACAATTCATAAATCATGCAGAAAAACCATAAAGCCAGGAAAACATATTATTTACACATAATCATTTAGCATAGTTTAGATGCATACTCTTTGTTGCGTGCCTTCCCTAGCTGCGCCCGAACCGAACAAGAACAAGTCTTTAGGACTCCAAGTGTCGTCCCTCCGTAGAAAGTCCACAGCACGTCCGGATCCGCCTTAAGATTGACCAACTAGAATCGCCCTTAAGGTGCTACTTATTTTCGGCTAAATGGGCAAGAGTTATGGCTGATTTTTGTGCTTAAAAATCCTAGCTTTGAATACTTGAAAACTTATGTATAAATAATGACCCTAGGCCCTTATTTATAGAGGTATGGAAAAGGAATTGGAATCCTATTAGGATACTAATTTATTTAATTAGAATCCTGCTAGGACTCTATTTAAATAAACTTTATCTAATAGGTTTAGGATTTAATCTTTTATTGAATCCCGATAGCTTTAGGATTCGCACACGAGCATCGCACGAGCACCGTACACCCGCGCAGGCCTTGCGGCCCACGCTGAGCGCACAGCGCTCGGCTTCGGCTGGGCCTGGCTTGCGCTGGGCCTGGTCGAGGCTTTGGCGTGTGTTGGTGATGCGTGTGGTTTGCTGGGCGATGGCCTGGCTTCGTGCTGGGCCTTCGTCTAGCGAGCCTCGTCCGATGCTAATTCGTACGATACGCTTTCGATTAAATTCCCGATTCCGGTATTCATTTCCGATACGAACAATATTTAATATTTCCGATTCCGGCAATATTTCCATTTCCGATAATATTTTCCGATACGTACCATGTTTCCGTTTCCGGCAACATCTACGACTTGGATAATATTTATATTTCCGATACGATCCATATTTCCGTTTTCGGCAATATCATCGTTTCCGGAGTATTCATTTCTTGCCTGTGACGATCTCAGCTCCCACTGAAACCAAGATCCGTCGATTCCGAATATCCATAGATGGAGTATTTAATGCCATTAAATACTTGATCCGTTTACGTACTATTTGTGTGACCCTACGGGTTCAGTCAAGAGTAAGCTGTGGATTAATATCATTAATTCCACTTGAACTAAAGCGGCCTCTAGCTAGGCATTCAGCTCACTTGATCTCACTGAATTATTAACTTGTTAATTAATACTGAACCGCATTTATTAGACTTAACATTGAATGCATACTTGGACTAAGGGCATTATTTCCTTCAGTCTCCCACTTGTCCTTAGGGACAAGTGTGCATTTCCTAATTCCTTTGTCGCTCGATGCTTGCTCTTGAACATAAGGTAAGAGTTGTCATCCTTATTATGTCCAGAGGTGTTCCTCGGTTTCAGAGTTCAACTGATCAAATAAACAGATAATCATAGCCTATGATTCATCCGAGCACGACCATGCATTTCACAGTTTCTAGCTCTCCGAGTGGCCTTGTACAACTTTTAAGCATCTCATCCCGATTTATGGGAGGACAATCCCAATCTTGCGATCTTGAGATTAGACTTCGTTTGATAGGTGATTACCTGAGCGTTGCCTTTATAGCCTCCTTTTACGGTGCGACGGTTGGTCAACGTCAAAGCAACCAGTTCTCAAACAAGTAATCTCAAATCACTCAGGTATTGAGGATTTAGTGTCTAATAATTTTAATGAAATTTACTTATGACAGATTTTCATCTCTTACAGTAAAGTTTCATAGGTCTTGTCCGATACTAGTCTTCCCAAAGTAAGTATCTATGCAAATGATTATGACATTGCCATGTCCACATAGTTCAAGAAACAGAACTACTAGTCATCTTGCATTCTAATCGTCTAACGTTTTCTATGCGTCCAATTTTATAGAAAACTCCGACTAGGGACCATTTTCAACCTTTGACATTCAAGTTCACTTGATAGACATTTCTTAGTCACAGGACTGGTCCTGACAGTCTATCTTGAATATATTGTCAAATTGAAGGGACTCATCATTTAATAAACCACAAATTAAATGAAAAATGAATTCTTTTCATTTATTGTGAATGATTAACCAATAATGTTTTACAAAGATTTAAACTCTAAAACTTTAAAACATTAAACAGGGATATCAAAGCCATTCTCCAATATGCTTGATTCCCATAGCTGCAGTGTGCGAGTTGTGCTTCGCCTGCGGCAGAGGTTTAGTCAATGGATCTGATATGTTGTCATCAGTTCCAATCTTGTTTATCTCGACTTCTTTTCTTTCAACGAACTCTCGTAGAAGGTGAAATCTACAAAGTACATGCTTGACTCTCTGGTGGTGTCTAGGCTCCTTTGCCTGTGCAATAGCTCCGTTATTATCACAATACAGGGCTATTGGTCCTTTAATGGAGGGGACTACACCAAGTTCACCTATGAACTTCCTTAGCCATATAGCTTCCTTTGCTGCTTCATGTGCAGCAATGTACTCCGCTTCAGTTGTAGAATCCGCAATGGTGCTTTGCTTAACACTTTTCCAGCTTACTGCACCCCCGTTGAGGCAGAAGACAAACCCAGACTGTGATCTGAAATCATCTTTGTCGGTTTAGAAACTTGCGTCCGTATAGCCTTTAACAATTAATTCATCATCTCCACCATAGACCAGGAAGTCATCTTTGTGCCTTTTCAGGTACTTCAGAATATTCTTGGCAGCAGTCCAATGTGCCTCTCCTGGGTCTGACTGGTATCTGCTCGTAGCACTGAGTGCGTACGCAACATCCGGGCGTGTACATATCATAGCATACATTATTGAACCAATCAATGATGCATATGGAATCCCATTCATTCGTCTATGCTCATCAAGTGTTTTTGGGCACTGAGTCTTGCTTAGAGTTATTCCATGAGACATGGGTAGGTAGCCTCGCTTGGAGTCCGCCATCTTGAACCTATCAAGCACCTTATTGATATAAGTGCTTTGACTAAGTCCAATCATCTTTTTAGATCTATCTCTGTAAATCTTGATGCCCAATATGTACTGTGCTTCTCCTAGATCTTTCATCGAAAAACATTTTCCAAGCCAAATCTTGACAGAGTTCAACATAGGAATGTCATTTCCGATAAGTAATATGTCACCGACATATAATACTAGGAAAGCAATTTTGCTCCCACTGACCTTCTTGTATACACAAGATTCGTCTGCGTTCTTGATGAAACCAAAGTCACTGACTGCTTCATCAAAACGTATATTCCAGCTACTGGATGCCTGCTTCAATCCGTAGATTGACTTCTTTAGCTTGCATACCTTTTTAGCATTCTTTGGATCCTCAAAACCTTCAGGCTGTGTCATAAACACAGTTTCTGTTAAAACGCCGTTTAAGAAAGCAGTTTTGACATCCATCTGCCATATTTCGTAATCGTAATATGCAGCGATTGCTAACATTATCCGAATAGACTTTAGCATTGCAACTGGTGAAAAGGTTTCATCGTAATCCACACCGTGGACTTGCCTGTAACCTTTTGCAACCAATCTAGCTTTGAAAACTTCAAGTTTCCCATCCTTGTCCTTTTTCAGTTTGAAAACCCATTTGCTTCCAATGGCTTGGTAGCCATCTGGCAAATCGACCAAATCCCATACTTGGTTTTCAGACATGGAGTCTAATTCAGATTGCATGGCTTCTTGCCATTGCTTGGAGATAGGGCTCGTCATAGCTTGTTTGTAAGTCGCAGGTTCATCACTTTCAAGTAATAGAACGTCATAGCTCTCGTTCGTCAAAATACCTAAGTACCTTTCCGGTTGAGATCTATATCTTTGCGATCTACGCGGGGTAACATTTCTAGATTGACCATGATTCTCACCAGATTCTTCTAAAGATCTCTGAGTTTCATCCTGAATGTCATCTTGAGCATTCTCTAGAGTTTGTTGTTCGACTCGAATTTCTTCGAGGTCTACTTTTCTCCCACTTGTCATTTTGGAAATGTGAACTTTCTCCAAAAAGACACCATCTCGAGCAACAAACACTTTGTTCTCAGATGTATTGTAGAAGTAATACCCCTTTGTTTCCTTTGGATAGCCCACAAGGATACATTTGTCAGATTTTGGATGAAGTTTGTCTGAAATTAATCGTTTGACGTATACTTCACATCCCCAAATCTTAAGAAAAGACACATTTGGAGGCTTTCCAAACCATAATTCGTATGGAGTCTTTTCGACAGCTTTAGACGGAGCTCTATTTATAGTGAGTGCAGCTGTATTTAGTGCATGTCCCCAAAATTCTAATGGAAGTTTGGCCTGACCCATCATTGACCTGACCATGTCTAGCAAGGTTCTTTCCTCCGTTCCGACACACCGTTCCATTGTGGTGTTCCAGGAGGAGTCAATTCTGATAGAATTCCACATTCTTTCAGATGGTCATCAAATTCATAGCTCAGATATTCACCGCCTCTATCAGACCGCAGTGCCTTAATCTTCTTGCCTAATTGATTCTCTACTTCACTCTGAAATTCCTTGAATTTGTCAAAGGATTCAGACTTATGCTTCATTAGGTAGACATAACCATATCTACTGAAGTCATCAGTGAAAGTGATAAAGTAGCTGAAACCACCTCTAGCATTTGTACTCATTGGTCTACATACATCTGTATGGATTAAACCCAATAGTTCATTTTCTCTTTCTCCAACTTTAGAGAAAGGTTGCTTTGTCATTTTGCCAAGTAAACATGATTCGCATTTACCATAATCCTCTAAGTCAAATGGTTCTAGAATTCCTTCCTTTTGAAGTCTTTCTAAGCGTTTCAAGTTTATATGGCCTAATCGACAATGCCACAGATAGGTGAGATCTGAATCATCCTTTTTAGCCTTTTTGGTATTTATGTTATATACTTGTTTGTCGTGATCTAATAAATAAAGTCCATTGACTAATCTAGCAGATCCATAAAACATCTCTTTAAAATAAAACGAACAACTATTGTCTTTTATTAAAAAGGAAAATCCCTTTGCATCTAAGCAAGAAACTGAAATGATGTTTTTAGTAAGACTTGGAACATGGAAACACTCTTCCAGTTCCAAAACTAGCCCGGAGGGCAACGACAAATAATAAGTTCCTACAGCTAATGCAGCAATCCGTGCTCCATTTCCCACTCGTAGGTCGACTTCACCCTTGCTTAACTTTCTACTTCTTCTTAGTCCCTGTGGATTGGAACATAAGTGTGAGCCACAACCTGTATCTAATACCCAAGAAGTTGAATTAGCAAGTATACAGTCTATAACGAAAATACCTGAAGATGGAACGACTGTTCCGTTCTTCTGATCTTCCTTTAGCTTTGGACATTCTCTTTTGTAATGGCCTATTCCATCACAATAAAGACAGCTTGATGTGGACTTGTCCTGCTTTGATTTAGCATCGCCCTTGGACTTTCCACTTTTCTTGAACGGTCTCCTTCTAGCCTTGAGTAAATCTTTGGCTTCACAGTCCAGTATTATTTCAGCCTTTCTGACAAGGTGAACAAATTCTGCAACTGTTTCTTCTCTTGGTTCACTTAGGTATAATTGCTTGAAGCGACCAAACCCACTGTGTAGTGAATTGAGCAAGATAGAGACTGTCATCCTTTCGCTTATTGGTGTTCCTAGTAGACTTAGGCGATCAAAGTATGAACGCATAAGATCCACATGGAACCTCAGTGAGACGCCTACCCTCTGTTTAGTGCGAAGGAGCTGAACATGTGTTTCTTGGACTTCCATCCTATAACACCTGTTGGGAGAACTAACCTTTAGACCAGACATTGATTCAATCAACTCATGGACGTTCAGGTCCCTGTCCTCCGTGCTTCCACGACAGATATCCCTCAGATTCTTGATGAGCGTAAAAGGTTCATAGGCTACAAACCTTCTAGCCCAATCATCAGGGATATTGTTCAGCATGAGACTCATAACCTTTTTGAGATCCGCATCCCAGGCGTAAAATCTCTCAGGGGTCATGTCTCTGGCATAGTAGCTTGGCATGGGATGTGATAGTACATACTCAAGTCCATTGAGTTTGACTATTTCAACTAGCTTAGCTTCCCATTCAAGAAAATTTGCCAGGTTCAGCTTGACCATAAGCTCAGAACCCATGATGATGTTTTGATTGTTGTTTGCCATATTTAAAACTACAATTGAAAAGAATAAACAAATAAATAACCATTCACAGTTTCTCTTAATAAACTTAAATTCTAGCATACATGCATAATTCAATGTTCATTAAGCATTTTATTCAAGTTATGTGTTCCGGCAGGTGTGAATAAAATGATTCCAAGATCCTAAAATCATTGAAGAACTAAGCACAGTTTGTCGACTTAATCCTAAAACATCTTAGGTAAGCAAAAGCCTTTTGCTAATAGTCTAGAAACTATTCTTGGTTGATAGGTACGTCTAAGAACTTATTAGGTAAACCTATCGATTTTGCCACGACATAAAAGGACTCCTTACTTATATCGTTGAGTTTCACCAAAACTAACATGTACTCACAATTATTTGTGTACCTTGCCCCTTTAGGACCAATAAGTAACACCTCGCTGAGCGAAAAACTATTACTAGATTGATGTAAAGGATATCCAAGCAAGTGTATATTTTGGATGACACCTTTTAACTCAATTTTTAAGTTTGGAACTTAAGGCTCTTACTATGTTGGTTAGATTTTAAGTGAACTAAAATCCTTAATCATGCAACATAATCAAGCTTTTGATCTCATGCATTTTAAGACATATTTAAAAGCAATAAATAACTTAAAACATGCATAAGATAAATGTGATCTAGTATGGCCCGACTTCATCTTGAAGCTTTAACTTCAAAGTCCGTCTTGAAAATCTCCGTGGGAGGCACCATTTTCTTCAAATAGAATAAGCTATAATTAAAACTAATTACAACTATTTGATGGTACGCATACCATATTTGAATTGAAAAACAACTTTGGTACTTTAGACCAATTACATTCAAATTAATGGTACGCAGACCATATTTTCTATCCTATTTGGGCCATACTAGTCACTTCATAACCTGCAAAACAGTACATATACAATATATACCATTCACCCATTCATTATCATGAATGGCCCACATAGCTGGTTAGTAAAACACATTATGCATCACATAAACATTTGCAGCAATCAATCAAGGGCACCAATAATCTACCAATTATTCAGTCCTTATTAATTCTAATCAAGTTGTTTTAACCTTAAGGATTTGTAGACCTAATCAAGAGTTTATGACTAAAAGTGCTCCCACTTAAACCAATAAATTCATATTCTTTACTAATTTTAAACATAAAAATGTATTTCTAGTCTAACCGGAAACATACAAATTTAATTCAAATTTAAAGCTCATATAAATTTATAATTGAATCCAAAAAGTTTAATTTAATTTCAGTCGTATTTAAATTAATTCATGATTTTAATTTTAGTAAAATAATTAGAATAAATAAAATTTATTATAATTACAATATTCAAAATTAAAATCCAAGAAAATAATTTAAATTATTAATTTTAAAATTAATTAAAATTACGTAAACAGAAAATTTCGAATTAAAAATTTCAAAACGATCTAATCGCAACGCAACAACCTCACGCATCGCACGCCCATGGGCCACACGCACACAGCCATCGCTGGCCATGTGCGCGCAGCCCATGCGCTGCCTCGCATCGCTGCTGCTCACCATCGCAAGGCATCACGCATGGTGCTCGCTGCGCGCGCCAGCGCTCGACGCACGAGCATGCTGCCGCAGCCCATCGCTGGGCGCAGCGCTCGTCGCACGTCGCAACACGCACCCGCACGCCATCGCTGGGCGCAGCGCTCTTCGCACGCACAACAAGCACTCGCACGCCATCGCTGGGCGCAGCGCTCGTCGCACGCACAATAGCGCTCGCATGCACCATCGCTGGGCGCAGCGCTCGTCGCACGCACAATAGCGCTCGCTGCGCGCAAGCGATCGATGCTTGGCGCAGCACTCGTGGCACGTGAGCTTACGCTCGCTGCGCGCGAGGCTCCGCACGCTTGCGGGAGGCAGTGCGCGCTGTGGCGCAGCTCGCTTGCTGCCCACACGCGACTGCTCGTGCCTTGCTCTCGCCCTCGCCCATTCGCCCATTGCACACAGCCCACGACACAAGGCAGGGCTGCTGCCTTGTGCTCGTGCACCATGGCCTTGCTCATTGCATTCGTACCGCATGGGCGACGAGCTCCCTTGCTCGTCGTCACATGCCCGCACTATACAACACCCCTTAAGGGTAACACGTAGCGTCCATTGCTTTGTGCGTGCAAGTTATATGAGCGAATCGCATAAAAATTTAAAATTTATATTCAAAATTAATGACAAATTAATAAATAATATTAATTTCATAATTTTACGGCGAAAAAATCGAAAATTTATTATTCAATTGATTTCCGATTAACATGGATTCAAGTCTAGGTCATAAAAATTTAAAATTTAACATAAATTTACAATTTTTATGGTGGTTTTTAATCATAGGTATCTAATTAAATTATAATTAATTATGAAAATCAAATTAATTCTAAATTATTCTAATTTTCAACAAATTAATCATAATTACAAATTAGATTGCATAATTAACAAGGCTAGGCATTCAAACTTGTTAAACATATACAGTAGGTCAATAAAAAATTCAAGATTTATCAACAAGAATCGCAAATATTTAATTTAACATCTTAAATTTACGAAATTTTGCATTCGAAAAACTAAAACCTCCGAAAAGTCATAGTTAGGCTTCGAATTTGAGAATTCTGGGTTCGGCCGAAAAATGCTATTTTTGTCAAAATTTTAGAATGCCTTTTACATGCGGAATTGATACAAAAATCACTCGATTTGGATGAGTAACGAAGAAACTGCCGAAAAACTGCGTACGTATAATTAAATAAACGCAATTTGCAATTAATTAACAATTACGAAAATTAATCACCCCTTTTAATTCTTGCAAATTTGTAATATTTAACCATGTTCATGCAATTTAGATTATGAAAATAATAAGAGGCTCGTGATACCACTGTTAGGTTATGATACATATGACAATTCATAAATCATGCGGAAAAACCATAAAGCCAGGAATACATATTATTTACACATAATCATTTAGCATAGTTTAGATGCATACTCTTTGTTGCGTGCCTTCCCTAGCTGCGCCCGAACCGAACAAGAACAAGTCTTTAGGACTCCAAGTGTCGTCCCTCCGTAGATAGTCCACAGCACGTCCGGATCCGCCTTAAGATTGACCAACTAGAATCGCCCTTAAGGTGCTACTTATTTTCGGCTAAATGGGCAAGAGTTATGGCTGATTTTTGTGCTTAAAAATCCTAGCTTTGAATACTTGAAAACTTATGTATAAATAATGACCCTAGGCCCTTATTTATAGAGGTATGGAAAAGGAATTGGAATCCTATTAGGATACTAATTTATTTAATTAGAATCCTGCTAGGACTCTATTTAAATAAACTTTATCTAATAGGTTTAGGATTTAATCTTTTATTGAATCCCGATAGCTTTAGGATTCGCACACGAGCATCGCACGAGCACCGTACACCCGCGCAGGCCTTGCGGCCCACGCTGAGCGCACAGCGCTCGGCCCATGCTACTATCCGCGCGCGCCCATGGCTTCGGCTGGGCCTGGCTTGCGCTGGGCCTGGTCGAGGCTTTGGCGTGTGTTGGTGATGCGTGTGGTTTGCTGGGCGATGGCCTGGCTTCGTGCAGGGCCTTCGTCTAGCGAGCCTCGTCCGATGCTAATTCGTACGATACGCTTTCGATTAAATTCCCGATTCCGGAATTCATTTCCGATACGAACAATATTTAATATTTCCGATTCCGGAATTAATTTCCGTTTCGAACAAATATTTAATATTTCCGTTTCCGGAATTATTTTCCGATTCCGATAATATTTCCGTTTCCGGCAATATTTCCTATTCCGGCAATATTTCCATTTCCGATAATATTTTCCGATACGTACCATGTTTCCGTTTACGGCAACATCTACGACTTGGATAATATTTATATTTCCGATACGATCCATATTTCCGTTTCCGGCAATATCATCGTTTCCGGAGTATTCATTTCTTGCCTGTGACGATCTCTGCTCCCACTGAAACCAAGATCCGTCGATTCCGAATATCCATAGATGGAGTATTTAATGCCATTAAATACTTGATCCGTTTACGTACTATTTGTGTGACCCTACGGGTTCAGTCAAGAGTAAGCTGTGGATTAATATCATTAATTCCACTTGAACTGAAGCGGCCTCTAGCTAGGCATTCAGCTCACTTGATCTCACTGAATTATTAACATGTTAATTAATACTGAACCGCATTTATTAGACTTAACATTGAATGCATAATTGGACTAAGGGCATTATTTCCTTCAGTATCTCACCACATGCATAGCAGCTTGCAGGTGTGGCTTTCTTGGCTCATTCATGAACTGGCTTAGCTGTTGTACACTGTATGAAATGTCAGGCCTGGTTAAATTCAAGTAGAGAAGTTTTCCAATGATTCTTTAGTATATCTCAGGATCTTCCAACAACTCTCCTTGTTCAATAGACAATTTGATTCCTTTAAGAAATGGAAATTTAGCAGGCTTGCAGTCTTGTGTTCCAGTGGACCTTATAATGTCTAGAATAAATTTTCTTTGGTTCAGCATAGTTCCTTTTGAGTTCCTAGCAACTTCAATTCCAAGGAAATACCTTATATCACCAAGGTCCTTCACATTGAAAGCTTTGTCCAGTTCTTTCTTTATCAATCCCACTTCTGCTTCATCATTTCCAGTCACCAATAGATCATCAACATACACAAGAACAATGGTCTCCTTTCCATTCACAGATTTGGAGAACATTGAATAATCTCTCTTGGATTGAGTGTACCCATGTTCAATGAAAAACTTGGTCAATTCAAGATTCCATTGCCTTGAAGCTTGCTTCAAACCATACAAACTCTTTTTTAATCTGCAAACTTGACATTCTCTTCCCTTTTTGTATCCTTTTGGAGGTTTCATGTACACCTCCTCATCTAGGTAGCCATGCAAAAATGCATTTTTGATGTCAAGTTGGTGAATGTCCCAATTGAGATCTGTGGCCAAGGCAATTAAAGTTCTCACAGTGGTGAATTTTGCCACTGGTGAGAAGGTGTGCTTATAATCTTTTCCTTCTATCTGTTTGTCACCTCTTGCCACCAATCTTGCTTTCAGTTTATCAATGTCTCCCTTCTGAAGAAACTTGATCTTATAAACCCATTTTGAGTCTATAGCCTTCTTTCCTTCTGGTAGATCTGTCATCTCCCAAGTGTCATTCTCTTCTAGAGCTCTCAACTCATCCTCCATAGCTGCTACCCAACCTTCATCCTCACAAGCTTCACCATAATGCACTGGTTCTTTAATATTCAGTACATTATTCAGAGAAGCTAGATATTCATCTGAGTAATATTCTGATTCCATCAATCTTGCTATGATCATGTTAGCTGAGTGCCTTTCTTTCTTCCCTGGTAGATCAATGATGAAATCATTGAACTTGTTGGGAACACCTCTCTCCCTTGTTGATCTTCTCAAACTCTGCTGCTCAGCTTCATGGTTTTGCTCAGTTTCAGTGATTGTCTCACCAATTTCTTCATTCTCCTCTGTCTCCATTTCTGCTTGATCAATGTTTTCTTCTTCAATTTCTGCTTCTTGTTCAGCTAACTCAGGAAGAAAGTTAGCAACATTTGAATCTAAATTATCAACTTCTTGGTTAAGGTCTCCCAAGATATTTCTTAACCCTATGCTCTCATCATCTTTCCCTTTCTTCAACAAGAAGGGGAAAATGTTTTCTTTAAAGACAACATCCCTGCTGACAAATATTTTTTCTGGTTTTCAAATTTAACAGTTTATATCCCTTTTGACAATCAGGGTAACCCAACATGATGCACCTGATCCCTCTTGGGGCAAATTTGTCTGTGGGTTTCTTATGGGGACTTGCATAACATAAACTCCCAACTACTCTCAGATGTTCATAATCTGGATTCTTTTTCATCAATCTGAAATATGGTGTTTCCTAGTTAATGACTGCACTGGGTAACATGTTTATCAAATGGGTGGCAGCCAAAATGCATTCACCCCATAGGTAACTTGGCAAACCAGCATGCAGTTTCAAAGCTCTTGCAGTCTCAAGTAAGAATCTATGTTTTCTTTCCACCCTAGCATTTTGCTGTGGAACCCCTTGCACACTTCTTTGGTGTATGATTCCTCTTTCTGTAAACATCTTACCACATTCAGACTGGAATATTTCAGTTCCATTGTCACTCCTGAGTATTTTTACTCTAGTGTTGAATTGGTTCTCTACATGACATAGAAAACCATTTAGGATTTCCTTCACCTGTTCTTTGTTGGACAAGAGATGTGTCCAAGTTGCCCTGCTAAAATCATCTACTATTGTTAAAAAATAAGTTGCACCTGTTAGTGCCTTAGTCCTATAAGGACCCCATAGATCAACATGCAACAAATCAAACACCTTTTCTGCAATGGATTTACTAGCTGTAAAGGGAAGTTTGTGATGTTTAGCAACACAACAGATGTTCAGAAATACTCTTTAAGGTCTTTACATTTGCAAAAATCCAAATGTTTCATTTTTGACACTGAAGCATGACCTAGTCTAGCATGTGTCAAATTCAAAAATCCTAACTTATTACAATTTCTTCCTTCTTGACATCTCTTCTCTCCTGCAGCTGCTAACACCTTCTTTCCTTTCTGTTTCTCCCTTCTACTCTCATCTTCTTCATTCCTACTAATCAGTGTGTAAAGATCATTCACATTCTTCCCAAACTTCAGATTCTGTTCAGTGGAGAGGCCCTGTAACAAACACCCATCTTTATCAAATAAAAGCTTCAAGTCACTTCTCTGTAGAAGCTTGCTGACTGATAGCAGATTATGCTTGAAATCACTGATGTAAAAAACATCATTCAGCACTAGTTTGTATTTCAGTTGGACATTTCCAACTTCATTCACAGTCTTAATGCTCCCATCAGGCAACCCTACCCTAACTTTACTTTTTAGGGTCCTAAGATTACTTAACAGGTTTTTATTTCCTGTCATATGGTCACTAGCACCTGAATCTATCAACCAAGTATTGAGAAAGCAAGCATTAGTATCATCTACAGCATTGGAAGCTTTCATATTACCTGCAAAGTTGCTTTGGCTGCTTGATCCTGCATTCTGTTTCTCACCCATGGCCTTCAGCATCTCTTGGAGTAGAGTTGTGAGTTTCTCACCACTGCTCTCAGTCTTGTGTTCAACAAAGCTCAGTGGTTCATCAGCAGCATAGTTTTCTGAGTTCTTTGTGACATTTGCTGCTTGCCTCATACTTCCCTTTCCTTTGGGGTTGTTCTTAAACCATTCTGGGTATCCCACAAGCTTGAAACATTCCTCCCTCAAGTGACCTTTCATTCCACAGTGCTCACACCTTTTGGCATCCTTTTCAATCTTCTCTATTCTCATCTTCTTGTACTCCTTCTTGTTGAAATTCAGGAGAGGTCCCAAGCTTTGGGGTTGTCTGTTTGCAGCCATTGCACTCATCTCATTTCCAAGGCTTATCTCACCAGTTATCTGCTTCTGTTTCTCAACTTGGAGCACCAAGTTGTATACTTTGTTGACTGGCAACAAAGGGTCCATCCCCAAGAAGTTTGTTTTCATTTGGTCATATCCTGTGTTTAAACTCATCAGAAATTTCATCAACCTGTTGTTACTCTCAATCTCCACCATTCTTTTCATCACACTGCATACACATTTTGCCATTGCACCACATGCGCATTCAGGAATCTCTTCCAACTCAGCAATCTGATCCCAAAGCTCCTTCAACTTACAGTAGTATTCACCTACTGACAAATTGTTCTGTTGAAACTCAGAAAGTTCCTTCTTGAGAGCAAACAGTTGAGGTGCATTTGTCTGTCCATGCCTCTCAACTATTTCTTCCCAAAGTCTCTTGGTAGACTGCATGCACACAAGAATGCTTGCAATTTCAGGTTTCATGGTGGCCAGTAACCAAGACCTAACCATGTAGTCACATCTGGTCCATTTTTGGATCTCATCAGCTCCAGTAGATGGTTTGGGATGCTTTCCTTCTAAGAATGCTAGCTTGTTCTTTGCTCCTAGAGCAATGCGTATGCTTCTACTCTAGTTGAGAAAGTTGTTCCCATAAAAAATGATGCTTCCCAATGGTGTTGCAGCATTCTCATTTATAGCAATAAAAAGGGGATCTTTGTAAGGGTTAAGGTTTGTGTTTGTTTCTGTCATGATTTCAGAGGAAAGATTGAAACTTTCTCAGGGATTTTGGGTTTAGTTTGTTTGCAAAGCTCGAGTTTCTTTAGGATCTTACAATTCCTGCTCTGATACCATAAAGAATTTCAGCTAATAATTTCGGTTTCTTCACCAGAATTTCTGGTGTTCTTGAGGTTCAACCTCTTTCTATATTTCAGTGTTTGTGTTGTTCCAAGAAAACGGCAGCATGCCTCATGCTGTCTTATATACAAAGGCTACCAACTAAAACCTAGTGACAGCTGTCCAAAAGGACAAGTAGTCACATGTATTATCTACCTAGGATCAATACAAGAAAGAAAGCAGCATTTTACCAACTCCCATGTGGTGGTTGCTGAGAGCACACAACTACAGCACACAACTACACAACAACATTCTCAATAGTCTGCTATGTCTTAGTCTTGAACATATAATGTTGCATATCTTTCATACTTTGTACGAGTATTAGCCACGAGTCTTTTATGTAGGATTTTTGTATCTCGGATTATTTTCACCCGATGCACATTTTTTAACATTAATATTTTAATTATATTTAATAAAAGATTATAAAAATTGATAGTCAAAATACACACTTAGATGAATTTATCAAGGGTATATACCACACGCGACTTTTATCCAATGTACGGAGAAAAAATCACCAAGATACTTCGCATTCAAAGTAGAATGTGAGATAGATAGTCAAAGTAGAATGTGAGAAAATATAGTGTAAAAATTTCAAATGTTACGAGTATTAAAACGGAGAAGTATGTTTTATCAATATGCTCCATTTCAATAACCCTTGATATCTATTGTGGGCCTGTGGCATTGAATGGGCTGAATTGAGACATAAACCAATAGGCAATAATAACCTTTTGGTGACGTTGTAACGCCACATAAGATTTGTTCTGTAATTATTTATTTTTCGTGTTTGATAATGAGCATGGAGTACCCACTTCATGTCTATATGTTTGGACTTTGGAGAGAGCAATCTAAGCGAGTAAGCGCAGTTGATCTCATCATGGTCTGATTACTTTCACCAACTTTTGCTTCTTGTTTAACTAATACAGAGTATTTGATATTAGAGGTGTAAGAATTGGCCCAACTCAAAACCCAACCCAATAATAAAGGACCGAGTCTAGATTTTCAATCCGTTTAATTAAATGGATTAACCCAACATAACCTGTTTAACTAAATGGGTTCGGTCAGGTTGGAATTTTCAACCCGTAAACAACCCGTCTAACCCGTTTAAGTTCAAGCAAATATGTAATATAGATTTGTAGAATGTTATTTGAAAGATTTTATTTCTCATTTTTCCTTCAACATTGAATAATTATTTTACGTTTTGATTCATGTCAAATAAATATTGAAGTATTACTTTTTGCTATGAGATATGCCACTAAAAAATCACCTCGTCAAACCAATTTACACTTAAAAGTGGGAAATAAAATTAAACGAGCCAACTTCAGGTCAACCCGTTTATAACTGGGTTGAAAATCTCAACCCGTTATATAATTAATCGGGTCAACTTCAAGTCAACCCGTTTATAGCTGGGTTGAAAATCTCAAATGTTTAATTAAACAGGTCGGGTTGGATTGGGAAATTTTTAACCCGTTTATAAATAGGTTGACCTGATTTCGATCCAACCCAACTCATTGCCGGCTCTATTTGATATTACGAAATAAAATTCTCCGGATTTTATTTATAAAAAATTCAAATTATAAATAGATACGGAGTACACAGCTTTCTAGATAATTTCAATCTTGTAATATTCAATAAAATTGAAAATGAATGAAAAAATAATATTTACACTTGTACACTATAACCAACCATAGTCTCATGGATCAAATCAAATTAGCAAAAGTACAAACTACAAATCAATAGAATTGACAAATCCTTCTGCTTTCCCGTCCAAAAAGAAATTAAAAAATCATAAAAAATTTCCTTCTACAAAAAACTTCAACTAATTATTTCAAGATGGAATTCAATATTTACGATAATTCTTGTTTATCTCTTGACTTCTTAGATGTAAAACAAGAACAATAAGATATACGAAATATTTTATATTAAGTCTACATTAATTAATGTACACCACTCAAACAACAACCTAAATAGTTTTACACTAAAAAGGGGAGGAAACAAAAGTCAAGAGTCAAAGTTGAATAGCTCACCAAAGGAAGAAGGAGAGGGAGAAACAATGGGAGCATTAGAGAAAAACAGAGATGATGGACTTGGCAAGAAGCTTATATTACTCATAAATGGACTCATTAACAATTCATTCATCCCAAATCCAAACCCCTCCGCCACCGGAGAAAACATTCCCGCCGATATACCTGGCAAATTCGCCGGCGCCGGTGATAATATCCCCGGAAATTGACTCATATCTAAAACATCAAACCCATCATTTCTCTCTCCTCCACCTTCACCTCCTCCTCCCATCATCATCATCGTCATCATCTCGCTAACATCATCTCCTCTTCTCTCTCTTCTATCCCTCTCGCTTGGACTCGTTCTCTCTATCGAAGCAAATCTCGCCGCCGGAGATACCGGCACTTCCCCAGAAACGCTTGATTCTGAAGCCGTTGACTCTCTTCCGGTAAGATGTTGTACGATTGACCGAAAATTCGACGCTTCTACGAATATGGGTTTTGGGGAAACTGAGTAAATAATGACTGGTTGGTTCCCGGTAGCCGGTACAGGGGCTGGAACAGGGGGTTTGGGCGCAACCGGAGGTTTTCTAATCTTGTGAGAATCTTTATTGATTTTCAGCGGACTGGGCCTTGGTCCTTGGATCTTGATCTGATTCTCTCTCCTCGCCGACATCGGCGGCGATGGGTGTCCCGTTGGTAGGTTCATCTCGCCGGAAAATTACAGAAACAGGGGAAAACAGAGAAAAATAGGGGAAGTGAAAATTTGCAGCTTTAGACAAAATGGGTAATTTTGATTACCATTGGTTGTATGCTCTGAGCTGAAATAGTAAGATTTTCTGTGAAATTTGATAATTGAAAAATGGGAGATTGGTTGGGGAGAGGCAATAAATGAATAAAGGGGGAATTTGATAAGTATATTTATTAAAAATTGTTTGAAAGTGATGCAAGTTGTGGTTTAATAGGAAGGATTGAGGAAAGAGAGAAGTCAAAAATGTGGAATAGTCAACACCACGAGGATTTATATTCATAATTTTGGATTTGATAGTGTTAATGTTAATTACTTAATTGAGTTTTACTGTTGCAGGCCAAAGCCAAATGCAAGTGGGAAAGAAGAAAAACAGGGCAGGTGATTTGGAAATAAAAGGTGGCCCATGTGCATTTAAAAAACGGGGGTGTGCTGAATTAGATATCACTGATGATTGCATCATGATGACTTTATCCGAGGGCAGGGTGCGTTATCTTCACTTGAAAACTCAAAATAAAGCGGTACTCTCTCCGTATTTATTTAAGGGATACACTTGCCTTTTTCGGCCGTATTTATTTAAGAGATACACTTGCCATTTTTAGTAACTTATCAACCCCGCCATCTAATTAAATAATACATCTAATATACCCTATCAGCCACCATCCTATTAAACAAATTGATGTGGGCCTAATAGTTGCCACCTTAAGGTCCAAAGAGGTCATGATAACTAGCCAAACGAATCCATGGCTCAAGCCCAAGAAGCAGGCCTGAACCTTAGTGTTCAGGTAAAATAAGGGCGCGTCCTTATTTAAGGAAGCCCATGATCTCTGGCCCAACTTGCTAAAAGGTCGTTTGACAGAAGGACACATGTCCCTAATCCTACGGAGCACACATCCCACAGATAGGGATGAGGGATCATTTCCCAAGAAACCCTAGCCCTATAAAAGGCTCGAATCCCAAGGTAAGAGGGCAATGAATTCATTCCCACCAACCTAAAACTATCTTTGCTCTGTCTTCTCTCTACAAATTACTTCTCTTTCTAGCTTATACTTACTTAAGCATCGGAGGGAATATTCCTACGGGAATATTCTTGTTTTGCAGGTTGCCAGAGGTTCGTGTCAGCTCACACTTGATACCTCTGAGGAACGCGTGACACGTCATCACCGTAAAAGATCCCACAACATTTGGCGCCGTCTGTGGGGAGGTACAGTGTCATGGATGAACTGCAATCTGAGCGCGGAAAACTCCAAGACGGAATGGGATTCCCTACTAGTGGAGGGACGTTTAAAAATAAGTCCAACAATCATTGTGATGCAGCAACTAGCCGGCCTGTCTCCGCGAGGTCCATGCAGTACTTGTTGAACGATCTCCAGTAAGATATTGCAGATGAATGGCAAGAAGGGTTTCAGCACGTCCTTCAAAAAGAAATCACTAGGTCTTTCCACGAAGCCAACCCTGAGCATATTAATGGCAGAATGATGGAACCTTTATCAGATGATCTCGATCCACCTATGGAAGGATGTACCCTGGAGAAGGAGAGTCGACATGTAAAAGAAGAACGTCCGGGAAGGCGGACGAGTCAAGCTTCACGGCAGAAGAATGGTGAAACTCAGGGTCATCACTCTCTCGGAATTCCTAGAAGGCAGCATGAGAGCGCCACCTTGAGAAAAAATAGCCGCGACACTGAAGTGAAAAGAAGGCGAAGGAGGTCGTCAACAAGAGGATCCTTTATGTTCAACACGGCTCTTGAAGACATTCTCTTGGCTGAGCGACCAAGTCTTGGAATAGAACAGTCCCCCCGACGACTGGCTACCTCAAACAAACAGGCCCCGTTCTGTGCTTTTCACAAAGATGAAGGACACGACACTCAAAACTGTCGGATGTTGAGGAAGATATTAAGCGACCACGCGGCTAAAGGATGCCTTCGCCAGTACATCCGTTTAAAAGGCGCAGACGAGGAAACAAGTCTCCCCACCAAGGGGTATTCAGACAAAGGAGTTGTTACGGTGATATCAAGGGGGGATAGCTGTTAGGTTATGATACATATGACAATTCATAAATCATGCGGAAAAACCATAAAGCCAGGAATACATATTATTTACACATAATCATTTAGCATAGTTTAGATGCATACTCTTTGTTGCGTGCCTTCCCTAGCTGCGCCCGAACCGAACAAGAACAAGTCTTTAGGACTCCAAGTGTCGTCCCTCCGTAGATAGTCCACAGCACGTCCGGATCCGCCTTAAGATTGACCAACTAGAATCGCCCTTAAGGTACTATTATTTTCGGCACTTTTAGGCAATTGTGTGACTGAATTTTTCTCTCAAAAACTCACTTTGAATACTTGAAAACTCGTCTTAAATATGTGACCCTAGGCACCTATTTATAGAGTTATGGAAAAGGATTTGGAATCCTATTAGGATACTAATTTATTTAATTATAATCCTACTAGGACTCTAATTAAATAAACTAAATCTTTTAGGATTAGATTTAATCATATGATGAATCCCGGTAGCCTTAGGATTCGAGTAACACACTTCGAGTAATACGCTAGCACCGCACGCAGGCCTTGCGGCCCACGCACAGCGCCAGCCCACTCGTCGCAGCCCCGCGCGCGCCCAAGCTTCGGCTGAGCCTGGCTTTTGCGCTGGGCCTGGTCGCATGCTTGGCGTGTGGTTGTTGCACTTGGCTTGCTGGGCGATGGCCCGGCTTTGTGCTGGGCCTTCGTCTGGCAGGCCTCGTCCGATGCTAATTCGTACGATGCGCTTCCGATTAAATTCTCGATTCCGGAATTCATTTCCGATACGAACAATATTTAATATTTCCGATTCCGGAATTAATTTCCGATTCCGATAATATTTCCGATTCTGACAATATTTCCGTTTCCGGCAATATTTCCGATTCCGGCAATATTTCCATTTCCAATAATATTTTCCGATACGTACCATGTTTCCGTTTCCGGCAACATCTACGACTTGGATAATATTTATATTTCCGATACGATCCATATTTTCGTTTCCGGCAATATCATCGTTTCCGGAGTATTCATTTCTTGCCTGTGACGATCTCAGCTCCCACTGAAACCAAGATCCGTCGATTCCGAATATCCATAGATGGAGTATTTAATGCCTTTAAATACTTGATCCGTTTACGTACTATTTGTGTGACCCTACGGGTTCAGTCAAGAGTAAGCTGTGGATTAATATCATTAATTCCACTTGAACTGAAGCGGCCTCTAGCTAGGCATTCAGCTCACTTGATCTCACTGAATTATTAACTTGTTAATTAATACTGAACCGCATTTATTAGACTTTAACATTGAATGCATACTTGGACCAAGGGCATTATTTCCTTCAGTCTCCCACTTGTCCTTAGGGACAAGTGTGCATTTCCTAATTCCTTTGTCGCTCGATGCTTGCTCTTGAACATAAGGTAAGAGTTGTCATCCTTATTATGTCCAGAGGTGTTCCTCGGTTTCAGAGTTCAACTGATCAAATAAACAGATAATCATAGCCTATGATTCATCCGAGCACGGCCATGCATTTCACAGTTTCTAGCTCTCCGAGTGGCCTTGTACAACTTTTAAGCATCTCATCCCGATTTATAGGAGGACAATCCCAATCTTGCGATCTTGAGTAATCTCAAATCACTCATGTATTGAGGATTTAGTGTCTAATAATTTTAATGAAATTTACTTATGACAGATTTTCATCTCTTACAGTAAAGTTTCATAGGTCTTGTCCGATACTAGTCTTCCCAAAGTAAGTATCTATGCAAATGATTATGACATTGCCATGTCCACATAGTTCAAGAAACAGAACTACTAGTCATCTTGCATTCTAATCGTCTAACGTTTTCTATGCGTCCAATTTTATAGAAAACTCCGACTAGGGACCATTTTCAACCTTTGACATTCAAGTTCACTTGATAGACATTTCTTAGTCACAGAACTAGTCCTGACAGTCTATCTTGAATATATCGTCAAATTGAAGGGACTCATCATTTAATACTAAACCAAGATTAAATGGAATATGAAAAAACATTTCATATATGATAAATGTTCAACCCCATTGTTTTACAACCATGGGCCTCAAACCCATCTTTAAAACAGTTCATGGAATTCAAAGCTATGCTTGATTTCCAGTGCTACAACGTGAGTGTTGCTTTTCACTTGTTGCATAGGTTTAGTTATCATGCTTTGCCAATCTTAATATCCTTTTCATCGAATGTTCTTCGAGATATGATGATAAGAACTTTTGAGTGTGTTTAGTTTGTGATCTAGTCTTTCTTACTTCGATAGTGGTTCTACGCATTTTGCAATGAAGAATCATCAAGTTAGCAGACATGTGATCCACCCAAGTTCAATGAAGAACTTATTAATATAAACAACTCTGTTTTATTGCTTCTTAGGCAATAAGTACTTTTACTTCAACTGTTTAGGTTGCTAGTGATGCTTTGTTTGGATTTGCTTATCCAAGCAGTTCACAGATATGTGGAAGACTTTCCAGCTGTATCTTAGAACATAGAAATTAATATTTTAATTTCCCACGCAAAAACTCATGGTCTCCAATCCATGTTGCCATTTCGAAACACGATGCTCTTTAGCTCGTCCTTGTCAATGGTTAACTCCAAAGGGTCTTGCTTGATCCTTTGCCAGTGTTTATGCGTGTAGCATCAATATTTAGCATATCTTTATTTCCTTGAATCAAGAACTATTCCTATGTACCTTTTCAAGTACCATAAGTGTTCTTGATCTCAATCTAGTTGATCTTCACTTAGATCAATAGAGATTGGTATATGTTCGTCATGCCTAAAGTCATACGATACATTTTTGGCGATCCTCATATTATATCATACATGATAAATTCTTTTGCAGAATAATTCCCAATTGAATTCTATTCATGTAACTTTAGCTCATTCAATTTCAGTAGATACTGAATCCAGCTAAATTCTTTGACATATAATATAGGTTAAGAATGTCACTTAGATCCTTTGATGTTTTAACTTAGTAAATGCTTATACATAGTTCAAACATTCTTTTACTTAGATTTATTCACATGGGTCGAATATCTCCAATGGAGTATTTCGTGTTTGATTTAGTAAATGCCATATTACTTAATCCAAAACAATATTATAAGATCTTTGTAAATAGATCTTAGTACCCAGTATGTACTAAGTTTCGCCTTGGTCCATCATTGATGAATAATCTCAAATCTAAGTATTTAGCATTTGAATGTTATTTCACAATAGAGAGATATGTGTGTGATACACATAGGGCCAATTAAGTTTTATGTACTCCCACTAAACTTCTTATATATCTATAAGAATCATGTACATTTTATGAAACTAAAATACTTATTAGCTTTACTAAAATACATTTCTAATTCCCAATTGCTTGCTTAAATCTGTACTTAGATTTTATAAACTAGCTTTTCTTTTCAAGCATTTATTTGGATCCACAAATCCTATGACATAGCATGTACATAGTTTCTTCCAACATTTGACTGAGGAAGATGTTTTGTCATCCAATTGCCATATGTACCAATATGCAATCATTGCTTGAATTATAGACTTAAGCATTACGATTTTGCATGAGGTTTCAACACAATCCACATCGTGAATTTGCTTGTAACCTTTAGCAACTAATCTAGCTTTGTGTGTGAACACAATTTCATGTTTGATGGTTTTAATAGGTGTGAAACTATTCTTGCAAATCAACAAAATTTCAATTTTGTCATCAAAACATTGAGTATGTTTTATGGCCTCTAACCATTTAAAACATTTGAGTCTATATATGGCCTCTAACCATTTTAGGGAATCTGGGTTTCGTCATAGCTTTCTTACAAGTCACAAACTCATTAATCTACATGATAATAGTTTGACTGCAAGTTGTAGGTTTCTTCACTATCTAATAGAAGAATTGCATAGTTTCAGTGACCTGAACTCCATGTTTCTTCACTATCTAATAGAAGAATCTCATAGTTTCAGTGACTTGAACTCTATGCCTACAAGGGTATAGAACATCAAACAACAGAATGTCAATAGCCACTTAAAAGTCCTTTGAATATTCTGTTCTCCTTGAAGCACTTGTAAAGTCTTCTAAGAGATGTCTATTCTTTAAAGCCACTTCTAAAGTCCTTAAAGAATACGTGTTCGGATTTTCTAAAGAACTTCGAAAAGCCTCCGGAATGTCCGTTTATGTTTGTTGTTCGCCTCGAAGACTTTCGAGGTCTATTTTCTCCCACTTGTCATTTTGGAAACGAATCTCCAAAAGGACATCATTTCGAGCAAACAAACATTATGTTCTCAAAAATTCGTGGTAGAAACAATACCCTTGTGTCTCATTTGAATAAATCACAATGAAACATATATCTATACTTGGGCCTTAGTTTGTTGAATAACAAACACTAAGCTCCCACTGAGTTTAGCAACTCTCTAGATATATATTATCGAAAAGATATTCTGAAATTTCTTTTCTATAGCTTTGACGAATTTAGTTTAGTTTGGTGGTAGTTGAGCATTTTGTTTTAGAAATTAAAGGAAAAGTCTTTATGATCCATCATTGATCGAATCAAGTACTAATCGACTTCGATCATTCCAACTTAGAAATGCCATATCTTATGGAGCTAGATTGTGAATTTTACTACACAATCATTGATGATCATTCTTGATTTAAGTAATCATCAACATGATCTAACCTAGATCTTTATGATTTCTTACCAAGTGGGATTTATACTTCTGAATCTTTGAACTAGCCAAACAGATTCAAACTTATATCACATTGAGTAAATAAACCTATATTCACTCAAATCTGTGTGAAATAATAAAGTCATAAAACCTTTCTTTAGCTTTGAACTCTATTGTCTAGGCGTTCTAACAATAGTTCATATCTTTTGTTACTTTCAACAAGTAAGACTAGTCGTCTTAAATTGATCTAGAAATCAATGAACTTTCAAAAGTCCATCAAAATAGAGCTTTTGAATGTTAATTTGTTGATATGGTCTAAGCAATAATGCCAAAGATTAGTGGAACTCAAATCAAGGGGTTGATTTGAACCTAGTAAAGTTCTTTAAAGAGTTGTTTGTTTTAATCAAGCATATTGACTCAACCTGTAATTGACCATTTCATTCAAATAAACAAACAAACATTGTTTTTGTTTTTCTTGAATGTGAGTCTTTCTGTGTTTGAAAACAGAAATTTAGGTATGCTGATTATGGAACAAAATAGCCATTAAGTTCCAGCCTTTGAAAGGACTTAAAACAAACTAGATGACCCTACAACTAATGTAGCATTGCCATGCTTCATTTCCCACTTGTAGGTCATTAGTGTATCCTAGCTTCCATTGTTTGAGTTATTACCGAAGTAAGAACCTCAAGCGGTATATGATACCAAGGAAGTTTGATTGCTAGGTCACTTCTCTTTAAACATTAACTTATAGGTAGAAACGGAATCGTAAATTCCTTTTGTTCCTCGTTTTCCTATTTCTTGTACCCTTTTTTATAGTTTTAAGAATTGAATTCTTTAGTGTTGACTTTTATACTTTGTTAGACATGTCCAATGTCACCCCAACAAGGTTCTTTCCATTTAATTTATGTTGAATATTAAGTTTCAACTAGATGATCTTACCAGAAGCTTCTAAAGTTCTCTAAGCATCGACCTATTCGAATGTCTAGGGACTAGACTCATTCGAGAATTAAATGGACAAAGATATTAGGTTGTTAACCATTGGTAAAGCTGAGCGTATTAAACTCAATGCTTTATGATCTCAAAACTACAGTGTATTTTGAATTCACAAGCACCAATTGGTTTGCCATTCGACTTTGATGTTCGAAAACAACCATAAAAGTCGCTATAAGAAACGTACATTTTAAATTGCTCACTTTCTCTCATTTCCGTGAATCGTTCTTGGATTCACTACCAATCGAGGAAATTTACTGTTACCTTTCTAAAAGGATTTATTGCAGTGCAAGATATTTAATTATAAACAATAATTAAAACATACATTGAAGCATGCAAAGTCTAAACATTTATCATGAATAATAACTTGAAAATGAAAGCAATCATGCAATTTAAACAAGTCATTAGCATTTTATTCGAATTATGTGTTCCGGCAGGTGTGAATAAAATGATTCCAAGACCCTAAAATCATTGAAGAACTAAGCACAGTTTGTCGACTTAATCCTAAAACATCTTAGGTAAGCAAAAGCCTTTTGCTAATAGTCTAGAAACTATTCTTGGTTGATAGGTACGTCTAAGAACTTATTAGGTAAACCTATCAATTTTGCCACGACATAAAAGGACTCCTTACTTATATCGTTGAGTTTCACCAAAACTAACATGTACTCACAATTATTTGTGTACCTTGCCCCTTTAGGACCAATAAGTAACACCTCGCTGAGCGAAAACTATTACTAGATTGATGTAAAGGATATCCAAGCAAGTGTATATTTTGGCATGGCACCTTTTAACTCAATTTTTAAGTTTGGAACTTAAGGCTCTTACTATGTTGGTTAGATTTTAAGTGAACTAAAATCCTTAATCATGCAACATAATCAAGCTTTGATCTCATGCATTTTAAGACATATTTAAAAGCATTAAATAACTTAAAACATGCATAAGATAAATGTGATCTAGTATGGCCCGACTTCATCTTGAAGCTTTAACTTCAAAGTCCGTCTTGAAAATCTCCGTGGGAGGCACCATTTTCTTCAAATAGGATAAGCTATAATTAAAACTAATTACAACTATTTGATGGTACGCAGACCATATTTGAATTGAAAAACAACTTTGGTACTTTAGACCAATTACATTCAAATTAATGGTACGCAGACCATATTTTCTATCCTATTTGGGCCATACTAGTCACTTCATAACCTGCAAAACAGTACATATACAATATATACCATTCACCCATTCATTATCATGAATGGCCCACATAGCTGGTTAGTAAAACACATTATGCATCACATAAACATTTGCAGCAATTAATCAAGTGCACCAATAATCTACAAATTATTCAGTCCTTATTAATTCTAATCAAGTTGTTTTAACCTTAAGGATTTGTAGACCTAATCAAGAGTTTATGACTAAAAGGGCTCCCACTTAAACCAATAAATTCATATGCTTTACCAATTTTAAACATAAAAATGTATTTCTAGTCTAATCGGAAACATACAAATTTAATTAAAATTTAAAGCTCATATAAATTTATAATTGAATCCAAAAAAGTTTAATTTAATTTCAGTCGTATTTAAATTAATTCATGATTTTAATTTTAGTAAAATAATTAGAATAAATAAAATTTATTATAATTACAATATTCAAAATTAAAATCCAAGAAAATAATTTAAATTATTAATTTTAAAATTAATTAAAATTACGTAAACTGAAAATTTCAAAACGATCTAATCGCAACGCAAACACCCTACGCAACGTACGCCCATGGGCCACACGCACACAACCATCGCTGGCCATGTGCGCGCAGCCCATGCGCTGCGTCGCATCGCTGCTGCTGCTTTCCTTCGCAAGGCCTCATGCGAGCTGGTGCTCGCTGCGCGCGCGCCAGCGCTCGATGCACGCGAGCCATCGCTCGCTGCGCTCGCTCGCCAGCGCTCCCTGTGCGCGCTCGCCAGCGCTCGCTGCATGCGAGCCAACGCTCGCTGTGCGCGCTCGCCAGCGCTCGCTGCATGCGAGCTAACGCTCGCTGTGCGCGCTCGCCAGCGCTCATTGCGCGCGCTTGCCAGCGCTCGATGCTGCGAGCCATCGCTCACTATGCGAGGCATCGACGCTGGGCGGAGCACTCGTGGCACGCGAGCTTGCGCTCGCTGCACGCGAGCTTGCGCTCGCTGCACGCGAGGCTCCGCACGCTTTGCGCGAGGCAGTGCGCGCTGTGGCGCAGCTCGCTTGCTGCCCACACGCGACTGCCGTGCCTTGCCTTCGCCGATGCCCATTCGTCCATTGCTCATAGCCCACGACACAAGGCAGGGCTGCTGCCTTGTGCTCGTGCACCATGGCCTTGCTCATTGCATTCGTGCCGCATGGGCGACGAGCTCCCTTGCTCGTCGTTACATGCCCGCACTATACAACACCCCTTAAGGGTAACACGTAGCGTCCATTGCTTTGTTCGTGCAAGTTACATGAACGAATCGCATAAAATTTAAAAAATTTATATTTAAAATTAATGACAAATTAATAAATAATATTAATTTCATAATTTTAGGGCGAAAAATCGAAAATTTATTATTCAATTGATTTCCGATTAACATGGATTCAAGTCTAGGTCATAAAAATTTAAAATTTTATCATAAATTTACAATTTTTATGGTGGTTTTTAATCATAGGTATCTAATTAAATTATAATTAATTATGAAAATCAAATTAATTCTAAATTATTCTAATTTTCAACAAATTAATCATAATTACAAATTAGATTGCATAATTAACAAGGCTAGGCATTCAAACTTGTTAAACATATACAGTAGGTCAATCAAAAATTCAAGATTTATCAACAAGAATCGCAAATATTTAATTTAACATCTTAAATTTACGAAATTTTGCATTCGAAAAACTAAAACCTTCGAAAAGTCATAGTTAGGCTTCGAATTTGAGAATTCTGGGTTCGGCAGAAAAATACTAATTTTGTCAAAATTTTAGAATGCCTTTTACATGCGGAATTGACACAAAAATCACTCGATTTGGATGAGTAACGAAGAAACTGCCGAAAAACTGCGTACGTATAATTAAATAAACGCAATTTGCAATTAATTAACAATTACGAAAATTAATCACCCCTTTTAATTCTTGCAAATTTGTAATATTTAACCATGTTCATGCAATTTAGATTATGAAAATAATAAGAGGCTCGTGATACCACTGTTAGGTTATGATACATATGACAATTCATAAATCATGCGGAAAAACCATAAAGCCAGGAATACATATTATTTACACATAATCATTTAGCATAGTTTAGATGCATACTCTTTGTTGCGTGCCTTCCCTAGCTGCGCCCGAACCGAACAAGAACAAGTCTTTAGGACTCCAAGTGTCGTCCCTCCGTAGATAGTCCACAGCACGTCCGGATCCGCCTTAAGATTGACCAACTAGAATCGCCCTTAAGGTACTATTATTTTCGGCACTTTTAGGCAATTGTGTGACTGAATTTTTCTCTCAAAAACTCACTTTGAATACTTGAAAACTCGTCTTAAATATGTGACCCTAGGCACCTATTTATAGAGTTATGGAAAAGGATTTGGAATCCTATTAGGATACTAATTTATTTAATTATAATCCTACTAGGACTCTAATTAAATAAACTAAATCTTTTAGGATTAGATTTAATCATATGATGAATCCTGGTAGCCTTAGGATTCGAGTAACACACTTCGAGTAATACGCTAGCACCGCACGCAGGCCTTGCGGCCCACGCACAGCGCCAGCCCACTCGTCGCAGCCCCGCGCGCGCGCCTAAGCTTCGGCTGGGCCTGGCTTTTGCGCTGGGCCTGGTCGCATGCTTGGCGTGTGGTTGTTGCGCTTGGCTTGCTGGGCGATGGCCCGGCTTCGTGCTGGGCCTTCGTCTGGCAGGCCTCGTCCGATGCTAATTCGTACGATGCGCTTCCGATTAAATTCTCAATTCCGGAATTCATTTCCGATACGAACAATATTTAATATTTCCGATTCCGGAATTAATTTCCGATTCCGATAATATTTCCGATTCTGACAATATTTCCGTTTCCGGCAATATTTCCGATTCCGGCAATATTTCCATTTCCAATAATATTTTCCGATACGTACCATGTTTCCGTTTCCGGCAACATCTACGACTTGGATAATATTTATATTTCCGATACGATCCATATTTCCGTTTCCGGCAATATCATCGTTTCCGGAGTATTCATTTCTTGCCTGTGACGATCTCAGCTCCCACTGAAACCAAGATCCGTCGATTCCGAATATCCATAGATGGAGTATTTAATGCCTTTAAATACTTGATCCGTTTACGTACTATTTGTGTGACCCTACGGGTTCAGTCAAGAGTAAGCTGTGGATTAATATCATTAATTCCACTTGAACTGAAGCGGCCTCTAGCTAGGCATTCAGCTCACTTGATCTCACTGAATTATTAACTTGTTAATTAATACTGAACCGCATTTATTAGACTTTAACATTGAATGCATACTTGGACCAAGGGCATTATTTCCTTCAATAGCTGCGGGAGAACCATGTAAGGAAGGACGGCAAGCAGGTCCATCTTATCTCCGCCTCGCGCAGATGAATCTATCTTCTGTGGAAATTTCCAAGGACGATTACAGAAGGGCGTCAGCACCATATGATGATGACCCTTTGGTTCTAGAAATTAAGGTGGCTAATCTCAGAGTGAAGAGAGTACTGGTGGACACGGGGAGCTCGTTCGACATAATCAGTCTGCCCTGTCTGCAAAAATTGAAGCACGATCCTGGAGCCATAGAGAGAGTATTCAGGCCATTGGTAGGATTTAGAGGAAGCATTGTCCGCCCAATTGGCTCCATCTTGCTCCCAGTCTCCATTGGTGTCCCCCCGGTGACCAAAGAAGGCGTCATTCGATTTACAATCGTAGCGAGCCTCACCGCATTCAATATCATACTTGGCCGTCCAACACTCAACGACCTAAAAGCTGTGATCGTTCCTCATTTACTACTGGTTAAGTTCGTAGGAAGTAACGGACGCATTGGGTCTCTCTATGGAAACCAACAGCTGGCCAGAGATTATTACTTATCAGCATTGGAGCCACCGGCATGGGGAGCCTCTCCAAAGGGAAACGAACAAGTTAAACCTCTGACAAACCGTCGTAAATCCCGAGAGACACCAACGGCGCATAATGCAGAAAGACGACCTGAGCCAGTGGGAGCACACTATGCTATAATTCTGGACCTAGCGGATCCGTCTCGAACAGTCCCCATTGGAGTTCCCCCTGACGACCCCATGACAGCAGCATTAGTGCAACTGCTTCGAGAATACAAAAAAATATTTGCCTTCACGGTAGAGGAGATGCCAGGCATTGATCCGACGGTAGCCGTGCACAAGCTGAATGTAGATAGTGCTATAAAGCCAGTACGTTAGAAGAAAAGGAATCAGCCAGGACGTCAGAAGCAAAGGAATCATGGAGAAGCAAGGAATTTAGCCACTGCTGCTGAAGTTCAGAAGCTAATGGACGCAGGCTTCATACGTCCATGTCAGTACCCAGACTGGGTAGCTAATGTAGTACTGGTACCCAAGCCCAATAGGACATGGAGGATGTGTGTCGATTACACTGATCTAAACAGAGCCTGCCCCAAGGACAGTTTCCCACTGCCGAAGATAGATCGACTCGTCGACTCAACAGCTGGACATGCCATGATGAGCTTCATGGACGCCTACTCCGGATTTCACCAGATCCCTTTGTGGCCCGAAGATCAGGAGAAGACGTCATTTGTCACAGAGCAAGGATTGTACTGCTACAAAGTAATGCCGTTCGGTCTAAAAAATGCCCCAGCCACCTTCCAACAGTTGGTAAACACGGTTTTTGCAAAGCAACTGGGGAGGAATATAGAAGCCTATATCGATGATATGATTTTAAAAAGCAAGCAAAAGATGGATCACCTCGACGACTTGCGGGAAACCTTTGAGACCCTCTGGACATACCAAATGAGACTCAATCCAAGGAAGTGCATTTTCGGGGTATCCTCTGGCAAGTTCCTTGGCTTCTTGATTGATGAAAGGGGCATTGAGGCAAATCCGGATAAGGTACAGGCCATCATTAATATGACGTCGCCAAAGACGGTCAAAGATGTGCAACGCCTAACCGGTTGTCTTGCCGCCTTGGGACGATTTTTGTCTAGAGCCGGAGATAAGTGTCATTACTTTTTCAGTACCATCAAAAAAGGGGCCCAGTTTGAATGGACGCCACAGGCGGAGACCGCCTTCCTTCGTTTAAAAGAACATTTGCACACTCTGCCGCGGTTAGTCAGCCCCCTCTCAGGAGAAGTTTGTATCTCTACCTTGCCATCTCAGACTACGCTCTAAGTGCCATCCTACTTACAGAGAGGGATGGAACGCAACTACCCGTCTATTTCGTCAGCCACATGTTGCAGAATTCAGAACTCAAATATCCAACTGTTGAAAAATTCGGCTTCGCTCTGTTCTTGGCTAGTAAGAAGCTTCATCCATAATTCCTGGCTCATCGGCTGATAGTGTACACGGATCAACCTCTAAAACGGCCATTTACCAATCTGGAAGCGTCCGGAAGAATGCTCAACTGGGCAATTGAACTTAATGCATTTGATATTTTGTATGAGCCGCGGAAGGCTATAAAGGGGCATGCTTTTGCTGACTTTATTGCGGAAATGACTAGGCCACCCTATTTGAAGAATGAAAAAACTCAGTGGGTAGTTCACGTGGATGGCTCTGCCACCCAAAATGGGTGTGGAGCTGGCATTATCTGCGAATCACCAGAAGGGGATGTCTATGAATATGCAAAGCGCTTTAACTTTCAGGCGTCAAACAATGAAGCTGAATATGAAGCCTTGATATGCGGAATCCAGATGAGCAAAGCAGCAGGGGCGGCAGAGGTCCTGGTTTTATCCGACTCACAGCTAATCGTCAGTCAGGTAAAAGGAGAATATGAAGCCAAGGATCACGCCATGATAAAATATCTGGAAAAGGTCCGCCAAGAAGTCCAGCAGCTTACTAGCTTTGAGATACAACATATACCCCGGTCTGAAAACAACAAAGCTAGACGCTCTATCCAAACTGGCAAGCTCAGCATCCTGCGACATGCCACGCCATGTGTTTTGGGAAGTAAAACAGCTCAAAAGCATTGACGCCTCGAGAACAGAAATCTTAGACCGAACAGCCGCCTGGATGGATGATATTGTCAATTTCAAAATGAATGGGGTACTCCTTGATGATCCCAAGCAGGCAGAAAGATTACAAAGGAAAAGTACCTGGTTCGAGATATGGAACGGGACTCTATGCAAAAAAGCTTTCTCACGACCTCTTCTTCGCTGCGTAACCCCCGAGAAGGGGCATGAAGTACTGGAAGATCTTCATCAGGGATTATGCAGCTCTCACATAGGAGGGAGGGCCCTGGCAGAAAAAGCTCTAAAAACTGGATACTATTGGCCCACTCTCAAAGAAGATGCTCTTGACTTGGTTAAGCGGTGTGATAAATGTCAACGATTTGCTCATCTAATTCGACGGCTAGCACAGAGACTGATACCAATCACCAGCCCTATACCATTTGCCAAATGGGGGATGGACTTATTAGGCCCTTACACGACGACACCAGGTTGACTGCGTTATGTGATAGTTGCCGTCGACTATTTCACCAAATGGGTAGAAGCTGAAGCTTTGAAAAACACTAAGGCTCAAGATGTGAGAGCATTCATCTGGAAAAACATCATCACAAGATTCGGCGTGCCTCAGTCCATTGTCTTTGACAACGGGCCACAATTCAAGACGCCCAAATTGGAAGATTGGTTGGCTGACCATGGTATCACAACATGTTTTGCATCAGTAGGCCGCCCCCAAGCTAACGGACAGGTAGAAGCATTCAACAAAATCATCTCTGAAGGGATGAAAAAGAAGCTTGATGAAGCGAAGGGCTTATGGGCCCACGAGTTACCCAATGTCTTATGGTCTATACGGACCACGGGAAAGAACTCCACAGGAGAAACACCATTCTTGTTAGCTTATGGAGCTGAAGCCGTCGTACCCATTGAAATGTGCGAACCAACTCTGCGCGTCATGTTATTTAATGAAGACGCCAATTGGAAAATGATGAAAGCAGCCCTGGATTTCTTGCCAGAAACAAGAGGAAACGCGGCTCTGCGCCAGCAACTATACAAACTCCGAATGACTAGGGAGTACAACAAAAGAGTCTCTAGAAGAATATTAAAAGTTGGAGATTTTGTGCTTAGGAAGATGGAAGCCGTCGGACGCGCCAAAGAACAAGGGAAACTCACTCCTACTTGGGAAGGTCCATACGAGATTTACGAGGAAGTTCGAGACGGAACATACCGGATCCAAGACATGCAGGGGCGTCCGATTTTGCGTACATGGAATGTAGATAACCTCAAGAAGTACTTTTTCTAGATTAACATTTATGTTATCTTGATTAAATGTTTTGTAAAGACGTCCAAACCATAGACGCGCGATGTAGCATGCTTTAATGAATATTAAATGAAAAATTCCCTGCAAGCCGGCCTTGCTGGGAAACCTTTATGACAAATACGTTATCGAATCTCTTGGAGAAGTGCAAACTAACATTCTCTCAAGAATTAAAGACTAGTCGTCTAAAGGCCTAAGAAGTGGCCCAGATTAGCACCCTCACTAGGATGATCACCTAGAACACAGGGGTCACACATTTCTCAAACAGCTATATAAAGTAGCTAAAGACCTTGGAAAAAAGACCAAGGCAAATATTTGACGTCTCTATTTAGGGGCGTCAGCTATAATTGAAGAATCAATCACAAATAAACAGAAACGACAAAAGCTAAGAGCAAAAAGGGTCAAAAGACGCCTAGTCATTCCAAAAAATTAGTCATAATTACAAAATTATGCACATAGTGCCACTAAACAGGGCGTCACAAAATCAAACCCAAAATAAATACAAGGCACCTAGAAGCCCTCATTCATCGTCGTCACTAGGAACAAACTCAGGAGGAGCGCGTCTTTCCTTCTGAGCCTTCTCCACCTCAACTTGGTAGGTGAGGAACTTCTCAAACCAGCTGAAGGGGCGTTCACTGCCAAATTCGGCATTCCATGCAAGCTCCATGCCCCTTTGAGTTGACTTCTCACCCAGCACGACAGACTGGTCGAGAACACTCTTTGACGTGGCCACCTCCTTGCGAGCCGCCTCCAACTGTGTCTCCAACTCCTCAAACTGAGTCTCAAGACGAGAAAACTCAGCTTCTTTCCCCTTAATCTTCTTAGAAAGATCCTCAATTTGAGAAAAGTTCTGATCGATCTGTTTAAGACGATGCGTATTCTCAGCACGTTGGGAGGTCAGGGATTTGGTCACAACGTCAATTTCCTCCCGCCTGTCAAAACGAAGTCTCTCCAGCTCGGCAAAATGCTGATCGCCGCACTGACTAGCCAGAAGACGGTGTCGAGCCTCTTCATGCACCAAAGCAGTGCGCCACTTCTTTAGCGAGTCCAGCAGGATAAACATCTGTACAAAACAACAAGAGTATAAAAAAAAGAGAAGAAAATGATAATATATAAATAATAAATGCATAATGAAGCTTACATCCAGCGCCGAGGACTGCATGGCGGCAAGCTGATTCTCGACCGCCTCAGGTTGGGTCTCAGCATACATGGGAGGAATAGCATTGCGCATCAGAGTCATTATTCGCCGTCAGTCAAGAGAGTTAAACCCGCCTGAAGAAGGGATCTGATCCAATTCAGCATCAATGTCTTTCTGAGGGTCGGGTATTTCTATTGGAAAAACCGTAGATGCCTACTTTTGTCCCCATTCTCGAAAGGGAAGGTTCGATGATGAGAACATAAATCTCCATTTGGCAACGCATCTCCTATAAAATAACGAATCTCAATCACCCTTTCATTTCAGCCAAATCTGCTATTTATAGAAACCTGCTAAGAATAGTAACTGCCGTAAAAGGTAGTTGTTACAAGTGGCAAAATCATAAAAAGATAGAAACCTGTCAGAATTAGGTGTTGCACTCCAACATAAATCCTAAAAGAGATAGAATTTACAAAGGAATTCTATTCCTGGTATAATTCGAAAATAAGAGTTACATATTCCTAACCAACCTAGAGTTCGTAATGGGCCCAGACGCATTCCGTCATAAGTTAATACGCACTAAAAGCCTCGGATAAATCTCAAAAGCTCCGTGTTCTAAGAGTCCAAATCTGACAAAGAACTCGGCCCAGATCCCATTTTCAACACCTGGATCTGGGCGCCAAAATCTTCAGCGCCCAGCCCTGGGCGCTGAAAGTGCCTGGGGCCGTTTTATCTCCGGATTCTTTTTGGATTCGTATCTTAAAATCTATCTTTCCACTCACTCTTTTTCTATAAATACAGCCTAAAACCGACGTGAAAAAGAACACACAATTTCATAATCTGAGTATTGACTCTAGCCTTAAGCCTAAGCCTCACGCTGCGAAATTGATCCGGCGTTCTGTCGCAATCGACCCAAAAGTCGAACAGAACGCATCCTGCCCCTTGTAGCTTGATGAATTAAGCCTAAATACTGGAACATTGCTTGGAAACCCGAGATTCGCTAAATAAAAGGAGAAATAGAAAAGCCAAGTGGTTAGTTTACTGAGAACCACAACGCACCTCTCAACGGTACGTTGTAATGTGTCCCTCATATGATTTAATCGCTTTCATCACCCTTTTATAAAATTGTCAAACTATTAACTTGATTGATCTATCACGCCTAATAAGATAATACCCTGGACAATTGAATTATCATGCTAGGTATCTTAAATCAATCTAAATAAGATAATCACGATCGATTTAGTATTATATGTTGCATATTGCTAAAATCAATTCAGAATAGTTTAATAGTTTAACGCATGTCCCTTCAATTGTTTATGCTGAGCTAGTAAGGATAACATGCCTCTGGAGTATTATCGATGAGCACTCCTCTCGGTAGTTACAGTCCCCCGAACTCTCAATCTCTGCCCTGCGGGTGTACGTTGAGCGATCCCCACACCAGGGATCACAAGGGAATCTATGGCCGTCGTGGTCGAACATAATGGCACTCCCTTTATGTCACGATAACCGGGTTTTGTCAGTTTTTCTCATTGTCGTTAAAAACTGAATGGCGACTCCTATATTACTAGTCGATTGGGTGTAAACTCACAGGAAATCCAATTACACTTGATCTGAAAACGTCACGCCCACGAGGGACGAGGTCATGCATTAGCCTCGTGCTTTTTCGACCCCCTCACAAAAACAACGACCTTAGAATCTCTGGGAGAGACTATAGAACTGCTAGATGAGGAACGGCAAGTGGTTACGATGTTGGAGTAAAACTTACCACCAAAATTCCTAGCCCTCTCCGCCGCCTTCAGAGGAATATTCCGGCGGACGGCTTCAGCAATTCCCCCAAGAGGATCAACCGCCGCTCTAGCTTTCCGAGAGCTAGGAGAAGCGGATGCAGTCTGAGGCGCAGCGGACACCTTGGACGCCTTCGAGGCTGTTGACTTGAAGACGGGTTTCCCTGTGCCGCCAGCCCTGCGCTTGGAAGAAGGTGCCGCGTCCGAGGCCGCCTTCCTTGAACTCTGAAGAAACAACGACACGTAAGTCGCAAACATTGAAGGAAATCACATGTTTGGGAAGGCTTGAACAATACCTTCTTCTCCTCAGTAGGAGGATGATGAACCACCTGCTCTGGGACAGCTTGCACAACGACCTTCTGACGATGCAAAGCCTCAAAAGTGCTGGCGTCAAGTACTTTTGCCAGCCAGGACGACATATCCACCCGGCCTTTGGATGCATCATCCAGTTTCTCCATAGCCTCGTCTGAAAAACAAAGAAAAACGTTAGTACAGAGTAAAGCATTGATAAAACAACGAAAGATCTGAAGGTACATATACATTACCTCTCGGCATATACGGACACAAGCCCACAGCCGAGAGGAAAACGGGATCGGCCAGTTGATCCAAATGAGGCAACCACCCCTCGGGTATATAAGCCGTCTTAGCCTTAAATATGAGCGGCTTGGCCTTCAACAAGGACGAGATCTGTTTCCAGAGAGCGGGGGAAATTGGAGGAAAGGAGCCGCTTTTTCCAACAAAATTGGGTCAAAGCGTCCAACGTCTCATCCGCTCGCACATCTCCAAGTTGGTGGTTTTGATAACCACCCACTTCTTCCTCCAGTGATGCCACTTGGACGCCTTGCCCATCACCGTCCGATAAGCGCCGTTGTAAGTGAGAATCAGCCAACCCTCGGTGGACTTGGGAACCTGAGACATGGAGGATATCCTCATGAATGCTGGGAAGGAGGGAGTAATACCCTCAAGCTCACATCGGGCAATATAGCCAAAAACGCCAGCCCAGGAGTTGGGAGACATCTGGTTCAGACCAATGTTGAAGTCGTCCAACAACTCCACCACAAAAGGGTGAGGAGGAAATCTCATGCCGAGCTTCAGAAAGGAGCTGTACACGGCAAACTCCCCTTCCACTAGTCCAAAGCTGGTGCAGTCCATGCCAGCCGGCATACGGAACTTGTACTCGGAACACAGATTTAGAGACGCCCCATAATCCGCTCCCTTGGCAGTGAGAAAAGTCAGCCACGGCTGAAGTGAGAAGATCTCACTAGGTGGAGGTGACGCCCCAAACTATTAACTTGATTGATCTATCACGCCTAATAAGATAATACCATGGACAATTGAATTATCATGCTAGGTACCTTAAATCAATCTAAATAAGATAATCACGATCAATTTAGTATTATATGTTGCATATTGCTAAAATCAATTCAGAATAGTTTAATAGTTTAACGCATGTCCCTTCAATTATTTATGCTGAGCTAGTAAGGATAACCTGCCTCTGGAGTATTATCGATGAGCACTCCTCTCGATAGTTACAGTCCCCCGAACTCTCAATCTCTGCCCTGCGGGTGTACGTTGAGCGATCCCCACACCAGGGATCACAAGGGAACCTATGGCCGTCGTGGTCGAACATAATGGCACTCCCTTTATGTCACGATAACCGGGTTTTGTCAGTTTTTCTCATTGTCGTTAAAAACTGAATGGCGACTCCTATATTACTAGTCGATTGGGTGTAAACTCAAAGGAAATCCAATTACACGTGATCTGACAACGTCACGCCCACGAGGGACGAGGTCATGCATTAGCCTCGTGCTTTTTCGACCCCCTCACAGTGGCGACTCCACTGGGGACGTTAATGAAATACTCGTGCTCGTAGGTAATCAAAATAGCCGAAGGGTGAAATGATCCTACCCCGCGTTTATTTCCCTATCAAGTAGGGACGACCTGAAAACAGCATATTAATGTGAACGGACAGAACCGCATAACGAATCTTGGCTCCCTTGGCATTTTTCATCTCGGGAGTTGGGAATAAGGATACCCATCGCCACCCGAGGGGTTCATACGCTTCGAATGTTGTCCACTCGGCACTTTCGCTAGTAGTACACCTATCCCAAACCAAATCGCTCGCCCACTAGGTCCCTCTCATTGGTGCATGCCCCCTTGGCTTACATCGTGATTGGCCTCTTGGGACGAAATTCGCTCGTGAATGCACTTCCCCGACCGGGGCATGTGTTGGATCGACGATAGAGGAGGTACCAAGCCGGCACAAATATTACCCATAGAAGCCTATCATAAACTACATGACATATTATTTTGCTTCATGTTGTAATGTTAGTTATGTGTAGCGAATTATGTGGTTGTGTGTGACAAATAACACTAGAAAACCAACGACCCTAAAAATTGCCCAAACATTCATAAACACCAATTGGCAAAAGAGTTATACCAAAATGCGTGTTCCGCAGCCCCGGGCGATCGCCACAAAAATAAGCGACGCCCAGGACAGCCTGTAACGGATCCCACAACGCCCCACAACGCGTAAAGGACGTTATTAGGCAAGCACGCAAAATCAAGTCGTATATACGAAAAAAGGATACGCGAACAGAATACGAGTACCAGTCAGGGACGCATTTTCAGCGCCCCTGGCTGGGCGACAATCATTTTCAACGCCCCGTGCTGGGCGCTGAAGTTGCTGCCTGGCCTTTTGGTCAGGCACGGCAGCCTCGGTACCCGTGCACAAAGTATACGTAGCAATAAAAAATTCGTAGCGAATTTGCTGCAAGGACGTATGAAAAAGGCACTCGATTCTAAAAACGACTTACAAACTAAACAACTCCTTGTGTTGTCACTAGGCCTCCTATGACGACAATGTTCGGCACCAAAACCGAGCATGCTAATTAAAATAACCTTGAATGTCACACGGGCAAATGTTTCAAAAATCCAAAGAATGACCAAAAGAAGAGCCAAAAGTGTACCAACAAGAGTGAGAATAGAAAACCAATAGAAAGAGTCAAAAGTCTAGACTAAGTAATGCTTAACTTTGGGCCTAAACTTTAGCTTGTCTTATGCATAGGGCTGGTTCTGCCACTTGGTGTCGATCTGAAAACCAAAGGTTAGTGCGTCTCGAAGCTACATCACCAACACAAGGTCTAGTAACTCCAAGCCACCCTTCTTCCCCCATATCAAAGAACCCTTAACGGTATGTTTGTCCGGGAAGGAGAAGAACACCCATGCTGTGACTTCCCTGAACCCTTCGTTCAGGATGGCCTGCTAAAGCCTGGATTTGAAATTTTCCATGACTGTCATACTTTGGATGAGGCACCCCACCTCACCAAGACTGAAACAGCTGAAATATTGGACAACCAAGCTCTATGGACATTGTTTAACGAATCGAGGCCTATGGAGGACGAGACTGTGATGACTACCCTAGCTCTACAAGATTAAGGTTTCAATCCAACTCGGTTAATCGCTCCTACATCAACACTAGAAGAGGCCGAGAACGGATGGGTGAAGACATGTCAGTGGGTCAACGCAAAGGGAATAGAGTTCAAGATGAGTACAGGCGAAGGACCAAGGTTCTACGAGACTAAACCCAAGGCTTGAGCCGTAGAGAGCACTTTAGCAAAACGCCTAGTAGTTCTTTAGATGATAGAAAGAATAAAGCTCTAGATATGGTCCTAAGAACCCTTAGAATATTGATTAATTTATTTCAGTGTGTTTTCCTTACTTTCCAAATTAATAAAGGCGTAAAATTTCTCCTAAAATATTATTCTAACACTAAATAAGCACTAATCATACTTGCAAATATAAAAAATCAAAAAATGTAAGGAAGCGGCCCACTTTAGGCCCAATAGCAAGGCCCACTCGGTCTTAAATCGTGACATCGAAACCAATTCCCGAAAATCCACAAAAATAAACCATACCACCCCCTTCATATTTCCAAGACATAAGGGTCAAACCCGCGCAACCCAAAGAAACCAAAGAAATCAAATCCAAACAATGCAAATGTTGCTCAAAAAAAAAATTCATAAAACATAATCCTATCATTCTCATCATTAACAACAACACACCTCAACCCACCCAAAAAGCCTACGCAAAGATCTTCATATCTTCCGCACCCTAACTCCATTTTCAAAACCGTTTCGAGTCACGAATAGAAAAAAATTAATCCGGACGAAAATGCGTCTAACGCTAACAGTCCAAAAAGCTTCCGAAATAGTGTCAAAATTGATTTCTGACGAATAAAAAGTAAAATGAAACAATGAAAAAGAAATAAAAGCAAGAACATGTGAAGGAAAAGAAGAAACGCGCCAAGAAATCTGCCTAGAAATCATTTTCAGCGCCCAGAGCTGGGCGCCGAAATCTTTAACGCCCCAGCCTGGGCGCTGAATCTCTCTCTGCTTGCCAAATTTTGCCCAGAAGTGCTCGTCATTTTATCCGCACATACACGGAAAAATAACGAACACTTGGGGGGGGTACAACACGTATTCAGATATACGTACCAAAAATTCAGATATACGTACCAAAAAAAAAACATATTAAAAGATTTTTGTGCAAAATACATGGCTTACGGCAAAGCAGCATATTAAAATAATAATAAACTTCACTTATTCTACCGTTTCAAATAATATGTTTCCATCTCAGAACATACTTATCGAATTCGGCATCCTAGAATTTATTCTAGCTAGAACTACGCGCGACCTGATTCTAAGTTAAAGTTATTTAACAAGGATACGCAGGCAATCCTATTTATGGATTCGGTCCAATCAAATAAAAAATATAATGTGCATAAGTGTTGGAAATGAGCAAATAAAAAAAGAGGAGCAAAACGAAAACAAGAAAAATAAAATTACGCCTTTATTAATATTTAAAAATAATAAGAAGGAAAACAAAAAGTGCTAAGGAATGGAAAACAAACACAACTGAAATAAATAAAGGGCACCTACACCCTAACAAGAACTACACTACTCGAGTTCTTCCGGATCACAAAATAAAGTTTTGTAGAGGGCAATGTTCGCAGGGTCCACCCCCACAGGCTTCTGCGCTGCCCCTATATCAATCTCCATAAGAACAGGCTCCTTGACACTAACTTCCAAGGATGCCAAGGCCTCAGAAAAATTTTCAGTTTGAACAGCTATAGCCCGCTCAGCCTCAAGGGCACAAACAATGGTAGGGGAAGGATTATCAACATCAATTGGATTAGCCACTGGTTCTACTAGGGGCTGAACTTTCCTAACCCATACATTATTCCGGCGACGATCTCCGCGAGAGCTTGCATTTCTTTTGTGAACGACAGGCCCCTTCATGTTAGGCACCTTTTTAGGCCTAGAACTGGAACGGAGAGGAACTTCCTTTCGCTTTCGATCAGGACGAGCTTTTACAGTCTTAATACCATGGTCGCGAGGATTAGCAGGATCACGACTCTCATACTTGGCCCTACCTCGAGGTATCAAAAGCTCAGCCGGCTCTTCATTTCGAGCCTTGGTTCTCACAGCCTTATCATCGGAACTCATCCACAACTTGTAGTTTTCGGAAAGACCCACAAAGCCGTATGTAGCCACGGTCCAACGCGGGAGGCCACCATAATACTTAGTGTTAGGTTATGATACATATGACAATTCATAAATCATGCGGAAACAACCATTAAGCCAGGAATACATATTATTTACACATAATCATATAGCATAGTTTAGATGCATACTCTTTGTTGCGTGCCTTCCCTAGCTGCGCCCGAACCGAACAAGAACAAGTCTTTAGGACTCCAAGTGTCGTCCCTCCGTAGATAGTCCACAGCACGTCCGGATCCGCATTAAGATTGACCAACTAGAATCGCCCTTAAGGTACTAAAGATTTTCGGCACTTATAGTCAAGGAATGTGTCTGAATTTTCTCTCAAAAACTCACTTTGAATACTTGAAATAATCTATGAAAATATGTGACCCTAGGCACCTATTTATAGAGTTATGGAAAGGGTTTTGGAATCCTATTAGGATACTAATTTATTTAATTATAACCCTACTAGAACTCTAATTAAATAATCATTATCTAATAGTTTTAGGATTTAATCACACTTCGAATCCCGATTGCTTCAGGATTCCCGCACAAGCATTGCACGAGCACCGTACACCCGCGCAAGCCTTGCGGCCCACGCTAGGCGCACAGCGCTCGGCCCACTGTTGTGCTCTTGCGCGCGCGCCCAAGGCCTTGGCTGGGCCTGGCCTTGCGCTGGGCCTGGTCGAGGCTTGGCGTGCGATGGTGCGCGTTGGCTCGCTGGGCGACGGCCTGGCTTCATGCTGGGCCTTCGTCTAGCGGGCCTCGTCCGATGCTAATTCGTACGATACGCTTCCGATTAAATTCCCGATTTCGGAATTCATTTCCGACACGAACAATATTTAATATTTCCGATTCCGGAATCAATTTCCGTTTCGAACAAATATTTAATATTTCCGTTTCCGGAATTATTTTCCGATTCCGATAATATTTCCGATTCTGACAATATTTCCGTTTCCGGCAATATTTCCGATTCTGGCAATATTTCCATTTCCGATAATATTTTCCGATACGTACCATGTTTCCGTTTCCGGCAACATCTACGACTTGGATAATATTTATATTTCCGATACGATCCATATTTCCGTTTCCGGCAATATCATCGTTTCCTGAGTATTCATTTCTTGCCTGTGACGATCTCAGCTCCCACTGAAACCAAGATCCGTCGATTCCGAATATCCATAGATGGAGTATTTAATGCCATTAAATACTTGATCCGTTTACGTACTATTTGTGTGACCCTACGGGTTCAGTCAAGAGTAAGCTGTGGATTAATATCATTAATTCCACTTGAACTGAAGCGGCCTCTAGCTAGGCATTCAGCTCACTTGATCTCACTGAATTATTAACTTGTTAATTAATACTGAACCGCATTTATTAGACTTAACATAGAATGCATACTTGGACCAAGGGCATTATTTCCTTCAGTCTCCCACTTGTCCTTAGGGACAAGTGTGCATTTCCTAATTCCTTTGTCGCTCGATGCTTGCTCTTGAACATAAGGTAAGAGTTGTCATCCTTATTATGTCCAGAGGTGTTTCTCGGTTTCAGAGGTCAACTGATCAAATAAACAGATAATCATAGCCTATGATTCATCCGAGCACGGCCATGCATTTCACAGTTTCTAGCTCTCCGAGTGGCCTTGTACAACTTTTAAGCATCTCATCCCGATTTATGGGAGGACAATCCCAATCTTGCGATCTTGAGATTAGACTTCGTTTGATAGGTGATTACCTGAGCGTTGCCTTTAAAGCCTCCTTTTACGGTGCGACGGTTGGTCAACGTCAAAGCAACCAGTTCTCAAACAAGTAATCTCAAATCACTCAGGTATTGAGGATTTAGTGTCTAATAATTTTAATGAAATTTACTTATGACAGATTTTCATCTCTTACAGTAAAGTTTCATAGGTCTTGTCCGATACTAGTCTTCCCAAAGTAAGTATCTATGCAAATGATTATGACATTGCCATGTCCACATAGTTCAAGAAACAGAACTACTAGTCATCTTGCATTCTAATCGTCTAACGTTTTCTATGCGTCCAATTTTATAGAAAACTCCGACCAGGGACCTTTTTCAACTTTTGACATTCAAGTTCACTTGATAGACATTTCTTAGTCACAGGACTGGTCATGACAGTCTATCTTGAATATATCGTCAAATTGAAGGGACTCATCATTTAATAAACCACAAATTAAATGGAAAAATGAATTCTTTTCATTTATTGTGAATGATTAACCAATAATGTTTTACAAAGATTTAAACTCTAAAACTTTAAAACATTAAACAGAGACATCAAAGCCATTCTCCAATATGCTTGATTCCCATAGCTGCAGTGTGCGAGTTGTGCTTCGCTTGCGGCAGAGGTTTAGTCAATGGATCTGATATGTTGTCATCAGTTCCAATTTTGCTTATCTCGACTTCTTTTCTTTCAACGAACTCTCGTAGAAGGTGAAATCTACGAAGTACATGCTTGACTCTCTGGTGGTGTCTAGGCTCCTTTGCCTGTGCAATAGCTCCGTTATTGTCACAATACAGGGCTATTGGTCCTTTAATGGAGGGGACTACACCAAGTTCACCTATGAACTTCCTTAGCCATATAGCTTCCTTTGCTGCTTCATGTGCAGCAATGTACTCCGCTTCAGTTGTAGAATCCGCAATGGTGCTTTGTTTAGCACTTTTCCAGCTTACTGCTCCTCCGTTGAGGCAGAAGACAAACCCAGACTGTGATCTGAAATCATCCTTGTCGGTTTGGAAACTTGCGTCCGTATAGCCTTTAACAATTAATTCATCATCTCCACCATAGACCAGGAAGTCATCTTTGTGCCTTTTCAGGTACTTCAGAATATTCTTGGCAGCAGTCCAATGCGCCTCTCCTGGGTCTGACTGGTATCTGCTCGTAGCACTGAGTGCGTACGCAACATCCGGGCGTGTACATATCATAGCATACATTATTGAACCAATCAATGATGCATATGGAATCCCATTCATTCGTCTACGCTCATCAAGTGTTTTTGGGCACTGAGTCTTGCTTAGAGTCATTCCATGAGACATGGGTAGGTAGCCTCGTTTGGAGTCTGCCATCTTGAACCTATCAAGCACCTTATTGATATAAGTGCTTTGACTAAGTCCAATCATCTTTTTAGATCTATCTCTGTAAATCTTGATGCCCAATATGTACTGTGCTTCTCCTAGATCTTTCATCGAAAAACATTTCCCAAGCCAAATCTTGACAGAGTTCAACATAGGAATGTCATTTCCGATAAGTAATATGTCGTCGACATATAATACTAGGAAAGCAATTTTGCTCCCACTGACCTTCTTGTATACACAAGATTCGTCTGCGTTTTTGATGAAACCAAAGTCACTGACTGCTTCATCAAAACGTATATTCCAGCTCCTGGATGCCTGCTTCAATCCGTAGATTGACTTCTTTAGCTTGCATACCTTTTTAGCATTCTTTGGATCCTCAAAACCTTCAGGCTGTGTCATAAACACAGTTTCTGTTAAAACGCCGTTTAAGAAAGCAGTTTTGACATCCATCTGCCATATTTCGTAATCGTAATATGCAGCGATTGCTAACATTATCCGAATAGACTTTAGCATTGCAACTGGTGAAAAGGTTTCATCGTAATCCACACCGTGGACTTGCCTGTAACCTTTTGCAACCAATCTAGCTTTGAAAACTTCAAGTTTCCCATCCTTGTCCTTTTTCAGTTTGAAAACCCATTTGCTTCCAATGGCTTGGTAGCCATCTGGCAAATCGACCAAATCCCATACTTGGTTTTCAGACATGGAGTCTAATTCAGATTGCATGGCTTCTTGCCATTGCTTGGAGCTAGGGCTCGTCATAGCTTGTTTGTAAGTCGCAGGTTCATCACTTTCAAGTAATAGAACGTCATAGCTCTCGTTCGTCAAAATACCTAAGTACCTTTCCGGTTGAGATCTATATCTTTGCGATCTACGCGGGGTAACATTTCTAGTTTGACCATGATTCTCACTAGATTCTTCTAAAGATCTCTGAGTTTCATCCTGAATGTCATCTTGAGCATTCTCTAGAGTTTGTTGTTCGACTCGAATTTCTTCGAGGTCTACTTTTCTCCCACTTGTCATTTTGGAAATGTGATCTTTCTCCAAAAAGACACCATCTCGAGCAACAAACACCTTGTTCTCAGATGTATTGTAGAAGTAATACCCCTTTGTTTCCTTTGGATAGCCCACAAGGATACATTTGTCAGATTTTGGATGAAGTTTGTCTGAAATTAATCGTTTGACGTATACTTCACATCCCCAAATCTTAAGAAAAGACACATTTGGAGGCTTTCCAAACCATAATTCGTATGAAATCTTTTCGACAGCTTTAGACGGAGCTCTATTTATAGTGAGTGCAGCTGTATTTAGTGCATGTCCCCAAAATTCTAATGGAATTTCGGCCTGACCCATCATTGACCTGACCATGTCTAGCAAGGTTCTGTTCCTCCGTTCCGATACACCGTTCCATTGTGGTGTTCCAGGAGGAGTCAATTCTGATAGAATTCCACATTCTTTCAGATGGTAATCAAATTCATAGCTCAGATATTCACCGCCTCTATCAGACCGCAGTGCCTTAATCTTCTTGCCTAATTGATTCTCTACTTCACTCTGAAATTCCTTGAATTTGTCAAAGGATTCAGACTTATGCTTCATTAGGTAGACATAACCATACCTACTGAAGTCATCCGTGAAAGTGATAAAGTAGCTGAAACCACCTCTAGCATTTGTACTCATTGGTCCACATACATCTGTATGGATTAAACCCAATAGTTCATTTGCTCTTTCTCCAACTTTAGAGAAAGGTTGCTTTGTCATTTTGCCAAGTAAACATGATTCGCATTTACCATAATCCTCTAAGTCAAATGGTTCTAGAATTCCTTCCTTTTGAAGTCTTTCTAAGCGTTTCAAGTTTATATGGCCTAATCGAAAATGCCACAGATAGGTGAGATCTGAATCATTCTTTTTGGCCTTTTTGGTATTTATGTTATATACTTTTTTGTCGTGATCTAATAAATAAAGTCCATTGACTAATCTAGCAGATCCATAAAACATCTCTTTAAAATAAAACGAACAACTATTGTCTTTTATTAAAAAGGAAAATCCCTTAGCATCTAAGCAAGAAACTGAAATGATGTTTTTAGTAAGACTTGGAACATGGAAACATTCTTCCAGTTCCAAAACTAGCCCGGAGGGCAACGACAAATAGTAAGTTCCTACAGCTAATGCAGCAATCCGTGCTCCATTTCCCACTCGTAGGTCGACTTCACCCTTGCTTAACTTTCTACTTCTTCTTAGTCCCTGTGGATTGGAACATAAGTGTGAGCCACAACCTGTATCTAATACCCAAGAAGTTGAATTAGCAAGTATACAGTCTATAACGAAAATACCTGAAGATGGAACGACTGTTCCGTTCTTCTGATCTTCCTTTAGCTTCAAGCAATCTCTCTTCCAATGCCCCTTCTTCTTGCAGTAGAAGCATTCGGATTCAGAAGTGGGTTGACTGACCTTCCTCTTTACAGATTTGGCGCCAGTTTGCTTAGTTGGGCTGGCCTTGTCGCCACCTTTCTTAACATTCCTCTTCTTTCCAGATTTCTTGAACTTGCCCCCACGCACCATAAGCACATCCTGCTTATCACTTTTGAGCGTCTTTTCAGCGGTCTTCAGCATACCATGAAGCTCAGTGAGCGTTTTGTCCAGACTATTCATACTGTAATTCAGTTTGAACTGATCATACCCGCTATGAAGAGAATGGAGGATGGTGTCTATAGCCATTTCCTGAGAAAATTGCTGATCCAGCCGACTCATATTCTCAATGAGTCCAATCATTTTGAGAACATGTGGACTTACGGGCTCGCCTTTCTTAAGCTTGGTCTCAAGAATTTGCCTATGAGTCTCGAATCTTTCGAATCGAGCCAGATCTTGGAACATGTTCTTCAACTCACTGATGATTGTGAAAGCATCTGAGTTGATGAACGTTTTCTGCAGATCCGCACTCATGGTGGCGAGCATTAGACATTTCACATCCTTGTTGGCATCAATCCAACGATTGAGGGCTGCCTGAGTGACCCCGTCGCCTGCGGCTTCGGGCATCGCCTCATCTAGGACATACTCCTTTTCTTCCTGCATAAGAACTATTTGCAAGTTCCTTTGCCAGTCAAGGAAGTTTTTCCCGTTCAACTTCTCCTTTTCGAGAATTGATCGAATGTTGAATGAATTGTTGTTTGCCATATTAAAAACTACAATTGAAAAGAATAAACAAATAAATAACCATTCACAGTTTCTCTTAATAAACTTAAATTCTAGCATACATGCATAATTCAATGTTTATTAAGCATTTTATTCAAGTTATGTGTTCCGGCAGGTGTGAATAAAATGATTCCAAGATCCTAAAATCATTGAAGAACTAAGCACAGTTTGTCGACTTAATCCTAAAACATCTTAGGTAAGCAAAAGCCTTTTGCTAATAGTCTAGAAACTATTCTTGGTTGATAGGTACGTCTAAGAACTTATTAGGTAAACCTATCGATTTTGCCACGACATAAAAGGACTCCTTACTTATATCGTTGATTTTCACCAAAACTAACATGTACTCACAATTATTTGTGTACCTTGCCCCTTTAGGACCAATAAGTAACACCTCGCTGAGCGAAAACTATTACTAGATTGATGTAAAGGATATCCAAGCAAGTGTATATTTTGGCATGGCACCTTTTAACTCAATTTTTAAGTTTGGAACTTAAGGCTCTTACTATGTTGGTTAGATTTTAAGTGAACTAAAATCCTTAATCATGCAACATAATCAAGCCACAATCTCATGCATAATTAAGACATATTTAAAGCAATAAATAACTTAAAGCATGCATAAGATAAATGTGATCTAGTATGGCCCGACCTCATCTTAAAGCTTTGACTTCAAAGTCCGTCTTGAAAATCTCCGTGGGAGGCACCATTTTCTTCAAATAGGATAAGCTATAACTAATTACAACTATTTGATGGTACGCAGACCATATTTGAATTGAAGAATAACTTTGGTACTTTAGACCAATTACATTCAAATTAATGGTGCGCAGACCATATTTTCTATCCTATTTGGGCCATACTAGTCACTTCATAACCTGCAAAACAGTACATATACAATATATACCATTCACCCATTCATTAGCATGAATGGCCCACATAGCTGGTTAGTAAAACACATTATGCATCACGTAAACATTTGCAGCAATTAATCAAGGGCACCAATAATCTACCAATTATTCAGTCCTTATTAATTCTAATCAAGTTGTTTTAACCTTAAGGATTTGTAGACCTAATCAAGAGTTTATGACGAAAAGGGCTCCCACTTAAACCAATAAATTCGTATGCTTTACTAATTTTAAACATAAAAATGTATTTCTAGTCTAACCGGAAACATGCAAATTTAATTAAAATTTAAAGCTCATATGAATTTATAATTGAATCCAAAAAGTTTAATTTAATTTCAGTCGTATTTAAATTAATTCATGATTTTAATTTTAGTAAAATAATTAGAATAAATAAAATTTATTATAATTACAATATTCAAAATTAAAATCCAAGAAAATAATTTAAATTAATAATTTTTAAAATTAATTAAAATTACGTAAACTGAAAATTTCAAATTAAACATTCAAAACGATCTAATCGCAACGCAAACACCCTACGCATCGCACGCCCATGGGCCACACGCACACAGCCATCGCTGGCCATGTGCGCGCAGCCCATGCGCTCGTCGCATAGCTGCTGCATCTTCCCATCGCAAGCCATCGCACAAGTGGTGCTCGCTGCGCGCGCGCCAGCGCTCGACGCACGCGAGCCATCGCTCGCTGTGCGCGCTCGCCAGCGCTTGCTGCGCGCGCTCCAGCGCTTGATGCACACGAGCCATCGCTCGCTGTGCGCGAGCAATTGCGCGCGATCAACGCTTGGCGCAGCGCTCGTGGCACGCGAGCTTGCGCTCGCTGCGCGCGAGGCTGCGCGCGCTTGCGCGAGGCAGTGCGCGTTGTGGCGCAGCTCGCTTGCTGCCCACACTCGACTGCCATGCCTTGCCTTCGCCCATGCCCATTCATCCATAGCTCGTGGCCCACGACACAAGGCAGGGCTGCTGCCTTGTGCTCGTGCACCATGCCCCTGCTCATTGCATTCGTGCCGCACGGGCGACGAGCTCCCTTGCTCGTCGTCGCATGCCCGCACTATACAACACCCCTTAAGGGTAACACGAAGCGTCCATTGCTTTGTGCGTGCAAGTTATATGAACGAATCGCATAAAAATTTAAAATTTATATTTAAAATTAATGACAACTTAATAAATAATATTAATTTCATAATTTTAGGGCGAAAAATCGAAAATTTATTATTCAATTGATTTCCGATTATTATGGATTCAAGCCTAGGTCATAAAAATTTAAAATTTATCATAAATTTACAATTTTTATGGTGGTTTTTAATCATAGGTTTCTAATTAAATTATAATTAATTATGAAAATCAAATTAATTCTAAATTATTCTAATTTTTAACAAATTAATCATAATTACAAATTAGATTGCATAATTAACAAGGCTAGGCATTCAAACTTGTTAAACATATACAGTAGGTCAATCAAAAATTCAAGATTTATCAACAAGAATCGCAAATATTTAATTTAACATCTTAAATTTACGAAATTTTGCATTCGAAAAACTAAAACCTTCGAAAAGTCATAGTTAGGCTTTGTATTTGAGAATTCTGGGTTCGGCAGAAAAACACTATTTTTGTCAAAATTTTAGAATGCCTTTTACATGCGGGATTGACACAAAAATCACTCGATTTGGATGAGTAACGAAGAAACTGCCGAAAAACTGCGTACGTATAATTAAATAAACGCAATTTGCAATTAATTAACAATTACGAGAATTAATCACCCCTTTTAATTCTTGCAAATTTGTAATATTTAACCATGTTCATGCAATTTAGATTATGAAAATAATAAGAGGCTCGTGATACCACTGTTAGATAATGATGCATATGACAATTCATAAATCATGCGGAAACAACCATTAAGCCAGGAATACATATTATTTACACATAATCATATAACATAGTTTAGATGCATACTCTTTGTTGCGTGCCTTCCCTAGCTGCGCCCGAACCGAACAAGAACAAGTCTTTAGGACTCCAAGTGTCGTCCCTCCGTAGATAGTCCACAACACGTCCGGATCCGCCTTAAGATTGACCAACTAGAATCGCCCTTAAGGTACTAAAGATTTTCGGCACTTATAGTCAAGGAATGTGTCTGAATTTTCTCTCAAAAACTCACTTTGAATACTTGAAATAATCTATGAAAATATGTGACCCTAGGCACCTATTTATAGAGTTATGGAAAGGGTTTTGCACTACTACAAAAATGGGCAAAGAGACCCTTAGCAAAAGACCCGTTGGTCAATATAACGGCTCTCTTTGATTTAGGAGATCTAATATGATAGATAACGGGTCTCTTATGAGTCAAAAGACCCATTTCAAGTTAGAGGGAAAAAGACAAGAGACCCGTTATCTTAATTAAAGGGTCTCTAGTGTATAAAAAAGGCCACTTTTTTTCCGTTAAAATAAAATAAAAAATACGAGAGACCCTTCATTTAACTAAAGGGGTCTCTTATATATCACAGGACCCACCTTCCGGCTCCCTCTCATACAAAATAAAGAAAAAAAGATACCGAAAGATCCGTCGTTTTACACAACGGGTCTCTACTTTCATTTGTCATTTGTCCCCCAAAACGGCCAAACCTTCTTCTCTCGATTCAATCTAGGTTTCAGGGCAATGAAACCATTGGCGAACTCATGGACAAACTCACCACCACCGGCGAATTGTACTACCATCGGACAACCACGCTACCATTGGCGACCTCACCATCGTTCCTAACGAACTACAGATTTAGGGTTTTTTTTTCTCAGCACTCTCTTCTTCTCTTTAATTTTTGTTTTGAATTTCTGAATATCTTGTGGGTTTATTCGATTTTTGATTTCAATTTTTGATTTCTGCTACAAGTTAGGGCTTTTTTCTTCTGAAATTTTCTACTTCATTTTCAACTACGAATTTAGGTTTCCCCCTCTGAATTTCTGAAATTTCAGTTGCTGCAATTTTGTGTTAATGTTCATGTAATTGCAGTTTTTGGTTACGTTTTCCAGTTTCACGGGAAAGTATGAATTTGACCTTGTCATGTTTGCACACTTGTTCTATACGGGGACATTTTTTCCCCCAAGGTTGTTGTAAATGGTAATCGGTTAAAATGGAAGTAGATTAGCAATATGTTTCTGGGGAATATGTTATTTGTTGTACAGACTGCAGAAGGCTTGATCTGTTCCTCTTCTCCTTTCCCCACCCTCCCCAATAAGATGAAAAAAAGAGTCGAATGAGAAAGAGTATTGGCTTTGGATAGACTGAATAAGTTGCTGGTGTGCTTGTCCTCCTTCTTTTATTTTCTCTTTTTTTTACAATATTGAGCTTTGACTTTCATTTGTCTTCTTTGAGATAGTCTTTTGTTGTGGCAATGGCCAAAAATATGTGCTCATTGTTGAGATGCAATTCCTTGTCCATTTTTATCTAATTGGTTAAAATGTGTTGTATGATTTTTGTTTAGTTGTTTGGTACCGTGTTTTTCTGTTGGAATGTGTCGGGAAGACATTTTGGCATTGCTAAGTTCAAACACTGTCAGATATGGGTGGTGATGTTACTTCATTTTTATCTGCAGGTGAATCAGCAGCTGAGCGTGATTTATTTTGCTCGTCAGTCAAATCCTTTGGCTCCTCAACTCTCTCAGAGATATTGTTCTCTTTCTATTTTTTTCCGTCATCTTGGGACCTAATACCAGACACAACGTCGGCTTCAGAATTAGTGCCACCAGAACAACGGCTAGATGAGTTCAATTCGGAAGCGGTCTCAGAACCGTCCCCACCATATTCAGAAAGTTGTCCAACATTATCAAGTTTTTCATCAGTATTCTGAAAATTATTTGAACTTTTTGTCAATCCTTTATCATCGTGAATTTTATGATATTTAACTGTCTTATCATCTTATGTGCTTCGTGTTTCTTTTTGACATATAAGCAGTTTGGGACTTCTGCAGTTTGGGACATTCGTGGTCTACAACATCACACTCTATTTATCTTCTATTGCTGTATTTTGGGTCATGAAACAGTTTAATTCTGTAAAAAAGAAGTTAGTTTAATTCATTCACTATTGATGATATCCTTGTGTCTAATTGCAGAATGGAGGATGGGGATTTCCCTAGCACTAGCTTACTAGTCCAAGTATTTGCGCTTGCAAGGGGTGACAAATTCTTGCCCTTGGAAGTTTTGCCCTCCACCAGGATACCAAAGGAAGACGAAGGCGGACAACACTGCCTTGCTAAAAAAGGTTAATACCAATGCTCTTTCAATTGGCTGTGATCCATTATGTATGTTCATGTGACGCAAATCATAATGATAGACTATGTGCTGCTATGGAACTTGTTGCTTGGTACTTATTCCACATTGGTTTCTGTTTGTGGGGTTGGGGGAGAGAATAGTGTAGCACAAATGCCACTTGAAGGATTCATACTCTGTTCATTTTCGCAGGATAGGGAACATAGATTTATTATACTATTACAAAGGTCTCCTAAAATGAAATGATTCTTGATTTATTACTCATTTAGGACTTAGTTAAGAAATTGGAATCACCGTACACCTCTCAATTCTGCATCTTCCGTGATCATGACCATGATTAGATATAGATGCTAATTCTCTAAGTTTTCTTATGACTTTGCTATAAAACCTGTGGCCGTGACACATATAACATTTTACCGATTTTCTCTTGCATAGTACCTATTGTTATGACATCTTCTGTTTCCCATTTGGGATCTTGATAGATTCTGACCTTGACACCTGAGTTGTTATAGAGAATGCCGGTTTTTGTCCCTGTTTCTCATTGTTTTTCCCTCCGTGGATTATTGTCTTAAAAGTAGAGGATAATGCTTGAATGCAGTTGTGGTTTAATTAAATAGTGGCAGTGGAGTTATGAGTCCTGGTCACTTATTTGTTTATATGTTACCAGGTTATCTTATTTTTGCAATGTAGAGGTTGAACTTTGACTAATTAGTTGTATGAAAGTGTACTCCAATCACGAATTGTAAAAGAGTAAATATCTCAATAGAATCATCTTTAGGAATCTAAGTTGCAAATGATGACTGGTTGAAAATGGCAATCCATATACAATTTGTGATTTCTCTATAAACAATCCGCCTTTCATTGCAAAGGTTCCATATTAGTTGAATATTTACTGGGATCATATGGTAGAGTAATAAAAGCGTGTCCTTATAGTTTGTATTTGAAGGAAATAATGCCCTTGGTCCAAGTATGCATTCTATGTTAAGTCTAATAAATGCGGTTCAGTATTAATTAACAAGTTAATAATTCAGTGAGATCAAGTGAGCTGAATGCCTAGCTAGAGGCCGCTTCAGTTCAAGTGGAATTAATGATATTAATCCACAGCTTACTCTTGACTGAACCCGTAGGGTCACACAAATAGTACGTAAACGGATCAAGTATTTAATGGCATTAAATACTCCATCTATGAATATTCGGAACCGACGGATCTTGGTTTCAGTGGGAGCTAAGATCGTCACAGGCAAGAAATGAATACTCCGGAAACGATGATATTGCCGGAAACGGAAATATGGATCGTATCGGAAATATGAATATTATCCAAGTCGTAGATGTTGCCGGAAACGGAAACATGGTACGTATCGGAAAATATTATTGGAAATGGAAATATTACCAGAATCGGAAATATTGCCGGAAACGGAAATATTGTCAGAATCGGAAATATTGCCGGAATCGGAAAATAATTCCGGAAACGGAAATATTAAATATTTGTTCGAAACGGAAATTAATTCCGGAATCGGAAATATTAAATATTGTTCGTATCGGAAATAGATTCCGGAAATGGAAATTTAATCGGAAGCGTATCGTACGAATTAGCATCGGACGAGGCTTGCCGGACGAAGGCCCAGCACGAAGCCGGGGCCATCGCCCAGCAAGCGTGCGCGCCACAAGCCCAGCCAAGGCAGCGCCCAGGCCTACCGCAAGGCAGGCCCAGCACGCGCCAAGGGCCACGGCTGCGTGGGCCGTGCTGCGCGGGCTGCTGCTCGCACGCGCATGGGCAGCCCTTGTGGCTGCCGTGTGTGTGTGAGTTTGTGCTCATGCATGATTCCTGAATCTGCAAGAGTCAGTGTATGATTAAATGTCTATTCCTAATTGGATAAATTAATTAAATAGAATTCATGTAGGATTCTAATTCCAATTAATTCGCATCCTACTAGGATTACGATTCCTTTTCCATAACTCTATAAATAAAGGCCTAGGGGTCATAATTTATACATAAGTTTCAAAGTATTCAAAAGTGAGTTTTTTGAGAGAAAATTAAAACACATCTTGCTCATAAAAGTGCCGAATTTTCTAGTACCTTAAGGGCGATTCTAGTTGGTCAATCTTAAGGCGGATCCGGACGTGCTGTGGACTATCTACGGAGGGACGACACTTGGAGTCCTAAAAGACTTGTTCTTGTTCGGTTCGGGCGCAGCTAGGGAAGGCACGCAACAAAGAGTATGCATCTAATTATGCTATATGATTATGTGTAAATAATATGTTTCCTGGGTTAATGGTTGTTTCCGCATGATCTATGTAAATGTCATATGTATCATAACCTTACAGTGGTATCACGAGCCCCTTATTATTTTCATAATCTAAATTGCATGAACATGGTTAAATATTACAAATTTGCAAGAATTAAAAGGGGTGATTAATTTTCGTAATTGTTAATTAATTGCAAATTGCGTTTAATTAATTATATGTACGCAGTTTTTCGGCAGTTTCTTCATTACTCATCCGAATTGAGTGATTTTTGTATCAATTCCGCATGTAAAAGGCATTCTAAAATTTTGACAAAAATAGTATTTTTCTGCCGAACCCAGAATTCTCAAATTCGAAGCCTAACTATGACTTTTCGAAGGTTTTAGTTTTTCGAATGCAAAATTTCGTAAATTTAAGATGTTAAATTAAATATTTGCGATTCCTGTTGATAAATCTTGAATTTTTGATTGACCTACTGCATATGTTTAACAAGTTTGAATGCCTAGTCTTGTTAATTATGCAATCTAATTTGTAATTATGATTAATTTGTTGAAAATTAGAATAATTTAGAATTAATTTGATTTTCATAATTAATTATAATTTAATTAGAAACCTATGATTAAAAACCACCATAAAAATTGTAAATTTAAGATAAATTTTAAATTTTTATGACCTAGACTTGAATCCATAACAATCGGAAATCAATTGGATAATAAATTTTCGATTTTTTCGCCCTAAAATTATGAAATTAATAATATTTATTAATTTGTCATTAATTTTAAATATAAATTTTAAATTTTTATGCGATTCGTTCAAATAACTTGCACGCACGAAGCAATGGACGCTTCGTGTTACCCTTAAGGGGTGTTGTATAATGCGGGCATGCGACGACGAGCAAGGGAGCTCGTCGCCCGTGCGGCACGAATGCAATGAGCAAGGGCGTAGTGCACGAGCACAAGGCAGCAGCCCTGCCTTGTGTCGTGTGCCACGAGCAATGAACGAATGGGCATGGGCGAAGGGCGAGCCAAGGCAGTCGCGTGTGGGCAGCAAGCGAGCTGCGCCACAACGCGCGCTGCCTCGCACAAGTGCGCGCAGCCTCGCGCGCAGCGAGCGCAAGCTCGCGTGCCACGAGCGCTGCGCCCAGCACTGCTCGCGCGCGCAGCGCGCGATGTCGCTCGCCCAGCGAGCGATGTCGCGCACCAGCGAGCGATGGCTCGCGCCAGCGAGCGATGGCTCGCGCGCGCAGCGCGCGATGTCGCTCGCCCAGCGAGCGATGTCGCGCCCCAGCGAGCGATGGCTCGCGCGCACAGCGAGCGAGCCAGCGCGCCCAGCGAGCGATCTCGCGCGCGCACTGTGAGCGATAGCTCGCGTGCGATGGGGCGCTGTGCGGAGGCTTGCGATGAGACAGCAGCAGCTATGCGACGAGCGCATGGGCTGCGCGCACATGGCCAGCAATGGCTGTGTGCGTGCGGCCCATGGGCATGCAACGCGTAGGGTGTTTGCGTTACGATTAGATCGTTTTGAATGTTTAATTTGAAAATTTCAGTTCACGTAATTTTAATAAATTTTAAAATTAATAATTTGAATTAATTTCTTGGATTTTAATTTTGAATATTATAATTATAATAAATGGAATTTATTCTAATTATTTTACTAAAATTAAAATCATGAATTAATTTAAATGCGACTGAAATTAAATTAAATTTTTGGATTCAATTATAAATTTATATGAGCTTTAAATTTTAATTAAATTTGTATGTTTCCGGTTAGACTAGAAATACAATTTTATGTTTAAAATTAGTAAAGCATATGAATTTATTGGTTTGAGTGGGAGCGCTTTTTAGTCATAAACTCTTGATTAGGTCTACAAATCCTTAAGATTAAAACAACTCGATTAGAATTAATAAGGACTGAATAATTGGTAGATTATTGGTGCCCTTGATTAATTGCTGCAAATGTTTACGTGATGCATAATGTGTTTTACTAACCAGCTATGTGGGCCATTCATGATAATGAATGGGTGAATGGTATATATTGTATATGTACTGTTTTGCAGGTTATGAAGTGACTAGTATGGCCCAAATAGGATAGAAAATATGGTCTGCGTGCCATTAATTTGAATGTAATTGGTCTAAAGTACCAAAGTTATTTTTCAATTCAAATATGGTCTGCGAACCATCAAATAGTTGTAATTAGTTATAGCTTATCCTATTTGAAGAAAATGGTGCCTCCCACGGAGATTTTCAAGACGACTTTGAAGTCAAAGCTTCAAGATGAAGTCGGGCCATACTAGATCACAAATATCTTATGCATGTTTTAAGTTATTTATTGCTTTAAATATGTCTTAAAATGCATGAGATCAAAAGCTTGATTATGTTGCATGATTAAGGATTTTAGTTCACTTAAAATCTAACCAACATAGTAAGAGCCTTAAGTTCCAAACTTAAAAATTGAGTTAAAAGGTGCCATGCCAAAATATACACTTGCTTGGATATCCTTTACATCAATCTAGTAATAGTTTTCGCTCAGCGAGGTGTTACTTATTGGTCCTAAAGGGGCAAGGTACACAAATAATTGTGAGTACATGTTAGTTTTGGTGAAACTCAACGATATAAGTAAGGAGTCCTTTTATGTCGTGGCAAATTCGATAGGTTTACCTAATAAGTTCTTAGACGTACCTATCAACCAAGAATAGTTTCTAGACTATTAGCAAAAGGCTTTTGCTTACCTAAGATGTTCTAGGATTAAGTCGACAAACTGTGCTTAGTTCTTCAATGATTTTAGGATCTTGGAATCATTTTATTCACACCTGCCGGAACACATAACTTGAATAAAATGCTTAATAAACATTGAATTATGCATGTATGCTAGAATTTAAGTTTATTAAGAGAAACTGTGAATGGTTATTTATTTGTTTATTCTTTTCAATTGTAGTTTTTAATATGGCAAACAACAATTCATTCAACATTCGATCAATTCTCGAAAAGGAGAAGTTGAACGGGAAAAACTTCCTTGACTGGCAAAGGAACTTGCAAATAGTTCTTATGCAGGAAGAAAAGGAGTATGTCCTAGATGAGGCGATGCCCGAAGCTCCTGGCGACGGGGTCACTCAGGCTGCCCTCAATCGTTGGATTGATGCCAACAAGGATGTGAAATGTCTAATGCTCGCCACCATGAGTGCGGATCTGCAGAAAACGTTCATCAACTCAGATGCTTTCACAATCATCAGTGAGTTGAAGAACATGTTCCAAGATCTGGCTCGAGTCGAAAGATTCGAGACTCATAGGCAAATTCTTGAGACCAAGCTTAAGAAAGGCGAGCCCGTAAGTCCACATGTTCTCAAAATGATTGGACTCATTGAGAATATGAGTCGGCTGGATCAGCAATTTTCTCAGGAAATGGCTATAGACACCATCCTCCATTCTCTTCATAGCGGGTATGATCAGTTCAAACTGAACTACAGTATGAATAGTCTGGACAAAACGCTCACTGAGCTTCACGGTATGCTGAAGACCGCTGAAAAGACGCTCAAAAGTGATAAGCAGGATGTGCTTATGGTGCGTGGGGGCAAGTTCAAGAAATCTGGAAAGAAGAGGAATGCTAAGAAAGGTGGCAACAAGGCCAGCCCAACTAAGCAAACTGGCGCCAAATCTGCAAAGAGGAAGGTCAGTCAACCCACTTCTGAATCCGAATGCTTCTACTGCAAGAAGAAGGGGCATTGGAAGAGAGATTGCTTGAAGCTAAAGGAAGATCAGAAGAACGGAACAGTCGTTCCATCTTCAGGTATTTTCGTTATAGACTGTATACTTGCTAATTCAACTTCTTGGGTATTAGATACAGGTTGTGGCTCACACTTATGTTCCAATCCACAGGGACTAAGAAGAAGTAGAAAGTTAAGCAAGGGTGAAGTCGACCTACGAGTGGGAAATGGAGCACGGATTGCTGCATTAGCCGTAGGAACTTACTATTTGTCGTTGCCCTCCGGGCTAGTTTTGGAACTGGAAGAATGTTTCCATGTTCCAAGTCTTACTAAAAACATCATTTCAGTTTCTTGCTTAGATGCTAAGGGATTTTCCTTTATAATAAAAGACAATAGTTGTTCGTTTTATTTTAAAGAGATGTTTTATGGATCTGCTAGATTAGTCAATGGACTTTATTTATTAGATCACGACAAACAAGTATATAACATAAATACCAAAAGGGCCAAAAGGATGATTCAGATCTCACCTATCTGTGGCATTGTCGATTAGGCCATATAAACTTGAAACGCCTAGAAAGACTTCAAAGGGAAGGAATTCTAGAACCATTTGACTTAGAGGATTATGGTAAATGCGAATCATGTTTACTTGGCAAAATGACAAAGCAACCTTTCTCTAAAGTCGGAGAAAGAGCAAATGAACTATTGGGTTTAATCCATACAGATGTATGTGGACCAATGAGTACAAATGCTAGAGGTGGTTTCAGCTACTTTATCACTTTCACTGATGACTTCAGTAGGTATGGTTATGTCTACCTAATGAAGCATAAGTCTGAATCCTTTGACAAATTCAAGGAATTTCAGAGTGAAGTAGAGAATCAATTAGGCAAGAAGATTAAGGCACTGCGGTCTGATAGAGGCGGTGAATATCTGAGCTATGAATTTGATGACCATCTGAAAGAATGTGGAATTCTATCAGAATTGACTCCTCCTGGAACACCACAATGGAACGGTGTGTCAGAACGGAGGAACAGAACCTTGCTAGACATGATCAGGTCAATGATGGGTCAGGCCGAACTTCCATTAGAATTTTGGGGACATGCACTAAATACAGCTGCACTCACTATAAATAGAGCTCCGTCTAAAGCTGTCGAAAAGACTCCATACGAATTATGGTTTGGAAAACCTCCAAATGTGTCTTTTCTTAAGATTTGGGGATGTAAAGTATACGTCAAACGATTAATTTCAGACAAACTTCATCCAAAATCTGACAAATGTATCCTTGTGGGCTATCCAAAGGAAACAAAGGGGTATTACTTCTACAATACATCTGAGAACAAAGTGTTTGTTGCTCGAGATGGTGTCTTTTTGGAGAAGGATCACATTTCCAAAATGACAAGTGGGAGAAAAGTAGACCTCGAAGAAATTCGAGTCGAACAACAAACTCTAGAGAATGCTCAAGATGACATTCAGGATGAAACTCAGAGATCTTTAGAAGAATCTGGTGAGAATCATGGTCAATCTAGAAATGTTACCCCGCGTAGATCGCAAAGATATAGATCTCAACCGGAAAGGTACTTAGGTATTTTGACGAACGAGAGCTATGACGTTCTATTACTTGAAAGTGATGAACCTGCGACTTACAAGCAAGCTATGACGAGCCCTAGCTCCAAGCAATGGCAAGAAGCCATGCAATCTGAATTAGACTCCATGTCTGAAAACCAAGTATGGGATTTGGTCGATTTGCCAGATGGCTACCAAGCCATTGGAAGCAAATGGGTTTTCAAACTGAAAAAGGACAAGGATGGGAAACTTGAAGTTTTCAAAGCTAGATTGGTTGCAAAAGGTTACAGGCAAGTCCACGGTGTGGATTACGATGAAACCTTTTCACCAGTTGCAATGCTAAAGTCTATTCGAATAATGTTAGCAATCGCTGCATATTACGATTACGAAATATGGCAGATGGATGTCAAAACTGCTTTCTTAAACGGCGTTTTAACAGAAACTGTGTTTATGACACAGCCTGAAGGTTTTGAGGATCCAAAGAATGCTAAAAAGGTATGCAAGCTAAAGAAGTCAATCTACGGATTGAAGCAGGCATCCAGGAGCTGGAATATACGTTTTGATGAAGCAGTCAGTGACTTTGGTTTCATCAAGAACGCGGACGAATCTTGTGTATACAAGAAGGTCAGTGGGAGCAAAATTGCTTTCCTAGTATTGTATGTCGACGACATATTGCTTATCGGAAATGACATTCCTATGTTGAACTCTGTCAAGATTTGGCTTGGGAAATGTTTTTCGATGAAGGATCTAGGAGAAGCACAGTACATATTGGGCATCAAGATTTACAGAGATAGATCTAAAAAGATGATTGGACTTAGTCAAAGCACTTATATCAATAAGGTGCTTGATAGGTTCAAGATGGCGGACTCCAAGCGAGGCTACCTACCCATGTCTCATGGAATGACTCTAAGCAAGACTCAGTGCCCAAAAACACTTGATGAGCGTAGACGAATGAATGGGATTCCATATGCATCATTTATTGGTTCAATAATGTATGCTATGATATGTACACGCCCGGATGTTGCGTACGCACTCAGTGCTACGAGCAGATACCAGTCAGACCCAGGAGAGGCGCATTGGACTGCTGCCAAGAACATTCTGAAGTACCTGAAAAGGCACAAAGATGACTTCCTGGTCTATGGTGGAGATGATGAATTAATTGTTAAAGGCTATACGGACGCAAGTTTCCAAACCGACAAAGATGATTTCAGATCACAGTCTGGGTTTGTCTTCTGCCTCAACGGAGGAGCAGTAAGCTGGAAAAGTGCTAAGCAAAGCACCATTGCGGATTCTACAACTGAAGCGGAGTACATTGCTGCACATGAAGCAGCAAAGGAAGCTATATGGCTAAGGAAGTTCATAGGAGAACTTGGTGTAGTCCCCTCCATTAAAGGACCAATAGCCCTGTATTGTGATAATAACGGAGCTATTGCACAGGCAAAAGAGCCTAGACACCACCAGAGAGTCAAGCATGTACTTCGTAGATTTCACCTTCTACGAGAGTTCGTTGAAAGAAAAGAAGTCGAGATAAGCAAAATTGGAACTGATGACAACATATCAGATCCATTAACTAAACCTCTGCCGCAAGCGAAGCACAACTCGCACACTGCAGCTATGGGAATCAAGCATATTGGAGAATGGCTTTGATGTCTCTGTTTAATGTTTTAAAGTTTTAGAGTTTAAATCTTTGTAAAACATTATTGGTTAATCATTCACAATAAATGAAAGAAATTCATTTTTCCATTTAATTTGTGGTTTATTAAATGATGAGTCCCTTCAACTTGACGATATATTCAAGATAGACTGTCAGGACCAGTCCTGTGACTAAGAAATGTCTATCAAGTGAACTTGAATGTCAAAGGTTGAAAATGGTCCCTGATCGGAGTTTTCTATAAAATTGGACGCATAGAAAACGTTAGACGATTAGAGTGCAAGATGACTAGTAGTTCTGTTTCTTGAACTATGTGGACATGGCAATGTCATAATCATTTGCATAGATACTTACTTTGGGAAGACTAGTATCGGACAAGACCTATGAAACTTTACTGTAAGAGATGAAAGTCTGTCATAAGTAAATTTCATTAAATTATTAGACACTAAATCCTCAATACCTGAGTGATTTGAGATTACTTGTTTGAGAACTGGTTGCTTTGACGTTGACCAACCGTCGCACCGTAAAAGGAGGCTATAAAGGCAACGCTCAGGTAATCACCTATCAAACGAAGTCTAATCTCGAGATCGCAAGATTGGGATTGTCCTCCCATAAATCGGGATGAGATGCTTAAAAGTTGTACAAGGCCACTCGGAGAGCTAGAAACTGTGAAATGCATGGCCGTGCTCGGATGAATCATAGGCTATGATTATCTGTTTATTTGATCAGTTGAACTCTGAAACCGAGGAACACCTCTGGACATAATAAGGATGACAACTCTTACCTTATGTTCAAGAGCAAGCATCGAGCGACAAAGGAATTAGGAAATGCACACTTGTCCCTAAGGACAAGTGGGAGACTGAAGGAAATAATGCCCTTGGTCCAAGTATGCATTCTATGTTAAGTCTAATAAATGCGGTTCAGTATTAATTAACAAGTTAATAATTCAGTGAGATCAAGTGAGCTGAATGCCTAGCTAGAGGCCGCTTCAGTTCAAGTGGAATTAATGATATTAATCCACAGCTTACTCTTGACTGAACCCGTAGGGTCACACAAATAGTACGTAAACGGATCAAGTATTTAATGGCATTAAATACTCCATCTATGAATATTCGGAACCGACGGATCTTGGTTTCAGTGGGAGCTAAGATCGTCACAGGCAAGAAATGAATACTCCGGAAACGATGATATTGCCGGAAACGGAAATATGGATCGTATCGGAAATATGAATATTATCCAAGTCGTAGATGTTGCCGGAAACGGAAACATGGTACGTATCGGAAAATATTATTGGAAATGGAAATATTACCAGAATCGGAAATATTGCCGGAAACGGAAATATTGTCAGAATCGGAAATATTGCCGGAATCGGAAAATAATTCCGGAAACGGAAATATTAAATATTTGTTCGAAACGGAAATTAATTCCGGAATCGGAAATATTAAATATTGTTCGTATCGGAAATAGATTCCGGAAATGGAAATTTAATCGGAAGCGTATCGTACGAATTAGCATCGGACGAGGCTTGCCGGACGAAGGCCCAGCACGAAGCCGGGGCCATCGCCCAGCAAGCGTGCGCGCCACAAGCCCAGCCAAGGCAGCGCCCAGGCCTACCGCAAGGCAGGCCCAGCACGCGCCAAGGGCCACGGCTGCGTGGGCCGTGCTGCGCGGGCTGCTGCTCGCACGCGCATGGGCAGCCCTTGTGGCTGCCGTGTGTGTGTGAGTTTGTGCTCATGCATGATTCCTGAATCTGCAAGAGTCAGTGTATGATTAAATGTCTATTCCTAATTGGATAAATTAATTAAATAGAATTCATGTAGGATTCTAATTCCAATTAATTCGCATCCTACTAGGATTACGATTCCTTTTCCATAACTCTATAAATAAAGGCCTAGGGGTCATAATTTATACATAAGTTTCAAAGTATTCAAAAGTGAGTTTTTTGAGAGAAAATTAAAACACATCTTGCTCATAAAAGTGCCGAATTTTCTAGTACCTTAAGGGCGATTCTAGTTGGTCAATCTTAAGGCGGATCCGGACGTGCTGTGGACTATCTACGGAGGGACGACACTTGGAGTCCTAAAAGACTTGTTCTTGTTCGGTTCGGGCGCAGCTAGGGAAGGCACGCAACAAAGAGTATGCATCTAATTATGCTATATGATTATGTGTAAATAATATGTTTCCTGGGTTAATGGTTGTTTCCGCATGATCTATGTAAATGTCATATGTATCATAACCTTACAGTATTTACATAAGGTTCCCAACTTCTTTTGAACTTGGAGATCGAATTTTTGGTACTTTTATTTTGGATCTTCGACATGTAAGCCAAAATTAGGTTTTGAACTCGTGTCAAGAAATATTTTTGATATATATTCTAAATTTCATGCCAAGTATTTCCAGACTTGATATGCTATTCATTAGGGAACTTAAACTGGACTAAATATTCAATGTGCTTGAGCATAAAAACTCTTCACTTGTCAATTTGTCTTGCATCAGGTACAAAACCTTTTTTCCCTATTTGATCCACTTAAACCACCATTTTAGTATTAATAAATTTACCTCCCTTTACAAGTTGCTAGTGTGTGCATAGTTTTTGAAAGGGTCCTCATGAATTGATTGTATTACCTAATGTAGTGCTTAGATCTCAAATTTGCACGATGAGCAAAGGTTTAACGAGCCAACTCGTGTGTAAGTTCTTAAATGTGTTTTAAACAGTAAACTTCCCTACAATGCAATCCTTATCCTATGTTTTAGTTTAGGTTTAGTCCATATTGGTTTATATTACAAAAGCTGTGAAACATGTGCTGGCTGACTTATCATTTGTCATAAGACGTCCTAGAAGAAGAAATAGACAGTCTTGCCCCGAGGAGTCAACTCTAAATTTTTATTGCAATCCTTATCCTATGAAAACAAGAAAAAGACTCAAAATCATCCCTCAACCGATTATTATCATCATGGACTAACATAAGTGGTGATAGTCCCTCAGACCTGCTCTTCAAACTCCTGACTACATTTGATGCATCACATTCCACCATGATGTTGTTCAAGCTCAACCCTTTAGCAATCATCAGGCCGTACCGTACAGCAGCAGCAGCTTCTGCTAGCTCAACCTCCCATCTTGCACTTATCTTACGGACAACAGCAGCTACCACTCGTCTAAAGCCACAACCTTTTTTGTCATAGCAGCAGCAGATTCATATTAGCTGGAGGTTATTCTTGTTGTTGGTTGATTGTGTTGCTTGCCTTATGTCATAGGATCTTATTAATAGGTTGATTCTGTATTATTGTTTTTCTTTCGTAGATGCTCCTGTTTTTCTGTTTAGAGTAAGATGTTGGACATGAGTTGTCCTTGATGGTGTAGATGCTCTTGTTTTCTTTTTTTTAGGATAATATAAGATTCTTTATGTGGTCTTAGGAGCATAAACAGATTCAGGTTTATGGTTTGATAATTTGATGATTTGATGATTTGAAAGGACAATAAGGAATCAAAGTAAGGCCCTTTATAATCTGGTGTGGGACGATAAGCAGATCAGTGTTAGTTGGTCGGGTGCTTGGAAATTGTGAAATGCAACTGTGGTAGACTTGAAGATGTTGAAATTGTGCTATCCCCCAGGCCTATCACAGTTGCACATAGTATGCTTCGTTCTGAGCTGCATGACTGCATGTGTACAGTGACTGCATGACTTCTTGTATCTATCTTTGTAGCTTCACAGTTTCATACAATATTCTAGGCATCGACTCCGAAACTTGATTTGATTGGCTGCAAGTATAGATGATATTGCAAATGTCATTTCTGATAGAAGGCAAATCTCATAAGTGCAAAATGCTTTCCTATAATGAACTATGCATTTGCTAGAACTATGCGTTTACTAAAATACTAATTATGTTACTTATTTACAGTTTCTCACGAAACCTATTTACAGAAAATGTTTGATGAGGTTAGAGACATGTGGTTCGAGTATTTTCTCAAGCAAGAATCAAATGAAGAAAACAAAGATGACGGTATGGAAATAACTCCATGAGTTTTGATTGGCAAATCGGTGTGAATATATGATTAGATTTTAGAACGTACTTTTTATTTTACGTTTTTGGAAATTACAATTAATGTAAAGTTGCGTTTTGTACATTATTTTTGGTAAATATATTTTTTGGTAATATGGACTATTATGGAATGTTTATTGAGTTATTATAAAATATTACAGCAGCAGGTGGTTTGATACAATCGGTGAATGAAAAAAGTACAGGTTATTAGCATGTAAAGATTACAGCAGGTTTAGCATGTAAAAATTACAATTGTTAAATTATAAAAAAAATATTACAGCAGCAGGTTTACTGAATTAATGTTTAAAAAAAAAAAAACATACATGAAAAGAGACCCGTTATTCGTAAAAAGGGCTCTCTAGGCATAATACTAAAAAGTTCAAAGAGACCCCATATCTTACATATGGGGTCTGAGCTTATTAGAAACGAAATTAATAAAAAAAATCAAAGAGACCCCATATCTTATATATGGGGTCTGAGCTTATTAATAAATAAATTAATAAAAGAATCAAAGAGACCCCATATCTTACATATGGGGTCTGAATATTTTTAATAATCAGGCTACGTAAGAGACCCCTTTTCTTACATGAAGGGTCTCCAACTTTTAACAAAGAGACCCCATTTCTAAGAGGGGGTCTCTTTTAAAAAGAGACCCCCCTATCTAGAGACCCCCTCAGAGGAGGTCTCTTATGCCTTTTTGGACGGGTCTCTTTGCCCATTTTTGTAGTAGTGTTGGAATCCTATTAGGATACTAATTTATTTAATTATAACCCTACTAGGACTCTAATTAAATAATCATTATCTAATAGTTTTAGGATTTAATCACACTTCGAATCCCGATTGCTTCAGGATTCCCGCACAAGCATTGCACGAGCACCGTACACCCGCGCAAGCCTTGCGGCCCACGCTAGGCGCACATCGCTCGGCCCACTGCTGTGCTCTTGCGCGCGCGCCCAAGGCCTTGGCTGGGCCTGGCCTTGCGCTGGGCCTGGTCGAGGCTTGGCGTGCGATGGTGCGCGTTGGCTCGCTGGGCGACGACCTGGCTTCGTGCTGGGCCTTCGTCTAGCGGGCCTCGTCCGATGCTAATTCGTACGATACACTTCCGATTAAATTCCCGATTCCGGAATTCATTTCCGATACGAACAATATTTAATATTTCCGATTCCGGAATCAATTTCCGTTTCGAACAAATATTTAATATTTCCGTTTCCGGAATTATTTTCCGATTCCGATAATATTTCCGATTCTGACAATATTTCCGTTTCCGGCAATATTTCCGATTCTGGCAATATTTCCATTTCCGATAATATTTTCCGATACGTACCATGTTTCCGTTTCCGGCAACATCTACGACTTGGATAATATTTATATTTCCGATACGATCCATATTTCCGTTTCCGGCAATATCATCGTTTCCGGAGTATTCATTTCTTGCCTGTGACGATCTCAGCTCCCACTGAAACCAAGATCCGTCGATTCCGAATATCCATAGATGGAGTATTTAATGCCATTAAATACTTGATCCGTTTACGTACTATTTGTGTGACCCTACGGGTTCAGTCAAGAGTAAGCTGTGGATTAATATCATTAATTCCACTTGAACTGAAGCGGCCTCTAGCTAGGCATTCAGCTCACTTGATCTCACTGAATTATTAACTTGTTAATTAATACTGAACCGCATTTATTAGACTTAACATAGAATGCATACTTGGACCAAGGGCATTATTTCCTTCACTTAGCCCACGCTCGAGCCCGTGCTTGTGAAAAGACCGCTACTTTAGGTGGTACCGTATCGGAAAATGGGATAGTTTGCCTTAAGCCGTATTGTCACATGACTCGGTAAGGAAAGATGTAAACGGGTCGAGATAGCCCCAACAAAGAAACATAAACTAACACCTCGGAACCCCCCATCATATTAGTCAAACCCCATCACGGTACCACCCACTTAATAGAGCATATGCCATGAGTGAAATAGGAGGCCCACTCGGCCTCGTCCTGGCCTTGGTGCAAATACTTTCGGTTACCCAAGGCTATAGGGCGATAATGTTTAGGATCGACAGGAGCTTCTAAAAGCCTAAGTCGTTCCATGAGCCAAATCTGCAAAAAACGGGTACGATCAGAAAAATAATAATAAACGAAAGTCCTGCCTGGGACGCACTTTCAATGCCCAGGACCAGGCGCCAGAAATTCCGACGCCCAGCTCTGGGCGCTGAAAATCAGCTCCAGGAAGGGGGCTGTCGAGGCAAACGAAAAAACAAAAGAAAAAGAAAAAATATGTGTATTACTTTGCGCGAATAAACGATCGATTACCTGTAGCAATAGGGGGCTCCCCTTAAAAATTTCAGACTTGGCATCTTTTTTTAACTCATCCGCACTCAGTAAGGTCTCGGCAACAACCAACGGCATAATGGAATAGCAACTCTCCATCTGGCTGATCAAGGGGATCAACCTTATGTCACCGAACTCGCCATTGTTATTCGACAGTAAATAGTGGTTCAACAAGCAGAATACAAGTGCTCGAATATTCAATTTCTGTTCGGTCATATTTTTACTAGGTCTAAAGTGATGTTTTACAAGCTTTACCAAATTAACCTTATCACCCACAACGATCTCAGCGAGCATGTTAGCATCTAGTCCTAGGAAAGCCCCTATAGTTGTTTTACCCTCTTCAACAGTGCCAGGGGTAGTAGGAGTAGCATTGGTAGGATAACCAAGGATCGCGGCAAATTCATCTGGCAAAGGGCATACTTCATTGCCCCGAAAGACGAAAACATGGTGATCAGAATCCCAAAAGTTTAGGGCCGCATATAGAAAATTATAATCAATATTAATTTGTTGTAAGCCTAAGAATGCCTCTAAGTGGTATCCTTTCAACAAAGCCTTTTCTGTGGGATTAATGGCTCTTAGCCAGCGCCTAAAAACTCGTTGGAGGGAGAAGGGAGGAATCGACATGGCAAGAGTAGGGAAGAATAAAAGCTAAGCAATTGCAAAAGAGAGGAAGATTGAGAGTGGTGAAAAAGAAAGACGTACTTAACCCCTATATCTACACGACAACATCAAGTGACATCCTAATCCCATTCGGAAACGCGTTAAGAAATCCGGAACTAAGAAAAACTGCCAAAATAGAATTTCCAGCGCCCAAGGCTGGGCGCCGAAATTTTTAACGCCTAGCCAGGGGCGCCGGAAATGTAGCCCAAGGCCCGGATCCTTCAAAACGCGGAGTAGGAAAGGACTTAAAACCGTGTTAGTAGACACGAGGCCCTGTTGTAATTAAGATCAAGCCCAAAGCACCTTTAGAGCCCGAATAGTGAAAACAAATGTTAAAGCTTGTCAAAACTTAGACTCATCTCAAGAAAAAATATGTGTACATTTTTCAAGGCTATATAGAAAAAAATAATAATCAAGGTCATTCTTCTAAACACAAAAAAAATCAAGTCGTTGGTTTCTCAAATTAAAAAGCATTTATTTGTCAAAAAGAACAATCCGGGGCCAAAGTAAGCTCGATGTATTAATTATTGAAAAATGAAGCAAACTTTGTCGCCCGGAAAATGAAGTCGCACTCCACGACTTCATCAAAGTAGCATACCACTACAAAGATCGCTCGCACTTACAAGCACGATCCCAAACACGATTAAGGAAGTTATAAATTACGTACTTCTCTTGGCAAAAAACGACCACCAAGCACAAATGCTTGGGGCTCGAAAGAAAGAAAATATGCGTTTCAAAAAAGGGATGCAAGTTGAAACAACGTTTCCAAGCTACGTCCCGTGCTTGGACAAATTCAAAAATGAACTCGACCTCAAAGCAAAAGGTCTTCATTAACATTCACATATGGTCCCACCGGTCATTTCACAAGGACCCAAGTAATGGCATAACTAGGCCAGTTCTAAACGGTGACATACATCCTATGAGCCGTAAAGACTTGTTCAAAACCACGAAAGGCAGACGACCACGAAACGATGGTCCGTTTAGACACGTTGCCAACCCACATTCAGGTTGCAGCTAAATCCGAGCATCCCTCGAAAGAATTTGCTCTTACAGGAATGAATAAAAAGAAATTCTCAAAAGAAATCCCAAGAACAAATGAGATAGGGACTGGCCCACTTCGATCAGGCAAGATCGCGCCACGAACCACGCGAGTCCCAAATCGAAAAGATGAATTCAGGTTCGCTCACCTGCAGCGGGCGGGGCGTCCACCCTTAGTGGATAGGGCTCGCCCACCTTCAGCGGGCGGGGTCTGCATAACTAACCGCACAGGTCCTCAGTTTTCGAAAATGAAAAGAAAATAAAATCTTCAAAACAAAAACAGGCTCGCCCACCTTCAGCGGGCGGGGTCTACGTCACAAACCGCGTAGGTCCTTATTTTCAAAACATCAAAATAGATTCGTCCACTTCTATCGGACGGGGTGTCCACCCTCAGCGGACAGGCTCGCCCACCTTCAGCAGGCGGGGTCTGCGTCACTAACCGCGTAGGTCCTTATTTTCAAAACATCAAAACAGATTCGTCCACTTCTATCGGACGGGGTGTCCACCCTCAGCGGACAGGCTCGCCCACCTTCAGCGGGCGGGGTCTGCGTCACTAACTGCGCAGGTCCTTAGTCGCTGCAGCGATAACTTTTCCTGGTTTATCTTTTTTCCAAAAATCAAAGGATGGTTTCCCTTTTCCAAAAATCAAAGGATGGTTTCCCTTTTCCAAAAATCAAAGGATGGTTTCCCTTTTCCAAAAATCAAAGGATTGGTTTTCCGCTTTTCCAAAAAAGAGCGATGTGCTGGATTTTCCATCGTTTTACGTCCTATAAAAACAAGGGGGTTTTCTCGTTTAGCTAACCCTGAAAATGAGAATCTTTAAAACGTTTTACCTCGTGATTGGGCTTGGCCAGGCCTAGTTACACTTTATAGCTTTGATTTCGAAAACATCTTTAGATACTTCCAATGACAAAGTGAGGGAGTTTCTATACTATCAGTTAACAAATTCCAATGACGCGTGAGGAATGTGTTAACACTTCAAGTGATGACCCTTAAGTCAAATGTTATCACTCGGAGGCTCATGAGACCCTCGCAAAACAGGTCACATACACCATGGCTTGTATGACGCACACCGTCTAGTACTTTGACCATCGTCTCATCTCGAGACTCAGTCAAAGTGGGGGCTAACTGTAGACGCCTACTTTTGTCCCCATTCCCGAAAGGGAAGGTTCGATGATGAGAACATAAATCTCCACTTGGCAACGCATCTCCTATAAAATAACGAATCTCAATCACCCTTTCATTTCAGCCAAAGCTGTTATTTATAGAAACCTGCTAAGAATAGTAACTACCGTAAAAGGTAGTTGTTAAAAGTGGCAAAATCATAAAAGATAGAAACCTGTAAGAATTAGGTGTTGCACTCCAACATAAATCCTAAAAGAGATAGAATTTACAAAGGAATCCTATTCCTGGTATAATTCGAAAATAAGAGTTACGTATTAATTAAATTCCTAACGAACCTAGAGTTCGTAATGGGCCCAGACGCATTCCGTCATAAGTTAATACACACAAAAAGACTCGGATAAATCTCAAAAGCTCCGTGTTCTAAGAGTCCAAATCTGACAAAGAACTCGGCCCAGATCCCATTTTCAACACCTGGATCTGGGCGCCGAAATCTTCGGCGCCCAGCCCTGGGCGCTGAAAGTGCCTGGGGCCGTTTTATCTCCGGATTCTTTTTGGATTCGTATCTTAAAATCTATCTTTCCACACACTCTTTTCCTATAAATACAGCCTAAAACCGACGTGAAAAAGAACACACAATTCCATAATCTAAGTATTGACTCTAGCCTTAAGCCTAAGCCTCACGCTGCGAAATTGATCCGGCGTTCTGTCGCAATCGACCCAAAAGTCGAACAGAACGCATCCTGCCCCTTGTAGCTTGATGAATTAAGCCTAAATAATGGAGCATTGCTTGGAAACCCGAGATTCGCTAAATAAAAGGAGAAATAGCAAAGCCAAGTGGTTAGTTTTCAGAGAACCACAACGCACCTCTCAAGGGTGCGTTGTAATGTGTCCCTCATATGATTTAATCGCTTTCATCACCCTTTTATAAAATTGTCAAACTATTAACTTGATTGATCTATCACGCCTAATAAGATAATACCCTGGACAATTGAATTATCATGCTAGGTACCTTAAATAAATCTAAATAAAATAATCACGATCGATTTAGTATTATATGTTGCATATTGCTAAAATCAATTCAGAATAGTTTAATAGTTTAACGCATGTCCCTTCAATTATTTATGCTGAGCTAGTAAGGATAACTTGCCTCTGGAGTATTATCGATGAGCACTCCTCTCGGTAGTTACAGTCCCCCGAACTCTCAATCTCTGCCCTGCGGGTGTACGTTGAGCGATCCCCACACCAGGGATCACAAGGGAACCTATGGCCGTCGTGGTCGAACATAATGGCACTCCCTTTATGTCACGATAACCGGGTTTTGTCAGTTTTTCTCATTGTCGTTAAAAACTGAATGGCGACTCCTATATTACTAGTCTATTAGGTGTAAACTCACAGGAAATGCAATTACACTTGATATGACAACGTCACGCCCACGAGGGACGAGGTCATGCATTAGCCTCGTGCTTCTTCGACCCCCTCACAAAAACAACGGCCTTAGAATCTCTGGGAGAGACTATAGAACTGCTAGACGAGGAACGACAAGTGGTTACGATGTTGGAGTAAAACTTACCACCAGAATTCCTAGCCCTCTCCGCCGCCTTCAGAGGAATATTCCGGCGGACGGCTTCAGCAATTCCCCCAAGAGGATCAACTGCCGCTCCATCTTTCTGAGAGCTAGGAGAAGCGGATGCAGTCTGAGGCGCAGCGGACACCTTGGACGCCTTCGAGGCTGTTGACTTGAAGACGGGTTTCCCTGTGTCGCCAGTCCTGCACTGGGAAGAAGGTGCCGCGTCCGAGGCCGCCTTCCTTGAACTCTGAAGAAACAACGACACTTAAGTCGCAAACATTGAAGGAAATCACATGTTTGGGAAGGCTTGAACAATACCTTCTTCTCCTTAGTAGGATGGTGATGAACCACCTGCTCTGGGACAGCTTGCACAGCGGCCTTCTGACGATGCAAAGCCTCAAAAGTGCTGGCGTCAAGTACTTTTGCCAGCCAGGACGACATATCCACCCGGCCTTTGGATGCATCATCCAGTTTCTCCATAGCCTCGTCTGAAAAACAAAGAAAGACGTTAGTACAGAGTAAAGCATTGATAAAACAACGAAAGATCTGAAGGTACATATACATTACCTCTCGGCATATACGGACACAAGCCCACAGCCGAGAGGAAAATGGGATCGGCCAGTTGATCCAAATGAGGCAACCACCCCTCGGGTATATAAGCCGTCTTGGCCTTAACTATGAGCAGCTTGGCCTTGAACAAGGACGAGATCCGTTTCCAGAGAGCGGGAGAAACTGGAGGAAAGGAGCCGCTTTTTCCAACAAAATTGGGTCAAAGCGTCCAACGTCTCATCCGCTCGCACATCTCCAAGTTGGTGGTTTTGATAACCACCCACTTCTTCCTCCAGTGATGCCACTTGGACGCCTTGCCCATCACCGTCCGATAAGCGCCCTTGTAAGTGAGAATCAGCCAACCCTCGGTGGACTTGGGAACCTGAGACATGGAGGCTATCCTCAGGAATGCTAGGAAGGAGGGAGTAATACCCTCAAGCTCACATTGGGCAATATAGCCAAAAACGCCAGCCCAGGAGTTGGGAGACATCTGGTTCAGACCAATGTTGAAGCCGTCCAACAACTCCACTACAAAAGGGTGAGGAGGAAATCTCATGCCGAGCTTCAGAAAGGAGCTGTACACGGCAAACTCCCCTTCCACTAGTCCAAAGCTGGTGCAATCCATGCCAGCCGGCATACGGAACTTGTACTCGGAACCCAGATTTAGAGACGCCCCATAATCTGCTCCCTTGGCAGTGAGAAAAGTCAGCCACGGCTGAAGTGAGAAGATCTCACTAGGGTGGAGGTGACCTTCTTCTCCACCTGAAGGGCCCGCCGGCGCACCATCGACGCGCTCGTTTGAGGGGACGTCCTCCTCCATGGGAGAAGAAGATGCCCCTTCGAGTTGTGGATCATCTTCTATTCGCACCATGATACCCTGCATATGCTGAAGATTTGGCTCAAGACGAGGGGAATTACATGGAAAGTGAAGACGTCCAAAGGGCAGATCGCCGCCCTCGGTTTTGACGTGGTCCGCACATCATTAATAAGAAAAGGAAACTAGGAAGGACCAAAATCAACAAACAGATTTTTCCAAAGGTGAGAGTTACCTGATGGATCGAAGAGAAAGTTTTCAAAGAAATTTGATGAAGAACTGCAAGAACAGGACCTTGAGGATTGTGGCGGCGCTACAGTGGCTCCTGGTGGATGTTAGACGCCGGAAATCGCCTTCTCCTATGGCTCTCAAATGATCACTAGAAATGAGGGGGAAATTCACTCGAAATTGTCACTTATTTATAGAGGGGTAAGAAATGATCACCCCTGCCACGCGTCGTCACCTTATTGAACAATACAAGAGCAGTGAAAACAAACGTCCGTTTTCACCCCTCATGAGGGGCAAATGATGTGGGCCTAATAGTTGCCACCTTAAGGCCCAAAGAGGTCATGATAACTAGCCAAACGAATCCATGGTTCAAGCCCAAGAAGCAGGCCTGAACCTTAGTGTTCAGTTAAAATAAGGGCGCGACCTTATTTAAGGAAGCCCATGATCTCTGGCCCAACTTGCTAGAAGTTCGTTTGACTGAAGGACACATGTCCCTAATCCTACGGAGCACACATCCCACAGATAGGGATAAGGGATCATTTCCCAAGAAACCCTAGCCCTATAAAAGGCTTGAATCCCAAGGTAAGAGGGCAATGAATTCATTCCCACCAACCTAAAACTATCTTTGCCCTACCTTCTCTCTACAAGTTACTTCTCTCTCTAGCTTATACTTACTTAAGCATCGGTGGGAATATTCCTACGGGAATATTCTTGTTTTGCAGGTTGCCAGAGGTTCGTGTCAGCTCACACTTGATACCTCCGAGGAACGCGTGGCACGTCATCACCGTAAAAGATCTCATAACACAAATAATTTCATAAACCCACCCCACCCTCCACCCACCAAAATGACATGGTCCCCACATGTTTAATTATTAAAATATCTATCCAACCCCACTTGCTTTATTATTTTATTTCATTCAATTATTCTTCTTAATACCCGTGCCCGGCCAAGTGTATCTCTTAAAAAAATACGGAGGGAGTATTTTTTTTGGTATGAAATACTACATTAATTATAGTCCTGTTTTCTAAATCGGACGTCTTAAATTTATAGTCATGTTTGTAATTTTGGCTACTAAGATCCCCACTTTTTCATGTACTATATTAATTAAAAATGTATTGAAAACTCCACTCATGTACTATATTCCACTTTCCTACTCCGTCCGTCCCATAATTATCTTCCTGTTTGACCAAAAACACGAGTTTTAAGAAAAGTGGAATATAGTACATGAAAAAGTGGAATAAAGTACAAATGATGATTGAGTTGTATGGAAAGTGGAATAAAGTACATGTGAAAGAGAATATAGTACATGGAAAAAGTTGAATATAGTACATGGGTGGGGTTTTCAATTCAATTTTAATTAATATAGTACATGAGAAAGTGGGGAGCTTAGTAGCCAAAATTAGAAACAGTAAGATAATTTTGGGACGCTCGTTTAGGAAAGCAGGAAGATAATTTTGGGACAGAGAGAGTATGTAATATATTCTCTTTCACATGTACTCTATTCCACTTTTTCATACAACTCAATCATCATTTGTACTTTATTCCACTTTTTTATGTACTTTATTCCACTTTTTTATGTACTATATTATATTTTTCTTAAAACCCGTGTTTTTTTGTCAAACGGGACTATAATTATGGGACGAAGGGAGTACTTTGTATAATATGTATGTCCATTGTACTCCGTTAATATATCCGGAATATTCTAAGGTTCTTGTTCTCCAAGCAAAAGTCTAACTATTGTATTCTTATATATACCTCGTAATATGAACAACATTCCCTCTTATTTCTTCAGTTTATTTACAACACGTTATCACTCATCAGCACCAACCCTAGCCGACTGAGCATAAAGAAAAACCAAGAAAACTACCGCCATTAAATTCAAGGCAAGTACATATTATGTTTGAGATTTATGTTTGAGATTTGCCAAGTATTTTGGATCATGAGTTATTACTATTTATTACTCCCTTCGTCTCTTTTTGTTCTTTTTGTTTTCTTTTTTGGTGCCTAAAAATGTTATTTACATTTCATTTTATATCATCACATAAATGTTTTAATATTCTATCAAAATTTGTGTCAAATGATTATTTTAACCAATTAAATTTATTTGGTTATTTAATTTCTTACACCTTTCTATTAGGACATCAAATTTTTCTCATATTTTCAATATAAGCATTTTGATAAAAGTGAAAACATTATAAATAAAACTAATATTCCTTGTTTAAATTAAAAAAAAATTAGTGCAATTTTAGTACGAAGTACACATTAATTAGTTGTTAATAAACGTGCAAAATATCAAACATAAAAAACAAAAAGGGATATTCGTTGGTTTCACTTTGCATCAAATTAATTGGACTTTGGAACTCTGCACTACTTTATTTTTCCTGCTGCACCTTATAAATCACGAGTCTTTCTATGCATGATTACTCTGGTACAAGGTTATTGAATTCCGTGTCAATTCATGATTGCCCAAGGAACAAAGTTATTTGTATACATTACTCTGGTGTAATCCGTGTCAATTACAATCACTTGTTTTCTTCGTATGTATTTATTTAAGGGATACATTTGTCTTTTCCGACAGTATTTATTTAAGAGATACACTTGCCATTTTTAGTAACTTATCAACCTCACTATCTAATTAAATAATCTATTTACACCCCATTCCCACCCCTACTTCCTAAATTGACATGATCCCCACTTATTTTTCTTATTAAAATATCTATTCAACCCCATTTGTTTTATTACTTTATTTCATTCAATTCTTCTTCTTAATACCCGTGTCCGGCCAAGTGTATCTCTTAAATAAATACGGATGGAGTATTGAAAAAGGCTACATGTACACAAAGAATCTAGTACACCACCAATATTTTTTCGACACAGGAAAAATCTATTCCGAAACTTCAGTTGGGCAGGATTTATTTTTGCAGAATTGCGCCATAAACTCCTTGGGGAGAAATTCGGTTGAGCGGCAACATTACCGCCTTTCATCTATTGGAAATGGCAAAGGGTATTTCATCTCTTCCGTTTACCTTCTGGTTTCATCTTCTTCAAGTTTCCTTTTTACCATTAATAACCAGAAAAAACCTTCAATTCTACAAGTTAGGTCCCTTTACCAAAATTCTATTTAATCTTCATTTACATGAACAATTTGCGGAATGATTCCAAATCATTATGAATTCGTATGTTTAATTGAAGCTTGTACCATATAAATTGGATCCTTCATTAAAAATATTTTCCTCGTCGTTCTGCTCCTTTGGTCGAAGGATTACAATATATTGAAATGCAATCTCATAAGCTCTACAGTTATGTCATATCTTCGCTTTATTTCTTTTACCGCCTTCTTTCTTTGTAGTTAAAAAAGTTTGTGGGAGCTAGATTTTGATCACAGTTTTGTTTCCAAGATCAGGAGAAAAAGCGCTTGTTTGGTGTACTAGATTTTGGAGTAGTTTGTGCTTAGGCTCAGCCTAGATATTTTGTATTTGATGGAAAAGGCTATGAGTACACATGGTGTGCAAGGGCATCTTGTACACCACCACTTAAAATCTGACGACTCATACATTCCACTATAAAAAAGGTGGGAAAGTAATATGAAAAAGAGTATTTGGGCGGTAAAAATTTTCAACATTTTGCACCTTGGCTAGCATCTATTGAGCGGGAATATTTTTGGGTAGTATTTTAAGTGGGAAACATTACATTAAAAACTTTCAAGCTTTTTTAAGTTTATGTGGCGGTTACAGCAAATGGCACTGTATCTCTTTCTAAGTTTTCCTATTCCTTTATGATAAATTATAGAGAAAAAATATTGATGGATGATAATATAACTCTGAAGGAAATAATGCCCTTGGTCCAAGTATGCATTTAATGGCAAGTCTATTAAATGTGGTTCAGTATTAATTAACAAGTTAATAATTCAGTGAGATCAAGTGAGCTGAATGCCTAGCTAGAGGCCGCTTCAGTTCAAGTGGAATTAATGATATTAATCCACAGCTTACTCTTGACTGAACCCGTAGGGTCACACAAATAGTACGTAAACGGATCAAGTATTTAATGGCATTAAATACTCCATCTATGGATATTCGGAATCGACAGATCTTGGTTTCAGTGGGAGCTGAGATCGTCAAAGGCAAATAATGAATACTCCGGAAACGATGATATAGCCGGAAACGGAAATATGGATCGTATCGGAAATATAAATATTATCAAAGTCGTAGATGTTGCCGGAAACGGAAACATGGTACGTATCGGAAAATATTATCGGAAATGGAAATATTGCCGGAATCTGAAATATTGCCGGGAACGGAAATATTGTCGGAATTGGAAATATTATTGGAATCGGAAAATAATTTCGGAAACGGAAATATTAAATATTTGTTCGAAACGGAAATTAATTCCGGAATCGGAAATGTTAAATATTGTTCGTATCGAAAATGAATTCCGGAATCGGGAAATTAATCAGAAGCGCGTCGTACGAATTAGCATCGGACGAAACTTGCTAGACGAAGGCCCAGCACGAAGCCAGGCCCGCGTTCAGCAAGCCAGCGCGCCACACAAGGCAACCAAGGCCACGCCAAGCCCAGCGCAAGGCCGGGCCCAGCAGGCCAAGGCTGCCAGCATGGCTGCGCGCGCAATGGGCTGCGAGCAAGGCTGCTCGCGTGGGCTGCGAGGCTTGCGTGGGCTGAGCGCCCGCAAGGGCTGTGCTCGTGTGTGAGTGTTTGTGTCCGACACAAATCCTAAGTCAAGTAGGATTCGATTAATGATTGATTTCCTAATCCTAATAGATAAATTAATTAAATAGAGTTTTAATTAAATTCTAATTAACTAATTAGAATTCTAATAGGATTCCAATTTGTTTTCCATACCCCTATAAAAATGTGATCCTAGTTCACAATTTATATACAAATTTCAAGTATTCAAAGTGAGTTTTTGAGAGAAAATATTCAGTCATATATTTGCCCTATAATAGCCGAATATTACTAGTACCTTGAGGGCGATTCTAGTTGGTCAATCTTAAGGTGGATCCGGACGTGTTGTGGACTTTCTACGAAGGGACGACACTTGGATTCCTAAAGACTTGTTCTTGTTCGGTTCGGGCGCAGCTAGGGAGGGCACGCTACAAAGTGTATGCATCTGAATTATGCTAATTGTTATGTGGCAATTAATTTGGAATCCTGGCATTTATGGTTATTTCCGCATGATTTATATTCGTTTATATGTATCATAACCTAACAGTGGTATCACGAGCCTCTAATTAATTCCATAATAATTTCTTAACATGGTTAAATTTTACAAAGCTGCAAAGAATTAAAAGGGGTGATTAATTTTCGTAGTTGTTAATTAATTGCAAATTGCGTTTATTTAATTATATGTACGCAGTTTTTCGGCAGTTTCTTCGTTACTCAACGAAATCGAGTGATTTTTGTGTCAATTCCGCAAGTAAAAGGCATTCTAAAATTTTGACAAAAAAATTATTTTTCGGCCGAACTCAGAATTCCCAAATTCGAAGCCTAACTATGACTTTTCGGAGGTTTTAGTTTTTCGAACGCAAAAGTTTGTAATTTTAAGATGTTAAATTGAATATTTGCGATTCTTGTCGTTAAATCTTGAATTTTTGATTGACCTACTGTATATGTTTAACAAATTTGAATGCCTAAGCTTGTTAATTATACAACCTAATTTGTAATTGTAATTAATTTGTTGAAATTCGAATAATTTAGAATTTGATTTGATTTTCATAATTAATTGACGATTTAATTAGGTATCCATGATTAAAAACCACAATAAAAATTGTTAATTATGATAAATTTTAAATTTTTATGACCTAGATTTGAATCCATGATAATCGGAAATTAATTGATTAATAAATTTTCGATTTTTCGCCCTAAAATTATGAAATTAATATGATTTATTAATTTGTCATTAATTTTGAATTAAAAATTTAAAATTTTTATGAAAAACGCTCATAAAAGTTGCACGCACAAAGCAATGGACGCTACGTGTTACCCTTAAGGGATGTTGTGTAGTGCGGGCACGCGACGACGAGTAAGGAAGCTCGTCACCCGTGCGGTACGAATGCAGCGAGCAACATAGCATGGCGCGCGCGCGAGGCATTGGTGCTGGCCGTGTGTGCTGTGCGATGGGCGATGGGCGACAAGGCAAGGCATGAGCGAGCAGTCGCGTGTGGGCAGCGAGCGTGCTGCGCCACAGCGCGCACTGTCTCGCCAGCGAGCGATGGCTCGTGCAAGCGAGCGTTGGCTCGCACAGCGAGCGATGGCTCCCGCGCAGCGAGCGATGCCTCACCAGGCAGCTGCTGCGATGCGAAGCGGGCGAGCAGGCTGCGCGCAAGCGTGGCTTGGCTTGCTGCGTTTGCGCGTGGCTGCTGCTAGTCATGCATGCCGAGCGATCAGTCAAGGGGCGCTGCTGCCTCGTGCACTCGACGGGGCTTGGGCGCAAGCCCAAGTGCCTCGTCTTGTTACGATTTTCGAGTTTTAAATTTTAATTTTAGATTTTCAGTTCGGAAATGATTTTAATTAACTTTAAAATTAATAATTTAAATTGTTTTCTCGGAATTTAATTTTGATTATTATAAATTTTAATTTATACTAATTATTTTTACTAAAATTAAAACCTTGAATTAATTTAAATTTAATTGTTTAAATTCAACTGAAAATAAATTAAAAAGGGATTCAATTATAATTTTATATGAGCTTTAAATTTTAATTAAACTTGTATGTGTCCGGTTAGACTAGAAATACATTTTTATGTTTAAAATTAGTAAAGCATATAAAGTTATTGGTTTAAGTGGGAGCCTTTAGTCATAAACTCTTGATTAGGTCTATAATCCTTTAAGGTTAAAACAACTTGATTAGAATTAATAAGGACTGAATAATTGGTAGATTATTGGTGCCCTTGATTAATTGCTGCAAATATTTATGTGATGCATAACATGTGTTTTACTAACCAGCTATGTGGGCCATTGATGATAATGAATGGGTGAATGGTATATATTGTATATGTACTGTTTTGCAGGTTAATGAAAGTGACTAGTATGGCCCAAATAGGATAGAAAATATGGTATGCGTACCATTAATTTGAATGTAATATTGGTCTAAAGTACCAAATTTTATTGCTTTTAAATATGGTCTGCGTACCATCAAATAGATGTAATTAGTTTAATTATAGCTTATCCTATTTGAAGAAAATGGCGCCTCCCATGGTGAAATTCAAGACGGAGTTTCCAATCCATTTTCAAGACGGACTTTGAAGTTGAAGCTTCAAGATGAAGTCGGGCCATACTAGATCACATTTAAATCTTATGCATGTTTTAAGTTATTTATTGCTTTAAATATGTCTTAAATTATACATGAGATTGTGGCTTGATTATGTTGCATGATTAAGGATTTTAGTTCACTTAAAATCTAACCAACATAGGAAGATCCTTAAGTTCCAAACTTTAAAAATTGAGTTAAAAGGTGCCATGCCAAAATAACACTTACTTGGATAACCTTTACATCAATCTAGTAATAGTTTTACGCTCATCGAGGTGTTACTTATTGATCCTAAAGGGGTAAGGTACACAAAATAATTGTGAGTACATGTTAGTTTTGGTGAAACTCAACGATATAAGTAAGGAGTCCTTTTATGTCGTGGCAAAATTGATAGGTTTAGCTAATAAATTCTTAGACGTACCTAGAGTAGTTTCTAGACTATTAGCAAAAGGCTTTTGCTTACCTAAAAGATTTTAGAATTTAGTCTAAATACATAATGCGCTTAATTCTTCAATGGTTTTAGGGTCTTGGAATCATTTTATTCACAATTGCCGGAACACATAAATTGAATAAAATGCTTAATGAACATTAAATTATGCATGCAGGCTAGAATTTGAGTTTATTAAGAGAAACTGTGAATAGGTTATTTACTTGCTTATTTTTTTTATTGTTGTTTTAACTATGGCAAACAACAATTCATTCTACATCCAGTCAATTCTCGAAAAGGAGAAGTTGAACGGGAAAAACTTCCTTGAGTGGCAAAGGAACTTGAAAATAGTTCTTATGCAGGAAGAAAAGGAGTATGTCCTGGAAGAGGCAATGCCCGAAGCCGCTAGCGACGGGGTCACTAAGGCAACCCTCAATCGTTGGATTGATGCCAACAAGGATGTGAAATGTCTAATGCTTGCAACCATGAGTGCAGATCTACAGAAAACGTTCATCAACTCAGATGCTTTCACGATCATCAGTGAGTTAAAGAACATGTTCCAAGATCTGGCTCGATTCGAAAGATTCGAGACTCATAGGCAAATTCTTGAGACCAAGCTTAAGAAAGGCGAGCCCGTAAGTCCACATGTTCTCAAAATGATTGGACTAATTGAGAATATGAGTCGGCTGGATCAGAAATTCTCTCAGGAAATGGCTGTAGACACCATCCTCCATTCACTTCATAGCGGGTATGATCAGTTCAAACTGAACTACAGTATGAATAGTCTGGACAAAACGCTCACTGAGCTTCACGGTATGCTGAAGACCGCTGAAAAGACACTCAAAAGTGATAAGCAAGATGTGCTTATGGTGCGTGGGGACAAGTTCAAGAAATCTGGAAAGAAGAGGAATGCTAAGAAAGGTGGCAAGAAGGCCAGCCCGACTAAGCAAACTGGCGCCAAGTCTGAAAAGAAGAAGGTCAGTCAACCCACTTCTGAGTCCGAGTGCTTCTACTGTAAGAAGAACGGGCATTGGAAGAGAGATTGCTTGAAGCTTAAGGAAGATCAGAAGAACGGAACAATCGTTCCATCTTCAGGTATTTTCGTTATAGACTGTATACTTGCTAATTCAACTTCTTGGGTATTAGATACAGGTTGTGGCTCACACTTATGTTCCAATCCACAGGGACTAAGAAGAAGTAGAAGGTTAAGCAAGGGTGAAGTCGACCTACGAGTGGGCAATGGAGCACGGATTGCTGCATTAGCTGTAGGAACTTATTATTTGTCGTTGCCCTCTGGGCTAGTTTTGGAACTGGAAGAATGTTTCCATGTTCCAAGTTTAACTAAAAACATCATTTCTGTTTCTTGCTTAGATGTTAAGGGATTTAGCTTTTTAATAAAAGACAATAGTTGTTCGTTTTATTTTAAAGAGATGTTTTATGGATCTGCTAGATTAGTCAATGGACTTTATTTACTGGATCACGACAAACAAGTTTATAACATAAATACCAAAAAGGCCAAAAAGAATGATTCAGATATCATCTATCTGTGGCATTGTCGATTAGGCCATATTAACTTGAAATGCATAGAAAGACTTCAAAAGGAAGAAATTATAGAACCATTTGACTTAGAGGATTATGGTAAGTGCGAAACATGTTTACTTGGCAAAATGACAAAGCAACCTTTCTCTAAAGTTGGAGAAAGAGCAACTGAACTATTGGGTTTGATCCATATAGATGTATGTGGACCAAGTAGTACACCCGTCCCAAACCCAATCACTCGCCCATTAGGTCCCTCTCATTGGTGCATGCCCCCTTGGCTTACATCGTGATTGGCCTCTTGGGCGAAATTCGTCTGTTGAAGGCACTACCTCGACCGGGGCATGTGTTGGATCTGTGATAGAAGCGGTACCAAGCCAGGCGCAAAAACTACCCATAGAAGCCTATCATAAAACTACATGACATATTATTATTGCCTCATGATGTAGTGTTAGTTATGTGTAGCGAAATGTATGATTGTGTGTGGAAAACGATGTTAGAAAACCAACCACCTTAAAAATTGCCCAAACATTAATAAACCAATTGGCCAAAGAGTTATACCAAAATACGTGTTCCGCAAACCCGAACGATCGCCACAAAAATAAGCGACGCTCGGGATGGCCTGTAACGAATCCCACAAACGCTGCACAACGTGTAAAGGACGTTATAAGGCAAGCACGCAAAATTAAAGTCGCATAAATAAAAGATATACGCAAACGAGAAAACGAGCACCAGCCAGGGACGCATTTTCAACGCCCCTGGCTGGGCGCCAATATTTCTCACGCCCTACGCTGGGCGCTGAAGTTGCTGCCTGGCCTTTTGGTCAGGCACAGCAGCCTCGGTGCCCGCGCATAAAAAAGAATACGTAGCAGTAAAAGAAAATTCGTGAAAATTGCTGCAAGGGCGTATGAAAAGGCACTCGATTCTAAAGCGACTAAAAAAATAAAAATAAATAACTCTTTGTGTCGTTGTTAGGCCTCCTATAACGACAATGTTCGGCACCAAAACCGAGCAAGCTAATTAAAATGACCTTGAATGTCACATGGGCAAAGTATTCAAAAAATAATGTTCAAATAGAGTCTTCAAGGAAAAATAATGTTCCAATAAAAAAATAAATCCGAGTCTAGACTAGGCCATGCCAAAGTACAATCTAAATCCTAAGTCTTAGTTGTCTTATCCATAGAATCGGTCCTAATGCTTGGTGTCGTTCTGCAAGTTAAAAGGTTAAACCATATTGAGTCTCCCTTCCTAACATTTAAATCAATACGCACCCATATGTAATTGTCATCCCTTGCTAGGAATCCACGGCCTCAATACTCTCTCTCACCAATAAAAAGAATATATTATAGTACTTGCAAAATGGAAACAGTCACATTCTGGAAATCATTCCCCCATAGTCGCACAACCCCCAAAGTGAACCTAAGGTGTCAATACCGTTAACAAATATTAATGGCCTCAAGGCTTATGATCACATTGGGTCACGACTATCATAGTCCTCTCGAGCCACTCGCTCCTCGAAATACTCCTAAGTACGGACTAAAAGATTTTCCATGAATGCAACTTGACCAACCATAAAAATACCCAAATCGGCATACCATAAGGCTACCATTGGGGTAAAGCAATACACACTAAGAGGGAAGCCGCACTAATGATTCTAGTCTTGCAAAAATAAAAATTCGATCTCCCCAACTAACTACCTTGCCAACATTAAGAAAAATGGCGCATGACAAATGAACACCCAAGGGTTAAAATCTAAAGTGTCAACCAACAAAAGTTATGGTCCAATTAGCCTAAGTTTGAGAGTTGCTTGGTCAAGTATTATAGGCTTACGCCACGTCATTATCTTGAGTCTAGGCCACCTCCTTGTATTCATACACGGGTTATAATCAGAAAGATTAATGAAAGTTCGAGTCTAAATCACAACTTCCAATTAAATCCCAGGGACTGGAATTTGAAAAGAAGCAAAAAATTATTTTCGATGTAATTCTTTCGTTAAAATTCAATAAGGCAAAAGTAACATTTTGAATCTACGCTATTTGCACATTTTAAGAAACGACTAAATACGCTTGCAAAGTAAGACAATTTAAAGGTCCACCCTAGGCCTACTAAAACTGAAGGTCCACCCTAGGCCCGCTAAAATTAAAGGTCCACTATAGGCCTACCAAACGAGTCTCACTCGGTCTTGCCTCGTGACTCAAAGACCACAACCATCTACCTTTTAGCCCAAATAAAAAAAAATTGAAGGATTTATATTGGGGAGAAATCCCAAGCAAAAAGAAAAAATAGAAAGAGAAAAGGGAGAGCGAAAAGAGCGAGCCATGAAATACTTAGCCCCTACCTCCCAAAGTGCGAAATTTACCCAAGTAAACGAAGGAAAAGAATTGAGTCAACCAATCCAAATCATAAAATTCTACGAGGTCTACCCTTTCCAATCTTTATGTTCTTAGACGCCTTCGCTCTGGGGCCCCTGTTCAGCTCATTTAACCCATCCATGTTCTCATTTCCATAACCCAAGAAACCATTACCTCGACTCTTGTTCTTGAACTTGTTGTCAACTGCAAACCACGTACGGCCATTGACACGTGCGTCGTACCCATTATTTCCAAAACCTGCTCTTACACCACCATTAGCATAATGACCATATACCTTGTTTGGATGCATCCTGTTGATATACCCTTGAGCCGTCCCCATGCTACTCATTGGCCTTGGTTGATGTAAGCTCATGACCCTAGCTTGAGGCTGCAAATTGTGAGTCCTAGCAGATGTAATCCTCATGCTTGACCAATACAAATTATCCTATCAAACCGTCTCGAGTCACGAATAAAAAAGGAAGACAAATGAAAAGTACAAAAAAAAAGGGAATAAATAATAAAAAAGCAAACTTTGCAAAGCGCCTCTAAAGTTAGTCTAAAAAGAAAAAGAAGCACTTAGCGCACCAAAAAAGATCCGCCCAGAAATCATTTTCAGCGCCCAGAGCTGGGCGCCGAAATCTTTAGCGCCCCAGCCTGGGCGCTGAATCTCTCTGCTCGCCAAATTTTGTCCAGAAGTGCTCGTCATTTTATCCGCACATGCACGGAAAAATAACGAACACTTGGAGGGGTACAGCACGTATTCAGATATACGTACCACCGAAAAATACATGTACTCAAAAAAAATATAAAACAAATTTTTGGCTTACGGCAAGGCAGCAGATTAAAATAATAATAAACTTCACTTATTCCACCGTTTCAAATGATATGTTTCCACCTCAGAATGTACTTGTTTAAAATCGGCATTCTAAGAAACCATTTTCTAGGCTAAGAACTACGCAAGACCTGATTCCAAATTAAATCTATTTAAGGCGGATACGTAGGCAATCCATGATTCGGTCCAACCAATTTGCAAAAATATTAAAGCCTATAGAATAACAAGAATAAGAAATAGAGTCCCTTATTGAAATTTAATTACTTGCAACCCAAGTCGAAAGAAAAATTTAAGTCAAAGGAAGAATCCAAGTCATCAAGATGCCAAAACGAGCACACATCGAAAAATAATAAGGGCACGTACCCTTGCCAGAAGGAGCACTCACACTCCTAGGCACTTAGCCAAGACTCAAAAGATCTCTTTGCCTCAATTGAATGGGGGCTAGCGCAAGCGTCCATGACCTCTAAAGTACTCGACTTGACCCTCCCTAAAGCGAACTAACTCACTTAAAGACCTCCTTTCACCACTAGACATAGTCGTTCGCTTAAAGACCTTCTTTCACCACCAGACACAGTCATAATCGCCAATAAGTAGTAAAGGCAGTAAGCTTGCAATAAAGAGGATTGTTCTACGGCATCGCCCCATCGTTCCTGCAGACTCAGGGCACCCGTTAATGGTAATTCAAATGCTTGCGAATCTCCTTTGAAAAAAATCAGACATTGTCAATAGGACTTGGCACTTAACCAAGGCTCACCCTACTCAGACATATGACACGGGCATCTAAAATCGAAATCTGAAAGCATCATTAATGGGAAGACATAATAGCAATTGGGGGCTAAAAATTGAAATGAAAGAGCTAGGGAAAGAACTAAGTATACCTTGACCTTTTGTGCAGACATACACCAAGTAAATCTAAGTCAATTTGAAAACGGTTTATATTCCCGCAATTATGGAAAAGATGGCCCTAAAAGCCTAAAGCATATGCCAAACGGGCACAAGTATATCTTGACGCCTGCACCCTGGCTTCGAGCAAATCCTTAGACAGCATTCCAAAAATCGTAACAGTATTTTGATTCACTCATGTAATCCTGTACGAACCCTTCTATAAGTCAACTTTCTTAGGACACCTCGGATTGTACACAGTTGCACTCGGATTTCAAATAATTTTCAAAGACTTCTTCGAACATAATAAAGTGTCGTTGGTTTAAGCTAAGTATGCGTTTATCCCAATGTTGCAAGTGAGTCCAAGAGAATTTTTTATGGGTAAAGAAAGGCACCTAGCTTTTGGTCAAGGCACACTTTAACATGTGACTACCTTAACCATAGCAATGTCGCACAATACGACATTTGCAAGAGAAGTAGCAAATCACTACTCGAACATACCTCGCACTAAACGAGTCTTGTTCAAACTATTCATGATCCATGTCACCATGAATGCATAAAAACGCATGCCAAGCATTATAGCACCAAGCCGATCCCATAGCTACAATTGGGGGCTTGAGAAAAACACTCTAAAAATGCTAGAAATGACGATTTTATCGCAAATTCTCGACGCTAATGCTATACACACGTCATAGGGGCACAATCCTAAGATTTGATCGTGTAAAACGAACCTTAGAATGGCTACAACCCCTCCTAAATTCTAAGCACTACTTAGAATATATAAAGCCACCCCACTATCAAGGGTAACTGAAAATCGCGAGTCACCAAAACTCCGATCAAACTACTGCACATAACGCTCGCCCTACAAGCGCCCGTTACACAGTCTACCTCGTTCCAAAGCAAAAGCGAAAGAAAAAATCAAGGATAAGAACTGTCAAAATATACCCAGAAATCATTTTCAACGCCCAGAGCTGGGCGCCGATATCTATGACGCCCCAGCCTGGGCGCTGAATCTTTCTGCTAGCCAAGTTTTTCCCAGATATAAAAATAAGAAAGAAACACCTATGAATCCTCGCATCGAACGAAGTAATAAGCCGTGCACACCCACGCAGAAGGTGCTACACTTGTTCGAGCACCTGAACGAGGCGTGATGAAGTACTCCAATTCAAAAAATAATAATGATATCCCAACACCTGGAGAAATGTTCTAATACATGTTGTTAGGCCACACAAGCCTACGTCGCACCATAAGTTCAACCATCCCACGGTACAAGTCTAAAAAAAGAGAGAGTAAGGCATATTGCACTAATGCGGGCACGACCAAGAGCATGTGTAAAAGAGGCAAAGACTTCTTATCGCCCAAATTCATAATGCAAGCCACAGGACTTCTACATTAAGGATTAAAGGTAGCGAAATATTACCTACCACGGAAGGGATAGCACGCACCTACACGAGCGGAACCCCAAGGCACCTTTCTCGAAAGAACCTACAAAAATCGTACGCCAAAAGAAAGCATTCCAACATGCATACTTGGGGGCTCCAAGCTACGAAACAACCATAGCAAAATAAAAAAAAAATCTCGAAACAAATGTTTGAACAATCGAAAGGGCACGATGTTTGAGCCCACTTCATGAATGGGCCTGAACCCTACCAAGCTTCTAAGCAAACTATTCAAAGTCAGTCATTGCTCAAAAAAAATGATTCAAGCAAACTGATTAATGGACCGCACACAACGGCCATTCTATGAACGCTCGTTCGCACGTACATATCATCTTTTCTAAGTATCGAACATTTACGAACGCGTTCAAAAGAAAAAAATAAAAATAAAAAAACGAACGAACAAGAGGCCAACTGTGTCATTAAGAAACCTCGCCAGAAATTATTTTCAGCGCCCAGAGCTGGGCGCCGAAGTCTTTAACGCCCAGGCATGGGCGCCGAAGATGATCCCAGACCCAAAAAAAATAGCTCTGACTTCTATAGGGCCCTGCCGTATCCATTCGACTAAAAATTGCCGATTTCTTTACTGAAAGTCGCACCTTACGGCTTTGTTAAGAGTAGCACACCACTACAAAGATCGCTCGCACATTTGAGCATAATCCCAAACATGATCAAAAGACGTTATAAAATGTGTACCTCTCTTGGCAAAAAATGACCGACGAGCCCAATTGCTTGGGGGCTCGCGAAAAAATATATACTCCAACAAAGAGTGTGCAAGGTTAAAATCATGTTCCCGGACTACGCTATACACAGTCCCGTGTTTGGATAATCCCAAAAAAAAACGGTATTTTTAAAATAAATAAAAATATCGTTAACAGAAATATACACAGTGTGGGCCCACTTATAGGACACACTTAAACAGAAATATTGTGACCCACCAAACAGGTTGTAAACACAAAGGCCCTTCTACATAGGCAAAATGAAAAAAAAGGTAAGAAATTCAAAATGGGCTCGCCCACCTTCAACAGGCGGGGTCTGCGTCACTAGCCGCGCAGGTCCTCAGTTTTCGAAAAATAAAGTCTTCAAATTCAAAATAGGCTCGCCATCTTCAGTCGGCGGGGTCTGCGTCACAAACCACGTAGGTCCTTATTTTCAAAAAGCACAAACAAATTTCAAAATAGATTCGTCCACTTCTATCGGACGGGCTGTCCACCCTTAGCGGACAGGTTCGCCATCTTCAGCCGGCGGGGTCTACGTCACAAACTGCGTAGGTCCTTATTTTCCAAAACATCAAAATAGATTCGTCCACTTCTATCGGACGGGGCGTCCACCCTCAGCGGACAGGCTCGCCCACCTTCAGCGGGCGGGGTCTGCGTCACTAACCGCGCAGGTCCTTAGTCGCTGCAGCGATAACTTTTTTCGATTTTCCCTTTTTCCAAAAATTAAAGGATTGGTTTTCCGTTTTTCCAAAAAAGAACGATGTGCTGGATTTTCCTTCGTTTTACGTCCCATAAAAACAAGGGGGTTTTCTCGTTTAGCTAGCCCTGAAAATGAGAATCTTTAAAATCATTTTTACCTTGTGGTTGGGCTTGGCCAGGCCCAATTACACTTTATAGCTTTAATTTCGAAAACATCTGTAGCTACTCCCAATGACAAAGTGAGGGAGTTTCTACGTCTCTTTAGATACTTCCAATGACAAAGTGAGGGAGTTTCTATACTATCCGTTGACAAATCCCAATGACACGTGAGGGATATGTCGACACTTCAAGTGATGACCCTTAAGTCAAATGTTATCACTCGGGGGCTTGTGAGACCCTCGCAAAAAACAGGTCACCATGACTTGTGTGACGCACTCCGTCTAATACTTTGACCATCGTCTTACTCCAAGACTCAGTCAAAGTGGGGGCTAACTGTAGACACCTACTTTTGTCCCAATTCCCGAAAGGGAAGGTTCGATGATGAGAACATAAATCTCCACTTGGCAACGCATCTCCTATAAAATAACGAATCTCAATTCCCCTTTTCATTTCACCCGAAACCTGCTATTTATGGAAACCTGCTAAAAATAGTAACTGCCGTAATGGGTAGTTGTTAAAAGTGGCAAGTCATAAAAGATAGAAACCTGTCAGAATTAGGTGTTGCACTCCAACATAAATCCTAAATGAGATAGAAATTGCGAGAGAATCCTATTCCTAATACGATTCGAAAATAAGAGTTACGTATTACTTAAAATCCTAACGAGCCTAGAGTTCGTAACGGGCCCAGATGCATTCCATCATAAAATTACTACGCACTAAAAGACTCGATTAAAGTCTCATACACTCCGGATTCTAAGAATCCTAATCTGACAAAGAAATGGCCCAGCCCTGGGCGCTGAAATTACCTGGGACGTGTTCTTTCCTAATTCCTCGTGGATTAGAGTTCTACAATTCTATCTTTCCACGAACTCTTTTCTATAAATAGGACCCTAAGTTCGACGTGAAAAGGACACAACACACAATTATTATTCTGAGTATTGACTCTAAACCCCTAAGCCTAAGCCTCACGCTGCGAAACTGATCACGCGTTCTGTCGCAATCGATCCAAACATCGAACAGAACGTATCCTGTCCCGTATCTTGAGATTCGTAAAATAAAAGGAGAAATAGCAAAGTCAAAGTGGTTAGTTTTCTGAGAACCGTGACGCACCTCTCAAGGGTGCGTCGTAATGTGTCCCTTTTCCATGGTTTAATTGCTTTCCTCGCCCTTTTATGAACTGTTAAACTAATTAAATCTGATTGTCCTATCACGCCTAATAAAGATAATATGTTGGGAAATTGGATTATCATTCTAGGTCCCTTAAAACAATCTAAATCAGATAATCGCGCTCGATCTAGTACTATATGTTGCATATTGTTAAAATCAACTCAGATTAGTTTAATAGTTAACGCATGTCCCTTCAATTATTTATGCTGAGCTAGTAAGGATATCCTGCCTCTGGAGTTATCGAAGAGCGAGTACTCCTCTCGGTAGTTACAGTCCCCCGAACCCTCAATCTCTACCTTGCGGGTGTATGTTGAGAGATCCCCACACCAGGGATCATAAGGGAACCTACAGCCGTCGTGGTCAAACATAATTGCATTCCCTTTATGTCACGATAACCGGGTTTTGTCAGTTTTTCTCATTGTCGTTAAAAACTGAATGGCGACTCCTATATTACTAGTCAATTGGGTGTAAACTCACAGGAAATCCAATTACACTTGATTTGACAAAAAGAAACGTCACACCCACGAGGGACAAGGTCACGCATTAGCCTCGTGCTTTTTCGACCCCCTCACAGAAGCTAGCCTGGACAGTTATGCCGACTCACCTTATGCTGACCCTATTGATGTAATCTACATCCCGAAGCGGTTTAGCCCACAAAACATGTCAATGTACGACGGAACCTCTGATCCCAAGGACGACATATTAACCTACAAGCAGCGCATAATGACAATCCCAGTCCCGAAGCATATGAGAGTAGCTAGCTTGCGCAAAGGTTTTGGGTCGACATTGATTGGACCCGCCTTGAAATGGTTGACCAGCCTACTCAATGGGTGCATCACCTCTTTCACCCATCTCGACAACATCTTCAACCAACAATTCGCCAGTAGCAGAGGTTTAGAAAAGTAAACAAGTGATTTGTACCGAATAGTCCAGCGGCCGGAAGAATCACTAAAAGATTACATAACCCGCTTCATCAATGAAAAGGTGAAGGTCCCAGAATTTGATGTTCCAAGAGAAATAGAGGGATTCAGGCAAGGACTGTACGGAGAAACAGATCTATGGAGAGACCTAGTGAAGTATCCATGCAAAACCTTTGAGGATGCACACGCGAAGGCAATGGCGCAAGTGAGGCTTGAGGACACCCTTTATTGTAGGAAATGAGCTAATGACTACACCAAGAAAGATAGAAGAATACCATACCCCAAAAGAAGAGACGATTGTCCAACTTCCTACTCTCGACCACAACAGCAAGTAGGCGTAGTGGAGGAAGACGACGCTGATTGGAAGGACATCCTCGACTTACCTCCCAGGATTAATGAGTATTCTTTTTGTGTTGAAATTGTAGGTTTGATGAACCATCTCTCAAAGATGGAAAAAGTAGTGCAATGGCCACCAAAGTCCAGCAAACCCGACTCGAAGAAAGATCCTTCAAAGTGGTGTGATTTCCACGCTAACATTGGGCATACCACCAACGAGTGTGTAGCGCTAAAAAGAAAAGTCACCCACTTACTGTAGAATGGACATCTCAAAGACGTCGTGTCTGATAGAGCTCGTGGCCTCGTCGAAAAAAACACCTCCAACTCTTCTTCTAAACCTCCTCCTCCCCCTCCTCACACTAAAACTGTTAATTTTATTGCTGGAGGTTCTGATGTTTGTGGTATAACTGATTTCGCAGCAAAATGACACGCTCGAGAAAGCGAGATAGATAGACCCGCACGAGCAGCGGCAGCATAATATGTGACCCCAATGTCCTTCGAATGTTAAGTTATGAACAATATATTCATGCGGAAAAATCATAAAGCCATGAATCCAAATTTATTGCCACATAGTCAATTAGCATAATTTAGTATACATACTATGTGATGCGTGCCTTCCCTAGCTAATCTTGAACCGAACAAGAACAAGTTAAGGACTCCAAATGTCTCCCCTCCGTAGAAAGTCCACAGTACATTCAGATCCGCCTTAGATTCAACCAACTAGAATATTCTCTAAGGTTTTATGCACTCGGGAAACTCACAAATGTGATAGGCAAAGATTATGAATTATGTGCTTAATTCAATGTATTCAATGTTGTATTGTGTGTTATAAATTGTGATCATAAACCACATATTTATAGGGTGGAAATAGGGAATTGCAATCCTACTAGGAATCTAATAACTAAAGCTTTTAGGCTTTTAGTTAAACGCAAACTCTTTAGTATTCTAGAAATAAATAAACACTAATTATTCTAGAATTCCAGCAATCGTAGGATTAGAAACACAAAGGCTGGAGGCCCAAGCTACTTGCCGCGAAAGTAGACTTGGCGCCTAAGCTTGCTTGGCGCACAAGCCAAGCGCACGGACTAGGCCAGCGTTGTAGCAGCGTAGCTTGAGGCCCACGATGCTGCTTGTGGCTTGGCGCCCAAGGCATAGCACACGGCCCATCGCAGGGCGCTGCTTGGTGCACGCAAGCCTGCTGGACGATGGGACTGGCGCTTGCGCTGGGCCTTGCGTCTCACGGGCTTGCTCATTGAGCAGTCGCTCGTCGTGCTTCCGATTCGTTTTTCGATTCCAGAATTTATTTCCGATTCAAACAATATTACGTTTCCGATAATATTTCCGATTCCGACAATTTTTCCGATTCCGGTAATATTTCTATTTCCGGCAATATTTTAGATTCCGGCGACATTTCTATTTCCGTCAATATTTTCCGATACGAACCTTATTTCCGTTTCTGGAAACATCTTCGTCTTGGATAATATTTATATTTCCGTTATGAACCATATTTTCGTTTCCGATAATAACTTCATTTCCAGCAAATATTATTTCTTTGCCTTTTGATGATTTTAGCTGCCACTGGAACCAACATCCATCATTTCCGAATGACAATAAATAGAGTACTGAATGAATATTATATTCACTTAAATACTTGATTCGTTCAAGCACTATTTGTGTGACCCTACGGGTTCAGTCAAGAGTAAGCTATAGATTAATATTATTAATTCCACTTGAACTGAAGAGGCCTCTAGCCAGGCCTTCAGATCACTTGATCTCACTGAATTATTAACTTGTTAATTAATATTGAACCGCATTTATTAGACTTAGAATTATGTATTAAATGCGAACTTGGACCAATGGCATTATTTCCTTCATCGACGAGGCAGATGCGGAAAACATCTCCGACAGACACCATGACGAGCTAGTGATATCCATCCCCGTTGGAAACTGTATGATCAAAAGGGTCCTCGTCGACAATGGAAGCTCTACTAACGTCATGATGTTGGAGGCACTCAAGGAAATGGGTCTTAACCAAGATAAGGACGTTACCAAAAAATCTACGGTTCTAATAGGATTCAGTGGCGAGGCAAAGACCACCTTTGGAGAAGTCACCTTGCCCTTATACGCTCAAGGAATCAACCAACCGGTAAAATTTTGTGTTATTGATTGTCCTTCATCTTACAACATTATCTTGGGCAGGCCCTGAATTCATGACATGAAGGCTATCCCCTCAACGTGCCACCAAACCATTAAGTTCCCAATCAGGTGGGGAGTTCAAAAAATCAAAGGGGATCAACAAGAATCGAAGGAATGTTAGAAAGCACCGTTGAAACCATCCTCCACCAAAAAAGATTCCTTATAGAAACTACAGTCAAGCTCCGGTCCTGCAGAGTACAAATATCCAAAATCTGAATAGCTAGATGAGGTAGTCCTAGATCCTAGCGAACCGGAATAAGTCGTCTTCATAGGGTGTCATGTCCCGGACAGTATCAAGACGAAGCTCATAAATTTTGTCAAGACCAACGCAGACTGTTCGCATGGTCCCATGAAGACATGCCCGGGATCAGTCCCGACGTCATCACTCATAAACTCAACGTAGATCCACGTCACAAGCCCGTAAAACAGAAGCGGCAGAAATTTTCACCGGAACGTAACCAGATCATAAACGAAGAGGTACAACAAATGCCCGACACAGGTAAAATCAGAGAAGTCAAATACCCAGATTGGTTGGAAAATGTCGTTGTCGTCAAGAAAAAAAATTAAAAGTGGCGTGTATGCATAGATTTCACCGACATCAACAAGGCATGCCCCAAAGACTCCTTTCCATTACCACACATTGACGCCATGGTTGACGCCACAACTGGTCATGAAATGTTAACTTTCATGGATGCCTTCAACGGGTATAATCAAATCTTAATGCATCCGGACAACCAGAAGAAAACTGCCTTCATCACGGAGAGAGGAACCTATTGTTACAATGTTATGCCTTTCGGCTTAAGGAACGCTGGGGCAACCTACCAACAATAAAATGGTTGAGAAGCAGCTAGGGGACACCATGGAGGTTTACATCGACGACATGCTAGTCAAATCAAAGAAGGCCTCAGAACACATCAATCACTTACAGCAAGAATTCGAGGTATTGTGCAAACACGACATGAAGCTTAATCCCACAAAGTGCTCGTTTGGAATGTTGTCAGGGAAAATTTTGGGCTATTTGATAACCCAACGAGGTATTGAAGCTAGTCCAGACCAGATCCGCGCCATCATCAACTTACAATCACCATGAAGTCAGGAAGATATGTAGAAGCTGTCTGGACGAGTTTCCGCCCTCAAACGTTTTATCTCTAGGTCATCCGACAAGTAAAAACTATTCTACGACATCCTCGGGAAAAACGAGAAGTTCAGTTGGACAGACCAGCATGAAGCCGGATTACAACAACTCAAGCAGTACCTCTCCGAGCCGTCATTACTCACTAAACCCAGAGATAAGGAAGAATTACAGTTGTATCCTTGCAGTCACAGAGTCGACAATCAGCGCAGTCCTAGCTAGCACGAGAAGAAGACGACAAGCAACTACCAGTTTACTACATTAGTAAGTCAATACTTAGCGCTGAAATAAGATACTCACATCTTGAAAAACTTGTACTAGCTTTAATGGTAGCATCTACCAAATTACGCCCTTATTTGAGTGTCACCCTATTATAGTGTGAACTAACTATCCCATGAAGTCAATCATGAGGAAGCCCGAGTTATCTGGAAGGATGTCTAGATGGGTCATACAGCTATGCTGCTACGACATCAGATACGAACCTCATACGGCGATCAAGTCACAGGCTCTTGCAGATTTTGTGGCTGACTTCAGCTAAAGTATACAACACAAAGTCGATCATGAGGTCAACATACTGTCAGAAGACGCTACTCCGCCAACATGGACCTTGTTCATTGACGGGTCCTCCAACATACGGGGGACAGTGCTCGAACTTATGCTAAAGTTGCCACAAGGGGACATGATAGTACAATCCATCTGCAGCGAGTTCAAAGCCACTAACAATGAAGCAGAGTACGAGGCCCTGATCTTAGGACTGACACTAACCCACGACATGCACATTCGACGACTCGAAGTACGCTGTGATTCATTATTTATTATAAGCCAAATTAACAGTTCTTATGCACCAAAATATTCAAAGATGCAAGCCTACCTCGAGATAGCTAAAGCACTTGTCAAAAAATTTGACTTTTGCAACCTCCAGCAATTTCCAAGAGACCAGAATACCCAGGCTGACGCATTAGCAAACCTAGGCTCCAACATCAGTCTAACCAAACTAACTACAGTTCCTATCGTTCATCTTATGCACCCAGCCATCAAAAAAGAAACCTTCCCAATCAGCGAACAACCTTCCACAAGCCAAACACCTACTCCTACATCATGGCACGACCCATACCTCCATTGGCTTAAACACCACACCATCCCACCTGATGTAACCCACGAAGAAACCTTCCGAATGAAAGCTTCCAGATTCATCTTGATCCATGATGTCCTATTCAGAAAGTCATTTGCAGGCCCTTACCTAAGATGCCTCGACCATGACGAGATCGAGTGGACACTCAGGAACATCCATGATAGTGAATGCGGTAATCATGCCGAAGGGCGCAGCCTTGCCCAGAAAACTCGGACCATGGGATATTTCTGGCCAACTATGAAGAAATATTCAATCGCCTTTGCAAAAAGGTGCGACTCATGCCAGCGCTTCCCATCGATATCTCACCAACCCTGCAAAGAGCTCAATACAATTCTATCCCCTTGGCGCTTCGTGAAGTGGGGGATGTATATAGTGGGCCCTCTACCTCAAGCTTCACGTCAACACGTCTTCATGTTGATCGATGACCGAATATTTCTCCAAGTGGATTGAAGCAGAAGCGTACAAATAGGTGAGAGATATAGAAGTTATATCCTTCATCAAACGCAACATCCTAAGTCTGTTCGGAATCCCATCCGAGATCGTCTATTTCTTGGAACCCAAGACGAAAAACCCACGCAGCCACAAGGGCCCACGTGGGTTGCACGAGCTGCCACGGCCCACGCCTCGCAAGCCTCGCAGCTGCTGCACGCAAGTTGGGCGAATCCCATGTGTTGCTGCCTTGGCGCAAGCTTGGCGCGGCCCATGAGCTGATGTCGCGCTTGTAGCTTGGCGCGGCCCATGGGGATGTTGCCTTGCTTGTAGCTTAGCGCAGCCTCATGGCTGCTGCCTTGCTCGCAGGCGCGGCCCATGGTGTTGCCTTTGCTAGTCGAGCGATGGGTCGGCTCGCTTGCTGGCTTGTTGCCCGTCGAGCTTCCGATTCCGGAATTCATTTCCGTTTCGAACAAATATTTACGTTTTCGTTAATATTTCCGATTCCGAAAACAATTTCCTTTTCCGAAAATATTTCCGATTCCGGTAATATTTCCGTTTCCGGCAATATTTCCGATTCCGGCAATATTTCTATTTCCGATAATATTTTCCGATACGAGCCATGTTTTTGTTTCCGGCAACATCTACGACTTGGATAATATTAATTTTTTTCTGTCAAGAACCATATTTCCATTTCGGGCAATATCATCATTTCCGGAGTATTCTTTATTCTGCCTTTTGACGATTTCAGCTCCCACTGGAACCGAGATCCGTCGTTTCCGAATGTTCATAAAGGGAGTACGTAATGAATAATATTTTCACTTAAATACTTGATCCTTTCACGTACTATTTATGTGACCCTACGGGTTCAGTCAAGACTAAGTTGTGGATTAATATTATTAATTCCACTTGAACTGAAGCGGCCTCTAACTAGGCATTCAGTCCACTTGATCTCACTGAATTATTAACTTGTGTAATTAATACTGAACCGCATTTATTAGACTAAGCATTAAATGCATACTTGGACCAAGGGTATTATTTTCATCAGTCTCCTACTTGTCCTTAGGGACAAGTGTGCATTTCCTAATTCCTTTGTCGCTCGATGCCTGCTCCAGAACGTAAGGTAAGAGTAGTCATCCTTATTATGTCCAGAGGTATTTCTCGTTTTCAGAGTTCAACTAATCAAATAAACAGATAATCGTAGCCTATAATTCATCTGAGCATGGCCATACATTTTTCAGTTTCTAGCTCTCCGAGTGGGCTTGTACAACTTTCAGCGTCTCATCCCGATTTATGGGAGGATAATCCCAATCTTGTGATCTTGAGGTTAGACTTCGTTTGATAGTTGATTATCTAACGTTGCCGTTATAGTCCCCTTTTACGGTGCGACGCTTGACAACGTCAAAGTAACCAGTTCTCAAACAAGTAATCTCAAATCACTCAGGTATTGAGGATTAGTGTCTAATAATGTAATGAAATTTACTTATGACAGATTTACATCTCTTACAGTAAAGTATCATAGGTCTGTCCGATACTAATCTTCTCAAGTAAGTATCTATGCAAATGATTGCGACATTGCCATGTCCACATAGTTCAAGAAACAGAACTACTAGTCATCTTGCATTCTAGTCGGCTAGCGTTTTCTATGCGTCCACCTTTATAGAAAACTTCCAACCAAGGACCATTTTCAACTTTTGATATTCAAGTTCACTTGATAGATATTTCTTAGTCACGGGACTGGTCCTGACAGTCTACCTTGAATATATCGTCAAATGGAAAGGACTCGTCATTTATTAAACCACAAAATTAGATGGAAAAATGAATTCTATTCATTTATATGAATGGTTAACCAAAACGTTTTACAAAGTATTAAACTCTAAAACTTTAAAACATTTATTAAGGACATCAAAGACATTCTCCAACATGCTTGATTCCCATAGCTGCAGTGTGCGAGTTGTGCTTCGCTTGCGGCAGAGTTTTAGTTAATAGATCTGAGATGTGTCATCAGTTCCAATCCTGCTTATCTCAACTTCTTTTCTTTCAACGAACTCTCGTCGAAGGTGAAATCTACGAAGTACATGCTTGACTCTTTGGTGGTGTCTAGGCTCCTTTGCCTGTGCAATACCTCCATTATTGTCACAATATAGAGCTACTGGTCCTTTAATGGAGGGGACTACACCAAGTTCACCTATAAACTTCCCTAGCCAAGTAGCTTCCTTTGCTGCTTCATGTGCAGCAATGTACTCCGCTTCAGTTGTAGAATCCGCAATGGTGCTCTGTTTAGCACTTTTCCAGCTTACTGCACCTCCGTTGAGGCAGAAGACAAACCCAGACTGTGATCTGAAATCATCTTTGTCGGTTTAGAAACTTGCGTTCGTATAGCCTTTAACAATTAATTCATCATCTCCACCATAGACCAACAAATCATTTTTATGCCTTTTCAAGTACTTCAGAATATTCTTGGAAGCAGTCCAATGTGCCTCTCCTAGGTCTGACTGGTATCTGCTCGTAGAACTGAGTGCGTACGCAATATCCGGGCGTGTACATATCATAGCATACATTATTGAACCAATCAATGATGCATATGGAATCCCACTAATTCTTCTACGCTCATCCAGTGTTTTTTGGGCACTGAGTCTTGCTTAGAGTCATTCCATGAGACATGGGTAGGTAGCCTCGCTTGGAGTCAACCATCTTGAAACTTTTAAGCACCTTATTTATATAAGTGCTTTGAGTAAGTCCAATCATCCTTTTAGATCTATCTCTATAGATCTTGATGCCTAGTATGTACTGTGCTTCTCCTAGATCCTTCTTCGAAAAAGATTTCCCAAGCCAAATCTTGACAGAGTTCAACAGAGGAATGTCATTTTCGATAAGTAATATGTCGTCGACATATAATACTATAAAAGAAGTTTTCCTCCCATTGACCTTCTTGTATACACAAGATTCGTCTGCGTTCTTGACGAAGCCAAACTGACTGCTTCATCAAAACTTATATTCCAGCTCCTTGATGCTTGCTTCAATCCATAAATGGATTTCTTAAGCTTGCATACCTTTTTAGCATTCTTTGGATCCTCAAAACCATCAGGTTGTGTCATAAACACAGTTTCTATTAAAACGTCGTTTAAGAAAGCGATTTTGACATCCATCTACCGTATTTCGTAATCGTAATATGCAGCTATTGCTAACATTATCATAATAGACGTTAGCATTGCAACTGGTGAAAGGGTTTCATCATAATCCACACCGTAGACTTGCCTGTATCCTTTTGCAACCAATCTAGCTTTGAAAACTTCTAGTTTCCCATCATTGTCCTTTTTCAGTTTGAAAACCCATTTGCTACCTATGGGTTGGTAGCCATCTGGAAAATCGACCAAATCCCAAACTTGGTTTTCAGACATGGAGTCTAATTCAGATTGCATGGCTTCTTGCCACTACTTAGAGCTAGGGCTCGTCATAGCTTGTTTGTAAATCGCAGGTTCATCAAAATACCTATGTATCTTTCCGGTTGAGACCTATATCTCTACAATCTACGCGGGGTTAAATTTTTAGTTGGTTCTTGATTCTCACCAGATACTTCTAAAGATCTCTGAGTTTCAACCTGAATGTCATCTTGAGCATTCTCTAGAGTTTGTTGTTCGACTCGAATTTCTTCGAGGTCTACTTTTCTCCCACTTGTCATTTTGGAAATGTGATCTCTTTCCAAAACGATACCATCTCGAGCAACAAACACCTTGTTCTGAGATGTATTGTAGAAGTAATACCCCCTTTGTTTCCTTTGGGTAGCCCACAAGGATACATTTGTCAGATTTTGGTTGAAGTTTGTCTAAAATTAATCGTTTGACGTATACTTCACAACCCCAAATCTTAAGAAAAGACACATTTGGAGGCTTTCCAAACCATAACTCATATGGAGTCTTTTCGACAGCTTTAGACGGAGCTCTATTTAGTGTGACTGCAGTTGTGTTTAGTGTATGTCCCCAAAATTCTATTGGAAGTTCGGCCTAATCCATCATTGATGGAACCATGTCTAGCAAGGTCATATTCCTTCATTCTGACACACCGATCCATTGAGGTGTTCCGGGAGGAGTCAATTCTGACAAGATTCCACATTCTTTCAGATGGTCATCAAATTCATAGCTCATATATTCACCGCCTCTATCAGACCGCGGTGCTTTTAATCTTCTTGCCTAATTGATTCTCTACTTCAATTTGAAATTCCTTGAATTTGTCAAAGGATTCAGACTTATGCTTAATTAGGTAGACATAACATTATCTACTGAAGTCATCAATGAAAGTGATAAAGTAGCTGAAACCACCTCTAGCATTTGAACTCATTGGTCCACATACATCTGTATGGATTAAACCCAATAGATCAGTTGCTCTTTCTCCGACTTTAGAGAAAGGTTTCTTTGTCATTTTGCCAAGTAAGCATGATTCACATTTACCATAATCCTCTAAGTCAAATGGTTCTAGAATTCCTTCCTTTTGAAGTCTTTCTATGCGCTTCAGGTTAATATGGCCTAATCGACAATGCCACAGATAGGTGAGATCTGAATCATTCTTTTTGGCCTTTTTGGTATTTATGTTATAAACTTGTTTTCGTGATCTAGCACATAAAGTCCATTAACTAATATAGCAGATCCATAGAACATGTCTTTAAAATAAAACAAGCAAATATTGTCTTTTATTAAAAAGCTAAATCCCTTAGCATCTAAGAAAGAAACAGAAATGATGTTTTTAGTAAGACTTGGTGTTAGTTTATGATACATATGAATAAACATAAATCATGCGGAAAAACCATAAAGCCAGGAAACATATTATTTACACATAATCATTTAGCATAATTCAGATGCATACACTTTGTAGCATGCCCTCCCTAGCTGCGCTCGAACCGAAAAAGAACAAGTCTTTAGGACTCCAAGTGTCGTCCCTCCGTAGATAGTCCACAGCACGTCCGGATCCGCCTTAAGATTAACCAACTAGAATTTCCCTTAAGGTACTATATATTTTCGACTAATAGGGCAAGAATATGGCTGATTTTTCTACTTAAAAATCTTAGCTTTTTATTGTTTGAATACTTGAAATTGTGTCTCATAAATTGTGACCCTAGGCACTTATTTATAGAGTTATGGAAAAGGACTTGGAATCCTATTAGGATACTAATTTATTTAATTATAATCCTACTGGGACTCTAATTAAATAAACTAAATCTTTTAGGATTAGATTTAATCATATGACGAATCCCGTTAGCCTTAGGATTCGAGTAACACACTTCGAGTGATACGCTAGCACCGCACGCAGGCCTTACGGCCCACGCACAGCGCCAGCCCACTCGTCGCAGCCCATGTTGCAGCTCCGCGCGCGCCAAGGCCATTGCTGGGCCTGGCCTTGCGCTGGGCCTGGCGTGGCTTGGCAGCGTGTGTTTGGGCGCTTGACTTGCTGGGCGTAGGCCTTGCTTCGTGCTGGGCCTTCGTCTAGCAAGTCTCGTCCGATGCTAATTCGTAGGATGCGCTTCCGATTAAATTCCCGATTCTGGAATTCATTTCCGATACAAACAATATTTAATATTTTCGATTCCGGAATTAATTTCCGTTTCGAACAAATATTTAATATTTCCGTTTCCGGAATTATTTTCCGATTCCGATAATATTTCCGATTCTGACAATATTTCCGCTTCCGGTAATATTTCCAATTCCGGCAATATTTCCATTTCCGATAATATTTTTCGATACGTACCATGTTTCCGTTTCCGGCAACATCTACGACTTGGATAATATTTATATTTCCGATACGATCCATATTTCCGTTTCCGGCAATATCATCGTTTCTGGAGTATTCATTTCTTGCCTTTGACGATCTCAGCTCCCACTGAAACCATGATCTGTCGATTCCGAATATCCATAGATGGAGTATTTAATGCCATTAAATACTTGATCCGTTTTACGTACTATTTGTGTGACCCTACGGGTTCATTCAAGAGTAAGCTGTGGATTAATATCATTAATTCCACTTGAACTGAAGCGGCCTCTAGCTAGGCATTCAGCTCACTTGATCTCACTGAATTATTAACTTGTTAATTAATACTGAACCGCATTTATTAGACTTAACATTAAATGCATACTTGGACCAAGGGCATTATTTCCTTCAGTCTCCCACTTGTCCTTAGGGACAAGTGTGCATTTCCCAATTCCTTTGTCGCTTGATGCTTGCTCTTGAACATAAGGTAAGAGTTGTCATCCTTATTACGTCCAGAGGTGTTTCTCGGTTTCAGAGTTCAACTGATCAAATAAAAAGATAATCATAGCCTATGATTCATCCGAGCACGGCCATGCATTTTACAGTTTCTAGCTCTCCGAGTGGCCTTGTACAACTTTTAGCATCTCATCCCGATTTATGGGAGGACAATACCAATCTTGCGATCTTGAGATTAGACTTCGTTTGATAGGTGATTACCTAAGCGTTGCCTTTATAGCCTCCTTTTACGGTGCGACGGTTGGTAAACGTCAAAGTAAGCAGTTCTCAAACAAGTAATCTCAAATCACTCGGGTATTGAGGATTTAGTGTCTAATAATTTTAATGAAATTTACTTATGACAGATTTTTATCTCTTACAGTAAAGTTTCATAGTTCTGTCCGATACTAGTCTTCCCAAAGTAAGTATCTATGCAAATGATTACGATATTGCCATGTCCACATAGTTCAAGAAACAGAACTACTAGTCATCTTGCATTCTAGTCGTCTAACATTTTCTATGCGTCCATCTTTATAGAAAACTCCGATCAGGGACCTTTTTCAACTTTTGACATTCAAGTTCACTTGATAGACATTTCTTAGTCACAGGACTGGTCCTGATAGTCTATCTTGAATATATCTTCAAATTTGAAGGGACTCATCATTTAATACTAAACCAAGATTAAATGGAATATGAAAATACATTTCATATATGATAAATGTTCAACCCCAATGTTTTACAACCATGGGCCTCAAACCCATCTTTAAAACAGTTCATGGAATTCAAAGCTATGCTTGATTTCCAGTGCTACAACGTGAGTGTTTCTTCTCACTTGTTGCATAGGTTTAGTTATCATGCTTTGCCAATCTTAATATCCTTTTCATCGAATGTTCTTCGAGATATGATGATAAGATCTTTTGAGTATGTTTCATTTTGTGATCTAGTCTTTCTTGCTACATTAGTGGTTCTACGCATTTTGCAATGAAGAACCATTAAGTCAACAGACATGTGATCTTCCCAAGTTCAATGAAGAAATCATTAATATAAACAACTCTATTTTATTGCTTCTTAGGCAATAAGTACTTTTACTTCAACTGTTTAGGTTGCTAGTGATGATTTGTTTGGATTTATTTATCCAAGCAGTTCACAGATATGTGGAAGACTTTCCAGCTGTATCTTAGAACATAGAAATTAATATTTAATTTCCCACGCAACAACTCATGGTTTCCGATCCATGTTGCCATTTCAAAACACGATGCTCTATAGCTCGTCCTTGCCAATGGTTAACTCCAAAGGGATCTTGCTTGATCCTTTACCAGTGTTTATGCGTGTAGCATCAATATTTAGCATATCTTTATTTCCTTGAATCAAGAACTATTCCTATGTACTTTTTCAAGTACCATAAGTATTCTTGATCTCAATCTATTTGACCTTCACTTAGATCAATAGAGATTGGTATATGTTCGTCATGCCTGAAGTCATACGATACGTTTTTGGAGATCCTCATATTTTATCATACATGATAAATTCGTTTGCAGCATAATTCCCAATTGAATTCTATTCATGTAATTTTAGCTCATCTAGTTTCAGTAGATACTAAATCCAGCTAAATTCTTTGACATATAATATAGGTTAAAGAATCTCACTTGGATCCTTTGATGTTTAACTTAGTAAATGCTTATACATAGTTCAAACATTCTTTACTTAGATTTATTCACATGGATCGAATATCTCCAATGGAGTATTTCGTGTTTGATTTAGTAAATGCCATTACTTAATCCAAAACAATATTATAAGATCTTTGTAAATAGATCTTAATACCCAGTATGTACTAAGTTTTGCCTTGGTCCATCATTGATGAATAATTTCAAATCTAAGTCATTAGCATTTGAATTTTATTTCACAATAGAGAGATATGTGTGTGATACACATAGGACCAATTGAGTTTTACGTACTCCCACTAAACTTCTTATATATCTATAAGAATCATGTACATTTTATGAATCTAAAATACTTATTAGTATCACTGAAATACATTTCCAATTCCCAATTGCTTGCTTAAATCTGTACTTAGATTTAATAGCTAGCTTTCTTTTTCAAGCATTTATTTGGATCCACAAATCCTATGACATACCATGTACATAGTTTATTCCAACATTTGATTGAGGAATACGTTTTGTCATCCAATTGCCATATGTACCAATACGCAACCATTGCTTGAATTATAGAATTGAGCATTACGATTATGCATGAGGTTTCCACACAATCCACACCGTGAATTTTCTTGTGACCTTTAGCAACTAATCTAGCTTTGTGTGTGAACACAATTCCATGTTTGATGGTTTTTATCCTTAAAACCAATTTGCAGCCAATAGGTGTTTAATCTATTCTTGCAAATCAACAAAATTTCAATTTTGTCATCAAAACATTAAGTATGTTTTATGGCCTTTAACCGTCTAAAACATTGAGTCTATATATGGCCTTTAACCATTTTAGGGAATCTAGGTTTCGTCATAGCTTTCTTACAAGTCACAAACTTATTAATCTACATGATAATAGTTTGACTGCAAGTTGTAGGTTTCTTCACTATCTAATAGAAGAATCGCATAGCTTCAGTGACCTGAAATCCATGCCTACTTGGGTATAGAACATCGATCAAACAATAGAATACCAACAGCCACTTGAAAGTCCTTTGAATATTCTGTTCTCCTTGAAACACTTGTAAAGTCTTCTAAAAGATGTGTATTCTTTAAAAGCCACTTCTAAAGTCCTTAAGAATATGTGTTCGGATTTTCTGAAGAACTTCGAAAAGCCTCTGGAATGTCCGTTTATGTTTGTTGTTCGCCTCGAAGACTTTCGAGGTCTATTTTCTCCCACTTGTCATTTTGGAAACGAATCTCCAAAAGGACATTATTTCGAGCAAACAAACATTATGTTCTCAAAAATTCGTGGTAGAAACAATACCCATGTGTCTCATTTGAATAAATCACAATGAAACATATATCTATAATTGGGCCTTAGTTTGTTGAATAAAAAACACTAAGCTCCCACTGAGTTTAGGAACTCTTTAGATATATTATGAAAAGATATTCTGAAATTACTTTTCAATAGCTTTGACGAATTAATTGGTTTAGTTTGGTGGTAGTTTGAGCATTTTGTTTTAGAAATTATAGGAAAAATCTTTATGATTCATCATTGATCGAATCAAGTATCAATTGACTTCAATTATTCCAACGTAGATATGCCATATCTTATGGAGTTAGACTGTGAAATTACAACACACAATCATAGATGATCATATTTGGTCTTAAAGTAATCATCGTCATGGTCTAACCTAGATCTTTATGATTTCTTGCCAAGTGGATTTTATACTTCTGAATCTTTGAACTAGCCAAACAGATTCAAACTTATATCACATTGAGTAAATCCATGTGAAATAATAAAGTCATAAAATATTTCTTTAGCTTTGAAATCTATTGTCTAGGCGTTCTAACAATAGTTCATATCTTTTGTTACTTTCAACAAGTAAGACTAGCTTGTCTTAAATTGATCTAGAAATCAATCAACTTTCAAAAGTCCATTAAAATAGAGCTTTTGAATGTTAACTTGTTGATATGGTCTAAGCAACAATGCCAAAGATTAGTGGAACTCAAATCAAGAGATTGATTTGATCCTAGTAAAGTTTTTATTGTTAAAGAGTTGTTTGTTTTAATCAAGCATATTGACTCAACCCGTAAATGACAATTTCATTCAAATAAACAAACAAACAAACATTGTTTTTGTTTTTCTTGAATGTGAGTCTTTCTGCGTTTGAAACAGAAATTTAGGTATGCTGATTATGGAACAAAATAGCCATTAAGTTCCAGCCTTTGAAAGGACTTAAAACAAACTAGATGACCCTACAATTAATGTAGCATTGCCATGCTTCATTTCCCACTTGTAGGTCATTAGTGTATCCTAGCTTCCATTGTTTGAGTTATTACCGAAGTAAGAACCTCAAGCGGTATATGATACCAAGGAAGTTTGATTGCTAGGTCACTTCTCTTTAAACATTAACTTTTAGGTAGAAACGGAATTGTAAATTCCTTTCACTTGTTCCTTGTTTTTCCTATTTCTTGTACCCTTTCTAATAGCCTAAAGAATTGAATTCTCTAGTGTTGACTTTTATATTTTGTTTAGACATGTCCAATATCACTCCAACAAAGTTCTTACCATTGTTAGGTTATGATACATATGAATAAACATAAATCATGCGGAAAAACCATAAAGCCAGGAAACATATTATTTACACATAATCATTTAGCATAATTCAGATGCATACACTTTGTAGCGTGCCCTCCCTAGGTGCGCCCGAACCGAACAAGAATAAGTCTTTAGGACTCCAAATGTCGTCCCTCCGTAGATAGTCCACATCACGTCCGGATCCGCCTTAAGATTGACCAACTAGAATCGCCCTTAAGGTACTATATATTTTCGGCTAATAGGGCAAGAATATGGCTGATTTTTCTACTTAAAAATCTTAGCTTTTTATTGTTTGAATACTTGAAATTGTGTCTCATAAATTGTGACCCTAGGCACTTATTTATAGAGTTATGGAAAAGGACTTGGAATCCTATTAGGATACTAATTTATTTAATTATAATCCTACTAGGACTCTAATTAAATAAACTAAATCTTTTAGGATTAGATTTAATCATATGACGAATCCCGGTAGCCTTAGGATTCGAGTAACAAACTTCGAGTGATACTCTAGCACCGCACGCAGGCCTTACAGCCCACGCACAGCGCCAGCCCACTCGTCGCAGCCCATGTTGCAGCTCCGCGCGCGTCAAGGCCATTGCTGGGCCTGGCCTTGCGTTGGGCCTGGCGTGGCTTGGCAGCGTGTGTTTGGGCGCTTGGCTTGCTGGGCGTAGGCCTGGCTTCGTGCTGGGCCTTCGTCTACCAAGTCTCGTCCGATGCTAATTCGTACGACGCGATTCCGATTAAATTCCCGATTCCGGAATTTATTTCCGATACGAACAATATTTATTATTTTCGATTCCGGAATTAATTTCCGTTTCGAACAAATATTTAATATTTCCGTTTCCGGAATTATTTTCCGATTCCGATAACATTTCCGATTCTGACAATATTTCCGTTTCCGGTAATATTTTCGATTCCAGCAATATTTCCATTTCCGATAATATTTTCCGATACGTACCATGTTTTCGTTTCCGGCAACATCTACGACTTGGATAATATTTATATTTCCGATACGATCCATATTTCCGTTTCCGGCAATATCATCGTTTCTGGAGTATTCATTTCTTGCCTTTGACGATCTCAGCTCCCACTGAAACCAAGATCTGTCGATTCCGAATATCCATAGATGGAGTATTTAATGCCATTAAATACTTGATCCGTTTACGTACTATTTGTGTGACCCTACGGGTTCAGTCAAGAGTAAGCTGTGGATTAATATCATTAATTTCACTTGAACTGAAGCGGCCTCTAGCTAGGCATTCAGCTCACTTGATCTCACTGAATTATTAACTTGTTAATTAATACTGAACCGCATTTATTAGACTTAACATTAAATGCATACTTGGACCAAGGGCATTATTTCCTTCACTTGGAACATGGAAACACTCTTCTAGTTCCAAAACTAGCCCAGAGGGCAACGAAAAATAATAACTTCCTACAGCTAATGCAGCAATCCCTGCTTCATTTCCCACTCGTAGGTCGACTTCACCCTTGCTTAACCTTTTACTTCTTCTTAGTCCCTGTAAATTGGAACATAAGTGTGAGCCAAAACCTGTATCTAATACCTAAGAAGTTGAATTTGCAAGTATACAGTCTATAACAAAAATACCTGAAGATGGAACGACAGTTCCGTTCTTCTGATCTTCCTTAAGCTTCAGGCAATCTCTCTTCCAATGCCTCTTCTACTTACAGTAGAAGCATTCAGATTCAGAAGTGGGTTGGCTCACCTTCTTCTTTTCAGACTTGGTGCCGCCAGTTTTATTAGTTGGGTTGGCTTTCTTGCCACCTTTCTTAGCATTCCTCTTCTAACCAGATTTCTTGAACTTGCCCCCACGCACCATAAGCACATATTTCTTATCACTTTTGAGCGTCTTTTCAGCGGTCTTCAGCATACCGTGAAGCTCAGTGAGAGTTTTGTCCAGGCTATTCATGTTGTAGTTCAACTTGAACTGATCATACCCGCTATGAAGAGAATGGAGGATGGTGTCTACAGCCATTTCTTGAGAGAACTACTGGTCCAGCCGACTCATATTCTAAATTAATCCAATCATCTTGAGAACATGGGGACTTACTGGCTCGCCCTTCTTAAGCTTGGTGTCAAGAATTTGCCTATGAGTCTCGAATCTTTCGACTCGAGCCAGATCTTGGAACATGTTCTTTAACTCACTGATGATTGTGAAAGCATCTGAGTTGATGAACGTTTTCTGTAGATCTGCACTCATGATTGCAAGCATTAGACATTTCACATCCTTGTTGGCATCAATCCAACGATTGAGGGCTGCCTGAGTGACCCCTTCGCCCGCGGCTTCGGGCATCGCCTCTTCTAGGACATGCTCCTTTTCTTCCTGCATAAGAACTATTTGCAAGTTCCTTTGGGCCAGTCAAGGAAATTTTTCCCGCTCAACTTCTCCTTTTTTAGAATTGATCGGATGTTGAATGAATTGTTGTTTGCCATAGTTAAAACTACAATTGAAAAGAATAAACAAATAAATAACCATTCACAGTTTCTCTTAATAAACTTAAATTCTAGCATTCATTCATAATTCAATGTTTATTAAGAATTTTATTCGAGTTTTGTGTTCCGCCGGTTGTGAATAAAATGAATCCAAGATCCTTAAATCATTGAAGAACTAAGCACATTATGCATTTAGACTCAATTCTAAAATATTTTAGGTAAGAAAATCCTTTGCTAATAGTCTAGAAACTACTCTTGGTTGATAGGTACGTCTAAGAACTTATTAGGTAAACCTATCTCATTTGCCACGACATAAAAGGACTACTTATATCGTTGAGTTTCACCAAAACTAACATGTAATCACAAGTATTTGTGTACCTTACCCCTTTAGAATCAACAAGTAACACCTCGCTATGGCGGAAAACTATTACTTAGATTGATGTAAAGGTTATCCAAGTAAGTGTTATTTTGGCATGGCACCTTTTAACTCAATTTTTAAAGTTTGAAACTTAAGGCTCTTACTATGTTGGTTAGATTTTAAGTGAACTAAAATCCTTAACCATGCAACATAATCAAGCCATAAATCTCATGCATAATTAAGACATATTTAAAGAAATAAATAACTTAAAACATGCATAAGATTTGAATGTGATCTAGTATAGCCCGACTTCATCTTGAAGCTTTAACTTCAAACTCCGTCTTTGAAAATGGATTGGAAACTCCGTCTTGAATTTCACCATGGCAGACGCCATTTTCTTCAAATATGATATGCTATAATTAAAACTAATTACAACTATTTGATGGTACGCATACCATATTTAAAATAAAAACTTTGTTGCATTAGACTAATTTTACATTCAAATAAATTAATGGTATGCATACCATATTTTCTATCCTATTTGGGCCATACTAGTCACTTTCCATAACCTGCAAAATAGTACATTTGCAATATACCATTCACCCATTCATTTATCAATGAATGGCCGACATAGCAAGTTAGTAGAAAAAATCATGCATCACATAAACATTTGCAGCAACTAATCAAGGTTCCAACAATCTACAAATTATTCAACCTTATTAGTTCTAATCGAGTTGTTTTAACCTTAAATGAAAGTTTTGCATTTCCGTTTCGAACAAATATTTACGTTTCCGTTAATATTTCCGATTCGGGAAATAATTTCCTTTTCCGGTAATATTTCCGTTTCCGACCATATTTCCGATTCCGGCAATATTTCTATTTTCGATAATATTTTCTGATACGAGCCATGTTTCCGTTTCCGGCAACATCTACGACTTGGATAATATTTATGTTTCCGTCAAGAACCATATTTCCGTTTCCGGCAATATCATCATTTCCGGAGTATTCTTTATTCCGCCTTTTGACGATTTCAGCTCCCACTGGTACGATCCGTCGTTTTCGAATGTTCATAAATGGAGTACTTAATGAATAATATTTTCACTTAAATACTTGATCCGTTAATGTATTATTTGTGTGACCCTACGGGTTCAGTCAAGAGTAAGTTGTGGATTAATATTATTAATTCCACTTGAACTGAAGCGGCCTCTAACTAGGCATTCAGTCCACTTGATCTCACTGAATTATTAACTTGTTTAATTAATACTGAACCGCATTTATTAGACTTAGCATTGAATGCATACTTGGACCAAGGGCATTATTATCTTAGGGAGGCAATTCTTGGCCACGGCGGGGGCTCTCATTGATGTTCAAGGTGGTCTTATCACCTTGAAGGCGGGAGATGCCACGGCTAGTTTCAAGCTTCCTATTGGTGATGAATGTTGTTCCAAGAAGAAGAGTTGCATGAAGTTAGACACTGTTGCATGAATTGAGCATTGTTATTCTAACATTTCTAACGACTCTTGTGTTTCTAAGTTTGATGATAAGCTTGCTAGGAACAACATCAAGGAGAAGAAGGTATTTGTGAACTCCTAGGTGTTAGGTGATTCATTTGATGATGTGATAACCATTCCCGAGATCTTCGGGATGGGTCTAGATGATGTTGGAGCAGAAACTTCGGCTCCTCATGGTAAGCATTCTCCGGTCAGGGAGCCCAAGAGGGGCAAACACAAGCTTAAGGGGATTTGGTTTGATCCCACCTCTATGAGTGGCGGCTTAGGTAAGTTGTTTCCGCCCAATGGGGCAAAAAGGAGCTTTTTGACTTGTGGTGATCCTAAGTTGGTTGCATTTGACCCCCCCCCCCCATGAATATGGGGGCATTCGTCAAGCTAATGACGTTAAACGAGCGCTACCGGGAGGCAACCCGTGTATTGGTACTTTCTCTTGTCCCCCCATGAGTTTTGGGGGGATTCGTCAAGCTAATGACGTTAAACGAGCGCTACCCGGGAGGCAACCCAGTTGCCTAACTCTTATATTTAATTATTTTTTTTTGTACTAACCATTGTTTGTTAGCTTTGTTAGATTTGTTTTTTTTTAGGTGAAAAGCTTGCAAAATTCTGCATAATCAGGTCATGTGCGATCGCACAGCTTTGTTCGATCGCACAGGGGTGCCTCTGTGCAATCGTGTTCTGTTACACGGTCGCACAAAGGGTGGTTTTGAGATCAGAAGGTAGCAAAAATTTGTGTGGTCGAGTGATTTTTTGTGTGGTCGCACAGCTTCTTGTGCGATCGCACAGAATTTCTGTTCGATCGCACAAGCATGCGATGGCAGTTTCTGAATTAGTTTATTTCAAAAATCGCGGGCCTCCTCTTTCATTTCTATTCTTCTTTTTTCTGCATTCTCTCTCTCTCTCTCAAACACTAAACCCTCCCCTCTTCTACCTTCATACTCCATTCTTCCAGCATCCTTGCTCAATTCCTCTCACCAATTTCACTCTAAACTCCTCACATTCACAACATCTTCATTATTCAAATCCCTAAATCCCCAATTTTTCAGATTTTGCAAAAACCCCCAAAAGTTAGGGTTTTTAAAGAATTTTAAATTTGTGAACTTTGGTGCATTTGGATCTTTTGAGGCTACTTGGATTGCTCCTTGCTACTTCCTTCGATTGTGGTGACGACTTCTTTCCCTTAATTCTTCATTTTCATTCCAATTTTCACCATGTTCATATTATTTTAGAAATTTCTGAAATTTGTGGTTTTTGGGTGTTTAATGATGCATGTTTGATTATGTGTATATTCCTTAATGGTCTAGAAGATTTATGCATGTTTCATTTCTTATTCTATATAAACTCTAGATTTTTGGTGATGTTGAGTGGAATTTTAGCTAGTTTGTTGTTTTTGGTTGTGGAAGTAATGTTGTTCTTGATTATGAAGCAATGTATGGAGTAATATTGTTAGCTTGAACTTCTTGGGGAGCTTGTATGGTGTTTGTTTGCGATAGTTTATGGACTAACTTAGTTTTTCCTTCTTTTTGGATCATTGTTGGTTTTTCGCTTGTTTTGTGTAGATTTTCTTTTTCCTAATCTCATCATGGCTTCAAAACGTTCCAAGAAAGGTCCCAATACCTCTTCATCTAAGAGGAAATCTCCGGCTCCTCCGGACCTAGAGACCTATGGAATTGAATTCCAAGATCAACGGTCTTGGGAATTCTTCGCGGCTTTGTCTAAGAGGGCCATCAAGCCCACCAAATTCTACCATAAGGAGAGTGTTCAAGCTTTGGGGGTTGAAGCGGAGGTTAACAAGTTGATCTCGGGGCTCGGTTGGGAAGAGTTTGTGCATTTCAACGCCCTGACATACAAGCGGGTGACTTTGGAGTTCCTTGCCTCGGCTAGGAAGAATGTGATACAGGATGAGGATGAGGATGGGGATGATGTGATTGAATTGAGCTTCCACAATTTTGGCAATCATCACTCTTTGACGCACCAATATATTAATGATATCTTCTCCATTGCTTCGAACAAGGGGCTCATCACTAACCCTATGACCGAGTGTGTGGAGGACTATGATGAGCACAGTTGGTAGCGCTCACTAACCGGAGAGAGAGGGGGGTTCCTTTCCGCATCGGCCAAGTCGTCATCTTTCCATCATCCGCCATCCATTATGTGAGCCGCCTCCTCATCTATGCCCTTTTCTCTAAGGGTGCTACCGGTGCCTTGTCGGGGACGGAACTTGGGGGAATGTGGTTGGCATCAAAGGAGGACAAGGGCATCTTGGACTTTGGTCAACTACTCATTTCACGGTTCATTGAGGTGCGGAATTGCCACCCGAATAGCTGAGACATCATCCTTGGGGGCATACTCACTCTACTTATTCGGGCTCTTCCGGGCAACCCCTATGAGAATGATCTCAATGTCTTGCAACCCGTTCCCGGTGGCGAGTTTTTGAACGTCCGGGCAATGTACAATGCCAAATGGATCTCGTACACGGACGTGGAGGATCGCTATATTTGGATTGTGAAGACAATTGATTGGTGTAGTCTTCCCGATCAATCTCTCACCTCTTGGACTCCTCACGTCCATTACTTGATTCCCCGGAATCCCGGTTTCACCACCACCATCGTCGACCCTTCCGCTCGTGGTCCTTTGCCTCCTCCTCCTCGGCCTCCTACACCGGCCATGGAGCCTTCCCCTCATGATGGTGGTACGTCCTCTTCCTCTCCTCTCTTTGATTTGACTAGTTTATAATCCACGCTTGCGGCTATCTTACAAGGGCAAGAGGACCAAGCTCATACCTTGGCTTCTCTTGCTCCTCAAGAGAGCCGCGTGGTGGATTCTCATCACGATTTTGACTCGTCCTACTATGGTAGGCGGGTGTACGATTATCACGTTGACAAAGGGGATTTTGCACCCTATGTTAACTATCCTTATCATCCACCCCAACAAGGGCCCGTCCCTTGTTGGAATGATGATCGTACACCTACTTACCCTTATTGGACCGGACCGTCCCAACCCGGTGTCACTCCCCCCTCCTACCCGCCCTATGATTACTCCAAAATGGGAGGGAGTGACTATCGTGGAGATTCAATGTATCCCACGCCTATGTCGGTTGATCGGCCTAGTGGTTGGCCCGAGGGGTTCACCGGGTGGCCCGCGGGATACGTTGGAGGTTGGGATGGTCCTCGAGGAGAGCCTCCCCATGGCAATTACCCCCTTAGGCCCGAATTTTCTTGGGCTCCCTTTACCGATGCTTCGGGTCCCGATGTGGACCCCACCTACAATTTCACCCCTTTCACCGACGAACAAGCTCGTGCTCATCGTCGTGAACGGGATGAATATTGGAGGATTTATGATCAAAAGGGTAAAGGGAAAGGCCCAAGTACCTCTTAGGGATCACTCCACTTCTCCCCCATCTTCTATTGTGATGGTATGCATGTATTCGGCTTGGGGAGAGAAGTGTGAAGTGGGGGTTTGCTTTGGGGTGTTGATATTTGTTCTTGGTGTTTGTTGGTGCCTATTGCCACTTTGGGTGGTTGTACATATATGGTGAACTAATGATGGTTTTTGGTTTGTTTTGGCCATTTGGCCCTTGTCTACTAACTTTCTTTCTTGGTTATTTTTGAGTTTAATTTCTTAGCATGATTTCATTGGTATGGATTCATGTCATCCACCATTTCCTTGCTCGTTGATCTTTTGGTGAGTTTGTTTGATTTTCCGGTTCTTTGCGAGACTTGCTCGCACGGCATCTCCGGTAATATCTTTCTAACTCACATGCATTCTTTTGGGACGGGCATATTTCTTGTGGGGCATTGGTTAGATGGGTAGCTGTGCCCCTCCTAGTTTTGTTTTAGGCCTTGAGGACATGGCCTAATTCAAGCTTAAGGGGAGATTTTATTGTGTGGTTGCCATTGTGACGTTCATGCCAACGATTTCATGCATTTGTGTGGTCATGTATATACTTTAGTGCTTAGTTTCTTTAGTTTCTTTGACTTAAGTTTCTTTTTGTTTTCTTTTGTTTCCTTTTGTTTTCCTTATTTTCTTTTCTTCATTTTTCTTCCTTTTTCTTTCCTTTTTCTTTGTTTTCCTTTCCTTTTGTCAAGGCAAGTTTTTCTAGCTTTTTAGGATTTATTCTTGATTTGGGCATAATAAAAATGGAACTTGTAGAATAGAATGCTTTTATTCCTAATTGGTAGATGTGTGCACGGTTTTCAATGACTTGGTTCGAGTCTAGGATTTAGGTGTTAAGAAAGTCGGTTAGAAATTTGGGTAGCATGAGTCTTGAACCTTTGGTTTGTGGTAAGACGGTGTCGATCTCTCTAGTGACTTGAAACCGGAGACGGTAGTATTTGCTCCCATTTGTGAGGATCATGTTCATTTTAGCCCAAACACATGTGTACATATATTGAGTGGCATGGATCCTTGGCTTGACTTTCTTATATCCCGAATTTGACTTTTTCCTTCCCGAGACCGCGACCGAACTACTTTAGGGGACGATAGAGGCATTTCTTTCGGTGACTATTTTTCTTTTTAGATTAGGACATTATTTTTAATTTTTCATTGATATTTTTGTTTGCATTTACCCCCTTCCTAGACATTTGAGCCTTGCCCCTTCATTTCATATAAGCTCATTACAAGCATATTAGCCTTTGTTTTGTTTTCACCCTTAGAAGTGATAGTGAAGCTTTGTGTTATTGTGCTTGATGGTTTTGAATGATTATGCAATAATGAGGAATGATTGTTGTTGGTTGGAATGGCAAGTTTTGGGAAATATGTTGTATATAGTGAATAAAGAAGCATATGCAAAAAGAGAAAGGAAAGTTTTGAAAAAGCCAAAAATAGAGAAAAACAAGGCAATGAGAAAAGTTTCAATTGAAACACAAAAAAAGAAGAAAATCAAATCAAGAAAAGTTCAAAAAGAGTTTTAGTTTATTTTTGTTGTTGAATAAGCTTGGGGTTGCCCCAAATAAGTGGTATGAGTTTGTTTTGGTGCTTTTTGCTTGAGTAGAGTTCATTTTGCGCTTCACTTTAGGATTGAGCACCAATTTCCAAATTTGTTCCACGCCCTTACCCCTAGCCTATACGTTACACCATAAAAGCCCTCTTGACCCTTTTGAGTTGAGTCATTGTCGGTGGAGGGAGGATTTGGTCAAATTTATGGAATGGGATTGTCATGCTAAGATGTCGAGTAACCTTCTCTCCTCTCTTGCAATTCTTGTCTTTTTCGGCGCCTTCACGGCGTCACGAGAAGCTATCTTTGAGGGTGAATGGGATCTAGAGAGTTGACGCGGTAAGATAGGTTGAAGGGGGATAGATAAGTGCAAATTCTTAGTTCTCTTTGCTTCACACTTGAATCCTTCACTCGACTTAGGACAATGGTTAGCGTGCATTTGTTTATTGGTTAGTAATATTAGCATTCTTTTGTGCTCGTTCCATAATAAAGGTCCTTTTCTTGAATTTTGTAGTTTTATTTTACTTTCTTTTCTATTCTTTTCCTTTCTTTTCTTTTCTTTTCTTTTCTTTTTCTTTTCTTCCCTTTTTCTTGGTTTGTTTTCCTTTTAGGTCTTGCCTTGATTTTGTTTTGGAAGAGTTATGGGTGGTTCTCTTTGGAAACCCTTGCGAGATCCCACTCGCCCTCATGAGCGATTGTGGGGTTTAAAGATCTTGTTGCATGTGCTTAAATGCAACCGTGATTCCTACAAAAGTGAGTTAGGTTGTATATTCTTGTAGTTGTCGTTTTTGTAGTTTTTAGAATCTGAATAATATGCTCATTCTTCCCTATTTCGTGCTTAGTTTTCTAGAGACTAGCAAACGTCTAGCTTGGGGGAGTTTGATGAGCGGCATTTATGTCGCTCCTAACTTAGGTTTTCATGATAGTTTTATTATGATTTTCGTAGTTTATATAGTTTTTCATAGCATTTTTATGTTTTCTTTCCATCATGTGCATTATAGGTGAATCTTGTGGAAAATGGTGGAAAACCAAGTAGATTGGAGCAAAAAGCAGAGCTGTGCGACCGAACATGGTTTTGTGCGCCCGAACAGTGAAGTAAAGGTGGACTGAAGGAAGAAGCAGCTTTGTGCGGTCGAACGGCTTTCTTGTTCGATCGCACAAAGGAGCCCTTGTGCGGTCGTGTTCTGTTCAACGACCGCACAAAATGGAATTTCTAGACAGAATGTCCCCAGATTTTGGATTCGATCGCACAGGAAATCACTCGCCCGCACAAGAATTTGTGCGCCGACACAAAATTGTTGTGCGACCACACTGAAGATTTTGAAGAATTTGGCTAAGTCAGGTCTGTTCGATCGTACAGAAATTTCGTGCGGTCGAACATGACGAAGGAAATTATTCTTCGCTCTGTTTGCTCGCACAAAGATTATGTGTGCCCACACGATTTCACTCCGTTCGATCGCACGGAGGGTCTGTGCGACCGAACGTCGACGCGGGCTAGGTTTGTTTGAATTTTAAGTTGCTATTTGGGGAAACATATAAATAGCTTTTTCGATTTTATTTGAGGGAGTTGAATTTTAGAATATCATAATTAGATTTTCAGAAAATTAGAGAGCATAGTTTCAAGCTTAAGCTAGCTAGGAGAGAGAAACTTCAAATTAATTGGGGAAAGCTTCAACTTGTAATTCTCTTTCAACTTTTGAATTCTTTATTGCAATTTCAATTCAATTTTTAATGCTTTACTATTCTTCTTGAGTTCTTGATTGTTCAATTGCTTTGATAATAGTTTTGGTTGATTGTTATTTTCTCTTGATTCTCAATTGAATTCTTAGCTTTTGATTCTCTTAATTCAATCTTTCAATTCAATGTCTAATTGCCTTCAATCTTTGATTTCCTTAGTTAAAACTATGAGTAGTAAGTATTTTCTAGTTAGGGATAGGGGGAAACTAGGGATTGAATTGGGGGAAATTGAAGGATGATTCATGATTATTGATGTGATTAAATTCTGATTTGATGCTAGGAATTCCATGACTAGTGAATTAGTAGTTGCAAATGCTAGTTCAATTAGGATATATTAGAGTGCTTCATTTTTATTTGGCAAGAGATTGTGAATCTATATGTTGCATGTGAAGAGTTGGTTTCAATTGTTAGTCGTTTAGTCTTAGGATTATGCGAGAGCCCTTCCTAGATTAGAGAGCTAAGCGCGTTCTATCCGAGAGGTGGCGAGCGCGTCATTTGTTGCTTTTCCCCTATTTGTCAAGTCGTTGCATCATGAATGTGTGTTAAACTTCGTCCATTCCCCTAATTTATCCTATGTTTATCCCCAATTCCCTAACGCTTTCCTTTATTGCATAACTCGTTTGATAGCATAGCTTTGTAGTTGATAATCAAATTCAAACTTCGTCCTAAACTAGCTTGACTATTGAACTCACTTCACTCCGTTTCCTTGGGACGATCCCAATCTTACCACTATAGCTCATATAGTAGGTTAGGTAGGTGAATCTATAAATTTTGTTTGATAAGGTGTATTTCATTAACGACGTGGAAAATACCTCTATCATTTACCTGTTGAAGTTGACATGTCTTCAGGTTTAGAATATTCTTCTTCTTGCAGTTTATCGCCTCTCTCAAATTTTGCTCCAGAAGATCATGTTACTCAGAGGTACCCCCAAAGTAACCCAATTCTTCTCTACAGCATGGGCACCAACTCTAGCTGGATAAAAAGTTGCCCCTGCAAAACCAAAAAAGTGAAAAAATGGTCAATTACAAACAGTTGCCCAAAACACAAAAGCAGACACAAGTACTGAAGGAAATAATTCCCTTGGTCCAAGTATGCATTCTATGATAAGTCTAATAAATGCGGTTCAGTATTAATTAATAAGTTAATAATTCAGTGAGATCAAGTGAGCTGAATGCCTAGCTAGAGGCCGCTTCAGTTCAAGTGGAATTAATGATATTAATCCACAGCTTACTCTTGACTGAACCCGTAGGGTCACACAAATAGTACGTAAATGGATCAAGTATTTAATGGCATTAAATACTCCATCTATGAATATTCGGAATCGACGGATCTTGGTTTCAGTGGGAGCTGAGATCGTCACAGGCAAGAAATGAATACTCCGGAAACGATGATATTACCGGAAACGGAAATATGGATCGTATCGGAAATATAAATATTATCCAAGTCGTAGATGTTGCCGGAAACGGAAACATGGTACGTATCGGAAAATATTATCGGAAATGGAAATATTGCCAGAATCGGAAATATTGCCGGAAACGGAAATATTGTCAGAATCGGAAATATTATCGGAATCGGAAAATAATTCCGGAAACGGAAATATTAAATATTTGTTCGAAACGGAAATTAATTCCGGAATCGGAAATATTAAATATTGTTCGTATCGGAAATGAATTCCGGAATCGGAAATTTAATCGGAAGCGTATCGTACGAATAAGCATCGGACGAGGCCTGCCGGACGAGGGCCCAGCACGGAGCCAGGCCATCGCCCAGCAAGCCAAGCGCGCCACACGAACAGCCAAGGCCACGCCAGGCCCAGCGCAAGGCCAGGCCCAGCAGGCCGAGGCAGCGCGCGCAGGAGCTACGTGGGCTTGTAGCTCGCGTAGGCCTCGCTGCGTGGGCTGCTGCTCGCACGCACGCGCATGGGCGGCCCATCGTGGCTGCCGTGTGTGTGTGCGTGAGTGTTTGTGTTCATGCACGATTCCTAAAACATGCAGAGTTCGGTTAATGATTAAATTCCTAATTCTATTAGATAAATTAATTAATTAGAGTTCTTGTAGGATTCTAGGTTTAATTAATTTGTATCTGAATAGGATTCCAATTCCCTTTCCATACCCCTATAAATATGTGGCCTGGGTTCCCTTTCCATACCCCTATAAATATGTGGCCTGGGTTCACAATTTATAACGAGTTTCAAAGTATTCAAAGTGAGTTTTTGAGAGAAAAATTCAATCACACATCTTGCTCAAAAGTGCCGAAAATTCTAGTACCTTAAGGGCGATTCTAGTTGGTCAATCTTAAGGCGGATCCGGACGTGCTGTGGACTATCTACGGAGGGACGACACTTGGAGTCCTAAAGACTTGTTCTTGTTCGGTTCGGGCGCAGCTAGGGAGGGCACGCAACAAAGAGTATGCATCTAAATTATGCTATATGATTATGTGTAAATAATATGTATTCCTGGGTTAATGGTTGTTTCCGCATGATTTATGTAATATCATATGTATCATAACCTAACAGTGGTATCACGAGCCCCTTATTATTTTCATAATCTAATTTGCATAAACATGGTTAAATATTACAAATTTGCAAGAATTAAAAGGGGTGATTAATTTTCGTAATTGTTAATTAATTGCAAATTGCGTTTATTTAATTATACGTACGCAGTTTTTCGGCAGTTTATTCGTTACTCATCCAAATCGAGTGATTTTGGTGTCAATTCCGCATGTAAAAGTCGCATGCCGAAACCAGAATTCTCAAATTCGAAGCCTAACTATGACTTTTCGAAGGTTTTAGTTTTTCGAATGCAAAATTTCGTAAATTTAAGATGTTAAATTAAATATTTGCGATTCTTGTTGATAAATCTTGAATTTTTGATTGACCTACTGTATATGTTTAACAAGTTTGAATGCCTAGCCTTGTTAATTATGCAATCTAATTTGTAATTATGATTAATTTGTTGAAAATTAGAATAATTTAGAATTAATTTGATTTCATAATTAATTATAATTTAATTAGAAACCTATGATTAAAAACCACCATAAAAATTGTAAATTTATGATAAATTTTAAATTTTTATGACCTAGACTTGAATCCATAACAATCGGAAATCAATTGAATAATAAATTTTCGATTTTTTCGCCCTAAAATTATGAAATTAATATTATTTATTAATTTGTCATTAATTTTAAATATAAATTTTAAATTTTTTATGCGATTCGTTCATAAAACTTGCACGCACAAAGCAATGGACGCTTCGTGTTACCCTTAAGGGGTGTTGTATAATGCGGGCATGCGACGACGAGCAAGGGAGCTCGTCGCCCGTGCGGCACGAATGCAATGAGCAAGGGCGTAGTGCACGAGCACAAGGCAGCAGCCCTGCCTTGTGTCGTGTGCCACGAGCTATGAACAAATGGGCATGGGCGAAAGGCAAGCCAAGGCAGTTGCGTGTGGGCAGCAAGCGAGCTGCGCCACAACGCGCACTGCCTCGCGCAAGAGCGCGCAGCCTCGCGCGCAGCGAGCGCAAGCTCGCGTGCCACGAGCGCTGCGCCCAGCGTTGCTCGCGCGCACAGCGAGCGATGTCGCGCGCCTAGCGAGCGATGTCGCGCGCACAGCGAGCGATGGCTCGCGCGCACAGCGAGCGATGGCTCGCGTGCACAGCGAGCAATGGGTCGCGCGCACAGCGAGCGCTGGCGAGCGCGCACTGCGAGCGATGGCTCGCGTGCGACGAACGCTGGCGCGCGCACAGCGAGCACCACATCGTGCGATGGCTTGCGATTGGTAGAGCAGCAGCTATGCGACGAGCGCATGGGCTGCGCGCATATGGCCAGCAATGGCTGTATGCGTGCGGCCCATGGGCGTGCAATGCGTAGGGTGTTTGCGTTACGATTAGATCGTTTTGAATGTTTAATTTGAAAATTTCAGTTCACGTAATTTTAATTAATTTTAAAATTAATAATTTAAATTATTTTCTTGGATTTTAATTTTGAATATTGTAATTATAATAAATGTTATTTATTCTAATTATTTTACTAAAATTAAAATCATGAATTAATTTAAATAACGACTGAAATTAAATTAAACTTTTTGGATTCAATTATAAATTTATATGAGCTTTAAATTTTAATTAAAATTGTATGTTTCCGGTTAGACTAGAAATACATTTTTATGTTTAAAATTAGTAAAGCATATGAATTTATTGGTTTAAGTGAGAGCGCTTTTTAGTCATAAACTCTTGATTAGGTCTACAAATCCTTAAGGTTAAAACAACTTGATTAGAATTAATAAGGACTGAATAATTGGTAGATTATTGGTGCCCTTGATTAATTGCTGCAAATATTTACGTGATGCATAATGTGTTTTACTAACCAGCTAAGTGGGCCATTCATGATAATGAATGGGTGAATGGTATATATTGTATATGTACTATTTTGCAGGTTATGAAGTGACTAGTATGGCCCAAATAGGATAGAAAATATGGTCTGCGTACCATTAATTTGAATGTAATTGGTCTAAAGTACCAAAGTTATTTTTCAATTCAAATATGGTCTGCGAACCATCAAATAGTTGTAATTAGTTATAGCTTATCCTATTTGAGGTGCCTCCCACGGAGATTTTCAAGACGGACTTTGAAGTCAAAGCTTCAAGATGAAGTCGGGCCATACTAGATCACATTTATCTTATGCATGTTTAAGTTATTTATTGCTTTTAAATATGTCTTAAAATGCATGAGATCAAAAGCTTGATTATGTTGCATGATTAAGGATTTTAGTTCACTTAAAATCTAACCAACATAGTAAGAGCCTTAAGTTCCAAACTTAAAAATTGAGTTAAAAGGTGCCATGCCAAAATATACACTTGCTTGGATATCCTTTACATCAATCTAGTAATAGTTTTCGCTCAGCGAGGTGTTACTTATTGGTCCTAAAGGGGCAAGGTACACAAATAATTGTGAGTACATGTTAGTTTTGGTGAAACTCAACGATATAAGTAAGGAGTCCTTTTATGTCGTGGCAAAATCGATAGGTTTACCTAATAAGTTCTTAGACGTACCTATCAACCAAGAGTAGTTTCTAGACTATTAGCAAAAGGCTTTTGCTTACCTAAGATGTTCTAGGATTAAGTCGACAAACTGTGCTTAGTTCTTCAATGATTTTAGGATCTTGGAATCATTTTATTCACACCTGCCGGAACACATAACTTGAATAAAATGCTTAATAAACATTGAATTATGCATGTATGCTAGAATTTAAGTTTATTAAGAGAAACTGTGAATGGTTATTTATTTGTTTATTCTTTTCAATTGTAGTTTTTAATATGGCAAACAACAATTCATTCAACATTCGATCAATTCACGAAAAGGAGAAGTTGAACGGGAAAAACTTCCTTGACTGGCAAAGGAACTTGCAAATAGTTCTTATGCAGGAAGAAAAGGAGTATGTCCTAGATGAGGCGATGCCCGAAGCTGCAGGCGACGGGGTCACTCAGGCAGCCCTCAATCGTTGGATTGATGCCAACAAGGATGTGAAATGTCTAATGCTCGCCACCATGAGTGCGGATCTGCAGAAAACGTTCATCAACTCAGATGCTTTCACAATCATCAGTGAGTTGAAGAACATGTTCCAAGATCTGGCTCGAGTCGAAAGATTCGAGACTCATAGGCAAATTCTTGAGACCAAGCTTAAGAAAGGCGAGCCCGTAAGTCCACATGTTCTCAAAATGATTGGACTCATTGAGAATATGAGTCGGCTGGATCAGCAATTTTCTCAGGAAATGGCTATAGACACCATCCTCCATTCTCTTCATAGCGGGTATGATCAGTTCAAGTTGAACTACAACATGAATAGTCTGGACAAAACGCTCACTGAGCTTCACGGTATGCTGAAGACCGCTGAAAAGACGCTCAAAAGTGATAAGCAGGATGTGCTTATGGTGCGTGGGGGTAAGTTCAAGAAATCTGGAAAGAAGAGGAATGCTAAGAAAGGTGGCAACAAGGCCAGCCCAACTAAGCAAACTGGCGCCAAATCTGTAAAGAGGAAGGTCAGTCAACCCACTTCTGAATCCGAATGCTTCTACTGCAAGAAGAAGGGGCATTGGAAGAGAGATTGCTTGAAGCTAAAGGAAGATCAGAAGAACGGAACAGTCGTTCCATCTTCAGGTATTTTTTTTATAGACTGTATACTTGCTAATTCAACTTCTTGGGTATTAGATACAGGTTGTGGCTCACACTTATGTTCCAATCCACAGGGACTAAGAAGAAGTAGAAAGTTAAGCAAGGGTGAAGTCGACCTACGAGTGGGAAATGGAGCACGGATTGCTGCATTAGCTGTACGAACTTATTATTTGTCGTTGCCCTCCGGGCTAGTTTTGGAACTAGAAGAGTGTTTCCATGTTCCAAGTCTTACTAAAAACATCATTTCAGTTTCTTGCTTAGATGCTAAGGGATTTACCTTTTTAATAAAAGACAATAGTTGTTCGTTTTATTTTAAAGAGATGTTTTATGGATCTGCTAGATTAGTCAATGGACTTTATTTATTAGATCACGACAAACAAGTATATAACATAAATACCAAAAAGGACAAAAAGGATGATTCAGATCTCACCTATCTGTGGCATTGTCGATTAGGCCATATAAACTTGAAACGCTTAGAAAGACTTCAAAAGGAAGGAATTCTAGAACCATTTGACTTAGAGGATTATGGTAAATGCGAATCATGTTTACTTGGCAAAATGACAAAGCAACCTTTCTCTAAAGTTGGAGAAAGAGCAAATGAACTATTGGGTTTAATCCATACAGATGTATGTGGACCAATGAGTACAAATGCTAGAGGTGGTTTCAGCTACTTTATCACTTTCACTGATGACTTCAGCAGGTATGGTTATGCCTACCTAATGAAGCATAAGTCTGAATCCTTTGACAAATTCAAGGAATTTCAGAGTGAAGTAGAGAATCAATTAGGCAAGAAGATTAAGGCACTGCGGTCTGATAGAGGCGGTGAATATCTGAGCTATGAATTTGATGACCATCTGAAAGAATGTGGAATTCTATCAGAGTTGACTCCTCCTGGAACACCACAATGGAACGGTGTGTCGGAACGGAGGAACAGAACCTTGCTAGACATGGTTAGGTCAATGATGGGTCAGGCCGAACTTCCATTAGAATTTTGGGGACATGCACTAAATACAGCTGCACTCACTATAAATAGAGCTCCGTCTAAAGCTGTCGAAAAGACTCCATACGAATTATGGTTTGGAAAGCCTCCAAATGTGTCTTTTCTTAAGATTTGGGGATGTGAAGTATACGTCAAACGATTAATTTCAGACAAACTTCATCCAAAATCTGACAAATGTATCCTTGTGGGCTATCCAAAGGAAACAAAGGGGTATTACTTCTACAATACATCTGAGAACAAGGTGTTTGTTGCTCGAGATGGTGTCTTTTTGGATAAGGATCACATTTCCAAAATGACAAGTGGGAGAAAAGTAGACCTCGAAGAAATTCGAGTCGAACAACAAACTCTAGAGAATGCTCAAGATGACATTCAGGATGAAACTCAGAGATCTTTAGAAGAATCTGGTGAGAATCATGGTCAATCTAGAAATGTTACCCCGCGTAGATCGCAAAGATATAGATCTCAACCGGAAAGGTACTTAGGTATTTTGACGAACGAGAGCTATGACGTTCTATTACTTGAAAGTGATGAACCTGCGACTTACAAACAAGCTATGACGAGCCCTAGCTCCAAGCAATGGCAAGAAGCCATGCAATCTGAATTAGACTCCATGTCTGAAAACCAAGTATGGGATTTGGTCGATTTGCCAGATGGCTACCAAGCCATTGGAAGCAAATGGGTTTTCAAACTGAAAAAGGACAAGGATGGGAAACTTGAAGTTTTCAAAGCTAGATTGGTTGCAAAAGGTTACAGGCAAGTCCACGGTGTGGATTACGATGAAACCTTTTCACCAGTTGCAATGCTAAAGTCTATTCGGATAATGTTAGCAATCGCTGCATATTACGATTACGAAATATGGCAGATGGATGTCAAAACTGCTTTCTTAAACGGAATTTTAACAGAAACTGTGTTTATGACACAGCCTGAAGGTTTTGAGGATCCAAAGAATGCTAAAAAGGTATGCAAGCTAAAGAAGTCAATCTACGGATTGAAGCAGGCATCCAGGAGCTGGAATATACGTTTTGATGAAGCAGTCAGTGACTTTGGTTTCATCAAGAACGCAGACGAATCTTGTGTATACAAGAAGGTCAGTGGGAGCAAAATTGCTTTCCTAGTATTATATGTCGACGACATATTACTTATCGGAAATGACATTCCTATGTTGAACTCTGTCAAGATTTGGCTTGGGAAATATTTTTCGATGAAGGATCTAGGAGAAGCACAGTACATATTGGGCATCAAGATTTACAGAGATAGGTCTAAAAGGATGATTGGACTTAGTCAAAGCACTTATATCAATAAGGTGCTTGATAGGTTCAAGATGGCGGACTCCAAGCGAGGCTACCTACCCATGTCTCATGGAATGACTCTAAGCAAGACTCAGTGCCCAAAAACACTTGATGAGCGTAGACGAATGAATGGGATTCCATATGCATCATTGATTGGTTCAATAATGTATGTTATGATATGTACACGCCCGGATGTTGCGTACGCACTCAGTGCTACGAGCAGATACCAGTCAGACCCAGGAGAGGCGCATTGGACTGCTGCCAAGAACATTCTGAAGTACCTGAAAAGGCACAAAGATGACTTCCTGGTCTATGGTGGAGATGATGAATTAATTGTTAAAGGCTATACGGACGCAAGTTTCCAAACCGACAAAGATGATTTCAGATCACAGTCTGGGTTTGTCTTCTGCCTCAACGGAGGAGCAGTAAGCTGGAAAAGTGCTAAGCAAAGCACCATTGCGGATTCTACAACTGAAGCGGAGTACATTGCTGCACATGAAGCAGCAAAGGAAGCTATATGGCTAAGGAAGTTCATAGGTGAACTTGGTGTAGTCCCCTCCATTAAAGGACCAATAGCCCTGTATTGTGACAATAACGGAGCTATTGCACAGGCAAAAGAGCCTAGACACCACCAGAGAGTCAAGCATGTACTTCGTAGATTTCACCTTCTACGAGAGTTCGTTGAAAGAAAAGAAGTCGAGATAAGCAAAATTGGAACTGATGACAACATATCAGATCCATTGACTAAACCTCTGCCGCAAGCGAAGCACAACTCGCACACTGCAGCTATGGGAATCAAGCATATTGGAGAATGGCTTTGATGTCTCTATTTAATGTTTTAAAGTTTTAGAGTTTAAATCTTTGTAAAACATTATTGGTTAATCATTCACAATAAATGAAAAGAATTCATTTTTCCATTTAATTTGTGGTTTATTAAATGATGAGTCCCTTCAATTTGACGATATATTCAAGATAGACTGTCAGGACCAGTCCTGTGACTAAGAAATGTCTATCAAGTGAACTTGAATGTCAAAGGTTGAAAATGGTCCCTAATCGGAGTTTTCTATAAAATTGGACGCATAGAAAAACGTTAGACGATTAGAATGCAAGATGACTAGTAGTTCTGTTTCTTGAACTATGTGGACATGGCAATGTCATAATCATTTGCATAGATACTTACTTTGGGAAGACTAGTATCGGACAAGACCTATGAAACTTTACTGTAAGAGATGAAAATCTGTCATAAGTAAATTTCATTAAATTATTAGACACTAAATCCTCAATACCTGAGTGATTTGAGATTACTTGTTTGAGAACTGGTTGCTTTGACGTTGACCAACCGTCGCACCGTAAAAGGAGGCTATAAAGGCAACGCTCAGGTAATCACCTATCAAACGAAGTCTAATCTCAAGATCGCAAGATTGGGATTGTCCTCCCATAAATCGGGATGAGATGCTTAAAAGTTGTACAAGGCCACTCGGAGAGCTAGAAACTGTGAAATGCATGGCCGTGCTCGGATGAATCATAGGCTATGATTATCTGTTTATTTGATCAGTTGAACTCTGAAACCGAGGAACACCTCTGGACATAATAAGGATGACAACTCTTACCTTATGTTCAAGAGCAAGCATCGAGCGACAAAGGAATTAGGAAATGCACACTTGTCCCTAAGGACAAGTGGGAGACTGAAGGAAATAATGCCCTTGGTCCAAGTATGCATTCTATGATAAGTCTAATAAATGCGTTTCAGTATTAATTAACAAGTTAATAATTCAGTGAGATCAAGTGAGCTGAATGCCTAGCTAGAGGCCGCTTCAGTTCAAGTGGAATTAATGATATTAATCCACAGCTTACTCTTGACTGAACCCGTAGGGTCACACAAATAGTACGTAAACGGATCAAGTATTTAATGGCATTAAATACTCCATCTATGAATATTCGGAATCGACGGATCTTGGTTTCAGTGGGAGCTGAGATCGTCACAGGCAAGAAATGAATACTCCGGAAACTATGATATTACCGGAAACGGAAATATGGATCGTATCGGAAATATAAATATTATCCAAGTCGTAGATGTTGCCGGAAACGGAAACATGGTACGTATCGGAAAATATTATCGGAAATGGAAATATTGCCAGAATCGGAAATATTGCCGGAAACGGAAATATTGTCAGAATCGGAAATATTATCGGAATCGGAAAATAATTCCGGAAACGGAAATATTAAATATTTGTTCGAAACGGAAATTAATTCCGGAATCGGAAATATTAAATATTGTTCGTATCGGAAATGAATTCCGGAATCGGAAATTTAATCGGAAGCGTATCGTACGAATAAGCATCGGACGAGGCCTGCCGGACGAGGGCCCAGCACGGAGCCAGGCCATCGCCCAGCAAGCCAAGCGCGCCACACGAACAGCCAAGGCCACGCCAGGCCCAGCGCAAGGCCAGGCCCAGCAGGCCGAGGCAGCGCGCGCAGGAGCTACGTGGGCTTGTAGCTCGCGTAGGCCTCGCTGCGTGGGCTGCTGCTCGCACGCACGCGCATGGGCGGCCCATCGTGGCTGCCGTGTGTGTGTGCGTGAGTGTTTGTGTTCATGCACGATTCCTAAAACATGCAGAGTTCGGTTAATGATTAAATTCCTAATTCTATTAGATAAATTAATTAATTAGAGTTCTTGTAGGATTCTAGGTTTAATTAATTTGTATCTGAATAGGATTCCAATTCCCTTTCCATACCCCTATAAATATGTGGCCTGGGTTCCCTTTCCATACCCCTATAAATATGTGGCCTGGGTTCACAATTTATAACGAGTTTCAAAGTATTCAAAGTGAGTTTTTGAGAGAAAAATTCAATCACACATCTTGCTCAAAAGTGCCGAAAATTCTAGTACCTTAAGGGCGATTCTAGTTGGTCAATCTTAAGGCGGATCCGGACGTGCTGTGGACTATCTACGGAGGGACGACACTTGGAGTCCTAAAGACTTGTTCTTGTTCGGTTCGGGCGTAGCTAGGGAGGGCACGCAACAAAGAGTATGCATCTAAATTATGCTATATGATTATGTGTAAATAATATGTATTCCTGGGTTAATGGTTGTTTCCGCATGATTTATGTAATATCATATGTATCATAACCTAACAAGTACCTCTAGCCTTTAATTCCCCAGTCAAGAAATCATTTTCGGGACCCAAGCCCGCCAAATCCACAAATAAAAACTGACGCATCCAACCCCTGTCATTTGATTGGTCAGGTCCCACCAACGCCTCCCTGTCATCCTTCACATGCAGCAAGTATCTTTCAGCGCCATAGTTATGGATCTTGTAAGTATATGCCAGGTCCTCCACCAGGAAGTTCACCCCCAACTTGTCACCAAGGTGGTCGATGGTCCGCAACACCCGCCAGACCTACGGCATCAATTGAGCGGGCAGACCTAGGATTTTCAAGACGCCTCTCACCAGCGGCGTAAAAGGGTAGGTGTGCCCAATTTTGAAGGGGTGCTCTTAGAAGCAGGTCCAGTCGGCCGCTTGCCAGTCGGCACGCTCACCATGCAAGGGCAGGCAAACTCCCGCCGCCGCCGAATCCCCGCATTCGGCCCCCAATTTCGCCGCGTCTTGGTTACTCCAATTTTTTGGGCGGGCGTTTTTAGAATCAAGGGGGTTGCTTGGTTTGAGAAACAACCCATCCTCCAGATCGCAATCAATCACTACCTTTCTGTTCTTGGCTCGAGCGGATTTGGTCCCCCTCTTGCTTGACATGAGAATGGAAGAGGCGAGAAAGGAATTGAGAAAGGCAATTACCTGGTTTATTTGGAGAGAGAAAAGCTCCGAATTTTTGCAAATTGAAGAGAGAGAAATCGGAATTGTGAAGAGTCTGGAAGCAACTCCCCCTGATTTATTAGAGGTGGGAGGCGGTTGGTCTTTTCGAGACCACCATTGCAACTCACCGGTCAATCAGAATGCAGGAGGTTTATTTCCTCCCTTTTTCAAAAATTAAACCAATTTTTCTCTTTGAGCTTCCCGGAAGAATTCAAAAATGGGTTTGGGGACAATTGTTAGTGGGGGAAATACCCCCTCCTGGTGACGTGTCATAGGTAGTTCACCTGGAGTATGCGTGGCAGCCAGCAAGGCGTGAGTAACGTTCAACTTGTCCGCCTACACAACAGCTGCAAGTGGGATGGCGGTTACGACAATTAAGTGACAAGGCTTAAGTTTAGGAGTCAAGTCATTAAATAGCAATTCAATCATTCTTGTACGTTACTAAGCATGGTTAAGTTGTATAAATATCGTCTGTGATTGCTTGTAAAGGATATTCTGTGATATTGCTCAATAATACACTCATATTCTCTTCACCTGCTCTCGCAGCCTTAGTGTTATCTTGTTTGCTTCGATTGTTAGCACCTCCCTTAGACAAGTTCGACCCTAAGTAGAATTCGTCCAAAATATATATTACTTTAAAATTATTTTATTCTATATTTTTGTAAGTGTGATAAAGTAAATACAAATTTTGATTAATCATTTTGGCCAATTATGTTTCATAGTAGTTTAATTGATTAGTTAAAATATGAAATTTTAATTCTCCAATTACAAGAAATTCTTGCACTACAAATGGCATGTTAAGCTAGAAAGTCGTATGCGGAGTATTTGTAGCCGATATTTTTGCTTAACTGGGACAAAAAAATTGGCATTTTTCCATAACTACAAATCCTTTTAGCTCTAGTTAATTGTAAGTGAAAATAATGAAAAGTAAACTTAGCCAACAACCGAATAGCCGACTAGTAAGTAAATTTGTATTATGTCCGCCCAGTAAGTAACAAAAATTTTATATTACTAACTTTGTATTATGTCCGACATGTTAGTAAATTTTCATAAATCGCCAAGCATTTTCTCGAAACAAATAGCCAACAATCGAATAGCAAACTTAGTCAGCATTTTCGATATTTCACCAACATCCTCATTATGGAAGTATTTAGGCATTTACTTCAACTCCTTCTCCCCGACCAAGTTGAATTTTGATGACATCCTTCAAAAAAATAAAACGCGAATCAATGCTTGGCAAGCTCAATTCTTTCCAAAGCAATGAAGAGCACTCTCGACTTATATATGCTCTTCTCTTCTTCTATCGAAAAATGCGCCTCAAATCTTGATTCGACTCACATAAACTTTTTCTGTACTTCTTGACATGAAGTAAATAATACTCCCTCCGTATTTATTTAAGGGATACACTTGCCTTTTCCGGCCGTATTTATTTAAGGGATACACTTGCCATTTTTAGTAACTTATCAACCCCACCATCTAATTAAATAATATATCTACACCCCACCCCCACCCCCCCACTCTCTAAAATGACATGGTCCCCACTTGTTTTTCTTATTAAAATATCTACTCAACCTCACTTGTTATTTCATTCAATTCTTCTTCTTAATACCCGTGCCCGGCCAAGTGTATCTCTTAAATAAATACGAAGGGAGTAATACTTTGTGTAAGAGTATTTACTAACAACTTATAAAAATGTATAATTATGTGTGATCTTACAAATTAACTAGCAATATTATCCACAAATGTCATCAATTAGTTATAGTTTTATAATAATTCATTGTACGGATCTAATTACAGATTTCTTTCGTGAATACCGTACATCCTTTACGAATTACGAGAAATACAATTTTTGAAATTTTATAAGAAAACAACTTACCTTATTATATGCCAGTTTGAGTCTCATTTTACGTATAGGTTGCCACATATCAATAAGTAAATTAATGCCACTCCATGTCATGAGGTATAAATTTCAATTCAACTTATCTTCTATGCTCTCTTAAATTTACTCAATTTATCTTGACTTGTATATGATCATTATCTTTATTATATGACAATAGAATGAAATAAATCAATAAGATTATAAGAACTAATTATTTATAGAATAAAATCCAAAAATCTTCAATTTCACACTTGGGTTTCCAAATACCCAAATACCCATGTCAAGATACCAAGTACCTCCACACACACATAAAACTCAATTGGTGTGAGCAATTTTCTTTGGCTCCCCTAAATAAAACCTAACATATTTTTAACGGTTAAAATACAAACAATGAAAATACTAGAAAAATAATTCAAACATACGAAAGGGGAAAATAATACATGAGGAGAAAAACTTTTCCTCTTCAATACCATCACCAACAAAAACAAATTTAACCATTTCCGATAAAAATTTTCCACCATTAAATTTACAATGCAATTTCTTACCACCCTCAGCTCCACCACCACACCGCCACCGTAACCACCAAACCCCACTTGCCGCCGTCTCAAAATCCCGAAAACCCACCCAAATTGAGGCTCGAATTTCCTGTCCCATCATATCTAGAGGCCATAAAATCAAAATCCAAAACCAACCCAGTTGAAAATGGCACCTTTTAGCTCGACCGAGAAGCTGTTTCCGATCAATGGATCGGTTCATCGGACGGCGGCTCCCTCGCCGGCGAATGCACCGGAGACGGGAAAGAAAGAGGGAAAGTTTAAAACAATGGCGGAGATACTGGCGAAGGCGAAGTATGCGGTGGTGGAGAGAGAAGATTATTCGGATGTAAAGTGTGAAGAATGTGGGTCCGGTGAAGGAGAAGGAGAGTTGTTACTGTGCGATAAGTGCGATAAAGGGTTTCATATGGGTTGTGTTCGACCCATCGTTGTTCGGGTTCCAATCGGATCCTGGATTTGCCCGACTTGCTCCGGCCAGCCACGTGTCAGAAGTAGGGGACCTTCTTCTACCTTCAATTTTGATATTTTCGTTGTTGGGTATTTTTGATCATGCATGTATTTTTTCTCATATATTTTTTGGGGTTTATAATTTTATTTTTAATATAGGTTTGTCGCAGAAGAAGATTATAGACTTTTTTAGAATTCAGAAGTGTAAGGGTGTAAGCTACACATTTACTGCTTCTCCTCAAGGTAATGGCAGTTTATTAGTTCTCGATTTTTGTTGTTGTGTTGTTTCATGGTCACTAATACATGTAGTTTGTGTAATTTGTGTTAATTTTTCATACATATAAATCCATAAGGATAAAAAAGTTCTAATCTTTTCATTTTTGGAATTTTATAATTTCTTTTTTAAGGGTTGTCATGATATAGATAGAGTTGCAGAAAATGTGAAAGATTATTTCAAATTTTTCAAAGAGTCTAATTTCAAAGTAAAATTGCTCGATCATTGTTGAACTTTATAAAAGAAAAGTTAATAATAGGGAATAGGATTAGACAGTAAACGGTTTGATAAGTTTATGATAGCAAGAATATTGCTTGGTTATGATCAAGAATAAGGTGTCCAGGTTAAGCAAAGAGTTAATATGTTGAATAACAAATTTGCAATTACTTTTGTGCAAGTTTATTTTAGTTAAAATGAACGGAACCCTAGTTTTAGACTCCTTGAAGGATACGTAATTAAAAAATGCATGAAAAGTCCAATTCATTGCTTTAATACTGTTATCATTAAACGTTTCTGATTAGCTATTGTGCAATTTTCCAAATAATGATTTAGTTTAGTAATTCACTACAAGATGCTGGAATACTTAAATGTTAATGAGTTGTAGCGGTTACCGAAGAAGTGAAATAATCAATGATCTTTTTACCGATGGTTGATGGGTACTATCTGTCTATCTAAATGTAAAATACATTTCTCTCTAACGAGATATAAAAATGTAATATTTTCTTCCGAAGCAATCATGGAATACCACCAAATATGGGAAACCCGTATAATTCTCAGATCAAATCAATGCTATTGAAGATATATTGTTTTGATATGGTAACCATCAGAAATTTAAAGCCACTAACATGATTGATGAGGTTTAAGTAGACACGAGGTGGTGTGTATTTGACACGTCGAATATATTTGTGGAAAAAAGAACGTCATGTTTTTCCTATTGATAGTGTAATACTTTACTATAATTCTCTTTCCGCGGTTCAACTATATTTAACTTTATTTTTCACCTTTAATTAAAAGTTATCTTAGATGCTAAATCACTATTACTATCAATAAGTTTAGTCAAAATCATGAGTTAGAGAATGATAGTAAGATTAGTCAAAATCATGAGTCAGAGAAGTTTGGTAGAGTTAAAAATGCATTTTGTTCTTTCGGATTTAGAATATCTTTCTCTATATTCCATCATATAGTGGCATGCGGGATATTATGATGCTTATCAAAATTTGTTTAAAAATCTGAATTCATTTAGCATGATCTTAATTTAAGATGTTTTCCCAATAGATATTTGTGGATTTAGGATGATTAATTGCTTCTATCTTCCTACACCAACTTCATTGTTTATCTGTATGACTCAATTTATTACTTATTTGTTTTTCTAATATCAAATTAACATGTTTCGAGGATTCGTAATGACTGAATTAGAAATGCATAAAAAAAAGTATTCAGAATATCAAATTAGTAAGTAATGTTTAACTTTGCATGAACTTCGCCTAATCGATCCATGTAAATCGTCGTACTTATTTTTGGAATGTTTACTCTCACTTCTTTCTCAATCGTGCAGAAATGACCCCTCATAGAGTCACAACCACTTATAAGCTTTACACCCTTGTACTAGAACGTTCATGAATCCTAAAGAGTAGGCTACAAAATATGCTATTTGGCACTATGTTGTTTGTACAACATGCATTATACATATTCTCTAATCATAAATAACCTAACGCCTTAAACTTTCCAGACATGCAAAAATATTTCCTTGAATACATAAGTGAGCATTCTAGAAATCTATACCCTGCTAGAAACATCCATGCACTAGCTTCTTCTAGAAGCTTCCATGTATATGTTGTGGAATCCAGCATTTAAAAACCTTGGTAGCTTGATTCGCAAGGTTAATAACCAATCAACCCTCTTATGAGTCCTATAGCTGTGACTATAGCCTCCATGCTGTGACTTATAGCTTTATGCTAGTTAGTTTCTTGCAAATGCTCTGCATGTTATATATAAATATTCTTGTTAGCTGCATGTTATGTACTCAGAGCAATGAATCTTTGTAGAACCATAGTTTTGCTATTGCATCAATCTTGAGTTGTTGTTGTATACTGCGTACCTCATAAATATATTACTGATTTTCGACCAACATTCATCAATAGAAGTAGATTGTACTGCTGTCACTTTAGAATTAATGACTGCCGTGATACCACCTTGACCTTATTTCCTTTTTGGAGTAGTATTAAAATGCACGACTAAAAGAAACTTTCTTTATGAAGTTATAGTGGTATAAAATTATGAGGGGGAATAACAGTTCGTTGAACAAAGAACATGATATTATATGCTTGTCCTTGATGTAGTATAAGTTGATGGTGTGAAGTGTATAGCATTTGTTTTCCTAGCAATTTTGCCGTCTATGGTGATACAATTATGAGGGTTCTCTACATCGCAAACAGTACTTTTAAACTAATCGGAGATTTAGAGCTTCCCTTGGAGATCCCCTTCCTGATTTCTTGCTGAATCCATCTAGCTGGGCGTACCTAGTGGATTAAGGTTTCTGCAAGTTTTTTTAAGGTATCTGAATTAATAGCCTACATGTGCCAAAGATGTACTACCTCCATTTCACAATACTTGCATCATTTCTTTTTTCACGTATCTTAAGGTGCTTCTTTGAAAATTAATATCTCTAATTGCATATAAGTAAAATTTATAAAAAAATGATATTTGAAATCCTTACATTAATACGAATATAACAAGATCTCACTTGACAATATTTGTTTTTACATAATGTGAAAGAATAATTGTCAAAGTTAGTTAATGAATAGTGTCCAAAAGAGAAACGATGCATCTATTGCGGAACGGAGGAAGTAGTAACTTATACCCTGTTTTTCCCCCTTGCATTCAGTTTTTACTTTTTAGGCTTTGTTTTGTTCGGCTTATTTTGACTTATTTCAGATAATATAAGTTCAGCAAAAATATATTCTTTTCAAACAATTTCACAAACAAATAAGTTTATTTTAGACAAAATAAGTTTTTGTCAGATAAAATAAGTTTAGACAAGTTAATTAAGTTCACATAAGTTCAGATAATATAAGTTCAATCAAATAAGTCGAATAGAGCCTTAGTGTTAATCTCGTTGAATGTAGTTAAATTGAGTTGAGGATAGAGAGTGGGGGAAGCTCAGTTGGTTAGAGCTTCCCTCCCGGTTTAGGTGATCCTGGGATCTCATCCCCGCCGTTGTGGCTCATTCGCACCAAAAAAATAAGTTGAGTTGAGGATAAACCCCTATTTGTTTTATTTCGTGGAGGAACTGTGTTCTCGATGAGTTCAGTAAGTTCCCAATATAGTGTTGTATTAATCATGTTAATCTCGTGGAGTAACACGGGTATTTGAGGTAAAATGAAAAGTCCAGGTAACAGGGCATGACATGACAGTAATGATTCATTAGCCGTATAGATTAATATATCTTATACAAAGCATGTGACATTCGATCTGTTTGTAAGAACTATTATTGGGAACTTGCTGAACTCTCAATACATACTGTTTGGCAGAATTTAACAGCTTTGGGTTGACAAGATTTGCTTTGGTCTCAGTGTCTTTATTCACTGTTTCAGTTCGCGAAGATTTGCTAGTCTGTTGTTTGTTTAGTTCAGTGTTTATTATTTGTTTGTTTTTTCTAAATGTTGTGTTTTACAGTAGGTGACATGTGTTTTCTGCTTAAGCATTTAAAAGTTCTTGATGTAGAAGGAAAATAAGTTTGAATTTGCATACATTAGACTGGAACTAGTGGAGGAGAAGCTACATCTAGGCTTTAGGTGAAGCTTCATTTCAGTTTCTTATGATGAGGGTGATGATTTTTTTCCCTTTTTGTCAATGGTCAGCATGATTTCCTACATAGGTAGTGGAGGAATGATAGGTTCATCCTAGAGATATATAGAAAGAGCCCAAACATGGAGGTAGCTCGTTAAATTTGCAAATTATTCCTTGAATTTTTAATCAATTATACAAATAGTTTTTATTGGCAGGCCTAGAGCACAGTAAATCGTATGTTTTCCTCTTCATGTGCTATCCATGTGAAGCATTGCATACGGTTGAAACTGTAGAGTCTTCATAAAGCTTGTCATATGCATTTCATCTCAATAAGATGAATATGTTGTGGATAGATTTTACTATCTTATATTATATCACATATATGTACTGCTAGACTGAAGGATCAAATTGTTTCTCAGATTCCAAGAAGCGCCGAAGACGCCCGGGCACATTGGTTTGTTACAAGAAGAAAAAGAGGAGACTGCTTCCATATGTTCCAACTGAAGATCTAGCTCAAAGGTTGGAACAAATGGGTTCTCTTGCTACAGCTTTGACTGCATTAAAAATGGAGTTCAGCAATGATCTGACCTACTTGCCTGGAATGGCTCCAAGATCTGCTAATCAGGCAATATTCGAAGATGGGGGAATGCAGGTGCGAGTTCTTCTTTGCCACTTATCATTCGTCATGGGCAACTGAAATACGTCCTCCATCCTACAAAAAAGTTGCTAATATCTATCTTTTACATGGATACTTATGACTTATGAGAGTAAGTAAATACAGAGAGAAAAGTGGGTGGGCATTGGCCCCGATGCAAGTCTCGACTATAGACTAAAATGAAAGATGTTTACTTGTCGGATGGCATTCTTTCTTAAATTTTCTTTAACCCTTTTGAAAATTTGGTCTGCTGATTTATCATTTTTTTTCCCCTATGTTTACTGCATTCGTTTTTGTTTTAGGTTTTGTCCAAAGAGGATCATGAGACGCTGGAGCAATGCAGAGCTATGCTCAGAAGAGGCGAATGCCCACCCCTATTGGTAGTTTATGACTCGTGTGAAGGGTACTTGATCTTGAGCCATATAAATCTTTCATTTATCTCGGTTAGAAGCTTGATTATCCTATCGTTATGTTGATGGGCAATGATGCAGATACACTGTTGAGGCTGATACCCCGATCAAGGATATGACATTCATAGCGGAATACTGTGGAGATGTGGATTTTATAAAAAATCGAGAGCGGGATGACTGTGATAGTTTGATGACCCTTCTTCTTACAACAGATCCATCTAACAGCCTGGTCATTTGTCCTGATCGCCGTGGAAATGTTGCTCGGTTCATCAGTGGCATCAACAACCACACTCAGTAAGCCATTTATTTATTTATTTTAAAACTATTCCTTTTGAGTCTGATGTTGCTGTATAAATTAAATGGCTTTATTGAAGTGGTGCTTTTTTTACGCAGGGAAAGTAAGAAGAAACAGAATCTTAAATGCGTGAGGTATGACGTGAATGGTGAATGCTGTGTCCTTCTAGTGGCTACTCGTGACATAGCCAAGGGAGAAAGGCTGTACTATGATTATAATGGGTACGAGCATGAGTATCCGACTCATCATTTCATCTGAAGAATGCCTGCACAGAGGTTACCGTCTAACTTGGAACATCAGAGACATCCCTGTTTATCTGGGTTCACCAGACCAAATTTGGGGGTAATTTATTCTTCAGGTTATTTATTATTGATGCACAGCCCGACATTTTTCTTTTATCCAGCCAAATTTAAAAGTAGATTTTTCTAGGTTATTTTAGAGAGAGGTCCACAAATTATGTGGAGTAGAGAGAACTATAGAGCAGCCAAAATGTTTGTGTTAGGATTACGATTATGATGGATGGGTCTCTGGCTGGAACTCAACTTTTAATGAGCATCCTGATTTCGAACCACAGCAAAGAATGAAAAAGAGAGTAATTTTTCATTTTCATCTCAGCTTTCTTGTCTGCTATGTGCTTCATTTTGTTCTTGGATGGTTTTCATCTTTCTTTCCTTGCTTTATGTATCTTCCCATAGCCATATTAGTTGCAGAAACTTATCAAGGTGCATGGACATGTGTATGCATAAAGATTTTACCAACTTAGCTAGTCAACATACACACGTGTGTTTGTAGAGGTATTTAGCTTTCTACACAGCTTTAACTGCAGATCATGGTAGTGTCTCTTACAGATGATTGAAAATGTCGAAAACTAGCTTAAAGGGTCTTTGTCCATGCATGGCATCCTAGCTTTCCTTTCTTGGCACTAGAACTTACCAGGCGTTATTTAGTTATTGGTCAGTTCAAATCAACTTAAAAGGAGTGAGACAACCCATAAGCCTATAATGGTCAGTAATCACTAATCAGTATAAGAGTAGTTCCTGTTTTCCTCTCATGCCTAATCAAGTAATCAGTCTGGATCAGGTTCTGAGCCCGTTAGCTGACATAAAAATTGGACTGTTTAAGATTGGGTTGGGCCTCAATAAGCCCAACATTAACAACCCACTTATCTTGTATTCTGCTTTATGCCCACATAGATAAATAATTAATGTTGATCAAAGCAATAATAATGTTGATGTGTTAAGTGGTTTAATCATTCGGAAACTTTTTCCAACACTTAGGCTCCGTTTGGTAGGGCGTAAAACGTTTTCATCGTAAAATGATTTTTCATGGAAAACATTTTTCAAGGAAACACAATTCCAAACTAGTTTTCCTTTGTTTGGTAACTTAAAGGAAAATGGGAGAAAATGGTGAAGATTGGGGGGAAAAAAGGAGAGGGAGGTAAGGAGGAAAGAAGGAAGAGTGGTTTCCCTCCCTTTCAAATGGAAAAGGGTTTTCCACCTTTGAGTAAGTCATGGAAAATTGTTTTACATCCCTTATCCAACCTAACAACGTAAAATGATTGAAAAAGGGGGAAATCGTTTTCCATGAAAACGTTTTACGCCCTACCAAACGGAGTCTTAGTCCAATCGCATTAGAACTTTTATAGACTCATTTGTTGCTTTTGACAAAAGGGAAAAAAAAAAGTGCTTCCCAGTCTCTTTTACGGTTGCAACGCTTTGCTTATTGCAATATTCACATATTTCTTACGTAATTACGTTTCATGAATATCACACCATCTTGTTTTTTATCCTATTTACACTAGATCTTTGACCACCTTTTGTAATTCATATATAAGAAAATTATAGGCATGCATGATTTTGTTAGATTCGTATCAATATACGTAGTATATTCTAAATATCAACTTTTTATAATTTTTTCATATACATAATTCGAGATATTAAGGGTCAAAATATGTGTTGGAAAACGTAAAGTTAATCATGATGCAATATTTTAGGAACGAAGGAAGTATTTTACTTTGTTTAGTTCATATAATCTATACTTAAGGAAAACATATTCAGGTGAGATCTTGTTAGATTCGTCTTAATATATATTTTTCGAGTATCAATTTGTTATGATTTTACTTACCAATAATAAGGATATTAATTGTTCGAGTTATGCATTGATAAGCGTGAAAAACAAAGTGTTACATACAAGCACAAATAAACGGAGAAAGTATTTCGTATTATTAATCAACTTTGCTTTTAAATCAAATACTAATTTTTTTAATGATTCCATCAAAACTAGATACGCACTTATCCTAGGTAACATGGTCAAAAAATTTGCATGAAGAATTTTGGTTTAGAGAAAATAAGACCAAGTAGAACCAAAGACAAGAATTTTTTTTTTTTTTTTTTTTTAAAAAGGAACCAAAGTAGGAGTTTAATTTGCAATTAGTTTAGTAGGTTAAAGTTATGGGAGGGTCTATTGTGGTACCATGATAGGAAGTGTAACTTTTAACATAGAGGTTTGGTGTTCGATCCTTGCCACATTTTTTTTTTGTCAATGACATGTCATGACGCTGATTAGTGGTGACGTGGCGTAATAAGGAGGGATATACGTGACACGTATACGTTCTTAAGAACGCCTTTTAATATATTAGTACTAGTCTTATATGCACACGATGCATGCGGGAGTATACATATATTTGACTTATTGTCTATTGTTATAAATCTGATGGAGTAACTATTTTTCTTTTATTTTACCATTAATGTTAATATAATTGGTAAGTAATATTAGTTGTTGTTCCTTTTCTTTCAATTAGTTCATTACCAAATTCACATTCCTATAATCCTATTACATAAGGACTGTGATTTAGATTTTGAGTCAAATTTAATTGAGAGAACGAAGGTAAAAGTCTTACCAACTTTATTCTAGATATTATAATATTATTATACAGATAATAAAATTAACAATCACCCCTAAAATAAAATCCACAATCTCCTCGAAGATTCGTGATAAATTCTTCCTATTTCTAAAAAGAATAAAAATTAGACAAAAAAGAAAAAGAAACACCTTTCTTCTCCGAAATAGAAAGAAAATTTGAATCAAATCAATATCTTAAGGCTTGTTCAGGAACATTATGAGTTTTGAGTTTTGGGCTTTATAAAAACGAAAAACTAATTTAAGTTTTTAAGCTAAGGTTTATTAAAACAAAAACAAAACCATGTTGAAAGTTGAGACTAATGAGTTATTATTATACTCCTTCCGTCTCTTTTTGTTTTTTACGTTTTCCTTTTTGGATGTCCCAAAATGTTATTTACATTTCATTTTATGTTATCACATAATTCTTTAATATTCTATCAAAATTTGTGTCTAATGATTATTTTAACCAATTAAATTCATTGGGTCATTTAATCTCTCACACTTTTTCGTTGGGACATTAAAATTTTCTCATTTTTCCAATATCAGAAGTTCGATAAAAGTGAAAACATTATAAATAAACGTAATTTTCCTTGTTTAAAAAAAAAAAAAAAGGAATCCCAATTAGGGGTGTTCAAAAATACCCGACCCGCCGACCTGGTACATTTAAAGCGGGTAATATGCAGATTTTTTAGAAATAAATGGGTCGGGGTAAAAATCCCGGGTACCGGGTCGGGGCATGGGCCGCCCTTTTCGTTAAACGGGTACCCGAATATACCCGTTTAAAAAAAATTAAAAAAATCGTGTTTTTTTTGGAATTATGGGTACAACAAAGCTCAAAAGTCTTGAGTCATAAGCCCAAACAAGTAAACTAGGGTTTCATTTCATCGGTTCTTCACTTCTTCCTCTGAAGTCTCAACTCTCAACCTCCCACTCTCCCAGTGAAACACTCAAACTCAAATCCTCCTCCGCCGCACTCCTCACTTCCTCAGTCACTCAGTCCTCCTCGCTCACGGCTCTCCTCACTCTCCTCACGGCTCTCCTCAGTCCTCCTCACTTCTATAAAATTATAGAAGTAATTTTACTAAATAACCCTGAAACTATAAAAGTACCTCCCATGAAACTATAAAGCTATAGAAGTATCTGAAATGAAACTATTAAAGTATCTGACCTAAAACTATAAAAGCACCTCCTCTAAAACCATAAAGTATCTTCCCAAAAACTATAAAACTATAGAAGTATTTTTACTAAAACTATAAAAGTACATTGCCTAAAAATATAAAGTAATACCCCCATTAACCTCCGTTAATTGGCTTTAAACACGCTAAACTTATTTACAAGTGTAAACATGCCACACCATCAAGTTGATGGTGTGGCTGATCACATATAAGACTTTAGGTATAAACAAAATGTATAAATATAAGCTTCTAGGACTTCGCTAAATTCTTGTCAAAAATATTTTCGAAAGTATAAAAATCTTTTGGAGCCAGATTAGTTAGTTAGTTTTTTTATAGTTTTTTTAAAGCAAAGTAATTGTCTTTCTTTAAACAAAAAACATTATAAACATCTGACTTCAAACCATCACATTTATAGATACTACATAGTACTTCATAATTCGTATTAAATTAGAGTGGGGGACAGGACCGTTCTTAACATTTTGGTGGCCCATGGGCGAAACAATAAATTGGGGTCCATACTTTAAAGGTACAGGAACACAAAAATTTGCTCGTAGATGTGGTATATTTTTTTATTGAAAAAAATTTGTAAACCATCAACTTTTCACGTTTTAAGACTTAATACATAGTATTATTTTATAATAAATTAACCTACTAAAGAAAATTTAATGATCAATTAAAATTATGAAGGCTTGAACACTTCGACTTGTGCTATTAAGCATGAATTATATTCTAATATTTCAAACACTAATCATTAAGCTAACATAAGACAAAGTCAAAAGAACGAGAATTTCAAATGAAATCTCAAAATTGGATAAAAAAAAAATTATTGACTAACTGAAGGGAGTATGAAAATTAAAAAGTAGCAAAAAAATAAAATTAAAAAGGCCAAAAAAAACTCTATATAAAGTATGGGTTTAAAAAACAAATTAACAGATATAAGGATCGAACCCGCGACCCCTTTCAATTCAGAAGTTCGCTTGACGTGCGACTCTAACCACTGGGTTGCATTGCTATATATATATATATATATATAAAATCAGGATCTGGTGTGAACCACCCCTTAAGATGAGAACTGAGAACCAATCTCAACCGTAGATAAATTAATCCAACAACCCACAATCTACCCGACCAACCCAAAACATTAAGGGTAATTTGGTGATTTTGTAGCGCTGAATGACCTCCTCTCTCAACCCAATTTTCAGAATTTGTTTCTCTCTCCTCGTTCAATTTTCTCTCTCCTCTTGGAAATCATCTCTCTGCGATTTTTCACCTTCTTCGAGTACGTTCCTCCTTTCGAATCTTCTCAGTTTCAATTTAAGTTAACTAAGTAATTTAGTTTGATTTACAATTGTTGTTTTATATTCTATTAGATTTATCGTTCAATTATTTTGGATTTTGATTGTTGAAATTTGGGTTTCACATATTCTTTGTTTCAGTGCTTTGCGAATTGGGTTGATAAAATTAGGGTTTCAAATTGCGATTTTGTTGATGTTTTGCTGCTTTCATTGCTAACTTTAGAGCTTTTACATTGCTATTTTGTTTTAGCTTTTGCGATTGTGATAAAATTAGGGATTTTATATTCCTAAAATTAACGTTTCTTTAAATTTTTGTAATCAATTGCTTGTAACGCCATGATTTCGTTTGCTATGTTTTGGTTTATAATGATGATTCAATCTAGAAATTACTTCTCTGTTACACTTATGATTACATATTCTATCTTGTTTTGTTTTGTGGTTGAATTTGATTGGGTTGTGTTTTGGTTTACTTTGTTCTTTCGTTGCTGAATTTGGTTTACCTAGACACAAAAACCAAGATAAGAAATCACAACAACGAAGTCCTTGATTCCAGATCCCAACGACCCTAATTTTTGTGAAGAACTGAAAGTACGGTAATATTACTATGATCAATACAAAACTAGTAAAGAAATAAAATGAGCATACCTGCTACACTGCTGGTAGAACCTCTGCATCTGGTTCGCTACTGGTGATTTGGTACCCCTGCTATGAAACTCGCAAACCTTGTGACGTCTGTGATAATCCTTGGATTTGGATAGATATTCGGTACAATTATCCACCTCACACATTGGATGGTTCCCGCCACTGACTGGAGATCCAGACCGCACCTTCTTGTTAGGCCTTGAAGAGGAAGCTGGATCCTCAGTTGAGTTTGAGCTTTGGACATGCTCAACACTGACTTTGTTCTTGTTACATTACTGTCTCCAATCCTAGCTAGCTGTAACCGGATACTACCGTCATCTTGTTCTTGTTGGCCATCATCACGACGGCTGCTGCTCTTTGAAGTAAACGAACCGCTCAAAATAGGATTGACACCTTCCTTATTATTCTAAGGTAAGACCTCAGGAAGAATACCCAAACGAAGCTAACCAGCTTCAATTGGTTGTTTCAGGTGCAACATTATGGGCTGATGTAGGTGTTGCACAGATTGGTTGATGTCGTTGGTGGTTGCAGAGCTGATGTTGCAAGTCAGTCGAGGGTGGTATGCTGTCAGTGATTGACTTTTGGGCAGCTGTTCTGATGTGTTTGGCTGCTCTTTAGCAGTGTTGTGTGTGTGGTGTTGCTGCAGGGGGGTAGTGGTTGTTGTTGCTTGTTGTTTCGGGTTGGTTTTTTTTTGCCTCTGTTGGAGTTTCTTTAAGTACTTTTTTTTCTTTACTTCGAGAATCAATTTACTTATTTTGGTTTACTTTTATTTAACTAGCCTGCTAGCTCAATTGGTAGAGCATTGTGCAAATGCACAAAAGATGTGGGTTCGAATCCCACGTAGGTTCATATTTACTTTTGATATTTTTTATTTACTTTTAGTTTGTAAACCTTTACTTTGACCTCCAATACTGGAAGTTTCTTTTTGGGATTTGCATATTTACTTTTAAGATTTTCTTATTTACTTATGAGTTCTTTTAATTTACTTTTGAGTCAATTATCAACGTTTGAGTAATTGTTAAGCACATAAATCACCGACCTAATCCATGTGTAATGGCACATTGCTCTACTATTTGAGCTAATAGGTTTCGACTTAATATTTTAAGAAAAAATTTATAATCAAAGTTGCATTATTATTTAATTTACTTTTACAACAATTTAGTGTACTTTTAGAGAGATTTAGTTTACATCTCCACATTTGGAACCTTAGAGACATCTCTCTATTTCTCTAATTATTCCACCTTATAAAAATAATAATGACAACAGTTCTCCCCCTCCCCTGATGCTTTCATCTGCCTCACTAAGACTTTGTAATGGCATTGGCTGTACATTTGGTGTGCCCATTTCATTACCTAGGGGAACAGACTGTAGAAATTGCAGGCATTGTATGATCAGGAAAAGCCTGGATAGAAATTGCAGCTGGGAATTCGCGATGTTGCCTTCTCTTTTGAGCACAAGGAACAAAGCTTCCCATAAACAGCTAATAAAAATGGAAAAATAAAACATCATCATCAGAGAGAGAGAGAACCATGTCTAACGGAAGATGCAGAAACAGTTTCAGAGGTGTCACTTCTATAGACTTGTGGGTATTAGTTTGTGTCTACTAGCTCTTATGTTTAGTATTGTGCAAATGCACACAAGATGTGCGTTCGAATTCCGATAGGTTCGTCTTTGTATGAGTTGGCTAATTAGTTTTCTACTTTTATTATTTACTTTTTGTATGTTTATTTACTTTAAATTTAAAAACCTTTACTTTTGCATTTATTTAATTTACTTTTTGTTGTAATTCAAAGATACATTTACTTTTTAGTTATTATGATTTACTTTTGAGGTACTTAGATTTACTTTTTAGTTTCTTATACTAACTTTTGAGTTTTTTGAATTTACTCTAGAGACAACCTATGTAGGAATCGAACCTACATCCCCTATGCATTTGCATAGTGCTCTACCATTTGAGCTAATAGGTTTAAGGAGAATTGAGATAAGTGATAAGACTTCCTTTCATTTGCATACATAAACGAAGGAAAAGCACCTTCTGCTATTCCACAAACTTAAAAACTAGCCATATCTATACACAAAAAAGGATACTGTTAAGATTGCAAAGAATAAAACACTAGCTGCAATGATATGAACAAAATAGTACGGGAACGTGCAATGAACTCAGATAATTCAAGAATTACAACAGAAATTAAGGCAAACAAGAGTGTTTAGGCTGAAAGGTTGTGGCTGTATATTGAAGTTTAAGGACTGAACTTACAAAATAGGGTAACTCAGAGACTTTCGAGAGGCAATTAAGATAGATGGCCTTCAGACAAACTTGATTGTTACATCCACTAAGGGTAGTGGTTCCTCTTCCTGCCATTGTGTCTGTTGCTACTGCTATTGTATCTGCTGCTGTCTACTTGGCACCCTGATGTCCTCTTTGTCTTCTTGCGTGGGCTTGGTTGATGTGTTATAGCACGGAGATTTATACCAGTTGCAAACTTGCAATTAGGCTCTCACCAGGAGCAAGAATAGCTCCTGAAGGATGCATGAAACAGCTTTTAGGTGCCATTGTTTGAAACTGAAGAAAAGAAATTAAAATGAGAAGCAAAATTAGGCTTTCCAGGACTCATCCATATATAAAATCACACAACGGTATCATACAGTAGCAGATAGATACATAAATAGTTATTGCCACCTATCACACTTGTCAAGTTGCCAGGGAACATACATATACAAAAGCAGCATCCATACCTTGAAAGCTACATGAGACTTGCTTATATTTTATCTTTTTGGCGCCCCAAAAACACAACTAAAAGAGTCAACTTCAGTCAAGAATGACCAAAATTGAAAAAATAGAAGCAACCCCAGAGCCTGCTCTTTATGCCAACAACTTTCAACAACAACCCGACTTCCAATCTGACCTGAGAAGCTCCTTAAATGCACCCAACAATAACAGTTCAGACCAACAGTCAAAGCATAGAAAAATCATGCTGGAAATTAGACCCTAGCATACCATATTATAACATACTCATAAACAAACCAAGCCCACAAAATGTACACTCTAAACTCAAGCCAGAAAAAAACAACTCCCAGCCACGAGCACTTACAATCTTTGAGAAATTTTATGAACATCTCTAAACATTGCACGTTTTTTTAGCTCCGCAGCCCAGGCTTAGAACATACACAGAAAAGACCGGTAGAAACAAACCGGACAGAAGCAGATCTGCAGCAGCACAACAACATAGAACAAAACAGAACACCATCCATCAATCAGCCATTGCATTTCTATAGTAGTCGTCATAAGAATTCGGAACCAGGAAACCAACCTCACAAAGTTTACTTCTGAGCATAATTGGTTTACTAATACCAAGTTTCGGTCTACTTTTTAAAATAAGAGAAACGAATGCTTCATGAGAGATTTTTTTGTTTACTTCTAGAGAGGTTTAGTTTACTTCTATAGAGATTTAGTTTACTTTTGAGCGGTTTTAATTATTTTATCATCTATGTCACAATTCGATCTTAATCATCAACTATGAGTCTAGGTATTCTTGAGTGCTCTAAAACTAACTAAGCTAAAAAAATCAGTCACAACTGCTAAAATAAGCTAAATAACCTGAATCGCCCACAACAATGCATAGTACAAACAATTTGTTTACTTCAGTTTACTTTTAGCGATATCAAGTTTACTTCTGCACATTTTTCGTTTACTTCAACACAACTTGATCTAGCTAATTGACTCACATCTCAAAATCCATCAGAAATTCAATCAGATTATCGTATGAGAAACATATATTGTATTACGAAGGAAAAAATTTGCAGAAATTTAAGAACTAGAAATCTAATTACACTTCGCTCAAAAAAGAAATCTAATTGAACGAAATTAGTATCTTTACCTTTATCTTTGAGAAACTTTGGTGTGAATTCACGATTAATGGTCGAATTTACAGAAATTTTGAGAAGAACTTGCAAGTTTAAGCTGAAATTGAACATCGAACTTTAAGAATTAGATAGAGAAAGTGGCGAAAACCTGATTCGAGCATCATATTGAAGGTAAAAACAATTTTGCAATGAAAGCTGAAGAAATTTAAAAGCCTTAAAATCGAGAATCTTACCTTAAAATTCGCAACAAATCGATCAAAAATCCAATCAAATTATCGATTCTCCAGGGATCTATTACTTCTATGATAATATGAGTATAATTGCAGCATAACATTACAAATTATACCCTATTACAATGATTGTTTTTCGAAATTGGAAGAAAATTGGGTAGAAAGTTTCGAAGATGGAGAGTTGTATTTCGTAGAGGGAGAACGTGTGATAAATTTTGGAAGGAGGAGAGAGAAACTCGCGATGTTTTCACCTGATTAGGATGGTTTTGAGATTTTATCTCAGCCGTCCCTTTGTTTTAATCTAACGGCTATTATAGGTTCTCATTATAAGGGAGGTTCTCACCCTTCTTTGAGTGATTTAAGAGATTTTGGGCCTTTTTTTTTGGGCCTAGGGCAACCGCCCCTTATGCTCTGCCCCAGGGCCAGGCCTGGTGGGAGAACGCTTCCTTTAATATACGAAGTATAACGTATTAAATGCACTCGGGTGCACGGTACACCCTTTTACATTTCTCTTATATATGAGGAGAAAATATAAAAGAAGTCACTCATGGACATAAAAATACACTTAGGTGCACGGTGCACGGTGCACGGTATACGATACACCCGGATGCACCTAATAATTTTCAGCTTTTAACATCTTTACTTGTTTCAATAGATCCGTATATCAATATATGGATAACATTGTATATTGTATATAACTAGATACTACGTTATTTGTGTAATAAGATACTTAGATCCGAATGTATAAATATGGTTTATCCTTAAATACTTTTCTCCAAATATTAGTGAGTAGCGACTGTTTTGTACTTATAAAAAATAAAAATGGGATATTCTCCACAAAATTCCCCACTATGACCTCATCTGTCACCACTTCCACTTAACCGTAATTCTAGCTCTTGCCACCCTCCCATCTCTCCCTAATCCCTACAAATACCCACCCAAATAACTACTTTGATAAAACTTAATAATCATAATCTACAAATTTAATTGACAAATTATTATTTTTACAAATTTTATAAAAATGGGTAGTTTGGAAGAAGAGAAGCTCTTGCAAATGGTACATGATTTCATTGAATCATCATCCGACTCCAATACTTCATCTTCCTCATTATTATCTCCTACTCGAAAACATGCTCATTCTACAACATTCTTTACACTTCAAGTAAGTACTTCTCTTTCTGGTACGTTTTTCCGATCTTTATTTTTTTAAGGTAATGGGTCAACCCGGCCCGAATTAGCAGGTAAGATGTTTTGAGAGTGGGAAGATGCAAGGGGAACTCTTTCTTAAAGTGTCCCTAGTGGAATTGAACCGATTTTCAGATGTCAGCAAAAAAAAACAGTACAAATCTATATATTTACTACGTAGGTATACTTTCTAATTTTAGTAACTTTTTTGGTAATTTCTTTTTCAGGAAATTCTAAAGAAGAAGACAGAAGAAGAGAAAGAAATCCATGAAAAAGTAGAGAAGCTCATGAGAAACAAAATGGGTTTGGAGAAAACAAGTGGGCTTAAGAAATGGGTCGTTAGTTGCCTTGAATTCCATGGTTTTCGCGCTTCTTTTTGTCACTCTTCTTGGATCACTACTCCTTCATGTCCTTGTGGTAAATTTTTCTCACTAATCTCTTGCTAATTACTTTTGGAGTATTACTTGATTTCTATATAATGTTACTTTTGTATATACTTTAGAAACAACAACGATTTATTACTTGTCATTCTATAATGTGTTACCACTTTCGGAGTAGTAAGAAATTTGACCAATTTTGATTTACATGCTTTAGTGAAATTATTTGTTTTAAATTGAATGTTATTAAGGTTTTAATTCTTGTTCATTTTATTTTTACCCATGCTTAAAGCTAAAATTGATCTACTTCTATATCTTCTATTTTGTTAAAAAAATGGTGGATCCTAAAAAATTGGGTATGTGCTCATACATCATACGAGTATCATACTTTCTTAAACTGTAATCAATAGTCTTCTAGCTTTTTCACTAGTATATATAACGACAATTTTACAATAGCCACAATAAAATAGTAGCCACCATAACTCATTAAATCTTAGCCCTTAAATAAAAGTGGACTATTCTTATCCATTGATTTTGCTGACTTTTAATTTATTTTTAACCATTTTATAATTAAATTATAATAAATTTTCGAATAAATTTTATACTAAAAAATAACATTGAAAATTAAAAATTAAAAACCGTCTCATCTACAACTATAGTCTGATCTTTCGAAAACAATTATGCAACAAAACAATCAAAGTCGAACCCAGAAGTATTCGAAGTGGCCACTTTGAGCAACGGTTTCGATGACTAAGACCTTGAATCCACTCGCAAGTTTCGTTCTTATTTTCACAAGCTTGCAGAATTGGTTTATGTTAAATATCAAATTACTTTGCTAAGTTTTGATGAGTTAAAAAACAGAACTGCAAATTACAAGTTTGATAATGACTATCCCTTTCACTTCTTTTATTTAGATAATTATAATTTGCATGTCTCTGTTACGACTTGCCATTAAAACAAGATTTTTTTTGTTCCAATTTCAAATTTCGTATTTCCTCGGAGAAGGAAATTTGTTTGAATTTTAATCAAATTAAATAATCTGAGATGGTTTTAATGTTAAAATAAGATGATTAGAAATATAATCATGTTTTTCAGTCGAATTTTAATGGCTGAGCCGTTGGAAAATAGGAGAAGGGACTAAGAAAGAAAAAACACCAGAAAATTAACGTGGAATAAAAATCAGGGAATTTTTTGTCAATTTTTAAAATAAATTATAAAGTTAACTTAATCAATAGCCCAGATTGTTCAACAGTAATAAAGGGCTAAGATTTAATTAATTGTAGTGGCTACCGTTTTGTTGTAGCCATTGAAAAACCTTCCTATATATAATGTCATATTGTGCCACTAAGTATGACTTTTAAGATTTGGTACAAAAAGTGTCATTAATTTAGGGTATCTCAGTATCACTGTCACTTTTCATTTTAGTTTTACAATTTTGAAATTCATATGATGTATATTGAATTATGAACTAAAACATATAGTTGTACTTATAGCAATCAGGTTGATTTTAAAAACTGACAACAAAAAATTCGAAAACTATTTTTTTGTGGTTTCCTAGTTTTTATTTTAGAAAACTGAAAACAAAAATTGATACATGAACCTCTTTTTTTTTATAATTATATATACATGTTTTTTTTTTTTTTTTAATCCATTATGACATTCTTGTGAAATCAGACATAAAAATGACGAGTAAATCACATAAATTAAGTAGGTGACTATTTGACGTGTATTGATTTCTGAAAACGCCTTGTTTTTTTGTGTGTACGTATGATCTAATAATAATATTTATTGAACAGGGAACTATGAGTATATAGAAGTAGTAAAGGAAGGAGATGGGCAAAGAGTAATAGTGGACATGGATTTGAAGTCACAGTTTGAAGTAGCAAGGCCAACTCAAAGCTACACACAACTCTTAAGCAAAGTTCCAATTATATTTGTAGGAAATGAAGTCAAACTAAAGAGGATAATCTCCCTCCTTTGCTCTGCTGCTGAACACTCCCTAAAAGAAAGGGGACTACACATTCCTCCTTGGCGAAGGGCCGTTTATATGCAGTCTAAGTGGAAGCTTTCAAATTCGACCAATTATAACAATAATAATACTAATAATAATAATAATAATAATCCGAGGTTAGAAAAGTGGGTCCCACAAAATGTGATGAGGAGAAGAGGAGGATTGACTGGTGGGGGGTCTGGTTTGTCTAATCAATTTTCCAACTTGAGCATCAATTGTTGCTAGGAATAGTACAGTATCTAATCAATTTTGGCCTTGTTATCAATAAAATCACTATTGTCATTAGAGCTGTCAAAACAGGTCATCGGGTTGGGTTTGGTTTGGGTCGGGTCATCTCGGGTCTCGGGTTATGATCAGGTCGGGTCGTGTCGGGTTAATATTTTATTCGGGTTGAGTTCGGGTTCGGTCGGGTCGATTTCAGGTCGGGTCATATCTGGTTTTTTCCTATCCCGGGTTCAGGTCGGGTTCGGATCGGGTTACATTTCGGTCAGGTTTGATTTCGGGTTCAGGTCTTATCGGGTCGGGTTTAAGTCGGTTTGTAGCAGATAATTTCGGGTTCGGGTCTTATCGAGTCGGGTTTAAGTCGGTTTGCAACACAGTTATTTTCGGGTTCGTGTCTTAGTTTGGATCGGATAATAATCAGATCAAATAGAATTCAGATCGGGTCACTCTCAAGGACGGGTCAAACTCGGGTGTGATAATTAACCTATACATTTTAATTATTTTATATTCTAAAAAATTTTGTTTAACTTATTTTAGAGTTAAATTTTTCAATATCTAGCAATAAATAATTAAAATAGATTTATCAATGTAGTTAATATTTGGTCGTGTCATTGATAACTCGGGTAAATCGGGTAGCGGGTTGTCACAAGTCGGGTCAATAGCAGGTTTCATCGAGTTACAATCGGTTTTGGGTTGACATCGGGTCGGGTATCGAATCGGGTTCGGGTCATTGTTCGGTCGGGTCAGTTCGGTTATCGGTCATTTTCGGGTCGGGTGTCGGGTTCGGGTTCGGGTGTTACAAAATCGGGTTAAAATCGGTTATCGGTTTTTTCGGGTCGGGTACAGGTTGGGTTTCGGGTTACCTATTTTACCGTAATTTCGGGTCATGGTCGGTTACGGATTCGGTCGGTTCAGGTCGGGTTTTCAGGTCGGGTCAGTTTTTGACAGCTCTAATTGTCATCACCATTACTATTGTATGAATTGATGTACACATTTTAGTAGCTACAGTTTTATTTTAGAAATGATTTATTGTTTTAAATTATTTATATACTTCATGTGGTCAAAAAAATTGCAATACTTAACCAATTAGTGTTTAGCCCTTGAGATGCACGAGTTTATTTATTAATAAAAAAATAGTCAAATTTTAATGTAACAAAGAGAGAAAGAATGAAAAATCACAATGTAGAAAATCAGTAGATGAAGAGAATGAAATTTAATATAAATTGTTAAATTAAAGTTGGACTGCTACCTAATAAAAGTGAATGAAAATACATAATGGTTTAGTTAAAATGAACCACAACGAGAGAGGAAAAGGTGTTATGCGGTTTTAAAAATTAAAAAAAAATAAAGAAAAAGGGGAGAATGACACGTGTATATCACCATGTTTTAAAATATTAGTACAAGATACGTTTGTCAAAATATAACGTTGATCATAATTATCTCTATTTATTTATTTTTTAAAATCCTTAAAATTTAATATTAGGAATGAAAGTACATAATTTACTTGACTGCATTTGCTTTTAATGAATAGTGAAAATATATGGTTAAGTGTATGAATAGTGGCAAACTAAAGGTGTAGCAATTTTTTTCCGAAAAGGAGTGAGTATTTTGTACTCCCTCCGTCTCTTAATACTCGCACCGATTTGAGCGGTGCGGAGTTTAAGACATTTGAATTGACTTATTAATTTAATAGATGTTAGTTGATAGTGGGGTATTTTTTAATATAGTTAGTGGAAATGTGTAAGAGGTGGGGAATGGTGAGTGGGGGTGTGAATTTTTAAATGATATTTTGTAGTGAATAGGGGTGTAGGTGGGGTTAGTAAGTAAGTGTGCGAAATAATATAATATTGGTATAAATATCCATTTATAGAAGCGGTGCAAGTATTAAGGTACGGCCCGAAAAGGAAAGTGGTGCGAGTATTAAGCGACGGAGGGAGTATCTATCTATAAATTAAAAAACATATACGGAGTACCATGAATGACATATGTCACTTGTGCAAAATTTTCCCACAAAATATCTCTACTTTATTTATTTTTTATTTTCTATTTATTTTAATCAACTTTATTAAAGAAAAAAGAATAATGATTTTATAGATTATAGAGATATTTTCTAAAAATAATTTGTGGTGATAGTCTAATAGGTATATAAATAATAGAAAATATATTTACTCAAGTTTTTGTCAAATGGACATCAGTTTTTTTGTTAACATATTAAGCATGTATGTAGAATTGAAGTAGAATATTTTTGTCATACAATACATCATATATAAACTATATATTAAAAGACGTTTATACATATGTACGTGTACATGTCACGTGGCGCTCTCCCTTAATCTATAAATCCATGCATGTTATCATTTCACTTTCATTTTAAAAAAATGAGAATATGAGTTGCGTAAGATTCAAACCTATGACCTTCCAATAGACCATCATCCAATTGAGATATGATCTTTTACATGTCATATTTGCAAAATGTATATCCTATATAATAAAGATAAGTTATATTGTGAAAACATTCAAACATAATTTCAATAAAGACTTATAATAATTAATTATTGTCCACATAATAATGCGGGGTATCGCCCGCGCCCAAATACTAGTTAGATGATTAAAATGGGTATACTCAAACTGGATTTATTAATTATGCAGTATCTTTAGTTGAAAAAAATATTTCAATCAAATATTAACTTTAGAATATGATTTGGGTTTGGGAAGACCCTTCCTAGAAGGTAAGTCCCTCCTCATTGAATGTTGTCTAGGTGTTGTGTTGCAGCCTTTGTGCCTTTTTTTGGCAATATAATATTCTTACTTATAAAAATAAAAATTGTACTTGCGCTGGATCAAATCTAGTGTAATTAGTTTTCTATGCATGCGATAGATGTGTGCTTGTAATTTAAACCTACAACTTTTTTATAAGGCGGTCTTACATAAAAGACCACCTTGGTATCATATAAGTTTAGCAATATAACCAATTAGTTAAGAAATGGAGCCAATTAGTTAAGAAATGGAGCCAATTAGTTAAGCATTGGAACTGATTACTTAAACACGGGAACTAATTCGTTAAGCACTTAAACTAATTAATAAACCAATAATACCAATTAGTTAAGCAATGAAACCAATTAGTTAAGAAATAAAAGTGGTATTTTCAGTAAGGCGGTCTTACACGAAAGTTGCGCTAAAAAACGCACACACAATAGTACTTATTTGGTTAATTAATTTTTGCCCTTTTTATAATATTTTTTCTTATTTTAATTATTTGGATATTTTGTTACGTATCTTTTAAATTAGTTTCCCTTTTACATTGTAATATAAAATTATTTTGTGTTTAATTTGTTTTGTTTTTTTAATTTTAACAAATGGTAAAATAGGCAATCACTAATTACACTGCTCAGGCGCTCCTTATATAATAGAGAAGAGATACTATGTATATAAGGCTAACATTATACGGAGTAACTACGAGTATCCTTCCGTTCTTAAATATTAGTCATAATTTGACTTTTCTACTCGTTTCAACTCAATATTTAAATGTAAATATATCGAAATACGCAAGTTAAAAAATTATAAAATTTGATATTATGAAACTATAGAGAATAAAATAAAAAACTCACATGAATATATTTTGAAATACCTATTAGAAAGAAATTAAAAGATTTTCTTCAATATTGTGAGTAGTGTCAAAATTCTAAATAAGAATAATATATGAGAATAGAAGGAGTAATACTTTAGGTGATGTTTAGCGATGAAAGCCCTTTTAAATTTTATCAGGCGATGTACTCTACAGAGTTTTGGAACTGTGCTTTAATAATTCGTTGGTTTGGTACTCAACTTCGAGCAAATTCAATTTTTTCTTTGTTCCGTAGTATGCGAAATAATGTTGGCCTATCAATTAAAAAAATTGTAACTTCTTAATGGAGTATCTGGAAAACAGGAAATGCAATTATTTTTAAACACACCGATTTCTCTGTTGTTAGCCTTTACCTTAGAGCCTTAAAAATGTTTAATGAATGGAACATGCGTACTTGTTTAAACTTTTTGGATATGCAATCATATGTAAATATTCCTAAACGCCAACTTTGTTTTATTCAGGTCGCCTAGACATCCCCTGCCCCTGACACCTTTAAACTCAACTTTGATGGCTATGTTTGTCATAGGAGTGGTTATTAGGGATCATTTGTGAAATAATGTTGCTAGCTGCTTCTACAATCTAGGAGATACACTCCCCTTTCTTGCAGAGGATATTTCCCTCCGTAATGGGTTACTATTAGCAATTGTAAATAATACAGTATTAGACATATATTCATAGAAAGAGATAATTTACTACAGTAATAATTCAGATTTTGCAGCAACATATTACATATCCGTGGAAAATTCAGTTGCTTATGGACAACGTCAAAAATCTGCTTACACATTTTGAAAGTTTTACTTCGCATCATGTATATAAGGAAGCTAACCGTGCAGCAGACTATGTTGCAGCCATCAGTCAACACATTCAGACCTACCAAGATTTATATCCTCTTATTGATCTTAAAATTTCTTATTTTATTTCCTTAGATAAGTTAAGATATAGTCTTGAGAGAAGACCATCCTAACTTATTCTGTTTACTTTTCTTTAAAAAAAATTTAAAAATAAATAAAAATGAAGCCCTTTTAAATTGTGATCGGCGATGTAGTAGTAATGAGGCGCTCTATGCCTCTATCATAATCTTGTACTTCGTATAACTATTAAAAAGGTCTTCATTCAGTAGTTAAGGTTGATGCTTTAATAGAGTAATAGACATTTTTACGTTAGTTGTTAGGTTCTTCATTTTCGATTCGTTAAACTTAGACTGTTATAATTTATATCGTCTTTATCACTCATGTATAAATTTTCAATTTCTTAAACTTTTATAATTTATATTGTCTTCATTAATAAAAACAATCTGATACTCGTAATACTGTACAACTTCTCTGATTTCAGATATTCAATGTTATCCATTAGAGTTTCTCAGTCTGTTTTATAAAATGACATTTCTGACTAAAAGATCTGGGTGCGCATCCAACAAAAACTTTTTTTTAAACGAGGGGAAACTAAAGGCTCCTTATGAAACTAGAGGCACAAATTCTATGGGGCACGGGGGATTTTTTATTCCAAACAAACAGCTTTAAACTTTTTTAATTTCATTTCACCAACTTCATTTCTCAAAAAATATTTATCTTTTAGGAACATTTTTATTTCTATTTTAAGTTGGTGTATATGATTGTACCTCTCTACTTATGTACCTCGTGTCGGATTTTGGGGAAAAGCCTAAATCGGATGGTACCAAAAGGTCCAAAAGACAAGCAACATGGTAGTGTTGAACTTGGTATTATTTAGCCGCTCCTCTTCTTTCTCGATCTCCTTTCGCTCATTTATCTCTTTTTTTGTTGTTCAAGTTAGATGAAGTATTTTCGGATATTAGATATGTGCTTGCAAACACATATCATAGCAAAAGACAAAATAGGAAAAATGATAAAAAAAGAAATTAAATGGTACTTTTTTGACATGAATGGTACTTCCTTTTTTGTCTTTTAGCTATTTGTCTTTTAGTTGATATGTGTGTTGCCACACATATCTGATATCCGAAAAAACAACCTCGTTCAAGTTATTCTTGTCCATTTAGGCTAAAAATAGTTTTATTCCAAAGAAATTAGACTGTTTGAACTATTTTCTTTTTTTTCTTGTTTTCCACTCATTTGTTGTTTTTCTTTTCCTTATTTTGTTGATCTATACCCAATTTCTAGGTCTTTTTCCTAACTATTTAGGTTGCTGATTCTCATCTATGGATTAATTTTTTTCCTAGGGCTTTAGCAAGGGAGAAGATGATATGGATTAGTATGGATCTAGTGTTTGTTATAAACTAGTCAATGTGAGCAATTTGTGCAAAAATTACAAAGCGAGAGAAAACCTTGATTTGCGGTCATGTGAAAGGTAGCACCAGTGTCCATATACCAATTTTCATCTGGTGATTTGAGCGAGAGAGTGTGCATTGCTGTCTCGATGTTAGTAGGTGCAGAACCTATACTAGGGGGAGCAGTAGCTTGATAAGCTTCAGGAGGTCTTGCACCTAAAATGCCAGGCTGCTTAGGGCTTGGTGCACGGTGCTGCCACGTTGTTGGATACGGGCACGGAGGTGTTGCCCAAGGTTGAGGGGTCCAGGCTCCCCACGGAGGGAACTGCCACCAGGCAACCACGGTTGGGCCTGTGGTGTTGCAGGCTGTTGGGAGGAGCTGTTGTTGCCACGACCCCCTCCACGACCACCGCAACCCCTACTGTTATTGTTGTTGTTCCCATGTTCGCGGCCACCACTTCTCGTGTTGTTGTTATTGTTATTTCGGTGACCACCACAGGCAGCAGGAGCAGGAGGGTCATCGGGTAAGAGCAGCACCGACATCACGAGCATCGCATTTGCCGAGGTCCGATTCCACCAGAACAAGCATAGACATGGCCTTGGAGAAAGGAACCAAGGGATTGTTGTGTTGGATAAGAGTAGCAACACCACCATAGGCTTCATTGAGACCAGGAACGAGTTGAAGAACCTTACATTGATCATAAACCGGAGCCGAGCCGTTTCCAAGTTGGTCGGCCATCATCTTTATACGCTGACAGTACTTAGTTACATTCGGGAAATCATCAAGATGGACTTGAGACACTTGATTCTCGAGTTGGACAGCCCGAGTAGTTTGATTGTCATGAAAGAGATCGACCACGATTCCAAGCTTCCATGGAAGTGACATCGGGCTCGAGAATAGTGAAGAGAACGTCATTTGAAATCGTTTTGTATATCCACTGTAAGACAATCGTATCAAGGCGATCCCACAATGATGGGTCCTTGGAGGTGGAAGCTTCCTTGTCGGACGAAGCTTTCTTTTTGCTTGTTGCAATTTCAGAAGGTTGGATAATATGATCGAGGAATTGATATGCCCTTGCGTGAATCTTGAACAAGGTTGCCCAAGAATTATATTGAGAGCTCTCCGTATCAAGGGTGACAGAGATGAAGTTTTTCACATTGTTTACAGCGAGAGCCGGGTGAAATTTTGTGTTGTCAGCCAGGGAGAGATTGAGGTAAGAAGAAGGTAGAAAATGTAGAAGAGAATGGCGGCTGGAATTGCAGACCTAGCCTGATACCTCGAGAGAATTATATTAATTCCTTGAACATTATTGATTTACAAAACGTTTATATACTAACTACATTAGGGTTAGGGACCTAATTAATCTTTCCATAATTACAAAACATATATACAAAATATATATAGTCTATCAGCTATCTTAGAAAGATGTGAAGACATCGAAAATCATTGCTCGTGCCAAGGCAGAAGCACTAGAGTACAAATTATGTTTTAAGAGGCAGAACTGCATAATATATTAATTACTGTATTGTAACATTTATGACTTTTTTTTCTAAATCTATGACTCACGTATATATTTTATCCTTCGCCCATTTTATTATTGTTATTATGCTATTTATGCGTTCTACGTTGTATTTGCATGTAGCCTGCATGATGCAGGGTACGATTCTAATCCTTTGATTCGCGCGAGACGAGCGTTTGTCATAACATGAACTCTGTTAAATATTTGTGTCCAAATGAAACGAGATCGAAGCTAAGTTTGGTAACAATGCAGTCAATATTTGTTACGGAATTAGAATTACATTATAATTCTATTACGTAAGTCCTAGAGTTAGAAGGAATTACTATTCCTAAAGTCTTAATGTTTACGTAAGACTAAGCAGCATATCCCTTAGATTTATTAAAGAACTAGGACTAGTAGTATTAGGATAGATTTACGTTATCCAGTGTACTATAAATATGGCATTGCTCAAATCAATACAATTCAAGCTTTCTCCCTTTCTATTATATTTCACATGGTATCAAGAGTAAGGTTTCTATAAATTCGTTTTTTTTCTTTCTTTTAATGGCAGGCGATGAAGTCACACCGCCTCCTCCACCTAAGAAAATTGAACCCGATTCCCCGTTTTATCTAAGTAGTCAGGATCGTCCGGGTGACTTTATCACTCCAACTAGACTTCGTAATAATAATTATGATGAATGGGCTAGTGATATTCAAACCGCTTTGGAAGCACGACGAAAATTCCAGTTCCTAGACGGTACCATCACAGGTCCGATTTCACCATGTACACAATCGGATTGGACTACAATCAATGCTATGGTCGTCTCCTGGATTACAAATACAATCGATCCTGAGGTAAAATCGCAATTGACAAAATATAGAGATCCCAAGCGCTTATGGGATCATCTTAAACATCGTTTTTCTTTTGTTAATGGCCCTAGAATTCAACAAATAAAATTTGCAATTGCCCGTTGTGAACAAACAAAGTCTATGACTGTCTCGCAATACTATGGTAAATTGAATGCTTTGTGGGAGGATTTAAACAATCTTGAACCTATTATTACTTGTACATGTTGTTCAAATTGTTCTGCTGCAGATCAACATATCCAAAGACGTGAAACAGCTAAATTACATGAATTTTTGATGGGATTATATACTCCGTATTATGCTCAACAACGCACTAATATTTTATCTCAAGATCCCTTGTGTTAAGATATGTTAAGATATTAGATATTATTCTGTGAATATTCTGTAGAGTCCTAACTATGGTAAGTTACCTAATGTGTACCTAGGGTTTAGGTAACTGAGTTGTACTATATATACGTGTGTGATTAATGAGAATGATACGAGATTACACAATATTTGACATGGTATCAAGAGCCTAGGTTAAAAACCCTAGATTTTTTTTCCGCACGAGTTTGAGAGAGTTTGAGAACAGCGAATTCCTTCGCTTGTTGAGTACTGCGTTCTGAGGAGTTACAAATTCCTAGGGCATAACAATGGGTAATGACGAGGAGCCACCACAAAAGACAATCGCCGCCGCCGTCGATCTGGACTACTATCTTGGGTCAGGTGACGGCCCCGGTATTGTCATCACCCCTGTAAAACTTCGAGGAGCGTCGAACTACGATGAGTGGGCCAAAGCGGTTCGTCGCTCGATGATTTCAAAATTCAAATTTGGTTTTCTTGATGGGTCTGTGAAGGAGCCCATTACGGACGAGACGAAGATGAAACATTGGATTGCGGTCAATTCGATGGTGGTGTCTTGGATCACAAACACCATTGAGGAGAGTTTGCGTTCGAATCTGGAGGACTTTGATATTGCTCACGAGTTGTGGAGTCATTTGAGGACGCGGTACTGCGTCGTGTCGGGCACCAGGGTCTGCCATATTAAGATGGCTCTGAGTGGTTGCAAGCAGGGCGCGTCTGAGGGCGTCATGGAGTACTATGGTCGCTTGTCGAAGGTATGGAAGGAGTACGTACAGTATGCACGAGTTCCCAGGTGTGTATGTGCGGGTTGTACGTGTAATATAGCGAAGCAGGTGGGGGACATTCACGATGAAGATCGTCTCCACTATTTCCTAATTGGCCTGGATGATCACTATGAAGCCATTCGTGCACAACTGTTAGCACGATCGCCGTTGCCAGGACTCGACGAGGCGTACCAGACGGTTATGAATACCGAGACCATGCGCGCCAAGGCAGCGAGAGGTCCGGAGAGTGTCATGGCGTTCAAGGTCGAGACTAAGGCTCGGTCGAGGTCGGGAGATGTCAGTGGCAGATTTTGTGGTCATTGCAATCGTGAGGGTCATGAGGAAGAAACTTGTTATCAGCTGATTGGATTTCCTGAATAGTGGGATGAGAAGAAACGAGGAGGACGAGGGCCTGGTCGAGGAGGCAGGACGTCGATTAGAGGAGGCAGAGTAGCTCGTGGGGCAGCGTCGTCGACCAGTGGTGTCGCTCGTGCCAATGCCGTGAGCAATGCCACAGGAGGGGCGACAACCACTGTGACGAGTGGAGACGGTTCGCAGGGTGCAGTGACGACAACCAATCATGAGCTTGTTGGGGTGACGAAGGAGCAAGTCCAGCAAATAGTTGACATCTTGTCACGACCTTCAAACAAGTTGCAAGGTAATCTTGATTTACGATGGATTGTTGACAGTGGGGCATCACGTCATGTGACGGGTGATATTTCAATCCTGAGAAATATCAAGACATCAAGAAATCAACAGGTTGTGTTGCCGGGCGGTCAACCTGCAAATTCAAACCAATATGGTTCGGTGGTCTTGGAGGATGGTTTCGTGCTCGATAATGTTCTATTTGTGCCTAAATTGAACTGCAATTTAATTTCTGTAACTCAATTAAGTGACGAATTACATTGTGCTGCTCAATTTACTAACAAAATGTGTGTTCTTCAGGACCGCTCGACGAGGATGGTGATTGGCGTAGGTGATCGACAGGAAGGACTATATTTTTTCCGTGGGGCTCCAAAGGTTCGTGTGCTAGCAGTGGAGTGTGTGGTCGACTTGTGGCATCAACGGATGGGACATCCGTCGGAAAAAGTGTTGCAGTTACTTCCTCATGTGAGTCATAAGATTAGGAAGAATAAAACAATTTGTGATGTATGTCCGCGGGCGAGACAATGTAGGGAGAGTTTTCCAGTTAGTGTTAGTCGTGCTAGTCGCACATTTGAATTGGTTCATCTTGATTTATGGGGACCCTACAAGACTCCCTCGTCTTGTGGGGCAAAGTATTTTTTTACCATTGTTGACGATTATTCTAGAGGTGTGTGGATTTATTTACTGAGTAATAAAATGGAAGTTGCATCGACATTTCTTAATTTTGTTTCCATGATTAAGTGTCAGTTTAATAGATCCCTTCGAGTAGTACGCAGTGATAATGGTACTGAATTCAATTGCTTACAAAATTATTTTCGTCAACATGGGATTCTGTTTGAGTCGTCGTGTGTTGGGACGCCTCAACAAAATGGGAGAGTCGAGAGAAAACACCAACATATTTTGAATGTTGGGAGGGCGTTACGTTTTCAAGGAAATCTTCCAATAAAATTTTGGGGGGAATGTATTTTGGCCGCCTGTTACTTGATAAACCGTACACCTACCCCGATCCTTAACAATAAAACACCTTATGAGATGTTGTTTGGTAAACCACCAACGTATGTGCCTATCCGCGTGTTTAGGTGTCTGTGTTATGCATATAATCTCCGGTGTAAAGGGGATAAGTTTGAGTCTCGGAGTCGCCGATGTGTGTTTTTGGGTTATCCGTTTGGCAGGAAGGGATGGCAACTTTATGATCTAGAGACACATAAGTTCTTCGTCTCACGGGATGTCAAGTTTCATGAAGGGACGTTTCCTTTTGTAGATGAATCGGATGTGTTGCCACTGGTGCATGATGGTCATGGGGGGCTTGACCATTGGAGTTTGGATGAGAGTGGGACTACGGGTCCTGAGACCGTGTCGTCGCCTGCAGGTGATACTGCTGGGGTGTCGCCGCCTACAGGTGATACTGAGGGAGTGTTGTCGCATCCGGGAGCTGATGAGGGGGTGTCATTGACCAGTGGCGACGACAGGGGAGTGTCGTCGCCTGTGAGGGAGGAACAACAACATGAAACACCTAGTCGAGTGGATTCAGACGTCGTCTCCTCACAGACAGGTGTAAAGGAGACGACGGGTAGTGACGAGAGTGAGACAAGGCAGTGTGTGGAGGATACGGAGTTAGGAAGGGGGAAGCGTGCGAAGTTTCCGTCGACAAAGCTGAAAGACTGTGTGATACATACAATACGGGAAAAATATAGTACTTCCGACAAAACACCTACGGCGTCATCACTCTCAGGTACTCCTTATCCTATCACATATTTTGTTAATTATGAGCGTTTTTCGTCAAAGCACATGCATTATATAGAAGCATTGCAAGAAGGGCAAGTTCCTAAGAGTTTTAAATAAGCGATGCAACATGAGGGGTGGCGTCAGGCAATGGCTGCTGAAATCACGCGTTGGAGGAACAGGGGACATGGATGTTGGAAAATTTACCGTAAGGGAAGAAAGCACTGGGGAGTAAATGGGTGTATACTGAGAAGCGTGATGAGGATGGGAATTTGTTGAGACTGAAGGCTCGATTGGTATGTTTAGGGAATCATCAGGAGGAAGGGTTGGATTATAATGAGACATTTGCTCCCGTCGCGAAGATGGCGACAGTTCGAACTTTCCTAGCTGTCGCAGCTGTCAAACAGTGGGACGTGCATCAGATGGACGTCCACAATGCGTTCTTGCACGGTGACTTGGAGGAAGAGATCTATATGAAGATTCCTCCTGGATTCCAGAAGAATCACTTTGACAAAGTGTGTCGAATGAGAAAGTCGTTGTATGGGTTGAAACAAGCACCTGGATGTTGGTTCCAGAAGTTGTCGACGGCATTGACGCACTATGGATTTCGACAGTCGCTGTCCGATTATTCGCTCTTTACTCTGTCTAAAGGTACGTTGCAGCTGAGTGTGCTCATTTATGTGGACGACATGATTATCGCAGGCAATAACAAGTTTGCGCTTGAGAGTTTTAAGGCATACTTGAAGGAGTGTTTTAAAATGAAAGACCTCGGGGCTCTGAAGTACTTCCTTGGGTCAGAGGTGGCACGAAGTAGTCAAGGGTTCTATGTATGTCAGAGAAAATATGCCCTCGACATCATCTCAGAGGCCGGTTTGTTGGGAGCAAAGCCTGTGGACTTTCCCATGGAACAGAATCATAGGTTGGCATTGGGAGACGGGCCAGACCTGCCGGACGGTGAGCAGTATAGGCGTCTGATCGGACGTCTGGTTTATTTGGCTGTCATGCGACCAGACGTTGCCTACTCTGTACATGTCCTATCTCAATTTATGCAAGCACCAAAGGAGGCACATTGGGAAGCAACTTTGCGAGTAGTGAGATATTTGAAGAAGTGTCCGGGTCAAGGTATACTACTTCGGTCGGACAGTGCGTTGCAGTTGGAGGGGTGGTGCGACTCGGATTGGGCAGGGTGTCCAATGACGCGTCGGTCGGTGACTGGATGGTTTGTGTCACTTGGTATGTCGCCAGTTTCTTGGAAGACCAAGAAACATCATACTGTTTCTCGGTCGTCTGCTGAGGCAGAATATCGATCGATGGCAGCTCTGACGTGTGAGTTGAAGTGGTTGAAACAACTACTACGCGACTTGGGGGTGACACACGACCAAGGCATGAGGATGTATTGCGACAGTCAGTCTGCGTTGCATATTGCACAGAATCCGGTGTTCCATGAAAGGACAAAACACATCGAGTCAGATTGTCATTTCATTCGAGATGCAATCAAGGAAGGGATCATCAGTCCGTCGTACGTGTCGACGAAGGTTCAGTTAGCAGATATCTTCACCAAAGCGTTGGGGAAGGCGCAATTTGAGTTTTTTTTGAACAAGATGGGCATTCGAGATCTACATGCCCCACCTTGAGGGGGGATGTTAAGATATGTTAAGATATTAGATATTATTCTGTGAATATTCTGTAGAGTCTTAACTATGGTAAGTTACCTAATGTGTACCTAGGGTTTAGGTAACTGAGTTGTACTATATATACGTGTGTGATTAATGAGAATGATACGAGATTACACAATATTTGACACCTTGCATGCCTACACTTGATCGGACATATCAATTGGTGACACAAGGCGAACGTGTCTGGTTAGCTAAACCCGCAATGGAGGACAGCCCATCCGAGGTGACTGGTTTTGCTATTCGTGCAACTGTAGACACGAACCGACACATTAATAGTGATGTACCATTTTGCACAAAATGCCAAAAATCAGGCCATGATATTACAACATGTTGGGTCCTAAATCCTTGCATCCATTGCCAAGTCATGCAAGTGGAGACTGTTATCGCAAATTTTTGGCTATACCCGGGTACAGCCAAAGCTGGCTGTACCCCCATCCAAAACGATGTCGTTTTGTGTTGTTTAAAATGAACATTAATATACTGGTACAAAAATGAACATTTACTATTTCGGAAATGAACATTTATTTATTTATTTGGAATGATCATTGACTATTTTGGAAATGAACATTTATTTATTTATTTGGAAATAAACTACAAAAATGAACATTTACTATTTCGAAAAAGAACATTTATTTAGTTATTTGGAATGAACATTTACTATTTTGGAAATGAACATTTATTTATTTATTTGGAAATAAACAATATAGGCGCTTGTAAAAACATAAAAGACCAATGAAGTGAATAATTTCATTATGAACATTAACCATATATTTATTGTGAACAAACAAATAAACAAGAAAGAACAAATAATTCAACAAAAAAGAACAAACAATATAAAAAAGAACATAAAATTCCAGAAAAAAGAACAACCAATACAACAATTATGAACAATTTTATGATGAATTTTAAAGCCAACATGAAAAAACAAACAATACAACAAGAAAGAACAAATACTGGTACAAAAATGAATATTTACTATTTCGGAAATGAACATTTATTTATTTATTTATTTGGAATGAACATTTACTATTTTGGAAATGAACATTTATTTATTTATTTGGAAATAAACTACAAAAATGAACATTTACTATTTCGAAAAAGAACATTTATTTAGTTATTTGGAATGAACATTTACTATTTTGGAAATGAACATTTATTTATTTATTTGGAAATAAACAATATAGGCGCTTGTAAAAACATAAAAGACCAATGAAGTGAACAATTTCATTATGAACATTAACCATATATTTATTGCGAACAAACAAATAAACAAGAAAGAACAAATAATTCAACAAAAAAGAACATATTAGGTATAAAAATCAGTTATCATCCTATATTATGAGAGATGTCAATTCTAAACCTAAATCGTTGAACCCGTTGGGTTGGTTCGATCGTTTAGAACCCAAACCGTTAATAACCCGCGAGCTGGAACCCAAAACCAGATCCGATTATATTCAACCCGAACCGACCGAAAAATATTAACCCAATTAGATTTGAAACCCGTTAACAAACCATTCCAGCAACAACCAGAACCGAATGGATCTAAAAGCCGTTAATAACCCAATCCGCTTCAATCCGAACCGTTGAACCCGAGGAAAACCCATTGACAACCCGAACTGTTTTAACCCGTAACCCGCTTAATTCGAACCATTTACAACCCGTAACTCGTTTAATTCGAATCGTTTACAACCCATAACCAGTTTAATCCCGTTACCGATTTTAGATTCTTAACCCTTATAAAGTTAGTTATTGGCTTTGTCCCCCTAATTTAACAATTTAACATCCCTATATTCGATAAATAATCAACTTTTAGCCTGCACATCCGCACCCGTCTATTATTCTCATCCAACCCCCTCCATCATTGATAGGAATGATTTTCATCCCTTCCAATCCCCGTTTTGAGAGGTGCAAAATAAAATGCATCCCCTCTTCATCACCCTCCCCCGTGTATCCACACCCGCCTCAAACCCACCCCTAGCCTCAATTTTTTTTTGTAAGACAATTTTGAATTTTAAAACTCTATTCTAGAGTATTTGACAATCCTTTTGTTTGATTAGAATAATTAATTAAATAAGCAAAAAATTATAATGGGAAAGTTATTAGTAATTTTTTTATATATTCATAACTAACGTGGTAGAACTTTTAGTAAGTGTTAGTTATGCATATTATATTTGGTAAAAAACAATGAACCATTTGATATTACGATTCTCACCCATATTTTCGGAATATACTATTTGCGTGAGATTATACGGCTGTAAAATATTTGATGTTATAAATTATTGTTATGTTTAATTATTTATATTAAAGGATAGGTGAATCAATGAGTGATATTTGTCATCACTACATTGATTTCCACTCTTTTAGTATAATTTTTTATATTATAAGATAATCAAATAAAAAACAACACTTGTCAGCACCATGTAATAGATTTGGAGTTTGAGGGGAAAATAACGTATTGTGTATTAAATTATTTATACATAATTATAAGAATCTTTAAAAATGAAAATCTTAGTAAGTTATATTTTTATGTTATATTTTTAGGATGTTTATTATCAACACAATCTAAAGATTTATAATGCCAATCAATAATATTTTCTTTGTGCATATTTTTCCTTAAATAAAACAAACAAATTTTGACTAATATTTTTAATTTTTTTTATATTAAAAGAGAGGCGAATCATGGAGTGACATTTGTTATCATCACATTGATTTCCTCTCTTTTAGTATATTATATAGATACTCTGTATTATGTAGTCCGTAATAGATTTTTATTGAGAGATAGTTAGAAAAAAATATTTTAATTATTTTAAAAGATAGGTCAATAAATGAGTGACATTTGTCATCACCACATTGATTTCCTCTATTTTAGTATATTATATAGATAGATAGATAATCGGATAGATATATAGATAGATAGATAGATAGAATAGACATAGATATATAGATTTATAGGATATTCATTTTACATATATATAGGAATTCTCCATATAAGTTATGGTTCGTTCGATATCACTGCCACTTTTCAGTTTTTGGTTATAAAAGTCACATGGTTTAGATTCAATCATGAATTAAAAAATAGTCATAGTAATAGTATTCATATTTATTTTGAAAACTGACAACAAAAAACTGGAAACTACTTTTTCTGGTTTTCATATTTTGGTTTTTAGTTTTGTAAAAACAGAAAACTAAAAACTAAAAACAATATCGAACGGGGCCTTAGTAAAAATATTGATGAATATATTATTCTTATAGATTTTTCCATATCAGTTGTTGTTACCATAGAATAAGCATACGTAGGACTATTTTTGGGAGAATTTTATCACATCTAGTAATTAAAATATGTGATGTTTAATTATTTTTATATTAAGTTTAACTATTTATATTAAAAGAGAGGCAAATCATAGAGTGACATTTGTCCCCACCACATTAACGTCCTTTATTTTATTATAGTAGAGACATATATAAATAGTTAGATAGATAGATTAGTGTAGAAAAATTAATCGATGACAATAAGCATTTTTCCGTTCACATAGCTAAAGTTATCAATTTTTTATGTTTATTATCAAGGAAAAGCATATGAAAGGAAATCATTAACATTAGCTATGTGACTTAATAATTTCCGTTTGTATAATCATTTTCAATCACATAGCTAATGTTATCAATTCTTTAGTTTAAGAATATGAGTTCACCGAGCTGCTGTAGATGAAAATTTTAGGTAATTCATATTTTTTCATAATATTATTAGGATGTTTATTATCTACGGAATCAGAAATTGTTGGTAATTTATATTTTTTCGTAATATTTTTAGGATGTTTATTATCCGCATAATCTTTAAGATTTATAATGACAATCAATAGTATTTTATTTGTGCATGTTTTCCTTAAATAAAGCAAAGTAATTTTGACCAATAATTTTAATTAATTTTTTAATAAAAAAAGAGGCGAAACAATGAGTGACATTTGTCATCACCACTGTTGATTCCTCAGTTTTGACGATGACAAACTTAAGCTATACTCACAACTGGTTATTTAAGGAATGTCACAGGTTTATATGAAACGATCAGCACACTTAGCAACAACAAGTATACAACGCTACCAGCTGAGAAACCATGAAGAGAAGCAGTTCAAAACAAGGATTAAAATTGAATCATGGGCCAAGGAGTATGAAGCCCAGCAAGTTAATTAGAGTCCAGAAAGGTATAAGATCAGTAGAAACAAATACAGCTTAGTATGGGAACAGAATATTTCATAGAGTCCTAAATCAGTTTTATTTTATAAAAGATAAGTGTCGATTTACAAAACTGATTTTACTATTTTACTTAAGGTTAAACTCTTAAACGTTTTAAGTTAATTTACAACTCTCAAATCCGTAAGGATTGAGTTTATCTAAAACGCGTTTTAAAGATGTTATTTGCGAAAATATATCTTTTGAAAAGAGTCCTAAAACGCGTTTTAAAGTTCTCTGCGAAAGTTTCATCAGACTTATTTACATCAACCGGAAGCTTTCAGGTATCACCCTTAAAGTCTTAATCTTTAAAAGAAGTCTGTTCCTGTTCCCATATAGAGCAGTATTTGTTACGTGGTCTTGTATCTAGTATTTAGTGTTAAGTTTAATATTCTTTGATTTCAGTTTAAGTGTTGAGATTTTGTATGTTAAGCCTGAGTCAGGCTTACTTGAGCAAGAGAGAAGATCTCACAAGAGATCCGTGAGGAGAAGCAGTTGAGGGACTGTTTCTGTAAGGGAAGGAACAACGAGGGGTTGTTCCTGGTCATCTGTAGTCAGAGGCGACTAACAGATTGTGGCCCGAGTAGATTAGGCTTGTAAAGAAACTGAGTTGTTTTGCCTAATTAGTGAATGTGTTTAAGTCCCCAAAAGGGGCCGTGGTTTTTTCCTCTCTATTGGGCCTAGAGAGTTTTCCACGCTAAATCTCGCTTGCATATTTTATTGTTTCTGTTCCTAGTAGTTTAATTTTGTAAAACCATAAAATATCAATTCACCCCCCCTCTTGAGGAACTCTGTGAAACTAACAATTGGTATCAGAGCCAGAACCCTTTAACTGCAGGTAATTCTGTCGGGAAAAACGATTCAGAAGCTATGAACACAACTGAGAAACTCGAAGAGGGATACTCAACACAACGACCTCCAATGTTTAGTGGCAAATACTATTCATACTGGAGAAACAGGATGGAGATCTTTATCAAAGCTGAGAACTATCAAGTATGGAGAGTCATTGAAGTTGGAGACTTCCAAGTCACCAAGCTAAACACCTCTGGTGAAACCGTTCCTAAACCGATTGCTGAATTTGACAAAGCCGACTATGAAAAGCTCGAGCTTAATGCCATGGCTGTCAAAATTCTTCACTGTGGACTAGGTCCTAATGAGCACAATAGAGTAATGGGATGCAAGAATGCGAAGCAAATATGGGATCTGCTCCAAGTCACTCATGAAGGAACAAATGAAGTCAAAAGATCAAAGATTGATCTTTTAATGCACCAATATGAATTGTTCACCATGAAACCTTCTGAAACAATTCAAGACATGATCACCCGCTTCACTAACATCATCAATGAATTGAACTCTCTTGGAAAAATCATAACCCCTGAGGAACAAGTTAGAAAAGTTCTAAGAAGTCTTCCACAAGATCCCTGGATGGCCAAGGTAACTGCCCTTCAGGAAACTAAAGACTTCACCAAGTTTAACCTGGAACAACTAGCTGGATCCCTCCTGACTCATGAACTGCAACTAAATGCACGACCTTCAGAGAATAACAAAAATAGGGCTCTTGCTCTAAAAACTGAAAATGATGAAAACTCTGAAGAGGATGAGGAAACAGCTCTATTTGCTAGAAGATTCAGAAGAATGTTCAGGAACTATAAAGATGGAGATCACCGAGGGAAACCTAACCGAAAATTCTCCAAAACTGATACTGGATGCCATAAGTGTGGAAACTTGGAACATCGTATTAGGGAATGCCCTCTCTGGGATCAAGAACGAGGAAAAGGAAAGGAAACAACCAGAGACAGATTCAAAGATAACAGGAACTCATTCTCCAAAACTGACGTGAGAAAGGCCATGATTGCTGCATGGGGAGACACTTCTTCGGATGAGGAACAGGAACAACCCAACGAAGAAACATCTCACCTATGCCTTGTAGCTGAACATGAAGAAGATGGATCCGACTCAGAATCTGAAAAATTCCAGGCAAGTCTCACTCAAATTAAAAATAAACTTGAATCTCTTTCCAAATTAGAATTGTTTGATCTACTTTCCTGTCTCACTAGTGATTATGAGGATCTACTGAAAGAAAAGTTAGACTCTGATAAAGAACACCAGACCACCATAAAAGAACTTAGTAATGAGCTAGAATGGACAAAAAATACTAACATAGATATAGACAAACGGTTCTTTAACCTCTTTGATCAGAACCTCCACATAAAAGAAATCTGTGAAGTTTTACGAAGTGAAAACATCTGGCTAAAACAAGAACTAATTGATCTAGAAGTGGCCAAGACTAAAAACCTTTACAAAGAAGAACTAGAAAGAACTCAACTGGAACTAGTTAAGATTCACCAAGAAAAGACCAAACTAGAAGATGAACTAGCTAGAAAGACTAGACACAGAATAGAAGGAACACCTAAATGGATAGAAGAAGCTAGAACCAAACGCACAAAAGGACTAGGTTTCAACCATAAGAAACGTCAACCTAAAAAGACTAGAGTAGATCTCTATAGTGACCTAATATGCTCCTTCTGTGGCCTAATTGGTCACTACAGAAACTCTTGTCCCAAAAACCAACGAAGCTTGGAAAAGAACATAGAACACACCAGAACTAAATGGGTAAAGAAAAGCGATTTGATTCCAAGCAAGGAACCCAAGCTATGCTGGGTTCCTAAAAACTCTAACTAAAAATCTGATGCAGGTCGAAGTGAGGGGGAACAACACATGGTACCTAGACAGCGGTTGTTCCAAGCACATGACAGGAGACAGAAACAGATTTCTCTCACTCACGACCTATGAAGGTGGAACTGTGACTTTTGGCGATAATAAAAAAGGTAACATCATTGGGATTGGTAAGGTCGGTAAGTCAAAGTCTCACTCCATCGATAATGTATTTTTAGTTGAAGATGCTGAGGGAATGCATCAAAAGAGTTGGAAATATAGCAATGTTTTTTTTCTTTCTTATTTCCGGAAGCAATCTTCACAGGCACAAGGATCTCCTCACAGCAACCTCCACTTTCCAAAGCGGGAATCTCTCTCTTATCCCGCGTCCTCTCCAGACTCTTTGGCTTGGAAGGATTGGGCTTGTGCCTCGTCTAGGACATAGCTTATTAAGCATTTCTCAATTCTGTGACAAAGGAAATTATGCTAAATTCTTCTCGAATAAATGTCTGATTATCAACAGTAACACTGATACAGTGATCTTAGAGGGACAGAGGAAAGGGAACACCTATGTGGTTAACCTGAACTCCGTTCCTCACTCCAATCTGACCTGTCTCAGTGTTATTGAAGATGATCCATTATTGTGGCATAAAAGATTTGGTCATGCTAGTTTCTCTCTAATGAACAAGTTGAATTCAAAAAATTTAGTCACAGGTCTTCCGAATACCAAGTTCGCAAAAGTATCAGTATGTGATGCCTGTATCAAAGGAAAAACAAGTGAGAACTTCTTTCAAGTCAAAGGGAATGATCAGTACAACAAGACCACTGGAGCTGATCCACATGGACTTATGTGGACCAATGAGAACTCAAAGTAGAAGTGGAAAAAGATATGTGCTTGTAATTGTAGATGACTTCTCAAGATACACATGGGTAATCTTCCTAGCCAGCAAGGAAGAAACATTTGAAGAATTCGTGGCATTTGCCTCTAGAGTCCAACGACAAAGCAATCACAAACTGGTCCATATCAGATCAGATCATGGTACTGAATTCCAAAACAAAAAATTTGATGACCTATGCAAAGAATCAGGAATAAGTCATAACTTCTCTGCACCTAGAACTCCTCAACAGAATGGTGTGGTAGAAAGAAAGAATCGAACTCTTGAAGACATGACAAGAACAATGCTGATTGCTAGTGGACTTCCAAAAAGTTTCTGGGCCGAAGCTCTAAACACAGCATGCTATATGCTAAATCGAGTGTTGGTTAGAGCAATCAAAAACAAAACCCCATATGAATTATATAGAGGAAGAAAACCCTCCATAACTCATCTCAGAATCTTTGGATGCAAGTGTTTCGTCCACAACAATGGAAAAGACCAACTGGGAAAATTTGATGCACGAAGTGATGAAGCTATATTCTTGGGATACGCTTCGAACAGCAAAGCATATCGAGTATTCAACAAAAGGACCATGTGCATGGAAGAAAGCATACATATTATATTTGATGAAACTGACTCCCAAAACTCTGTTACAGGTACAACTCCTGAAGGAAATTTCGAACTAGGACTCACAAGAAAAACTGAAGACGAAGAAGTAAAAAGGACTTCTCAAATAGAAGAACAGACACAGGATGTTGAAACACTAGAAGGAGGAACAGTTGAAGTAGAACAAACGCAAAATGAGGATCATACAGAACAAAATGCTCAAACAGAACAGCGTGCCGAAGAATCCTCTACACCATTCCAACCCAGACCTTGGAAACATCAAAGCTCGCATCCACTTGACCAAATAATTAGTGATCTTGGACGAGGAACAACAACGAGATCACAACTTAAAAACTTTTGTGCTTTTTATGCTTATTTATCAATGATTGAACCTAAAAATTATAAAGAGGCACTAACTGACTATGATTGGATCATTGCCATGCAGGAGGAACTCAATGAATTCGAAAGAAATAAGGTATGGCATCTTGAGCCCACACCTTTAGCCAACAGAGTAATAGGTCTAAAGTGGGTATTCAGAAACAAACAAGACGAGCATGCAACCATCACTAGGAACAAAGCCAGATTGGTAGTCAAAGGATACAATCAGCAAGAAGGGATAGATTTTGAAGAGACATTTGCTCCAGTTGCCAGAATGGAAGCAATACGTATACTTATAGCGTTCGCTTCATACATGGGATTCAAACTCTATCAAATGGATGTAAAATGTGCGTTCCTAAACGGACATCTCAAAGAAGAAGTCTACGTGGAACAACCACCAGGGTTTGAAGATCCAGAATATCCCTCACATGTGTACAAGCTGGACAAAGCACTATATGGATTAAAACAAGCTCCAAGAGCATGGTATGAACGACTTTCTCACTTCCTACTAGACAATAAATTCAATCGAGGTAAGGTTGATAGAACCCTGTTCCTTAAGTCAAGAAATACAGATATACTAATAGTTCAAATTTATGTTGATGATATTATATTTGGTGCTACTAACGAAGATCTTTGCAAGGAATTCTCTGACTTAATGCAGCAAGAATTTCAAATGAGCATGATGGGAGAACTTAACTTCTTCCTAGGTCTTCAAATCAAACAAACGGAACAAGGCATCATGATACATCAACAGAAATACATAAAGGACCTCATCAAGAAATATGGAATGGAGTCGGCTAAAAGCAACCACACACCAATGGGAACAACTACAAGACTAGATGAGGATCAAGAAGGTAAGAGTGTTGATCAAACAAGATACAGAGGTATGATAGGCTCTTTACTTTATCTTACAGCAAGCAGACCAGACATTGCATTCAGTGTAGGTGTCTGTGCCCGCTTTCAATCTAATCCAAAGGAATCCCATCTCACAACAGTCAAAAGAATTCTAAGATACTTAAAAGGAACAGATGACTTATGCCTATGGTACCTTAACTATGATCATTTTGATCTCAAAGGATATACAGATGCTGACTATGCAGGTGATTTAGTAAACAGAAAGAGCACATCAGGGATGGTGCAGTTCCTAGGAGCATGTGCAGTTTCCTGGGCTTCCAAGAAACAAAACACCGTGGCATTATCCACAACAGAAGCTGAATATGTAGCTGCTGCATCATGTTGTTCCCAAATGCTATGGATCAAGCAACAACTTAGAGACTTTGGTATGAAATTAAAATGTGTTCCTATCCTGTGTGACAACACTAGTGCTATCTGCATATCAAAAGATCCAGTCCACCACTCAAGAGTCAAACACATTCACATTCGTCATCACTTTCTAAAAGACTATGTGGAAAAGGAACTGGTCAAGCTTGAATTCTGTCCCACAGAAGATCAAGTTGCTGACATCCTAACCAAACCACTATCCAGGGACAGACACGACAAACTAAGGTTAGAACTCGGTATGATACGAATAACTTGATCCTTGTTGCCCTTATTTCTTAACCCTTATGAATTTTTCAAAAAAAAAAAAAAAAAATATTTCTTTAATTCTTACGTATTTGGGAATGGACTAACTATCGGAATCAGATTGCAAAACCCAGCTGTGCATCACCACAGCCACGTCTGCACACTTCTAAGGTAACTGCACTTGCTCTCAATACTTGCATTAATTCTAAGTCTAAGTGGGAAAACTAAAAATGAATGGAAAGCATTTAATTTGATTCGGTGAATCTTACGAACACGGTGCATGCATTACTATTCATTTTTGTTCACTCAAACACGCTTCCCACAAATCAATTCCCAACAAAACCTTTTCAGCTCCCAATCATTCTCCCTATAAACTTCGCCGATTTTTCTTCAAACCCCAGAATTTAAAATTCAAAAACCCTCTCTCTCTCTCTCTCTCTCTCATTATCCACTCGCCACCCACCTCTCCTATAAATAATCATGACTCTCTACAAGCTTCAATTCCCAAACCCTAGAAACTCTTCCTCTCCTTCGGAACCGATAATCACAATTATCCCTCTCCAAACAGTATACCCAGAATCCATGGCTCCAAAGCAACCCACACCAAAACCATCGGCCGCCAAGTCCACCGCCAAGCTGACCACAAAAAGGAAACTCGTTCTGAAAAAGGAAGTAGCTGCACCAACTCAGGGGGAACCAAACCTTCCAATGGAGAAAAAGGTAAAACTTGAATCCTCAAAATTTCATTATTTTCCCCCCGATCGCATGCTCCTTGGGTTGAGTATTGATTTTGGTTGGTGTCGTGAAGTTGGTTTTGTTGAGTTACTAGAATCTATTGAGTCACAGGGATGGACATATCTGTTTGAGGTGTGCTCCAAAGCTTGCATGTACCCTGAGGCTATGGGAGAATTCTGTTCAAATTTTTCAAACAAAGGGGGAGGTTTGTCAGTCGGAGGTAAATGGGAAGTCATTTAGTTTTGATGCTGAAAAATTGGGGAATTGGTTCAAGGTTCCTGTGCTGGGTGAGGAGGTTTACCATAAGGGGAAAGGTCCAATTGAATTGGGGGGTGCTACCATGGAAGACGTCTACTCTTATTTTGGGGGACAGGGTAAACACCCAAAAGCCCTAAATCAATCTCTTCTCACTCCCTTTCAGAAAGTCTTGTTCAATGTGGTACGTCGAGGACTTGTTCCGCGTCACGATAAACGAGCCCTAGCCAGTCGATTAGACCTCATTTACATCTTTCTCCTTGAATCTCAACGCCAAATCAACTTTCCCATGGTCTTTATTGCTCACCTAACCCACAACATTTCTCAAAACAACATGATTGGATACGACTCCCTCTTGACCTTTATCATGCGCAAAGTGGGGGTTGATCTCACAAAATATACATCTGAACCACATACTCCAGCCCACATTCTAAACAAAGCCTGTCTACATGGTGTAAGTCTGAGTGTTGTTGATGGGGTTGTCTGCGTTGGGAAGCTGTTGGTTGGAGACACAGCCCAACAGGAGGAGGATGATTTAGAGGGGGTAGAAGAAGAGCTCGATGAGGGAGATGAGCTGTCAGATGCGGAAGAGGAGGCACCATTTCCTTGCCAGGAGACAGAGGGTCAGACAGAGGGTGTTCCTGTTGACCTATGTCCAAAGGAGACAAGTCCAATCAAAGCCACCTCCTCTCCCAAGAACATTCCAGCCACATCATCTTATCAGCCTATCCGTCGCAGTAGCCGTCTAGCTAGCTCTTCCAAAGGAGTCCCTCCGGTCTACAGGGTCGAGGATTCAGATTCAGACAAAGATAGTGAAACCCAATCTGCTGCTCCCTCACCAGACGGTTCAGTGCAGCTCTTTATGGCTAAAGTGGATCAACTGCAGCTGGACAATGTGTTTCTGTTGTCCGCTGTTACTTCTTTGCAGGAGCTTATTCACAAGATGCAGCAGGACCAGGCAGAGTTCTTCAACGACATGACAGAACGTCTTGCTGACATGATCATAGAGGAGGTGGCAAATGATGATAATGCTGCTCCTGGATCACCCCAAGCCTGACCCTGCTTCTTATGCTACCTTACCCCACCCCATATATTTTTCTCTCTGATAAACAATTACTTTCTTTTGGTCCTTGAACAATTTTTTTTGGATATTTTGGATGCGCCAAGTTTATGACTAATGATCATTAGTGCGCTTTTCCTACGTTCTGATAGTTGACCCACACTGACATATAGACTTATTGCTTGTGTTGTGCTCTATGTTGCTATTATCTTGTTTTGCTTGCAGGGGTGCGGTCAAACTCGTTGATCGACTTGAGCTGCAAACTGCTTCTTGGTCTGTTGGGGTAAAATAATTCTCTATTTCTTTCTTCTCTGTCTTGTGAAATCGTTTTTCACCTACCCTTTTTGATAATTCCAAAGGGGGAAGATAATGGGGGACAACTTGTGTTTCAAATAGTTGTATCTATACATAAGTTCGAAACCTCAGAAAATGTTCCATCTGTTCCTAATTGAGGTTTGAGGTATGATTTTCAGCAGCACCTTGTTTCATTCCTTAGTCATTATCTGCATATTTTACTCTTATCAAGTTGTAAGGTTGTCATCATCAAAAAGGGGGAAATTGTTGATTCCTCAGTTTTGACGATGACAAACTTAAGCTATACTCACAACTGGTTATTTAAGGAATGTCACAGGTTTATATGAAACGATCAGCACACTTAGCAACAACAAGTATACAACGCTACCAGCTGAGAAACCATGAAGAGAAGCAGTTCAAAACAAGGATTAAAATTGAATCATGGGCCAAGGAGTATGAAGCCCAGCAAGTCAATTAGAGTCCAGAAAGGTATAAGATCAGTAGAAACAAATACAGCTTAGTATGGGAACAGAATATTTCATAGAGTCCTAAATCAGTTTTATTTTATAAAAGATAAGTGTCGATTTACAAAACTGATTTTACTATTTTACTTAAGGTTAAACTCTTAAACGTTTTAAGTTAATTTACAACTCTCAAATCCGTAAGGATTGAGTTTATCTAAAACGCGTTTTAAAGATGTTATTTGCGAAAATATATCTTTTGAAAAGAGTCCTAAATTGGTTTGAATTAGAATCTAGGGTAAACTCCGGTTTTCCTATATATGCACCTAAAGTTCTCTGCGAAAGTTTCATCAGACTTATTTACATCAACCGGAAGCTTTCAGGTATCACCCTTAAAGTCTTAATCTTTAAAAGAAGTCTGTTCCTGTTCCCATATAGAGCAGTATTTGTTACGTGGTCTTGTATCTAGTATTTAGTGTTAAGTTTAATATTCTTTGATTTCAGTTTAAGTGTTGAGATTTTGTTTGTTAAGCCTGAGTCAGGCTTACTTGAGCAAGAGAGAAGATCTCACAAGAGATCCGTGAGGAGAAGCAGTTGAGGGACTGTTTCTGTAAGGGAAGGAACAACGAGGGGTTGTTCCTGGTCATCTGTAGTCAGAGGCGACTAACAGATTGTGGCCCGAGTAGATTAGGCTTGTAAAGAAACTGAGTTGTTTTGCCTAATTAGTGAATGTGTTTAAGTCCCCAAAAGGGGCCGTGGTTTTTTCCTCTCTATTGGGCCTAGAGAGTTTTCCACGCTAAATCTCGCTTGCATATTTTATTGTTTCTGTTCCTAGTAGTTTAATTTTGTAAAACCATAAAATATCAATTCACCCCCCCTCTTGAGGAACTCTGTGAAACTAACAACCACATTGATTTCCTCTCTTTTAGTATATTATATAGATTTGATAGATAAATATTTTAAAGGGTTAAATGATTAATTTTATACATTATTAGTTATTTTAAAGAAATAAGTTTTACTAAAATGAAAAAATTTATCACTGAAAAATAGATAACTTTTACCTATATATGCTTAACTTTTAAGCATTTTAAGTTAACTTTTTTTCCGATGTATGATATTTATTGTACACCCATTGTAAATAAGAATTTGTGTTCTCCCTTTCTATTATATTTCACAATATTATCTTTTAAGTAATTTATTAATTTGACATAGAAGTGAGTAACTCATTATCTAGCTTGTGTCTTCTAACCAGTAGTTGCCACCTAATATCTTCTTCATTTATTTTCATAAAAGATGTTACCACCTATCTTGTGATGGTGTTCGTTGCCAACCTTATTGGTACTAGTCACATTCAGAGGATTATACTTCCTAGTTCGTATTAATAAAATTGCGATTTTTTTTATTATTTATTACTTCTAATTCTTATAATTTTTTTTTTTTTGGTATTAGCACCGGTTCATCTTTAGGGCTAATTCGGATTCGAGGAGAGTTATGGGTGGATAGGTTCCAGTCCCCTCCCATTTGTTGTTGCAGGGGATCGAACACAGGGTCCTCCTTACCAAGTTCAGCCCCATTTCACCACTAAACCAAAAAATAATTGGTATTTTCAAACAATTAAATCTACTAATTTTTTTTTTTTTTTTTAAAGTTCTACTCACTTTTATTTTTGTCTATTTATATATATATATATATATATCCACGTATCTTCTCACTACAAGAAATTGTACTATTAACGACGGGAAATCCCGCCGCGAAAAGCCAATAATCGTTGATTAACGACGGGATTTCTTGTCGCGAACCCGTCATACAAGGGGGCCGTCGTTAATAGAAAATCCCGTCGTAAATCCGTCGTAAAAGACATTTGCGACGGTTATTCCCGTCATTGTTTAGTTGTTAGCCCCGTCGCAAAAGGCTTTTACGACGAAATTTTTGACCCGTTGTAATTAGGTTGTCGCTAAAGATACAAATTCTTACCGTGTTTATTCGTATTTTATCATCTTATATATTCATTTCCCTTACTCCCTATATCTCTTCTTCTAAAAGCAAACCCATCTAAATAGATTAATATACTTTTAGAGGTTTTGTTGGTTTTTATTCCAAACAGTAATTGAGTTGAACTCAAAAAATTTAGAGGTATTAGTAGTAGGAGCCACATGTATTGTGTTTTTCGTTTGTAATGTCTTTGCTTTAATATTTTAATCTAATTTAAGCACGTGAATCCCAATACTTGCATGTAAAACTAACGCACTTGACCCTAATTAAAAAATTATTTTATTATTATGTAGCATACATGTTAGTTTCGTGGAGTTCCACAAGAGGGGGGGTGAATTGATTTTTTGCATTTTTATAAAATATATGCGATAAGAAACAGAAACAGCAAATAGAGCAAGCACGATTTAGCGTGGAAAACTCTCTAGGCCCAATAGAGAGGAAAAAACCACGGCCCCTTTGGGGACTTAACACTTCTACTAATTAGGCAAAACAACTCAGTTTCTTTACAAGCCTAATCTACTCGGGCCACAATCTATAAATCACCTCAGATTACAGATAACTAGGAACAACCCCACGTTGTTCCCTTCTCCCTATGAAACAATCCCTCAATTGTTCCAACTCACAGATCTCTCTTGAGATCTTTCACTCTTGCTCTAGTAAGCCTGACTCGGGCTTAACATACATCAATTCAACTTTAATGAAATACAGAATAAATAAAAACTAACATAAATACGAAGATACAAGACCTACCAACCAATACTGCTCTAACCGGGAACAGGAACAGACTCTTAAAAATAAAGACTTTAAAGGTGATACTTGAAAGCTCCGGTTAATGCTTATGAGTCTGATAAAAAACTACGAGAAGATCTTTTGGTATATTTATAGTGATTCTGTGATTTACCCTAGAATCCTAGACTTCCAATTCTAATCAAATTAGGACTCTTCTAAAGATAGATTTCTGTTAGGAAACAATTTAATCTTTAAACGAGTTTTACACCAATTTGGATTCTACTTTCCATATACCTAAAGATTTCAACTTCTCCTCGAACTCTTCCAAAGATTATCTTTAATCATTACTGAATTAATTTAGGCAAATTAAAACTCCTTTTAATACGGATAATCATTTGGACTTAAACCTAGTGTATTCTGCTAACTTTAAGAACTCAGGTGATAACTGGACTCTTTAAAAAACTTTGTTCCCAGACTTAGCAGTACGTTTGATATAATAGCCTTGTACCTTTTCGTATTTACCATATACTTTCCTAATGCTTCATAGAAGCTTAATTCTTGTAGCTTCATTTGTAGTGTCTTGACTTTGTTATATCATTCTATTGCTGCTTCACAGATTTATCTGACTTGTTCTCTTTCCTTCGAGGCTGCTTCATTCTTATCAATACAAATTGAGAGTAGCTCTTTCACTTTAGACCTGTCATTCTAGAATGTAAAACGTAAGCACAAATAAGCTTGTCATCATCAAAACTCAGGGATCAACAATTTCCCCCTTTTTGATGATGAAAACCTTTCAACTTGACAGAAAACATAACATTCTTTTAAAGTTAACATGGTGAGTGATGAGCATGGAAACAGACATTCGAAACTATAGCTTGAACCATGTATGAGTAAAATCAGAATGAAACAAGTTGCCAATATAGGAATCTCTTCCCCCTTTGGAATGATCAAAAAGAGGGAATGTGAAAAACGATTCAAAGAAGGAAAGTACGCAGAATAATATTACCCTTCCAAATAGTGAACCTCATTGCAGCTCAAGTCGGTCAACGAGTTTGACCGCACCCCTGCAAGCAAAACTTAGGCAAAAACAACATATAAAACAAGACATGTAAGTACCCTGCATGTTAGTGAGATCAAACCACCAGAACGTAGGAAAAGCGCGCTAATGAATATTAGCCATGATAAACCCGACGCAGCAACACAAAACACAATGTTTCAAAGTTTCACGCAACAAACACCAAAAAAAAAATTGTTTATAGGTAACAGGAAGGGGGGATTTTTGTAGTAAGAATTGGGCAGGATCAGGGGTGAGGAGTGGCAGGATCATCTTCAGCAACCTCTTCAGTATGGACCACCTCCTCCTGGATCATATCAGCTAACCGCTCTGTCATATCATTGAAGAATTGAGCTTGATCCATCTTCACCTGAACCATCAGCTCCTGGAGTGACTTGATTGAAGCTTGAATGGCAGTGTTGTCCTGCTGCAGCTGATCCAACCTGTCCATTATCATGTTGAGAGTGCTGTCATGTGATGGTGCCGCAGACTGGGTTTCTCCATCTTTCTCTGAATCAGATACATCAACATGGTAGACTGATGGAGGAACACCCTTTGAGGAACTAGCTATGCGACGACTGCGCCTGATAGGGGGGTTTGAAGCAGGTGAATGATGGAGAGACTGTGACTTTGTAGGAACCAAAGGGGGGGGGGACATTTCTCTAGGTCTCAAATCAGTTGTCCCACCCCAGAGTTCCCTCCTTTGACCATACAAGGAAATACAATCTCTCCCTCTTCCTCAGACACATCCTCCTTGTCTTCTATCTCTTCCCCTTCGTCATCCTCAAGCTGACCCTGGTCTCCTGGTCCCATCTTCCCCACACATACAACCCCATCGATGACCTTCAGACTAATCCCATTCAGACAGGCTCTAGATAAAATACGGGCTTGGCTCAGAGGCTTAGATGTGTAAGAAGTGAGATCAACACCCATTTTTTGCATTATGAAGGTGAGAAGAGACCCATAGCCAATGAAGTTGTTTTGGCATATGCAGTGGGTGAGATGAGCGATAAAGATAGCGGGAAAGTTAATTCGATGTTGATTTTCGAGGAGGTAGATGTAGATGAGATCAAGTCTAATGGCCAAGGCCCTCTTATCAGCACGAGGAACTAGACCCCTACGGACGACATTGAACAGTACTTTTTAGAATGGTGTGAGTGAGGACTGATTTAGAGCCTTTGGTACCTTCCCTGGCCCCCCAAAGTATGAGTAGACTTCCTTCATTGTGGTACTAGCAAGTTCAATCTGACCCTTGCCCTTATAATAGACTTCTTCCCCTAATACAGGAACTTTAAACCATGACCCTAACTTGGCAGCTGTAAACCTAATTTTCGTCCCATTAACCATGGAATGACAAACACCTTCTGAGTAAGTAAAATTGGAACAAAATTCCCCCATAGCTTCTGGAAACATGCAAGTATTCGAACAGACTTCAAACAAAAACGTCCACCCCTGTGACTCTAGACATTCCAACAGTTCGACAAACCCTACTTCCCTACACCAAGCAAAATCGAAACTTAACCCTTGAAGCATGCGATCATTAGGAAAGAAATGATACCTAGGTTCATCTGGTTTGGCTTTGTTCTCCATCGGTGGTTGGAGTTCCCCCTGAACAGGTGCTGGCTGCTCCTTCTTCACTAAGAACTTTCTCTTTGTCGTCAATTTTGCAGCAGATTTGGAAGCTGGTTGCTTAGTTGGAGGTTTGGGGGCCATGTTATCAGTGGGTGGTGGTGGAAGAGTTTTAAGGGGAACATCGGTGATAATCGGAATTGAGGGAGAATGAGGGTTTGTGGAATTGGGAAAGGTGAGGCGGTAGAGGGTCATAATTATATAGGAGAGGTGGTTGACGAGAAATGAGGGGTGATAAGGATGTGGGTTTGAATTTCAAAATTCCGGGAAGTGTGAGAGGTTTGATTTGATGCTTCTTAATTTTATAGGCGAAGAATTTGGAATATGAAGGGTTTCAGTGTTGGGAATTGGTGTGTGTGGGAAGCGTGTGTAAGTGAACAAAATGAAAAGTCATGCATGCACCGGGTTCATATGATTCATTGAACCAAAAATGCTTTCCATTCATTTTTTATTTTCCCACACTAATGCAAAATAAATACAAGTCAAGTGATTAGTGTAATTACCTTAGTGATGCACAGACGTGACTGTGGTAATACACAGCTGGGTTTTGCGACAAGATTGTATTTGTTAGTCCATTCAAAATATTTAAACATAATTTAAAAAATAATATTTTTTTTTTGTTTTAAGAATCATTCAAGTAAGGTTAGAGAAACATATTGGCTCAAAGTATCACTTAATTTTAATCATACCAAGTTCTAACGTCAGTTTGTCGTGTCTGTCCCTATTCAAGGGTTTTGTTAAGATGTCAGCTACTTGATCTTCGGTGGGACAGAATTCAAGTTTTACCAATTCCTTTTCAACATAATCTTTTAGAAAGTGATGCCTGATATGTATGTGCTTGACCCTTGAATGATGAACCGGATCTTTGGATATACAGATGGCACTTGTGTTGTCACATAGTATGGGAACACATTTTAGTTTCATGCCAAAGTCCCTTAGTTGTTGCTTGATCCATAAAATTTGGGAACAACATGATGCAGCTGCAACATATTCGGCTTCTATTGTAGATAGAGCAACAGTGTTCTGTTTCTTAGATGCCCATGAGACTGCACATGCTCCAAGGAACTGGACCATTCCTGATGTGCTCTTCCTGTTAACTAGATCACCTGCATAATCAGCATCTGTGTATCCTTTGAGGTCAAAGTGATCATAGTTAGCATACCATAAACATAAATCGTCAGTGCCTTTTAAGTATCTTAGAATTCTTTTGACTGCTGTAAGATGAGATTCTTTAGGGTTAGATTGAAACCGAGCACAGACACCTACACTGAAGGCAATGTCTGGCCTGCTTGCTGTGATATAAAGTAATGAACCAATCATACCTCTGTACCTCGTTTGATCTACGCTTTTACCTTCTTGATCCTCATCTAGCCTTGTGGTTGTTCCCATGGGTGTATGATTGCTTTTTGCTGACTCCATTCCATACTTCTTTATGAGATCCTTGATATATTTCTGTTGGTGAATCATGATTCCTTGTTCCGTTTGCTTAATTTGGAGACCTAGGAAGAAGTTTAGTTCTCCCATCATGCTCATTTGAAATTCTTGCTGCATTAAGTCAGAAAATTCTTTGCAAAGATCCTCATTAGTAGCACCAAATATAATATCATCAACATATATTTGTACAATTAATATGTCTGTGTCTCTTGATTTAAGAAACAAGGTTCTGTCAACCTTACCTCGATTGAATTGATTGTCTAATAGAAAATGAGAGAGACGTTCATACCAGGCTCTTGGGGCTTGTTTTAGTCCGTACAGTGCCTTGTCTAACTTATACACATGTGAGTGATATTCTGGATCTTCAAATCCAGGTGATTGTTCCACATAAACTTCTTCTTTAAGATATCCGTTTAGGAACGCACATTTTACATCCATTTGATAGAGTTTGAAACCCATGTATGAAGCAAATGCTATAAGTATGCGTATTGCTTCCATTCTGGCAACTGGAGCAAAAGTTTCTTCGAAGTCTATCCCTTCTTGTTGATTGTACCCTTTGACAACCAATCTGGCTTTGTTCCTGGTAATAGTTGCATGTTCGTCTTGTTTGTTTCGGAATACCCACTTTAATCCTATTACTCGATTGTTTAGAGGTGTGGGCTCAAGGTGCCATACTTTATTCCTTTCGAATTCATTGAGTTCCTCCTGCATGGCAATGATCCAATAAGAGTCAGTTAGTGCCTCTTTATAATTTTTAGGTTCAATCATGGATAAATAGGCATAGAAAGCACAAAAGTTTTTAAGTTGTGATCTCGTTGTTGTTCCTCGTCCAAGATCACTAATTATTTGGTTAAGTGGATGTGAGCTTTGATGTTTCCAAGGTCTAGGTTGGAAATGGTGTAGTGACTTCTTCAGTAGGCTGCTCCACTTGTCCATTTGGTTCTGTATGATCATCAGCTTGTATCTGTTCCACTTCAGTTGTGCCACCTTCAGGTGTTTCTTCATTCTGAGCTTGTTCTTCTATTTGAGAAGTTCTTCTTATTTCTTCGTCTTCTGTTTCTCTTGTGAGTCCTAGTTCAAAGTTTCCATCAGTCGTTGTACCTGTAGCAAAGTTTTGGGAGTCAGTTTCATCAAATATAATATGAATGCTTTCTTCCATGCACATGGTCCTCTTGTTGAATACTCGATATGCTTTGCTGTTTGTGGCATATCCTAGGAATATGGCTTCATCACTTCGTGCATCAAATTTTTCCCAGTTGATCCTTTCCATTGTTGTGGATGAAACATTTACAGCCAAAGGTTCTGAGATGTGTTATTGAGGGTTTTCTTCCTTTGTACAGTTCATATGGGGTTTTATTTTTGATGGCTCTAATTAGTACTCGATTAAGTATGTAGCATGCAGTATTTAGAGCTTCAGCCCAGAAACTTTTGGGGAGTCCACTAGCAATCAGCATTGTCCTTGTCATGTCTTCAAGAGTTCGGTTCTTTCTTTCTACCACGCCGTTTTGTTGAGGTGTTCGAGGAGCAGAGAAATTATGATCTATTCCTGAGTCTTTACATAGATCGTCAAATCTTTTGTTTTGAAATTCTGTACCATGATCTGATCTGATGTGGACCAGTTTGTGATTGCTTTGTCGTTGGACCTTAGAGGCGAAAGCCAAGAATTCTTCAAATGTTTCTTCCTTGTTGGCTAGGAAAATTACCCATGTGTATCTTGAGAAGTCATCTACAATCACGAGCCCATACTTCTTTCCACTCCTGCTTTGAGTTCTCATTGGTCCACATAAATCCTTGTGGATCAGCTCTAGTGGTCTTGTTGTGCTGATTACTCTCTTAGATTTGAAAGACGTTCTTACTTGCTTTCCTTTGATACAAGCATCACAGGCTGACAGTTTTGCAAACTTTGTATTTGGAAGACCTGTGACTAAATTTTTCGAATTTAACTTGTTCATTAGAGAAAAACTAGCATGACCAAATCTTTTGTGCCATAACAATGGATCATCTTCAATAACACTGAGACAGGTCAGATTGGAGTGAGGAACAGAGTTAAGGTTAACCACATATGTGTTCCCTTTTCTTTGTCCCTCTAAGATCACTGTTTCAGTGTTGCTGTTGATGATTTGACACTTATTCGAAGAGAATTTTGCATAATTTCCTTTGTCACAGAATTGAGAAATGCTTAACAGACTATGTCCTAGACCTTTAACCAAAAATACATTATCGATGGAGTGAGACTTTGACTTACCGACCTTACCAATGCTAATAATGTTACCTTTCTTATTATCGCCAAAAGTCACAGTTCCACCTTCATAGGTCGTGAGTGAGAGAAATCTGTTTCTATCTCCTGTCATGTGCTTGGAACAACCACTGTCTAGGTACCATGTGTTGTTCCCCCTCACTTCGACCTGGAATTTGTCTGACTCAGAATCTGAACCATCTTCTTCATGATCAGCTACAAGACACAGGTGAGCAATTTCTTCATTTGGTTGTTCCTGTTCTTCATCTGAGGAAGAGTCACCCCATGCAGCAACCATAGCTTTCCTCACATCAGTCTTTGAAAAGGAGTTTATGTTGTCTCGGAATCTTTCTTTGGGAGTTTCTTTTCCTTTTCCTTTTTCCTGTTCCCATAGTGGGCAGTCCCTAATACGGTGTTCCAAGTTCCCACACTTGTGACATCCACTGTCAGTTTTGGAGAATTTTCTATTTGGTTTGCCTCGATGATCTCCCTCTTTGTAGTTCCTAAACATCATTCTGAACCTTCTGGCAAATAAAGCAGTTTCCTCATCTTCCTCTGAGTTTTCATCATTTTCAGTTTTTAGAGCCAGTGCTTTATTCCTTGGGTTCTCAGAGGTTCTAGCATTCAGTTGTAGCTCATGGGTTAAGAGAGAACCAGCCAGTTGTTCCAGGTTGAACTTTGTAAAGTCCTTAGTTTCCTGTAGGGCAGTAACCTTGGCCATCCAAGGATCTTGAGGAAGACTTCTCAGTACCTTTCTTACTTGTTCCTCAGGAGTTATGATTTTTCCCAGAGAATTCAGTTCATTGATGATATTTGTGAATCGAGTTATCATGTCCTGAATTGATTCAGAAGTCTTCATAGAGAATAATTCATATTGGTGCATCAGGAGATCAATTTTTGATCTTTTGACTTCGTTTGTTCCTTCATGGGTAACTTGGAGCAGATCCCAAATTTGTTTTGCATTTTTGCAACCCATTACTCGATTATGCTCGTTTGGACCAAGCCCACAGTGAAGGATCTTTAGAGCCATGGCATTAAGCTCAAGTTTCTCGTAGTCTGCTTTGTCAAATTCTGTTATAGGTTTAGGAACAGTTTCTCCAGAGGTGTTCAATTTGGTGACTTGGAAGTCTCCTACTTCAATGACTTTTCAAACTTGGTAGTTTTCAACCTTGATGAAAATTTCCATCCTATTCCTCCAGTAAGAGTAGTACTTTCCACTAAACATAGGCGGTCTTTGGGTAGAGTACCCCTCTTCCAGTTTCTCCGTAGTATTCATTGTTCTAGAATCGTTTTTCCCGTCAGAGTTACCTGCAGTAAAAGGTTCTGGCTCTGATACCAATTGTTAGTTTCGTGGAGTTCCACAAGAGTGGTGGGGGGGGGGGTGAATTGATTTTTTGCAGTTTTATAAAATATACGCGATAAAAAACAGAAACAACAAATAGAGCAAGCACGATTTAGCGTGGAAAACTCTCTAGGCCCAATAGAGAGGAAAAAACCACGGCCCCTTTGGGGACTTAACACTTCTACTAATTAGGCAAAACAACTCAGTTTCTTTACAAGCCTAATCTACTCGGGCCACAATCTGTAAATCACCTCAGATTACAGATAACTAGGAACAACCCCACGTTGTTCCTGAAGGAAATAATGCCCTTGGTCCAAGTATGCATTCTATGTTAAGTCTAATAAGTGCGGTTCAGTATTAATTAACAAGTTAATAATTCAGTGAGATCAAGTGAGCTGAATGCCTAGCTAGAGGCCGCTTCAGTTCAAGTGGAATTAATGATATTAATCCACAGCTTACTCTTGACTGAACCCGTAGGGTCACACAAATAGTACGTAAACGGATCAAGTATTTAATGGCATTAAATACTCCATCTATGGATATTCGGAATCGACGGATCTTGGTTTCAGTGGGAGCTGAGATCGTCACAGGCAAGAAATGAATGCTCCGGAAACGATGATATTGCTGGAAACGGAAATATGGATCGTATCGGAAATATAAATATTATCCAAGTCGTAGATGTTGCCGGAAACGGAAACATGGTACGTATCCGAAAATATTATCGGAAATGGAAATATTGCCGGAATCGGAAATATTGCCGGAAACGGAAATATTGTCAGAATCGGAAATATTATCGGAATCGGAAAATAATTCCGGAAACGGAAATATTAAATATTTGTTCGAAACGGAAATTAATTCCGGAATCGGAAATATTAAATATTGTTCGTATCGGAAATGAATTCCGGAATCGGGAAATTAATCGGAAGCGTATCGTACGAATTAGCATCGGACGAGGCCTGCCAGACGAAGGCCCAGCACGAAGCCGGGCCATCGCCCAGCAAGCCAGCGCGCCACAACGCACCAGCCAAGGCTGCGCCAGGCCCACCGCAAGGCAGGCCTAGCGCGCGCCAACGCTGTGGCAGCGTGTGGGCCTCGTGGCAATGGGCTGCGTGCTCGCGGGCTGCGCGCGCGCGCATGGCTCCCCTCGTGGGCTGCTGTGCGTGCGTGTGTGTGTTGGTGTGCTATACGAATCCTAAAGCTATCAGGTTTTGACTAATGATTAAATTCCTAAACCTAAAAGGATGAATTAATTAAATAAGAATTCTATTAGGATTCTAGTTTAATTAATTCGTATCCTAATAGGATTACAATTCCCTTTCCATACCTCTATAAATAAAGGCTAGGGTCATTATTTTGTATAGAGTATTCAAGTATTCAAAGTGATTTTTGAGAGCAAAAATTCAGTCATACAATTGCCTACATTAGCCGAAAATTCTAAGTACCTTAAGGGCGATCCTAGTTGGTCAAGCTTAAGGCGGATCCGGACGTGCTGTGGACTATCTACGGAGGGACGACTGGAGTCCTAAAGACTTGTTCTTGTTCGGTTCAGGCGCAGCGAGGGAAGGCACACAACAAAGTGTATGCATCTAAACTATGCTAAATGATTATGTGTAAATAATATGCTTTCCTGGCTTTATGGTTTTTCCGCATGATTTATGAATTGTCATATGTATCATAACCTAACAGTGGTATCACGAGCCTCTTATTATTTTCATAATCTAAATTGCATGAACATGGTTAAATATTACAAATTTGCAAGAATTAAAAGTGGTGATTAATTTTCGTAATTGTTAATTAATTACAAATTGCGTTTATTTAATTATACGTACGCAGTTTTTCGGCAGTTTCTTCGTTACTCATCCAAATCGAGTGATTTTTGTGTCAATTCCGCATGTAAAAGGCATTCTAAAATTTTGACAAAAATAGTGTTTTTTGGCCGAACCCAGAATTCTCAAATTCGAAGCCTAACTATGACTTTTCGGAGGTTTTAGTTTTTCGAATGCAAAATTTCGTAAATTTAAGATGTTAAATTAAATATTTGCGATTCTTGTTGATAAATCTTGAATTTTCGATTGACCTACTGTATATGTTTAACAAGTTTGAATGCTTAGCCTTGTTAATTATGCAATCTAATTTGTAATTATAATTAATTTGTTGAAAATTGGAATAATTTAGAATTAATTTGATTTTCATAATTAGTTATAATTTAATTAGACACCTATGATTAAAAACCACCACAAAAATTGTAAATTTATGTTAAATTTTAAATTTTTATGACCTAGACTTGAATCCATGTTAATCGGAAATCAATTAAATAATAAATTTTCGATTTTTCGCCCTAAAATTATGAAATTAATATTATTTATTAATTTGTCATTAATTTTGAATATAAATTTTAAATTTTATGCGATTCGCTCATATAACTTGCACGCACAAAGCAATGGACGCTACGTGTTACCCTTAAGGGGTGTTGTATAGTGCGGGCATGTGACGACGAGCAAGGGAGCTCGTCGCCCATGCGGTACGAATGCAATGAGCAAGGCCATGGTGCACGAGCACAAGGCAGCAGCCCTGCCTTGTGTCGTGGGCTGTGTGCGATGGGCGAGGGCGAGAGCAAGGCACGAGCAGTCGCGTGTGGGCAGCAAGCGAGCTGCGCCACAGCGCGCACTGCCTCGCACAAGCATGCGGAGCCTCGCGCGCAGCGAGCGCTAGTGTGCGTGCGACGAGCGCTGCGCCCAGCGATGGCGTGCAGCGTGCTTGTTGCGACGTGCGACGAGCGCTGCGCCCAGCGATGGCGTGCAGCGTGCTTGTTGCGACGTGCGACGAGCGCTGCGCCCAGCGATGGCGAGCAGCTTGCTTGTTGCGACGTGCGACGAGCGCTGCGCCCAACGATGGGCTGCGGCAGCATGCTTGTTGGGTCGAGCGCTGGCGCGCTGTGAGCACCAGCTCGCGTGATGCCTTGCGATGGTGAGCAGCAGCGATGCGACGCAGCGCATGGGCTGCGCGCACATGGCCAGCGATGGTTGTGTGCGTGTGACCCATGGGCGTGCGTTGCGTGGGATTGTTGCGTTGCGATTAGATCGTTTTGAAATTTTAATTTGAAATTTTCAGTTTACGTAATTTTAATTAATTTTAAAATTAATAATTTAAATTATTTTCTTGGATTTTAATTTTGAATATTGTAATTATAATAAATTTTATTTATTCTAATTATTTTACTAAAATTAAAATCATGAATTAATTTAAATACGACTGAAATTAAATTAAACTTTTTGGATTCAATTATAAATTTATCTGAGCTTTAAATTTTAATTAAATTTGTATGTTTCCGGTTAGACTAGAAATACATTTTTATGTTTAAAATTAGTAAAGCATATGAATTTATTGGTTTAAGTGGGAGCCCTTTTTAGTCATAAACTCTTGATTAGGTCTACAAATCCTTAAGGTTAAAACAACTTGATTAGAATTAATAAGGACTGAATAATTTGTAGATTATTGGTGCCCTTGATTAATTGCTGCAAATGTTTATGTGATGCATAATGTGTTTTACTAACCAGCTATGTGGGCCATTCATGATAATGAATGGGTGAATGGTATATATTGTATATGTACTGTTTTGCAGGTTATGAAGTGACTAGTATGGCCCAAATAGGATAGAAAATATGGTCTGCGTACCATTAATTTGAATGTAATTGGTCTAAAGTACCAAAGTTGTTTTTCAATTCAAATATGGTCTGCGTACTATAAAATAGTTGTAATTAGTTTTAATTATAGCTTATCCTATTTGAAGAAAATGGTGCCTCCCACGGAGATTTTCAAGACGGACTTTGAAGTTAAAGCTTCAAGATGAAGTCGGGCCATACTAGATCACATTTATCTTATGCATGTTTTAAGTTATTTATTGCTTTTAAATGTGTCTTAAAATGCATGAGATCAAAAGCTTGATTATGTTGCATGATTAAGGATTTTAGTTCACTTAAAATCTAACCAACATAGTAAGAGCCTTAAGTTCCAAACTTAAAAATTGAGTTAAAAGGTGCCATGCCAAAATATACACTTGCTTGGATATCCTTTACATCAATCTAGTAATAGTTTTCGCTCAGCGAGGTGTTACTTATTGGTCCTAAAGGGGCAAGGTACACAAATAATTGTGAGTACATGTTAGTTTTGGTGAAACTCAACGATATAAGTAAGGAGTCCTTTTATGTCGTGGCAAAATCGATAGGTTTACCTAATAAGTTCTTAGATGTACCTATCAACCAAGAATAGTTTCTAGACTATTAGCAAAAGGCTTTTGCTTACCTAAGATGTTTTAGGATTAAGTCGACAAACTGTGCTTAGTTCTTCAATGATTTTAGGATCTTGGAATCATTTTATTCACACCTGCCGGAACACATAACTTGAATAAAATGCTTAATGAACATTGAATTATGCATGTATGCTAGAATTTAAGTTTATTAAGAGAAACTGTGAATGGTTATTTATTTGTTTATTCTTTTCAATTGTAGTTTTAAATATGGCAAACAACAATTCATTCAACATTCGATCGATTCTCGAAAAGGAGAAGTTGAACGGGAAAAACTTCCTTGACTGGCAAAGGAACTTGCAAATAGTTCTTATGCAGGAAGAAAAGGAGTATGTCCTAGAAGAGGCGATGCCCGAAGCCGCAGGCGACGGGGTCACTCAGGCAGCCCTCAATCGTTGGATTGATGCCAACAAGGATGTGAAATGTCTAATGCTCGCCACCATGAGTGCAGATCTGCAGAAAATGTTCATCAACTCAGATGCTTTCACAATCATCAGTGAGTTGAAGAACATGTTCCAAGATCTGGCTCGAGTCGAAAGATTCGAGACTCATAGGCAAATTCTTGAGACCAAGCTTAAGAAAGGCGAGCCCGTAAGTCCACATGTTCTCAAAATGATTGGACTCATTGAGAATATGAGTCGGCTGGATCAGCAATTTTCTCAGGAAATGGCTGTAGACACCATCCTCCATTCTCTTCATAGCGGGTATGATCAGTTCAAACTGAACTACAGTATGAATAGTCTGGACAAAACGCTCACTGAGCTTCACGGTATGCTGAAGACCGCTGAAAAGACGCTCAAAAGTGATAAGCAGGATGTGCTTATGGTGCGTGGGGGCAAGTTCAAGAAATCTGGAAAGAAGAGGAATGCTAAGAAAGGTGGCAACAAGGCCAGCCCAACTAAGCAAACTGGCGCCAAATCTGTAAAGAGGAAGGTCAGTCAACCCACTTCTGAATCCGAATGCTTCTACTGCAAGAAGAAGGGGCATTGGAAGAGAGATTGCTTGAAGCTAAAGGAAGATCAGAAGAACGGAACAATCGTTCCATCTTCAGGTATTTTCGTTATAGACTGTATACTTGCTAATTCAACTTCTTGGGTATTAGATACAGGTTGTGGCTCACACTTATGTTCCAATCCACAGGGACTAAGAAGAAGTAGAAGGTTAAGCAAGGGTGAAGTCGACCTACGAGTGGGAAATGGAGCACGGATTGCTGCATTAGCTGTAGGAACTTATTATTTGTCGTTGCCCTCCGGGCTAGTTTTGGAACTGGAAGAGTGTTTCCATGTTCCAAGTCTTACTAAAAGCATCATTTCAGTTTCTTGCTTAGATGCTAAGGGATTTTCCTTTTTAATAAAAGACAATAGTTGTTCGTTTTATTTTAAAGAGATGTTTTATGGATCTGCTAGATTAATCAATGGACTTTATTTATTAGATCACGACAAACAAGTATATAACATAAATACCAAAAAGGCCAAAAAGGATGATTCAGATCTCACCTACTGTGGCATTGTCGATTAGGCCATATAAACTTGAAACGCTTAGAAAGACTTCAAAAGGAAGGAATTCTAGAACCATTTGACTTAGAGGATTATGGTAAATGCGAATCATGTTTACTTGGCAAAATGACAAAGCAACCTTTCTCTAAAGTTGGAGAAAGAGCAAATGAACTATTGGGTTTAATCCATACAGATGTATGTGGACCAATGAGTACAAATGCTAGAGGTGGTTTCAGCTACTTTATCACTTTCACTCATGACTTCAGTAGATATGGTTATGTCTACCTAATGAAGCATAAGTCTGAATCCTTTGACAAATTCAAGGAATTTCAGAGTGAAGTAGAGAATCAATTAGGCAAGAAGATTAAGGCACTGCGGTCTGACAGAGGCGGTGAATATCTGAGCTATGAATTTGATGACCATCTGAAAGAATGTGGAATTCTATCAGAATTGATTCCTACTGGAACACCACAATGGAACGGTGTGTCGGAACGGAGGAACAGAACCTTGCTAGACATGGTCAGGTCAATGATGAGTCAGGCCAAACTTCCATTAGAATTTTGGGGACATGCACTAAATACAGCTGCACTCACTATAAATAGAGCTCCGTCTAAAGCTGTCGAAAAGACTCCATATGAATTATGGTTTGGAAAGCCTTTAAATGTGTATTTTCTTAAGATTTGGGGATGTGAAGTATACGTCAAACGATTAATTTCAGACAAACTTCATCCAAAATCTGACAAATGTATCCTTGTGGGCTATCCAAAGGAAACAAAGGGGTATTACTTCTACAATACATCTGAGAACAAGGTGTTTGTTGCTCGAGATGGTGTCTTTTTGGAGAAAGATCACATTTCCAAAATGACAAGTGGGAGAAAAGTAGACCTCGAAGAAATTCGAGTCGAACAACAAACTCTAGAGAATGCTCAAGATGACATTCAGGATGAAACTCAGAGATCTTTAGAAGAATCTGGTGAGAATCATGGTCCATCTAGAAACGTTACCCCGCGTAGATCGCAAAGATATAGATCTCAACCGGAAAGGTACTTAGGTATTTTGACGAACGAGAGCTATGACGTTCTATTACTTGAAAGTGTTGAACCTGCGACTTACAAACAAGCTATGACGAGCCCTAGCTCCAAGCAATGGCAAGAAGCCATGCAATCTGAATTAGACTCCATGTCTAAAAACCAAGTATGGGATTTGGTCGATTTGCCAGATGGCTACCAAGCCATTGGAAGCAAATGGGTTTTCAAACTGAAAAAGGACAAGGATGGGAAACTTAAAGTTTTCAAAGCTAGATTGGTTGCAAAAGGTTACAGGCAAGTCCACGGTGTGGATTACGATGAAACCTTTTCACCAGTTGCAATGCTAAAGTCTATTCGGATAATGTTAGCAATCCCTGCATATTACGATTACGAAATATGGCAGATGGATGTCAAAACTGCTTTCTTAAACGGCGTTTTAACAGAAACTGTGTTTATGACACAGCCTGAAGGTTTTGAGGATCCAAAGAATGCTAAAAAGGTATGTAAGCTAAAGAAGTCAATCTACGGATTGAAGCAGGCATCCAGGAGCTGGAATATACATTTTGATGAAGCAGTCAGTGACTTTGGTTTCATCAAGAACGCAGACGAATCTTGTGTATACAAGAAGGTCAGTGGGAGCAAAATTGCTTTCCTAGTATTATATGTCGACGACATATTACTTATCGGAAATGACATTCCTATGTTGAACTCTGTCAAGATTTGGCTTGGGAAATGTTTTTCGATGAAAGATCTAGGAGAAGCACAGTACATATTGGGCATCAAGATTTACAGAGATAGATCTAAAAGGATGATTGGACTTAGTCAAAGCACTTATATCAATAAGGTGCTTGATAGGTTCAAGATGGCAGACTCCAAGCGAGGCTACCTACCCATGTCTCATGGAATAACTCTAAGCAAGACTCAGTGCCCAAAAACACTTGATGAGCGTAGACGAATGAATGAGATTCCATATGCATCATTGATTGGTTCAATAATGTATGCTATGATATGTACACGCCCGGATGTTGCGTACGCACTCAGTGCTACGAGCAGATACCAGTCAGACCCAGGAGAGGCGCATTGGACTGCTGCCAAGAATATTCTGAAGTACCTGAAAAGGCACAAAGATGACTTCCTGGTCTATGGTGGAGATGATGAATTAATTGTTAAAGGCTATACAGACGCAAGTTTCCAAACCGACAAAGATGATTTCAGATCACAGTCTGGGTTTGTCTTCTGCCTCAACGGAGGTGCAGTAAGCTGGAAAAGTGCTAAGCAAAGCACCATTGCGGATTCTACAACTGAAGCGGAGTACATTGCTGCACATGAAGCAGCAAAGGAAGCTATATGGCTAAGGAAGTTCATAGGTGAACTTGGTGTAGTCCCCTCCATTAAAGGACCAATAGCCCTGTATTGTGATAATAACGGAGCTATTACACAGGCAAAGGAGCCTAGACACCACCAGAGAGTCAAGCATGTACTTCGTAGATTTCACCTTCTACGAGAGTTCGTTGAAAGAAAAGAAGTCGAGATAAACAAGATTGGAACTGATGATAACATATCAGATCCATTGACTAAACCTCTGCCACAGGCGAAGCACAACTCGCACACTGCAGCTATGGGAATCAAGCATATTGGAGAATGGCTTTGATATCCCTGTTTAATGTTTTAAAGTTTTAGAGTTTAAATCTTTGTAAAACATTATTGGTTAATCATTCACAACAAATGAAAAGAATTCATTTTTCCATTTAATTTGTGGTTTATTAAATGATGAGTCCCTTCAATTTGACGATATATTCAAGATAGACTGTCAGGACCAGTCCTGTGACTAAGAAATGTCTATCAAGTGAACTTGAATGTCAAAGGTTGAAAATGGTCCCTAGTCGGAGTTTTCTATAAAATTGGACGCATAGAAAACGTTAGACGATTAGAATGCAAGATGACTAGTAGTTCTGTTTCTTGAACTATGTGGACATGGCAATGTCATAATCATTTGCATAGATACTTACTTTGGGAAGACTAGTATCAGACAAGACCTATGAAACTTTGCTGTAAGAGATGAAAATCTGTCATAAGTAAATTTCATTAAAATTATTAGACACTAAATCCTCAATACCTGAGTGATTTGAGATTACTTGTTTGAGAACTGGTTGCTTTGACGTTGACCAACCGTCGCACCGTAAAAGGAGGCTATAAAGGCAACGCTCAGGTAATCACCTATCAAACGAAGTCTAATCTCAAGATCGCAAGATTGGGATTGTCCTCCCATAAATCAAGATGAGATGCTTAAAAGTTGTACAAGGCCACTCGGAGAGCTAGAAACTGTGAAATGCATGGCCGTGCTCGGATGAATCATAGGCTATGATTATCTGTTTATTTGATCAGTTGAACTCTGAAACCGAGGAACACCTCTGGACATAATAAGGATGACAACTCTTACCTTATGTTCAAGAGCAAGCATCGAGCGACAAAGGAATTAGGAAATGCACACTTGTCCCTAAGGACAAGTGGGAGACTGAAGGAAATAATGCCCTTGGTCCAAGTATGCATTCTATGTTAAGTCTAATAAGTGCGGTTCAGTATTAATTAACAAGTTAATAATTCAGTGAGATCAAGTGAGCTGAATGCCTAGCTAGAGGCCGCTTCAGTTCAAGTGGAATTAATGATATTAATCCACAGCTTACTCTTGACTGAACCCGTAGGGTCACACAAATAGTACGTAAACGGACCAAGTATTTAATGGCATTAAATACTCCATCTATGGATATTCGGAATCGACGGATCTTGGTTTCAGTGGGAGCTGAGATCGTCACAGGCAAGAAATGAATGCTCCGGAAACGATGATATTGCCGGAAATGGAAATATGGATCGTATCGGAAATATAAATATTATCCAAGTCGTAGATGTTGCCGGAAACGGAAACATGGTACGTATCGGAAAATATTATCGGAAATGGAAATATTGCCGGAATCGGAAATATTGCCGGAAACGGAAATATTGTCAGAATCGGAAATATTATCGGAATCGGAAAATAATTCCGGAAACGGAAATATTAAATAGTTGTTCGAAACGGAAATTAATTCCGGAATCGGAAATATTAAATATTGTTCGTATCGGAAATGAATTCCGGAATTGGGAAATTAATCGGAAGCGTATCGTACGAATTAGCATCGGACGAGGCCTGCCAGACGAAGGCCCAGCAAGAAGCCGGGCCATCGCCCAGCAAGCCAGCGCGCCACAACGCACCAGCCAAGGCTGCGCCAGGCCCACCGCAAGGCAGGCCCAGCGCGCGCCAACTCTGCGGCAGCGTGTGGGCCTCGTGGCAATGGGCTGCGAGCTCGCGGGCTGCGCGCGCGCGCATGGTGCCCCTCGTGGGCTGCTGTGCGTGCGTGTGTGTGTGTGTTGGTGTGCTATACGAATCCTAAAGCTATCAGGTTTCGACTAATGATTAAATTCCTAAACCTAAAAGGATGAATTAATTAAATAAGAATTCTATTAGGATTCTAGTTTAATTAATTCGTATCCTAATAGGATTACAATTCCCTTTCCATACCTCTATAAATAAAGGCCTAGGGTCATTATTTTGTATAGAGTATGCAAGTATTCAAAGTGATTTTTGAGAGCAAAAATTCAGTCATACAATTGCCTACATTAGCCGAAAATTCTAAGTACCTTAAGGGCGATCCTAGTTGGTCAAGCTTAAGGCGGATCCGGACGTGCTGTGGACTATCTTCGGAGGGACGACAATTGGAGTCCTAAAGACTTGTTCTTGTTCGGTTCGGGCGCAGCTAGGGAAGGCACGCAACAAAGTGTATGCATCTAAACTATGCTAAATGATTATGTGTAAATAATATGCTTTCCTGGCTTTATGGTTTTTCCGCATGATTTATGAATTGTCATATGTATCATAACCTAACAGTTCCCTTCTCCCTATGAAACAATCCCTCCATTGTTCCAACTCATAGATCTCTCTTGAGATCTTTCGCTCTTCCTCTAGTAAGCCTGACTCAGGCTTAACATACATCAATTCAACTTTAATGAAATACAGAATAAATAAACACTAAGATAAATACGAAGATACAAGACCTACCAACCAATACTGCTCTAACTGGGAACAGGAACAGACTCTTAGAAATAAAAACTTTAAAGGTGATACCTGAAAGCTCCGGTTAATGCTTATGAGTCTGATAAAAAACTACGAGAAGATCTTTTGGTATATTTATAGTGATTCTGTGATTTACCCTAGAATCCTAGACTTCCAATTCTAATCAAATTAGGACTCTTCTAAAGATAGATTTCTATTAGGAAACAATTTAATCTTTAAACGAGTTTTACACCAATTTGGATTCTACTTTCCATATACCTAAAGATTTCAACTTCTCCTCGAACTCTTCCAAAGATTATCTTTAATCATTACTGAATTAATTTAGGCAAATTAAAACTCCTTTTAATACGGATAATCATTTGGACTTAAACCTAGTGTATTCTGCTAACTTTAAGAACTCAGGTGATAACTGGACTCTTTAAAAAACTTTGTTCCCAGACTTAGCAGTACGTTTGATATAATAGCCTTGTACCTTTTCGTATTTACCATATACTTTCCTAATGCTTCATAGAAGCTTAATTCTTGTAGCTTCATTTGTAGTGTCTTGACTTTGTTATATCATTCTATTGCTGCTTCACGGATTTATCTGACTTGTTCTCTTTCCTTCGAGGCTGCTTCATTCTTATCAATACAAATTGAGAGTAGCTCTTTCACTTTAGACCTGTCATTCTAGAATGTAAAACGTAAGCACAAATAAGCTTGTCATCATCAAAACTCAGGGATCAACAATACACTTCATCTATTTCAGAAAAATTACAACATTTGAGTAACACGTTTGTCAAGAGACAACCTTAAAAGTAAATATCTCTAATTATCCTTCTTTTTAAAATCTTAAAATTCAATATTATGAACAAATACAATAAATTAAATAAATCCATCTACATTTTAATTACTTATAACATTCGCTTTAGCAAATTAGTAGAAACATGTGGTCGATCAGTATTAGATTTGATTTTGTGGTAAAACTAAAAGTTCTGCAATATTTTTTGAAAATGGAGGAAGTATATACAAGTATGTACTCCGTATAATACTTAGATTAAAACAAAACAATGCCTTAAACTAGTGGATTTTTTTTTACCCCCAACCAAAAAGTTGGGGATATAATCAATCCCCACCGAGGCCACTTAAAGGAAGGGTTTCCCTCATTCTCAAAGTGACTAATCCACTAATCCTGATTGAATTACCCTATACAAGCTTCCGACCAAATTGGACAAGTCATCTTACCTTCTAAAAAATATACTTTAACTTTAAAAAATTATTAGAAAGAAGAGGAGTTGGGAGGAACATGGAGATCGAAGTACGTGGCAAATTAAAATTAGGAGTGATTGAAGTACGTGGCAAATTAAAATTGGCTTTCGGTTAGCTAGGCTGGTTTTGCTTTGCTTTAAATACAACTCTACATACGGTGGCACGTCTTCATGTATAATCCTCCTCTCCTACCGTACGTAGCTTACATCCATCGTATTCTCCTTTCATGTAAAATATATGCACGAATCACTAATTAACTTACCATACATCATATTATCATAATTATAACGCACATATGCATACACTGATACAAGAATCAAGAATGCCATGTGTTGCGCTTCTAGTAAAGCTAGCTCATTTGATTCTTGATTAGGACCTTAATCTAAATCCCTAATGAAGTGTAGTAGAGACTTGAGAGTTAAGATTTGGAGATTAATTAATTAATTAATTAATCATGATTATGAGATAATCACTGGTCTAGCTAGTGGTTTGGTTGGGTTTGTTTGTCTTCTTTAATTGACCGAATAACTAGCTAGCTTAGAATTCTCTTTCATTCCTTTCACAATCTCACCAAATTTATTGGTCATTGGTTTTTCATGTTCATTCTACATACTTGATTGTCTGTCTTTCTTAAAATTTGCAATCATGCATTAAAAGTGGCAATCATACACTATTTTTGGATAAAGCTACAAATAAAATTGGTAAAAATATTACTCTGTATATTAATTTGTGTTCTTCCTCTTAATTGTATTCATATATAGTTAAGGAGGACTAGATTTGCATTTTGGATAAACCTTTTGCTAACTCTATCCTTTCCCAAACGAAAAGTATAAAGGGAAATGTTCGATGTCTAGTAAAACACAATTTTTGCGTCTTTAAAAACTAAATAAAACACAAAGTTATACTTTATGAGAACTTTAACTCAAACTTAATTGTTTGAGAACTTTATCTCAACCTTAATTTTCTGATTTTCGCTAGTGAAATTTACGTTGTACGAGAACTTTATCTCATAATAATCTGTAATTAATTGTTTTGTTAAATGATACAATTAGAAATTATTTAGTTTTATACGGAGTATCATATATAAATGTACGTAGTAGGATCTCACCAAAAACTAAAAAAATATATACGTAGTACTTAGCTAGGGACTCGTAGAGTGGTTGAATTAGTTATTCACAAATTCTTATTTACAAGGGTTGTACAATAATTATTGTACACCGGAGTAAAAGTTAACTCAAAATGCTTAAAAGTTATGCTTACATATGTAAAAGTTATCTATTTTTTAGTGATAAATTTTTTTTCATTTTAATAAAACTTATTTCTTCAAAATCATTAATAATGTATAAAATTAATCATTTAATCCTTTAAAATGTTTTTCTATCAACTTTTTTTACTAATATAAAAGTTAATCAAAACTAGGTTAAAGTTACAAAAAAATGGGTTAAAGTTATCTTGGTGTACAATAAATTTATTGTACGCCTTGTGCGCGCAAGACCTTTTGTTAGTTATAACTCATGAATTAGTAGGATCTCACCAAAAACTAAACGTACGTAGTAGGAATACTCCCCCCGTTTCTTTTTGTTTGTTACGTTTGGACTTTTGCACGTTTATTAACGTATAATAAAGATTTTTTTATATTAAAAAATCAATCCAAGTAAAACCTCAATCCACTAATCTTTACAACAACCAATAAGATTGTTTTATTTATCAAAATGAACCAATAATGGAAAATCACATATATTGTTAACTTAACATACTTGGAAATTGTAAAACATTTCATGAGTTGAAAAAATTGGACCAATTAAAATTAAAAGCTGGCACAAAAAATGACAATATAATAAATTTATAAAAGGAAATATTTTTCCACGTAACAAACATTGTGAAACACCCTAAAAAGAATACGTAACAAACAAAAAGAAATGGAGAGAGTAGTAATTAGCTAACTACGTAGAGTGGTTTGTAAGTTATAACTCTTTTTTTTAACGCAAACCGACGAAATATATTAATTAATTAGGGTGGAAAACACCGGAACACCAAAGCCATCCCACTAAGTGAGACCAAGTTCTAAAGATAAAGCAAAAGCCAACCCTAATTCTACATTAACACTTACAACCCCATCAAACTCCAAAAACTTGTCAAAATGGGGGAGAATTATGAACCCATATGCATCCCCTTAACACCTGGTTAGTTAAAACTACATAGATACTTATATGTACAACTAAAACTTGATGAAATTGACGCCCTGCTTGAACTTGAGAATCATGCGTCTTCCAAAAGATAGTCATCATCACGATCATTTGTTGGGCACTGGAGTATCTTCTTCATCATCCTCAACTTCAACAATCTCAATATCCTTGTTAATTGTTGAACCGCCAACAATGAAAGGAGTGAATTCTTTCTGTTTTTCTTTATCTTTGCTCCTTACATCTGTATTTGTAGAGCTTCCAACCACTTGTTTTATAGTTGACACGATACTGCCAAACACAATCTCTGAAGCAGATGAGCTTGCACCATCCTTGTTTGCTTTTCCTTGATTCCCAACTCTTTCACCAACAATTGCCATAGCCTGATCATGAGCATTTCTTCTTATTTCTTCTACATAATCTGGATTAACCTTCTCGAAGTCACTTTCATAATCATCCTTAGCACAAGATGGAATGATGTAGTGCAATTTATGACCCACAGCCATAATCAAAGAATGAGCTGCCAAGGAATGAGCCACCTTATTGTAAATCTTTGGGATGTGCTTGAAACTTACAATCCAGTTCTGACTCAACATAATAGCTACTTCCCTAAGGACAGGTCCTAATTCATGGTGCACCTGATTTTGAACTTTTCCCAAAAGCAATTTGAGGTTCATAGCATCTGTTTCCACTTCTAGCTTATCAATCATCAGATCTTTTGCAATTTTCAGACCTTCACGAAGTGCATATAATTCAGCGGCTAATGGAGAGTGAACTGCAAACTTACTTGAGAAACCAACAAACCATGATCCTGTGTGTCTTCTGAACACACCACCACCTCCTGAAACAATATTGGATTTCCAAGCCCCATCTATATTCAACTTCATAAATCCTTCAGCTGGTGGAATCCACTGTTTCTTATACTCCCACAGTCCTCCCTTGCCATCTATATTCTTTCCCTGCAAAGCTAAATTAGTAATTTTCCAATCCATATAAAAAGAATTATAAAGAGAAAAGGAAGATTTCATTTTAAATTCGAAAACAGTTTTATTTCTTGAAATCCAAATATGCCAAAGGGATATGACAAAAATCACCTTCCATTTCATGGAGTTTTGAAGATTAAAAATAATCCACTCTTTCCAAGGAGTATTATAGGAGTTAAAATCAAAGTTATTTATATTCCATATTCTTTGAAAGATAAAACACCAAAGAACACTGGATTGAGGGCAATCTCTAAACAGATGAATATGATTTTCAATAGAATTGGAACATCTACAACAGTTTGGACTTATCTCCATAACTCTTTTATTAAGATTTTCAGCCACTGGAAGGATCTCATGACAACAATTCCAAAGTAACATTTTGTATTTAAAAGGAACTTTTATTTTCCAAATCGATCTCCAAGAGAAATTGTTAGGGGATGGAATAGGGTTGGAATTTGTTCTTTGGATATGATATGCAAATTTTATCTCAAAATCCCCTGATTTAGAGTAGTTCCATCTAATAAAATCCTCTTCCTCATCATTATTGGAGAGTGGGTAAGCTAATATAAGGGTTTTAATGTTAGTAGGAATAAGGTGTTGAATTTCTTCCAAATACTACTTCCCATTCTTAATAATATTATGCACAAACCAATGAGCTTTGGATTCAGGAATTTTAACATCTTCCATAGTGTAAAGGGGGGCATTTCCAATCCAATGATGATACCATAAGGAGGTGCTTTTACCATTTCCAATTCCTATAATTAAACCTTTTTGAAGTAATTCTCTTCCTTTAAGGATATCTCTCCATAAAGGAGATTGATTATAGTTAGGGAAAGTGTTTAGGAAATTAGAATGATTCAAATATTTCTCCTTGACAATCTTGACCCATAGTATATCTGGTTTAGTGAGGATGGTCCATCCTAGTTTTGCCATGAAAGTTAAATTCCACTCCTTTAGTCTTCTAATTCCTAATCCTCCTAACTCCATTGAACTGGTCACTTTATCCCAACAAATTCTGGAAATATAACAACTTCTATCCACTTTATTCCAAAGGAATTTTCTACAGCATTTTTCTAAGGCATAAGTAATGGTAGTAGGAAGCAAATTGGTCTGCATAGCATAAAGAGGGTAAGACTTAAGTGTAAGTTATAACTCGGCATGCACAAATCACAAGCCACATAAATTGTATTGAAAAGACTAAAATCAAGACACGTCTAGAAACAGGACTAATCAAAGCCAAAAAAGAATTTGTAGAGGTATATTTAAATTAGGTAGTACATTAATTAATTAGTGGGGTTCAATATGACAATGTAACAACTTACAAATAGAGTTCTCCTTTTAAAATAATTGTCAGTTTTAGTATTTGTGTAGTAATTTAGAGTGGGAAATAAGATGTTTACTTTGTCTTTTACTACGTAACTAACAACATTTAATAATATCCAGTATTTTTTTTTCAATTTAATGTTTATACAGATAAATAAAAAATGACAATTATAAAAGAACTTAAAAAGTTAATTAAAGCTACATAAAAGGAATGAAGGGAGTAGTATAAAAAAATATTATTTCGAAATCTTTGTCTCACTGTTGTGTCCCATTTATTATCCTAGTCCATTTCATGGTCCATCTAAAATAAATTAATTATATATGCTTTTAAAAATAAAGAAAGGAAATAAATAAATTGAATGAGGTGGAGCCATATAATAGAGTATGTGGAATATTGAAAAAGACACAATTAAGGGACATAAGATTTTGATTATATATATAGAGAGTAAAATGATATATATAGTTATATTTAAATTTGTATATAGAAGGAAATATTCAAGTAGACGTTACTCTATGTAATACCCTTATATTGACTCCACATTCCTCTCGTTCTACGTTCTCTGCCTTTGTCTTCCAACTCTAGCTTTCCTTCATTCTTCTTCTACATACATACATACAACCCACCATAGTTTCTCGATCATCACTTCCTCTCTCGTCTCGATCGACCAATATAATCTATCATTTCTCTTTCATTTTTGAGGTGATCGATCAACAATTTCTGCATCATATAATACTGTCATTAAATTATATGAAAAAGTTTCCAAGAACTTCATGATCGAATTCATGAACTTTGGTTAGTGAAATTTTGTGATTGATTTGCGTTAAAAGGAGGAAGATTATAGCCAGGAGTACGTCAAAGAAATGGGTTCTTTCTCCACCCCAAATGAGACTAGACAACGATCCTACACATCAATGTGAGCTTAATTTCTTACTTGCTAAATAATTAATGTACCGTCTTTTTGCATGCATATCATTTTTTTTTTATCAATGTGCGAAAGCATGCATGGTTCCTTGTTTTTCGTGGGTTCTTGAGTTCTACTTTTAACATGAGTTTATATTCATATCAAACATATATATTAGAGAGCAATCATTTTTCATAAAACTCATTATTTTATGGAATTTTGATTTAAGTGAAACTAGTTTAATTAGCTACTACATCCAAAAAATATAGGACCGGCCGAAACCATTATGATCTAATGGCATTACTTTCCATCTTCCATAGGGAAGAACAAGACCTTTTTATCAGCTTTATTTTATTACCTATTATCTCTCCATAATGATTTTTTTCGATCGATCAAATACTAGAAATTCAAGGTTAATTATAAGAAGTAATTAGGTAATGGTGGACCAATGATTGCTTACACTTTATAGTACTACGTAGTTAACAGATTGATGATAGATGCTAGTTAAGAATATTATTCATAAAATAAAAGCGTGCAAAATAAGTAAAGGAATAAATAAGCAATTATCCGACTATCCAAGGAGTATATTTGAAGCAAATACAGAGAGGTTTTACATTCTTACTCTCATGCTTTAAGTTTACATTCAATCAACTATGACAGGGTTTTTCCGTTTTCAAGGTTGTTGCAGGGCTTATGAACTTATAAAAAACAAACTAGTTTTCAGTTTTCTGTTGTCAGTTTTCAGTATTTCTTGTTTGATTGCTAAGGCTTAACTTAACAACTGAAGTTGATCGTGATTGTTAATGTCGTATCCTAATTAATTAGCTCAAATCATTTTTAATTTTTTGCTTAATAGTGAAGACATTTATAAAAGGAAGTTGCAGAGAAGCAAAGCAAAAGATCCAGATAAACAATCCAACATATCTATCCAAGACAACAACAACAACAACTACAAGGGTGTGAGGTCAAAGTTACCCCTCTTGAAAGTTGCCCTACTCATCATTGTCTCTGTTACATTCATCACTATCTTTTTGCACTCTCCACCCTTCTGTACTCATCATCACTTATCTTCAACCTCTATCTTCCGGTACGTACATCCACGCGACTTCATGATCATACACTAGTTTTACCACTACAAAATTATGCATTAATTAGAGATGGATTTTGAGACGGATTACTAAAATTTCGTCTCTAAATTAAAATTGAGATGGAATTCTATATGGAATTTTAAAATTTTCGTTTAATTTTGTTTTTTTTTTGAGACGCCCTCTTTCTGTCTCAAATTCGTCTCTAAGCATTAGTTTGAGACGGATTTAGACTATATAGAGACGAAATTCCTAGTCTCTACAAAATGATTATTTTGTAGTGTACAAGATTTGATCAGAGAGGCTAATATTTTTTAATGTAATCTCGATCAATGCAGGCCTAGTTTAATGAGAAGGTGGATATGGGGTAATATCGATCCTAGATACCTATCACATTTACAGATTAATTGGGATGACATCTCTAAAGTTCTTGACAAACTCAATGAAAAAGAGTACCATTCAATTGGCCTCTTAAACTTCAACAAAGATGAAATCAAATCTTGGAACCAGATCATTCCTGAACTTGAACATACTGTCCTGAATCTAGACTATGCTGAAGAAACTGTTACATGGGAATCGTTGTATCCGGAATGGATCGACGAGGAGGAAGAGGAAGATGTACCACTTTGCCCCTCGTTGCCAAAACTCGAACCACCAAGGAAGAGACTTGACCTTGTTGTCGTGAAGCTGCCTTGTCGTCAGGGTGAACTGCAGAATTGGTCGAGGGATGTAGCTCGGTTGCACTTGCAGCTTGCAGCAGCTGGCCTTGTTACCTCGGCCAAAGGGAATTACCCTGTTCACTTGCTTTTCATCACAAACTGCTTCCCAATACCAAACCTGTTCCCTTGTAAGGAGTTGGTCAAACATCAAGGAAATGCATGGTTATATAAGCCAAACTTGAATGTGTTGAGAGAAAAACTTCAGCTTCCTGTTGGTTCTTGTGAACTTGCTCTTCCTCTTAAGGACAAAGGTAAGATGCACATATTAATAACGCTCTGTTATGTTCGACTTATTTTGAATTATTTTAGACAAAATAAGTTCAGAAGAAATAAGTTTAATCATACATATTCAGATAAAATAAGTTCATATAACTTCAGATAATATAAGTTTAGACAAAATAAGTAGAACAGAATGGATCCTAATTCATTGTTTGGTTAACATAACTTATCTTAATATAATTTGAGCCCTTGATTAACACAACCACATGAACATCAACTAGTTTAAGTGGTAAAGCCTTTGCGGGGAGACATTGACTTCAGAATTCTATCATTCATAAATCAATGTTTGGCTGACATAGTTTTTTATGCTACAATTTTTACAGAGAGGACATACAGGGGAAACCCAAGGAAGGAAGCATACGCGACAATCCTACATTCAGCTCATGTGTATGTCTGTGGTGCCATAGCAGCTGCTCAGAGCATCCGTATGGTAGGGTCCGATAGGGACCTAGTCATTTTAGTTGATGAGTCAATAAGTGCATACCACAGGAGTGGGCTCGAGGCAGCAGGGTGGAAGATCCGGACCATACAAAGGATAAGGAATCCAAAAGCCGAAAAGGATGCATACAACGAGTGGAACTACAGTAAGTTCCGGTTATGGCAACTAACAGATTACGACAAGATCATCTTCATTGATGCTGACCTTCTCATACTAAGAAACATGGATTTCCTCTTTAGCATGCCAGAAATATCAGCCACAGGAAACAATGCAAGTCTGTTTAACTCGGGTGTCATGGTCATAGAACCCTCAAACTGCACTTTCCAGCTTCTTATCAATCATATAAATGAAATAGAATCCTATAATGGAGGAGATCAAGGGTACCTTAATGAAATCTTCACATGGTGGCATAGAATTCCTAGGCATATGAATTTTTTGAAACATTTTTGGATAGGTGATGAGGAAGAGAAGAAGCAAATGAAAACTAGGCTGTTTGGGGCAGAACCACCCATACTGTATGTGCTACACTACCTTGGGATCAAGCCGTGGTTATGCCATAAGGACTATGACTGTAACTGGAACACAGATTTCTTACAGGAGTTCGCAAGCGATGTTGCTCATGCAAGGTGGTGGAAAGTTCATGATGCAATGCCAGAGAAACTTCAGGAGTTTTGTCTGTTGAGAACAAAACAGAAAGCTCAGATTGAGGTGGATCGAAGGCAGGCTCAGAAAGGGAATTACAGTGACGGGCATTGGAAGATAAGGGTTAAAGATAAGAGGATGAAGAAGTGTGTTGATAAGTTGTGTAACTGGAAGGGTATGTTGAAGCATTGGGGTGAGAAAAACTGGACTGATGTTGAGTCTTATGCTCTACCACCACCTTCTATTGCAGTAACACCTCTTTCTTAATTGCATTCAATCAGGGTTATTTTTTATTTTAGATTTTGGAAGACATTATGTATTTTTTCGCGGTATACTTGGATTTTGTTTAGTAGTAGAGTCTATACAAACTACAAAAAGCCCTTCATTACAATAATCTGCCTCTTCTCTTCCTCCATGCCATAATAGAGTAGAGGTTTCAGATATTATATCAGCATTTTTTAAGTCAAACATAATACAAGTTAGGATAAAATTTCCAAATATATGAGTTTCTACTCAAATAAACCTCGAGTATAATTTTCAACCCCAACACATAACATAATGTTGCACTGCCAAATATTTCAACATAGCTACTGATGCAATCAACGTATGCTAATTTTGGATAAAAGTTAGTTGTTGAAAGAGAAGAGTGTATTTGACTTAAAGGATCTTTTCTCGGGATACGAAGATCAAAGGCAACGACTCATCTACCACATGGAGGCTATCTTCTAGGTAGCAGTCCCTCCCAGTACATCAGAATAACAGTACAAAAACGGTAACAACTTCATTTGATTCAATGAATGAATATTTTCTGACATGCAGTTAGATCAGAAGGATGAACATACCTTTTGAGAAAGCCAGTCTCGAACGAACCTTGTGGTGCCTTCCAGTAAACAATCGTAGCACTGAAGCAAAGTGTACTATCTCCATCACGCTTCACTAGACTTTAGACAAAGCCTTTACAGTCAGTTTTGACAACCATAGTTTCACATTGTCACAAAGATGAGAATTAAAAGGATTTCTGATTTTGCATACCTTAAAGGAAGTCAGAGCAGGGACTTGAAAGTTGAAATACTGTCCTTGTAGTCATTTTGCACAATTTGCAGGACTGAACTAAGATTTTAAAATATGACAAGTCAGGAAGCAGTCATATAAGAACTGAGAACTTTGAGCTCATCAATCATAAAATTACCACTGAAATCTATTTTCAAATCCGAACACTCAAATTTATTTGTATATAGAAACTTGTTCGGGCCCCGTGTGGGACCCACATCCAAAACCTATAAAATTACCAAAATACCCCTAACGACAACCTCGAGATGGACCTTCTCAGCAATCTCGGGGTCCAAACATTAGTCTCCCTGAGGCCCAAGAATTTATACCTCTACAAACACATTTATTTAGTGATCCATCACATCACTATTCAGGTATTCTATTCTTCCCACACAATCTCTCTCTAACCTGCAACACACAACTGACTTGAGCGTCGGAGAGGGTTTTCTCGGGAACACCCCGAGGTAGCTCACTTTGTTGATTTTGTAGGTCACGACTCACGAGTCGCCCAAGTATAGAACGTCGGTCGCCTACTCGGACGAGCTCCCCACTCATTCTATACTTGGAATTTCTATGCAGAAACAAAACTAATAACTAGTTACAGTTTTCCTGGTACGAGGAATTAGAAACCAGAATCCCATTCATGAGCCTGTATAAAGTTTTGAGCAGAATAAGCAGTCATGTGCGCTTCAGGAATCTTGCTACTCCACTTAACTCGCTTAGACACATCAGCTCCAGGTCCCTTATTCCCAAACTCCCCATAATAAAGGGTAGACATTGTAAAGTCTTGTCGGAATGGCATCCATCCCTCAGGCGATATAATATCCTCCATTGTACACTTAATGAATATTGTCCTCGAGTACATCTTCCACGGTCTCCCAAGGTAGTTCTTGTGGACCTTGGGATTACCTCGCCAGAAGTTCAAGTACTCATTGGTTCCATTAATGAGACATCCTAGGAAGACAAACCCTGTAGCCTGAGCAGGGTCCGTCCTTCCTTGGGCTGTGATGGCATTGTTCTCCCCCTTAGAGGGGTCCACTTGCCGTGGTCTGACAAGGATGGTGCAATCTTGGAAAAGGGCCGCTGCATTTCCAAAGATAAAGTCCACATTGCCCTCCATGTGGCATGATCTGTAGACCTGGAGTAGGGAGTGTGCATAAAGAGTGTCTTGGTTGCCTAAGAACTCACAATCTTCAACGAGGGAGAAGTCGTTGTCTGATCGGAATCGGAAAGCTACTGCTTGGTGTGCTTTTGGGCCTGCTGTGTTCTTGAAAGTTATCCCACTTGCCATGAACCCATCACCTGTAACTCCTGGAAAGCAGAGAAGACATTTCAAAACTACGGGAATTGAAGTAAGCAAAAGTTCCTTTCACCTTAAAACAAAAGTTTTAGGAAATATGGGAAAGTTAAATTCATATAAGGGCTACCTATTCACTTCACGACTAACAAAAGTTTAGGAAAGTTCAGATAATGGTTTCTCATGAGACAAGAATGAAGCAATTAACTCTTGTTTGTTTGTTGTTCATGCTTGAAAGGTTATAGGCTTAGCTTGGTACATTTCCATATCCAACCAACAACTTCATTTCCATGTCCATTTTTGTTTACCCCATTTGCCATTTTAGGCCGTCATTAAAAGATTGTCCGTTAACCATATAAGTTCATGGATCGCAACTTTATTTTCACGTAAAATACATTTATGCCACTTATATCTCTTCTCAATTCTCTACAATAGTACTCCGTTTTGATTAGTAAAAAATGTTTTTTATCGGTTATCATTGTTATCAATCGTACGAAATTCAAGAACAATAACAATGTATAAATTAAATATACTCTATGTACTAATGTAAAGAACAAAATACTAATACAAAGTACATAGGTAAAGAACAACATGGAACACACTAAACAAATACTTAAAGAACAAAAAATGACGGAGGGAGTAAGTATTGAGCAGACTTACCAACAGTAGCTGTATTGTACGTACTGATCCCCAAAACCCCTGTATTCACAGACCTAGTAATGACCGTTTTACCCTTCCCATCCCCTAAAAACACCAAATTCCTCTTCTCTAATGGAACCCTCACAATCTCCTCATACACCCCTTCCTTTATGTAAATTACAAATCTCTCCTTCCCCTTCAGCTTCAACCACGCTGGCGCCTCATTCACCGCCTCCTGCACTCTTCCGTAACACCCACCCGCCTTCCCTTCCTTACAAACTGTCACATTCACCCTTCCTCTCAACTCCACCCTCCCCGAATCGAATCCTAGTCCAGAACTGGACCCACCAGTTTTCTCCCAAAACCCGTTCCGCTCCGTCAATGGAGGACGCCACGACTCAGTATCATCCCCATAGTTTACAAGCGCGTGCATTAAACTAAGAGCATTACTAGTAGTTTGCATGAGGGTAGAGTTCAAAAACGACATCTCTTTGTCAACCACGCGCGTGCCGTTCACGTATGAGAGCTCAGACCAGCAGTCGTACTGGTAAGTTAACTCGGCGATCGTCCATGCACGTGCTTCATGGAGGGTGTCACGTGAGAAGAGAGCATTGGAGGAAATTCGGGTACGATAGGAGGAGAGATTGAGGTAGTCGAGGCACGTGCGGGAGGCCATGGAACGGTTGTGGTGGTTCGGGAACGTACGGAGGATGGTGTGGATCATGGATTGGGTGGTTCGGATGTGGCGGGAGAAGAGGGAGAGCATGGTTTGGATGAAGTTGGTTAGGGTTGGGTTTGGGCTTGGATTGAAGTTGAGGAGGGAAGTTTGGAAGGTGTGAGGGAATTGGGTGGCTTTGCATATGTGTATAATGGGAGTGGAGGAGAGAGAGTGGTGGAGGAAGGCGGAGAGAAAAAGGAGGAAGAGGAGTTGCTGGTGGTCCGGTGAGGGCATTGTGGTAATCTTAGTGCATCCAAGTGAAGTGTACACTGTGAAGTGAACTGATAGGAGGTTTTCTCAGCCCATAATGGCTTGCGTCCAAAATGGACACAAGTACCATTATAATAATATAAAGTGGTTAAATTTTAAAGGAGAAGTGTTTATAATGAGTTGGAATGGTACTTTTGTACCGTTACGGGGAACGGGATCCCCTGAAATTTGAGGGTGGAAAACATGGTGGGAAAATTTCGCCAATTTGCAGCAAAGTATTTCGCGAAAAGTTGGAGGGAAAAATTTACACGAAATTCCTTCGATTAAAGCAAGAGTTCCTCTGTTTCTTTTACAGGAGAGAGAAAGAAACCAGAAAATGTTCTTGCTTCCAACAGGAGAGAGAAAGAAACCAGAACAAAATCGTCCATATGAGAGAGAAAGATAAGGGGAGATTAGGGATGGTACCAACTTATAGAGAACTGTTTGAATTATTTTTCCCAAAATTCCTTTAGGGCGAATTGTAAAAATGTAGTTTTGACGAAATTTCAGTTTGATTGAAAATGTATTTGAAGTTTGTTACTTCATTGAAATTAAAGTCGAAATTCAAAGAGTATTAACTTGGAGATGAAAATTTATTCATAAATTGAAAGTATCGATTTATGAAAGACAAAATATACTACATTTGGACTTAACAAGTACCATTGATTAACTGGAAAAAAATAGAATATACTGTATGTGTATCAATATAGATATTGGTACTATATATGTACCATATTGTAGATATGTAACAAAGAAGTTAACATATGATACTAAATTTGAAATTTAGTACACTAGAAATACGTTTAAACTAAGGTTGGTACCTGATTTGTACCATTCTTTTAAAAAATATTAAAATTATATTAAATTTTTACCATGATGCGAATTTGGTATTTGTTACGTACCAATATTGGTGGAATGGTATGATATATGTACCAAATGTACGACCCGACATAAATTATGGTATTTTATGTATACCAAATGTGAATTGAACAAAATTTGGTATTAAAATAATGCTATATTCAAAAAAAAGTTTATATTTGGTACGTATTATGTACCATATCATAATTTTACAAAGAAAGTAAATAAGATAATACCAAATTATTAGAAATTTTTTGACCTTTTCAAGGTCCTATTTGTCAGAGGAGATTGGTTCCCCTTATTCCGACACGTTATTGCCCAACCAAAATATCCCAAAAAAGGGAGGAAATTATGGAAATAGAAGGGCGGGAAAAATAGAAAGTACAGTACGAAGGAATCCCATTTAAGGGTTTATTGTTTTAGGAGAGATAAAGAAAGCAGAGTAGAATTTGGTATTCCACAAAAATCAACAGTTGGTCGCACATCATCGAGCAATTTTAAGGTATGTGCTTGTCTTAATTTTGTAAATCAATATATGAATTTTGCATATTCAATTAATGAATTAGGGTAATCAGTTATTGATAAATTGCAATTATGTTTTGAACTTGAGCAAAATAAATGATTGGCAATTTGTAAGAATTGAGGCATGATTATTAATTAAGTGTGGAATTATAATAATTTATTTTGATAATTAAATAAGTGGGAATGTGTAAGCCTTGAGAATGGATAATGATTTTTAGTTATTGAAAACTTTGTTAGGGTTAGGGTTTTGAAAGGGGTTTTTACTTAATTGAAATGTAAAATGTGGCAGAAATATGGTTGAATTTGTTGGGAATGATAATGAGGATGTAATTGAGGATGTAATTGAGGAAGTAAACATTACGGATGATGAAGAAGAAAATGGAGTCGATGATGATGTAGTGAGTCCTCCATTTGTTGGGATGGTATTCCAGAGTTGGGAAGAAGTGGATACGTACTACAAAAGGTATGGGAGACAACTGCAGAGTCGTATGTGCAAAAGGGGGGGGGGGGGGAATCAAAGGAACTGAGAGGATACTTGTGGAAGTGTGAATGTTATGGTCGTGCAGTTTATAGGCGTCGGGTTGAGGGGAAAAGGGTTTACTCAACTAGGGATGAGCTTGGCACCAAAAGGTCAAAGAAATGTGATTTCCCGGTGCTAATGTATTGTAACAGGACTAAGGATGGGGAATGGGTGGTTAAAAGGGCAGTTAATGAGCATAAGAACCATTGTCCAACACCGAGGAAATCTAGGTATGTTCCTAGGTATCGACAGGAAGACATCACCTCTCTTGTAAAGAGGAAGTTGTTCAATGACTACAACTCGGGTGCTAATGTTCCTCAGATATTTAACTGTCTAGCTAGCGAGAGGAACGGAGTTGAGAACGTGACATTCACCAAAAAAGATCTTCAAAACATTATTGCTAGGGACAAGGCAGAAAAGATGAAGGAGGGAGATTGGAATGCAATGTGGAAGTACTTTAAAGCGATGTCTACTGACAACGAAAATTTCTTTCACAAGCATAGGGTGGGTGAGGATAACAGATTAACGGATGTGATGTGGGTAGATGCTAGGAGTAGAGCTGCTTACGAAGAGTTTGGAGATGTTGTCGTGTTTGACTCCACCTACTTAACAAATGAGTATGACTTGCCATTTTCTAACTTTGTTGGGGTTAATCACCATGGTCAAACCATTCTGCTTGGGTGTGCATTGTTATCCCATGAAGATTCAGAGACCTTTGAATGGTTATTTACCGAGTGGTTGTCATGTATGTCTAACAAAAAACCCATTGGTTTTCTTACTGACCAAGACGCTGCCATGGGGAAGGCCCTACGAGAAGTAATGCCTGATGTCCGACATCGATGGTGCTTGTGGCACATACTTACCAAGTTCAGTCAAAAACTTGGAAAATACAATGACTATGAGCTGTTCAAAATTGAGCTTCATAATGTGATTTACAACAGCCTTACCCAAAACGAATTTGAAGTGCAATGGACTTATGTAATCAAGAAGTATAAACTGGAGGGTGAGATTTGGCTTGCAGGTAATTCCATAATTATATTGTTCATTATTTCATATATGGTACATTAATAAACAAAGCATATGGTCCTTTTTCATGCAGACACACATTTTCCTGCAGAAACAGATTTTAAGATTTGCATATGTTGTTTATGTTGATCTCATTTTGCTATTATTTCAGGATTATACCATGGAAGGGAAATGTGGGTGCCTACATTTTTTAACGGGATGTTTTGGGCTGGAATGAAGAGCACTCAAAGATCCGAAAGCATAAACAGGTTCTTTGATGGGTTCGTTGATAAGCACACTCGATTGTTTGAGTTTGCTCCATTTTATATTAAAGCAGTGGAATCTAGAGCTAACGATGAGCAACAGGCTGATGCAGCTGACCAAAGGGCAGTTCACCCGTTGGCCACCCAATATATGGTTGAGAGAGCCTTTAGAAAGGTGTACACAGATGCAAAATTCCTCGAGGTTCAAGAGCAGTGCAATCGTGTACTGTACCTTACTTCCCTTCAGACTACTATGGTGTCAGCTGAAGTTGCACAACATAAGCTGGAGGACAGAGTGTGGGTATTGTGTAAGGAAACCCGCAAGGAATTTTCAACAAAGTACATGCGGAATTATATCGTGCAGATAAATTTGGAGACAAAATTGGTGGAGTGTGAATGCAAGCTATTTGAAACTGACGGTATACTTTGCAGGCACATTATAAAAGTGTATGACATGCATGACATTCAAGATGTCCCAGATGTTTATATTCTTCGTAGATGGAGGAAAGATGTGTCAAGGAAGCACTCGCGCGTGAAGGTGGTGTACCATGATCCAAGTAAGACCGAAGATGTCATGAAGCATGATAAATTAATGCTAGCATACGAGCCAATCAGTTTGAAGGCTTCAACGAAACCCGAGTGTATTAAAATCGTGATGGATACATTGAAGGCGTTGGAGAAGCGGTTGGATCAACAGTTGATTGGTGTGGAAGATATGGATGTTGATGAGACACAGGATGATGTTGGTACTCCTGGCTTGACTAAAACCAACAAGAGGAGGGCAACTACTCCTAAATCTGTTACCAATGGTTGCAGTCAAACCAAAAACAAGAGGACCACCAAAAGTACCCCTAAGTCTGTGAACAAACGAAACAAGTCTGCAACACCTCCTGATAATGTCATTGTGAATGACCCTGTGGCAAGAAATAAACCACATAGGACACCAAGTTGTAGGCACCGTTCTTGTGTTGAGCCAAAAAAGAAAACACCCATTAGGAGAAGGAGAAGCAAAACAAATGATGTTACTGGCTGCTCACAGGAACTTCCCACGCAGGTATTACAAATGTATTTATAGTACTTGTTACGTTGCAGTTAATATATCTAGACCAGTAACTTTGATTTGACTTATTCTTATTTAGGGCGCTGATGATGTTGAGTTTACACACACTTCCCCTGGAGGTATTGAGATGTTATCTCAAGATGGGTCACTTGGGTATTTCACTAGCAATGTTGGGGGAGATGATGGACTTGACATTGTTGGTGATGTCTGTGATGATGGGCTTGGACTTGACAATGTTGATGATCTTTTATGCCGAAATTCTCTTGGATGGGATAATTGATCTTCGAAGTCAGAACTATGAAGAGGAAAATAGGTGTAACAATTAAATTGTTTCTGTGTTGTTGTTCATTTCAGATGTTTGAATGATCTATATGAATGTGTTTGAATGGGACAGAATCTATCTTTATGTGTTGTTATTACTACAACTTTGCGATCCTTTCTTCAACACTGGAAATTAAAAATGTTGGTGATGGACTTAAAAAGTACCAATTAACCTGAATTGGAACAAATACTGTACCAAATACAACACATATATCCCAGTTTGGTACAAAAACTCCACAAAATTTAACACACATACCCTAATTTGGTATAAAAACTGTATCAAATTCAACATGCATGGGTTGTATTAGTCTAACTAGGGTACCAATTTATAAGAAGTCCATACTTGGTGTCCAGTAATCTATACACATAGGATAGGTTATGTGTGTTAAATTTTGATCCTAGCTATCGAATCTAAACCAGATCGCTTAAGAATGAAAATCAAAAACCTAAGCCTAAACCCTAAACCTAACCCTAAACCCTAAACCCTAAACCCTCAAACCCTAAAGTAATTACGTAGAACCGATGCGTACAAATCAAAACCGACCGATCTATATCGATTTTCATATATAAGCAATTCGGTAGGTGATTCGTTAGCTAGGAGCCTAGGAACTAACGAATCACCCACCGGAATCCTTACGAATGACAATCGATTATGTTTCTGAAAGTAAGAGTATTACTACATTAGTTGTGTCTCAAAAAATAAATTAACATGACGATATAAGAGACTTAAAGAAATCTTATGCCCTTTTTTACCTTCTACTTTGATTTATTGTATCCCAAATGCTTTGACAAAATCCGACCCGACATCCGAAATGCTCTTATTCTATTTCAATAAAACAAACAGATAATACTATTGATAATACAAACAGATAAGCCTTTTTAAAAAACAAAAGGTAATTTATAATACGTTATTTTTTGTAGACAGATTTTTGCATTGAAAAATATAAATAACATTACATGCCTAGTGGGACTTATTTTAATTTATTTGTACACATTCTTATGATATACGTTAAAATAAGTTCTTTATCTATTTCAATTAAACAAACCGATACGATTAATTTTTTTTCCTTCCTTGAAAACAAAAAAGTATTTTAGAATTCCTAATTTTTTTTACACACATTATAACTACGGTCGTACCAACCCTCGAACCCATGGCCTTAAGGTTATAATTTGTAAGCATATTCACTAGGCCATGAAAAATATCAATAACATTACATGGCTAGTTGGCCTTATTTTAATTGATTTGTACATTTGCCTAAGATATACGCTCAAATAAACCTTTACCAACGCAACCCCTAGCCATTAACCCTTAACCCTTATCCCTTGACCATTGACCCTTAACCCTTAGCCCTGAACCTTTAAGCCTTCACACTGAGTAGTTTCAAAGCATTACAGTACATCTTTGAACTATTCGTTATGTCCTTTTTGGTAATGGTACCTACCGTTCTATAATTTTATTAGATACTATCGTCATTTGGTACTTATAATTTTATAAATATGCTAGATACTAGGGAAATTGGTACGTAAAACTTTATAAATGTGACAAGTTCGTACTTTGTGATTTAAAAATGATTCAATCATAGGAGACTTAAAATTGTCCTAGTAGTGTTTCTTTTTTTATTGGCGGGAGATTTGACTGACACGAAAATTTCAAAGAAATTTATTATTCAAAACAAAGACACTTGTCGACTCCACAGTAGATATAACTTTATATTAACCCAATACTTTTATTTTTTAAATAAAATTAATATAGGAAAATCCGTTCTCACTCGTGTCATTTCTTCTTGTGTATTTTCTCTCTCCTGAAGTTTCGCTGTTCTTCGACTTCCCCACTCCGACTTGGCTCGTCGACGGCGTTCACCAAATCCACCATCAAGGTAACAAAGTCATTATTTTATTTACAATTTCAGTATTTCAATGTCAATCACAACTTGTTCCCAATTCAATTGTTCCCAATTTAAAATTAGGGTTCCTTAAATGGAATAAACATACCCATTTAGAGTTATGTATGAGTTTTTTTCCGTTGGTTGTATGGTGATTTGACAGGCGTATATAATAATTGTAGTAAAGTTTATGAAAAGACCCAATTCAAAACTTCTAGATTATAAATTAGGGTTCTTAAATTAGGGTTTTTACAAATTGAGTAATGTATGGTCACTTTTTGCGTTCTTTGTTGATGAGTTGACATCAGTATTGAGTAGTCGTACTCAATTTTTTCAAAGGGCCCAAATATATAGTTCTCGTTTTGAAATTTGGTTTTGTAAAATTGAAGTAAGGGACTCAATTTGATTAAAGTTTGGTACTTTTTCTGTGAGTTGTTGGTGATTTGAGATGACTATAAAGTTTGCGTAATCTTTGGTTATTTTTTGTGTTTGTTGTTGGTGATTTTACATAGATTTTGAGTCCAAATTTATTATTTTCACACTGTCATGAGGAAGGGATTAGTTCATAGTCATACGAAGAGAAAAGTGGGGAATAATGTCATTGAATATGAGGGAACTTCAAAGTCCAAATATAAAAAACATAAAACTTTGGAGGACTATGGTGATGATGATCTGTGTAAATACTTCACCGGTGACTTGAGTGTACTTAAACATGATCATAATCCGCAAACGAAGAAGAGTAGGGCGGTCGTAGAAGAAGATTCGTACGAAGACGAAAGTCAGGATGAGGGTGATGAGGACTATGAAGCTGAGGAGACTAACTATGATGAAGTTGAGAATTCTGATGAGGAGTACGATGAAGTGCCAGAGCGAGAGCGACATCCAATTAAGAGGGGATACAAACAACAAGTATCTCGGAAAATATTACCCCAGCAAGGTGTAAAAAGGAGACGATTTCCTACCCCAAAGCCACGGCCACAGGTAAAGCAATGCAGCAAGAGTGAGTCATTGTAATTGGTTCCCCTATTGATTGACAAAAACTAATTCTTACTCCCTTCGTCCCTTAATACTCGCACCGGTTTGACCGGTGCGGAGTTTAAGACATTTAAATTGATTTATTAATTTAATGAGTGTTAGTTGATAGTGGGGTATTTTTTTAATATAGTTAGTGGGAAATGGGTAAGAGGTGGAGAGTGGTGAGTGGGGGTGTGAATTTTTAAATGATTTTTTTGTATGGAATAGGGGTGTAGGTGGGGTTAGTAAGTAAGTGTGAGAAATAATATAATATTGGTATAAATTTCCATTTATAGAAGCGGTGCAAGTATTAAGGGACGGCCCGAAAAGGAAAGCGGTGCGAGTATTCAGGGACGGAGGGAGTAATATATTTCTTATTGTTATTCAGGAGCAGCAATATGTTGCGAGAAGAACCAAAGGTCTGTCAATGGGGGAACAAGTTAAGAGGGAAGAGTTATGTGTTGCGACACAACTATTAAAATGTCGCAACAAGGTTAGTCAGTCCACTGTATCTAAATCAAAGACTTGTTTTCATTAAAACTCAGGGTCCCATTATTCATTTCTAGTTGTCTAGGTATGTTTGCATATGACCATACGCTTTCATGTTTACAGCAACCAGCGATCATTTGCCGTGTTGATGCATTTTCTAAGTTGATCAAAAGGCTTGATGCTTCTAGGATTGAAGTTGTTAAACAAATGGGTTTTGGTGGGATGCTAAAGTTGAAGATGACCCAACTCTCGCGACAGTTCTGCTATTGGTTAATGACTAGGGTGGATGGAGTTGCCCAGACCTTGGTTGCAGGTGATGGTAGAGTCTTACCGTTGTCCCCAACACAATGGAAATGCGTATTTGATCTCCCAATGGGAAGTAAGACGGTTCCCTTCGACGTGGTTGATAGTCCGGCGTTGGTTGTTAAGGCTGGGAAGGTGTCTCGGAAATTTACAACGGTGAATGGAGAGGGAAAGGAAATGGTATTGTTGCGTTCAGTCATCGATGCGTTAGTCGAAGAGGATGAAGAGGGCAACGTCATCGAGCTAGAAAACGAGTCGGCCCGTGGCGAATTCCGTACTGCTTTCTTGATGGCGCTTTTGGGTCTGGTCATATGTCCTTCAACTGATGGATCGTATATGTCTAAGCCCTTGATGCAAGCATGTACCGTGGAAGACAGGTCAATTGAATATGATTGGTGTACGTTTTCCCATGAGTGGCTTATGACTAAGTCTTGTGAGTTTGCTGAGAAGTTTGATAAAGCAGGGTTCGTGGCGGGATGTGGTGGTTGTACTCTGTTCCCCTTGGTACTTTTCCAAAGACTTTTCCCCATATTGAATGTTAATTTCCGTTTTTTTTAAATAAATTATTAACATTGCATTTGGTCAATAGATATTCTAGTTAGATCATTTGAATAGGCCTCCTCTGTCGTGGAACGAGTTTCCAAGGATAGGAGTTTGGACAACTGAGCATGTCTTCCTGGCTAGGGGTTTGGACAAGAAGGACACTGATGACTACGGAAAGCTTTCAGTAAGTTGATCCTTTTACAATGAATCACAAAATAAAAATCACGTGTAGCTAACTTATTCTGGTTATTAATTATTTATGGAAATGTTTAATGTTTATTGTGGCAGTCACTGGACGTTGCATATGGGGAACCACATCCCCGACTCGCCAGAGACAAAATTACACCCATCTCGTTGGAAGATGAGGATTGCGAGGATACAAGGCTAGTTAATAATGTATATAATTCATCTACACATTTATTTTTTTACATTTTATAAATCGTTCGAGTATACACACTAAAATTTGGTCATGGTACAGATTATGAAGTTGATCACACCTTACCTAGAGAGGCTGGAGGAGAAGATTGATAAGTTGCAAACGGCACAGGACAACACAAGACCATTTGGCTTTACCATACATGACCAGTTCCATATCCCTTCTCCTCCGGTACAACAATTTGCTGATAATATACAAGATCTTGATCTTGGTTTGAATCAACCATTCACGTCTCTTGAGCAAATGGGAAGTCCAAAGATGATCATTACAACCTCGCAAAGAACCCAAATTGAGCAACAAGTGTTCAACAAGAAGATGGCCTCTGTCGACGATTTGTTGCACATTGACAATCAGCATCAAGTATTAGCAACGTTGAAAATGAATCTCTCCAATCCGTAGTAGCAGCACAAGGTAACAAAAAATGTCACAGCACTGCTGAGAATGATCCTGTGAACAATAAGGAGTTGAATCAGGACGACCCAGTGACTAGTAAGGAGTTGAATGAGGATGAGCATGTCAATCAAGAGGAGTTGAATGAGGTCGCTGCTGCAGGAGGACCAAGGAGGAGGAGTTTAGGACACCGAACTCATGTTCCATCTTCAGCAGTATTTTCGGGAGATTTCGTGTCTGGCACAAACCAAAGGGTCACAGGTCCGGTGAATGACATAACTACGTTCGTCAAGAGATAGAAAGATTTGAGAGACGAGGCTAAGTAAGTTAATCAACTTATAAGAATATGATCCCATTTAATACCTTAACTAAACCAGTTCTGCGTCTTGTTGTGCAGTCCAGGACAAGTCATGATTAAATGCGATGACAAGAGTGCAACCCAAAGAGACTGCTATGGGGTCCTGCATACAAGAGCGAGGGTCAGTGCTGACTATGTAAGGATGGCTGCGCAGATGTATATGAAAAAGTGGGCATTGGATTACGAAGGCAAGAGTCGGAGAATTATGCTTGACCCAACTTTTGTGGTAATTACGCCTTGAATTGAATAATCAAATCACATTTTTAAGTATTTAAATCACATTTTGAAGTTTGACTTATTAAATCACATTTTCTACTATTTAAATCACATTTTTAATTTTGAATTATTAAATCACATTTTTAATTATTTAAATCACACTTTTAAGTATCTGGTGATTAAGTGACACACCAGAATATATTTATTGAACATCATTTTATATTACAGATGAGGGTAATTACGAATAAGGATCCTTTCGAACATCTGGCAAAGAAGCACGGCCAACCGCTTCGTGACATAACTGCATCCCAGATTTGTGTGGTATTTTTCCGAGGAAGTAACATTCTCCTTTCACATGTTTCTCTGAATAAACAAATAACTATTAATTCATTGGTAATATGATGGAATCAGATTTTTGTTCCTGTGTTGGACGATGATCATTGGTGGTGTGCTGCATTTGAGTTGAAGGAGAAGACCATATGGTTCATGGATACTATGTACCCCAACCCCGAAGAGAAGCATAAGTCCATTGTGAAAAATATGGTATGTTTTGCTTCCAAAATTTTTACGCCCATTGTCATTTACAAACTACAATTTCTGGGATTAATGTTCAGATTAGTATTAATGCTTTACATCACAAATCCCGGCCATCGACACGATGTTAAATGTCCATGACCCCCAGTGGGAACTAGGCGCAATGGGTAGTTGGGGAAGACAAGTAGTCGAGCTTATGAACAACACCGACAAGTATGTGAACCAGTGGACTGATGATTCATTCTATGTGTCAATTCAATTTTAATTCCCCGTTTAATCACAACTGGTGTTTTTTCAGTCATAGCTGCGGCGTACTAATGTTGGGTTGGATAAAGTCATCGGCCGCTCGTATCGTATCAAAATATGGACTGGTAAGTGGCTTTGTATTTAGCCCTCATATTTAGCTATCCTACAAACTACTGCTCCTAATTACCATTCATTCATCGTTGTAGGAAAATATTGTTATGGCTCGAAAAGCGCTACTAATGGAAGACTTTCTCTCGGACTTTAATGAAGCAAAGGATGAAGCACTGTTGTTAGGGGGGAAAATACCCTCTTGGTGACGTGGGCATACGTGGCAAGAATTGTGTGCGTGGATGCCAACAAGGCGTGAGGTGGTACTAATCGAACGGTCTTCCCAACTGCTGGGCTCAAAACGGACGTTACAACCGTTGATGGAGCCGGATTTCATTACGGATTTATTATCTAATTATGGGCAATTATTCCATAAACGTTACACTCATGTTGTAAATGCCTATAAAATGGCTTAGTCGTGCTTGTTTTGTATACGCAACTCTCAAGCAATAAACTTACAATTACCTTATGCTTTTACAACTTGTTCTCACCATATTCAATTATCTAGCTCGATCGATTGTTAGCACCATCATCAAGACAAGTTCGTCCCTAAGTCGAATTTGTCCAAAACAATTTGGCGCCCACCGTGGGGCTGACAATCAAAAGAAGCTCGATAATACCATTCCAATCACCATGGCCGGAAACGCTAGTTCATCCGACGACATCACTCGCCGCTTCGAAGCCATGGAGCAGCGCATCAACATCCTCGAAAGGGAAAACGAAGCACTGCAATCCCAAGTCAGGTCTACCGCCTCCATCGCCACCGGATCCAGGTTCCAATACCGACACGACACCTCCGGGCTGAACCGCCGCTTGGATCTCGATGCTGCCTTGGATCACCCCCTCCACTTACCCTTTGGCGAACCTGGAGGTCCTGTTCTCCAGCAGATCCGCGAGTTCGATCCACTACCGAATCATCCCCGCTCTAACCCGATTTGTCTTCCCCCACCTCCAACTCAACCATTTTCCGCAGGAACATCGACGACAACCGTCACCACGACGGCTGCTCGGGTCATCCCATCTCAGGTCGGCACGACGACATCCGCCATGATGTCGATCCCTACCTCCGCTCCAGCATCCCGACTGTTACCTCCCCCAATGGTGACCATGTCGATGCCTCTACCCGTTTCACTCCCAACAGCAGGATTGGCGCCGGTAGCTCAGATGCAACGGGACCAGATCCTCTCCCAGCAAGTCGTCCAACCCGTTGTCAACGTAGTCGCTTCGGCACCAGGAGCGCTCCCCCAGTTGATGACAGCTCCCCCAGCCAGCCAGGCGCCACAAACAGTGTTGCCAAGCGCACTAATGCGACCTGACTCTTCTCGAAACTATTCTCCATACACTCCTCTTAACAGGTCAGTCGCTCCGGTTAGTCACGGCTTTGTAACGCCTTTCCCTTATGTTGCAGGTACCCACGCGACTCAAGGAACGCCCCAATATATGCATCAAGTGGTACCGTAGTTTACTCCCCACCAGCCTCATGGCGTATACCCCCAAAATACCTATTATCAGCATCTCCACGCCAGTATTCCCGAAACCTTCAGCCCACTTGTCCCGGTGCTTAACAGCATCTGCGAGAACACCAATTACCAACTCCAACAAATTATGACCATGATAAACAAAATTCCAGGAGTACCAACACCAATCAAAGAAGCCAACCTAGAAAGTTATGCCGACTCGCCGTACGCTGATCCCATTGATGCAATAGACATCCCTAAACGGTTCAGTCCACCCAATATGCCTATGTATGACGGGACGTCCGATCCAAGAGAACATATCCTGACCTCACTAGTAGAAAAAACCCCTGTTGCAGCCCCCTTGTTGCAGCGTACATGTATAAATACGCTTCAACAACCAGTCGGTCAACGCGGGTCAAACCCTTTAAAGGGTTATCGCAGCGTACATTTTAGTTGTTCGCAGCAAATGTGTTTGTTGCAGCGTACAAAATAAAAGTCCGCAGCAACAACCCGACTTTATTGCAGCGTACATGTTATTGCCCACTGCAACAAATCCGCGTTTCAAAATTTTTTACTTTCCTATGCAATAAACCGCGCTCAAACGAGCGGGCTCAAACGTACGTTGTTCTTTCTCTGCTCCAAGCTTTTTCCCTTAAACAAATATCCAAACAAACCGTCGAACTCAGCCTTGCGTCGCCGTCGAACTCAGCCCTACGTCGCCGTCGAACCCAAGCGTTGCTCAGCCCTGCGTCGCTGTCTTCGCCGGTGTGTGGTGTTCTCGCCTCATCTCCCCCATCCCGTTCAATTCTCGCGCGGCCTGTCACTGAAAGGTTATATTCTTGGTCGGCCGGGGGTTCAACATCTCCCCGTCGCGTCGTGGTTCCGGTGGTTGCTCGGCGTCGTGGTTCCGGTGGTTTTGCTATGGTGTGTTCAATTTTTATTTTCGTTTTTTATTTTCGTTTTCAGATTAGGGTTCAATTTTAGTTTTTGATTTTCGTTTTGATTATTGTTTTTGATTTTCGTTTTTGATTTTCGTTTTGATTTTCGTTTTGATTTTCGTTTTTGATTTTCGTTTTGATTTTCGTTTTGATTTTCGTTTAAGGGAAAAAGCTTGGAGCAGAGAAGTTTCAGGCAAGATCCTATAGGGTTTCGGGAAGTTTTGGTTCTGTTTCTTTGGCCTTAGGGAGGGAAGTGTCCTTAGGAGTCTTAGGATTCCCAGTTTTTCTGGCTAGAATGCTGGATACAGATGGGAGTTTAGTCTGATTTTATATGTGCTTCACAAGCTGGACTCCTAACAAAGCTGAAATACTTTTAACCAGTGGGTTTAGAATTAAACCTAAATACTTCATATTTCTTGCTTGCAATCTAGATTGGAGTGACCATAAAACTAAAGGCAAATGATAATTTTAACACTGACGTATATGATATATACAAGTATTAGAATATAACTGCAATCACTAAGCATGACTGCACGAGTGCTCATGTATCTCTGTATTACTCTACTCTCTTGAAAATCCTAGATGTTTTGAGATGTAGAGGAAGAAAATTAACTGCCTTTTATTTTCTTTATCTTTATGTACTGATGGTAGACCACAAAGTGCAGATATGCAAGTTCTTCCTTCAACAACGATGTCGATATGGTGCTAACTGCCGGTTATCGCATGGTATGTTTGTGAATTGTGTATAATTCTGCTATGTAGAACAGTTAGACTTTGGAGTTTGGAGACAGTTGCTGTGTTGTGTAGTAGGAATTTAAATGGGCCTAGTGTAGGTGGTCTAATTTGTAAGGGCAGAGTTTTGTATTTAATCACTCTAAGCAAAGAATGGTAGCCTAATTTGTTCTGTCTATTTGACCAATCTAGATTTTCCAGGTTTACGTACTAATCTTCTTTTGTGATATAAAAGTACAATCTCTGCATCTGTTTCCAGATTCTTTACTTGTAGATTTCCAATATGTAGTTCAAAATCCCCATATATATATATTGCAGGCCATTTTGGTAATTCCAGCTGTTATCTTACCTAAATATTGTATTGTTATCTGCTACAGGAACACTAATGTCCCTGTCTTCCCTGAAGAAGTATGTGTCACCTAGTTGGGGGCAGCCATTTGTAGGAGCTAGCATTTTGGCAGTTTCAGGGAATGGAGCTAGCATTTGGAGAGAGGCTGAACTTGAATCTTGGGACGACAAACTCAATAAAGGCCTGGTTGTATTTCGTGACGATGGAAGCTCAGAGACGGTGGGGGCAGAAGCAATGTCATTATCATTCGAGTGACAGATCGAAGGAGACTGATCATAAGGTTAGAAGTTGTTCACTCTTCTCTTTTCATGCTATTTGACATCTTGTAGCTTCATTTTTGTAACATCTTTAAAGATTTATTATTATAGACTCTACGAAGGCTTGCTCAGAACCGTGAGGCAGCAAGGAAAAGCCGGTTGAGGAAAAATGTAAGACATCTAATTTTGTTTCTTGCATGTACTTTGGTGTTGGTTAATTATTTAATTTGTTTTCTCATTTAATTAATTAATGGAATTAGCTGAAGAAGGATTCCATGTGGGGAAAAAATAAGTCATAAAGCTAATATGAAAATCAGCTAAGTTTCTACTTGTTTTTATTTTTTGGTCTTTAACATGCTCTTGTATTATCTTTCTTTTTCTTTCCCTCCCTTTTTCTTTTTTGGAAATAGGCATAGGTTGTTCTTGGATTTGGGTGGAAATAGGCATATGATTAGTTGTAACTTTCCAAGACTCAATCCAATCTATTTATGTACATTTGAGACTTGTTTGGCTATATAGGTCATATTTAGGCTAAAATGACATTTTCGCTCCCAACTTTGAACTAATGAACCTAAGAACTCATTTCAAACTTACTACATGATTTATATGATTAGCTTTAACTTTCCAAGACTCAATCCAATCTATTTATGCACATTTGAGACTTGTTTGGCCATTATAGGTCATAATTAGGCTAAAATGACATTTTTCGCTCCCAACTTTGAACTAACGAACCTAATGACTCATTTTATTCTTATTACATGATTAATATGCATAGTATTAACTTTATAAAACTCATTCTAATCTATGTATGCACATTTAAGGCTCATTAGATCGCTATAGGTCATATTTAGAGCTTAAACGACATGTCCGCTCCCAACTTTGAACTAAAGAACCTAAGGACTCATTTTATTCTTATTACATGATTAATATGCATAGTATTAACTTTCTAAAACTCAATCTAATCTATGTATGCACATTTAAGGCTCATTGGGTCGTTATAGGTCATATTTAGAACTAAAACGACATTTCCACTCCCAACTTTGAACTGAAGAACCTAAGGACTCATTTGATTCTTATTACATGATTAATATGCATATTATTAACTTTCTTAAACTAATTCCAATCTATTTATGCACATTTAAGGCTCATTAGATCGCTATAGGTCATATTTAGAGCTTAAATGACATTTACGCTCCCAACTTTGAACTAACGAACCTAAGGACTCACTTTATTCTTATTACATATTTAATATACATAGTATTAACTTTATAAAACTCATTCCAAACTATTTATGCACATTTAAGGCTCATTGGATCGTTATAGGTCATATTTAGAGCTAAAATGACATTTACGCTCCCAACTTTGAACTAAAAAACCTAAGGACTCATTTGATTCTTATTAAATGATTAATATGCATATTATTAACTTTCTAAAACTCATTCCCATCATGTATGCACATTTAAGGCTCATTGGGTCGTTATTGGTCATATTTAGAGCTAAAATGACATTTCCGCTCCCAACTTTGAACTAAAGAACCTAAGGACTCATTTGATTCTTATTACATAATTAATATGAATAGTTTTAACTTTCTTAAACTAATTCCAATCTATTTATGCACATTTAAGGCTCATTAGATCTCTATAGGTCATATTTAGAGCTTAAATGACATTTACGCTCCCAACTTTGAACTAAAGAACCTAAGGACTCATTTGATTCTTATTACATGATTAATATGCATAGTTTGAACTTTCTTAAACTAATTCCAATCTATTTATGCACATTTAAGGCTCATTAGATCTCTATAGGTCATATTTAGAGCTTAAATGACATTTACGCTCCCAACTTTGAACTAAAGAACCTACGGACTCATTTGATTCTTATTACATGATTAATATGCATAGTTTTAACTTTCTTAAACTAATTCCAATCTATTTATGCACATTTAAGGCTCATTAGATTGCTATAGGTCATATTTAGAGCTTAAATGACATTTACGCTCCCAACTTTGAACTAACGAACCTAAGGACTCATTTTATTCTTATTACATGATTAATATGAATAGTTTGAACTTTTTTAAACTCATTTCAATATACTTATGCACATTTAAGGCTCATTGGATCGTTATAGGTCATATTTAGGCTAAAATGACATTTTCCTTACTCTTGACTCGTATTCTAGACTATTAGGACATTGTCATTAGTGCTTGAATGTTAAAATGTGATATTAAATTTGCATTTAATTTAATGCTTAATTGAAATTTTTGTTTTTGTAAAGGTCTATACTCTGAGGAATGCGCCTTATGCGAGTGAGGAAATTGATGTGGTTCGTGAGCAATGGGCTAAGTTTTTTACCAGATCGCGCTTGATCGAGTTGGTTTAGATGTTATAGAACAATCTTTTATATTAAAATGTATGCGTACAATGAAATTGGAACATATATTTAAATGTACGTGCACTTTGGTTTCATGTATACAAAACAACAATTATTGTTTTTATATTTGTTATACAGGTTGCGATATTTTATTATTGTTGTGACAGGTTTCTATATTTGGTGCAAGGCATTCTGGGTATCCTAAACAAAAATTAAAATTTTCCCGCCAAAAGTGCTTTGTTGCAGCGTACGTATATATGTGTACGCTGCAACAAGGGTGTAAAATTTAACAAAATTTCACACTTGTTGCAGCGTACAAATAGATGTACCCTGCAACAGGGGGGGTTTATTGCAGCGTACATGATTTTGTACGCTGCAACAAGTCAAGATTTTGGCCAAATTTTGGCACTTGTTGCAGCGTACATGAATTTGTACGCTGCAACAAGTCAAGATTTTGGACAAATTTTTGACACTTGTTGCAGCGTACATATGTATGTACGCTGCAAAAAGTACTTTTTTTGTAGCGAACATTGTACGCTGCAACAAGTCCAGACTTGTTGCAGGCCCCCCAGTTGCAGCATACGATGTACGCTGCAACAGGGGTCTAAAAGCCCGCTGCAACAAGTGTTTTTTCTACTAGTGCCTATAAAACAACGGATGATGACCATTCTAGTTCCCAAACAAATGAGAGAAGCCAGCCTCGTCAAAGGGTTCAGTTCGACGCTAGTTGGGCCCGCCTTGAAATGGTTAACCAGCCTACCAAATGGATGCATCACCTCTTTTTCTCATCTCGACAATATGTTCAATCAACAATTCGCCAGCAGCAGGTGCCTAGAGAAGCAAACAAGTGACTTGTACCGAATAATTCAACGCCCCGACGAACCTCTGAAGGACTACATAGCCCGTTTCATTAGGGAGAAAGTGACCGTCCCTGAATGTGATGTCCCAACAGCTATCGAAGCATTCAGACAAGGGTTATATGGCGAAACCGACCTCTGGAGGGATCTAATCAAATACCCCTGCAAGACGTTCGAAGATGCTCAAGCTAAAGCAATGGCCCAAGTGAGGCTGGAAGAGACTCTTTATTCTCGGAAAGGGGGCAACGACTACTCGAAGACGGAAGACGATTGCCCTACCCCAAGAGAAGCAATGATCGTCTTGCTCCTTATTCCCGACCTCAGCACGTAGCAGTGGTGGAAGATGATGACGACTCCGACTGGAAGAACAGCCCGGATCTACCTCCAAAAATTAACGAATACTCTTTTTGTGTTGACACTGTAGGTCTAATGAACCACCTTTCAAAGAAGGGGAAAGCAGTGCAATGGCCGCCAAAGTCTAGCAAACCTGAGTCGAAGAAGGATCCCTCGAAATGGTGCGACTTCCATGCTGACATCGGCCACACAACCAACGATTGCGTCGCATTAAGGAGAGAAGTGGCTTATCTATTAAAGATCGGACAGCTAAAGGACGTCATGTCAGACAAAGCCTGTGGAGTCGTCAACAAAAGCAATTCTAACTCTCCATCTAGACCTCCTCCACCTCCTCCTCATACTAAAACTGTGAATTTTATTGCTGGAGGTTCTGACATTTGTGGTTTAACTTATTCCGCAGCGAAGAGACACGCTCGAGAGCGCGAGATAGATAGACCGGCCCGAGCCGTAGCCGCCAAGTATCTAACCCCCTATATCCTTTGACGAATCTGATGCAGGGGACATCTCGGATAAACATCACGATGGCCTAGTGATCTCCATTCCAGTTGGGAATTGCATGATCAAACGCGTCCTCGTCGACAACGGCAGCTCAACTAATGTGATGATGCTTGATGCCCTCAAAGAGATGGGGCTTAACCCAGATACGGACGTCGTTAAAAAATCCACTGTGTTGATAGGGTTCAGCGGCGAAGCAAAGACTACCTTCGGAGAAGTCAGCTTACCTGTTTACGCTCAAGGGATAAACCAACAGGTAAAATTTTGTGTTATTGATTGCCCTTCATCTTACAACATTATCTTGGGCAGGCCATGGATCCACGACATGAAGGCCATCCCTTCGACGTATCACCAAACCATTAAGTTCCCAACTCGATGGGGAGTTCAGGAAATCAAGGGAGATCAACAAGAGTCCAAAGAGTGCTACAAAGCGGCCCTGAAGCCTTCGGCCACTAACAAATCCTCTTTATAGCAATTACAGTCCAGTTCTGAACCGGTAAGCTACAACGAGCCCAAGTCCGAACAGCTCGATGAGGTCATCCTGGATCCCGCAAAGCCAGACCAGGTTGTTTTTATTGGATGCGATGTTCCTGACAACATCAGGTCGGAACTTGTCGCTTTTCTTAAAGCCAACGCAGATTGTTTCGCATGGTCCCATGAAGATATGCCCGACATTAGCCCAGACGTCATCACTCACAAGCTCAGTGTCGACCTCAATCATAAGCCCGTCAAGCAGAAGCGACGAAAGTTCTCTCCCGAGCGCAACCAAATTATCAATGATGAAGTACAGCAACTGCTAGATACAGGGAAGATCAGGGAAGTGAAGTATCCGGACTGGCTAGCCAATGTCGTCGTAGTAAGAAAGAAGAACGGAAAGTGGCGAGTCTGCATAGATTTCACCGATATCAACAAAGCATGCCCCAAAGATTCTTTTCCTCTACCCCACATCGACGCCATGGTTGATGCTACTGCAGGACATGAGATGCTCTCATTCATGGACGCGTTCAGTGGGTACAACCAAATTTTGATGCACCCAGAAGATCAAGAGAAAACCGCCTTCATTACGGAGCGGGGTACTTATTGTTACAAGGTCATGCCATTCGGCTTAAGGAATGCCGGCGCCACCTACCAACGCTTAGTCAACAAAATGTTCAGAAACCAGCTAGGCGACACAATGGAAGTCTACATCGATGACATGCTCGTAAAATTCAAAAAAGCCTCGGATCATATCACACATCTCCGACAAGCTTTCGACGTTTTGCGAGAATACAGCATGAAGCTCAACCCCACCAAGTGCTCATTTGGGGTCTCTTCTGGAAAGTTCTTAGGCTACATGGTTACGCAAAGAGGGATCGAAGCAAGTCCTGATCAGATCCGTGCAATCATCAACCTACAATCACCTCGGAACCAGAAAGACGTGCAAAAATTAGCAGGCAGAGTGGCCGCCCTCAACCGCTTCATCTCCAGGTCGTCCGACAAATGCAAATTGTTCTACGACATTCTTAGGAAGAATGAGAAGTTCAGCTGGACCGACCGCCACGAAGCCGCTTTACAGCAACTCAAGCGGTACCTGACGAACCCTCCCCTGCTATCCAAACCAAAAGACAATGAAGAATTGCAGGTGTACCTTGCGGTGACGGAGTCGACCATCAGTGCAGTATTAGTACGAGAGGAAGACAGGAAACAACTACCTGTTTATTACATCAGTAAGTCTCTACTTAGCGCCGAAACAAGGTACTCTCATCTCGAAAAACTTGTCCTTGCACTTGTTGTTGCTTCCGTTAAATTACGTCCTTACTTTGAATGCCATCCTGTTATTGTTAGAACTAACTATCCCATGAAGTCAATCATGAGGAAACCCGAGTTATCTGGCAGGATGTCCAAATGGGCGATTCAATTAGGTTGTTACGACATCAGGTATGAACCTCGCACAGCCATCAAGTCACAAGCTCTAGCAGATTTTGTGGCCGACTTCAGCCCGAACCTACAACTCGAAGTCGATCTTGAAGTAAACACACTAACCGACGCTGGATCCTCCTCAACATGGACCCTACACACCGACGGCTCCTCGAATATACAGGGAACAGGCCTCGGCATCGTGCTGAAATCACCACAAGGGGACACCAAAGTGCAGTCTGTCTGTTGCGAGTTCAAAGCTACCAACAACGAGGCAGAATATGAATCTTTGATCCTAGGATTATCACTAGCGCTCGACATGAACATCCGCCGACTTAAGGTACATTGTGACTCTTTGTTAATTATCAGTTAGATTAATGGTTCTTATGCAGCAAAGGATTCAAAGCTGCAGGCTTACTTGGAAATAGCAAAAAGGCTCGTGAACAAGTTTGACTCATGCATTTTACAACAAGTACCAAGAGATCAAAACACCCAGGCCGACGCCTTAGCCAATCTCGGCTCCAACATCAAACCTAAACTCACCTCCATCCCCGTAGTCCACTTAATGTATCCAGCCATCACCAAAGATAACCTGCCCATCACCGAACAGCCCCAACCCACTCAAACGCCCTCATGGCGCGACCCATACATACACTGGCTCAAACACAACACCATCCCACCTGGAGTTACCCACGAAAGGTCCTTCCGCATGAAAGCCTCCAGATTCATCCTCATTCACGGAGTATTGTTCAGAAAATCAGTTGCAGGACCATACCTGAGGTGCCTAGATCATGACGAGATCGAGTCGACACTGCGCAACATACATGATGGCGAGTGTGGAAACCACGCCGGAGGAAGAAGCTTAGCCCACAAAACCCTTACCATGGGATATTTCCGGCCTACCATGAAGAAGGACGCAATCACCTTTGCAAAGAAGTGCGACTCCTGCCAGCGGTTCGCATCCATCTCTCACCAACCTTGTGAAGTACTCCACCCCATCCTATCCCCTTGGTCCTTCATGAAATGGGGGATGGACATAGTGGGGCCATTACCACAAGCGTCAGGGCAGCGCGTCTTCATGCTGGCAATTACTGACTACTTCTCCAAATGGATCGAAGCAGAAGCTTTCAAGCGAGTTCGAGATACTGACGTCATCTCGTTCATCAAACGCAACGTCCTCAGCCGGTTCGGTATCCCTTCCGATATCGTCTGCGACAATGGTTCTCAGTTTATCAGTAACAAAACCAAGGAATTCTGCAGCAGGTATAACATCACCCTGCACACTTCAACACCGAGATATCCTCAAGCAAACGGCCAAGCCGAATCCAGTAACAAAATCATCATCAACAACCTCAAGAAACGTCTCGACGACGCCAAAGGGAGATGGGCAGACGAGTTACCTATGATCCTCTGGGCCGACAGGACGACACTCAAGACGGCGACCAATCACACTCCTTTCTCCTTGGTCTTCGGTTGTGAAGCAGTCATTCCTCCCGAAGTCGAGCTCCCAACAGCAAGAAGTAACTTCATGACTCCAGGGTTGAACGACTCAGTCCTGGCTTACGACATCGATACCGCTGATGAACTCAGAGAAGCAGCATTGGTTAGGATGGCATCCTACCAGCAAATAGTAGCAAACAGCTACAATAAGAATGTAAGGGTTCGAGTATTTCAGCAGGGAGATTGGGTTCTACGCAAGGTCTTCCCAAACAAAAAGGATCCTCGACACGGTAAACTGGCCCCGACATGGGAAGGTCCCTACCGGATCGTGAGACGAACAGGTCATGGAGCGTATGAGTTGGTTGACAAAGATGACACACCCATCCCAAGAAGTTGGAACGCAACACACCTAAAACTATACCACTTTTGAACACTCACATGTTTTTTGCTTTCTAGTTTCTTTTTAAACGCAACAGGTACTCTATCAGTCGTCACCATTATGTCGACATCCCCGAGATAGGGTGCGCACGGCATATTGTGAAATCGAGAATATCTCGGGTTGTATGCACTTATAGGCAACCAGAAGACAACATCATGACGACATCATAAGTGTATACTTGGGAGGAACAACAAACATAAGGATTCGACTCGACCTCGTCCAGTATTCTTCCTTAAACTCCCTCTTTCTCTTTTTTCTCCTTGTCGTAATTTGCTTTCATTTTCATGTCGCTCCATACTGACTTAAGCATCGGAGGGCCGTTGGCTCCACCAACGGCCAATCCTCACGCTCTGCTATGTTGACAGTATGATGCCCACATGGTGAAGGTACAACAAGGAGAAAACAGATGAAACAAAAATATGCAGTACAACATACATGAGAACATAATTGAAATTGTGTACGCGTATTCAGAGACACAAAGTGATGAGAAATAAACGCCTGTTTTATTCAAACTTGATTGTATACATTACATGTTACGAAGCTTACATTTACAATTTACATCTTACGAGTTGGGCCATACAAAATGCCTGAAAAACAACTGTACAAATTACAAAACACAATTTAGGCCATTACAAAAACGCCTGGTACACTACAATGTACAATACACGTACAATGGAATACAGTTATACATTTTCTACAGTTTACATCTTGCAGATTCTTCTCTGACAGGCTGGAGGCGTCGCCAAAGTCAATCTTGAGGTATGTGCCCAACCTGCAAAAACAAAACACATTTTTTCCAAACACAAACAAGCAAACACAAGATTGGAAGTCCACACAAATATTTACATGAATTGTCCCCTTGGACAAGCCCAAAAACATCCAAAAGACTGCCGCCTTCACGGCGAAACACAACCACAAATATTTTTTCGACCTTCCCAAAGGCCGAACACACAAACACATTGTTTAAAAAACAAAAGAAACAATTGTTTGACAAACACAATATTCAAATACTTAATTTTTTAAGGAGGGGGGACAGAACTACTCCTGTGGTCTGCTGGGCCTGCATTCTCCCCTTGTTCTCCATCGCCTGGTGCCGCCATCGTCTCGACATCGAAGCTGGTTGCAGTCGCACCCTCCTCGACGTCCTCTTCATCGCTAACGGCACCAGGGGGGATATAGTCCTCGGGGAATGCAGTGTTAAACTGAGCAATGACCTCGTCAGGAGTCCAGTTCACATGTTCGCCCACCTTGAACTCCTCCATCATCTCGGCCTTCATTTTCCAAGTGTAGTAACCAGCACACTCGTAAATCCTCGCCTTGACTTTGGAGAGAGACGTCTTCAGCTCGTCAACTTGGACAACCAGCGTCTCCTTCTCAGTATTCAGCTGCGCGACCTCAGCAGCCCCCTTCTCCTGACTCACCTGCAGCGCCTCAGCCCTTGCCGTCGCCTCCTTGGCCACATCGCCAAGACGACCAGCCTCCTGCTTTCCCTTCTTCATGTCGTTTTTCAATTTTACTATTTGGTCTTCTAACATTATGACATGATGACGTGTGGCTAAAGCAGATTGCAGGGACTGTTCAAAAAAAGAAAATAATTTAAGTGTCACTACAATGACGAAACGAAGATGGCATGCAGGGAACGAAACTACAATAAAATAACAAAGGGAGTTGAGACATACCCTCCAGGCATCCGAGACGCTCTCAACAGTTGCAGCAACTGGGGACAAGGTCTCTTGACGCTCCCGGCTTGACGGCATCCACAGACGATCAACCTCGGGCCAAAGCTGAACCCTTGGCGTGTCTGTCGACCCATAGTCGTCAGGGAACTCCACTGCAAACTTCCTCTTCCGGGGCGGAGGTGGCAGTTTCTTCTCAGCAAGCATGAGCAAGCTAGTCTCCCCTGTCACCGTGGTGTCCGTTGAAGTCTTTGGCGGCTTCGGAGGTGACAACATGGTGATGGGTTTGGCTCGGGACGTATTCCCTAGCGACTCGAGCCGCTTCTTCAGCAGTGCATCCGCAGAGGGAGCCTTACCAGAACGAGTCGAGGGGCTAGTTCCTGTTAAACAATATTTATTGACGACTTAGTCTCATCTCCACGATTGTAATTTGAAAAAGGGTAACGAACCCGAAGTTGTAAACTAATCCTAACCCATGTTTACCTGTTGATGTCGACATGGTCACAAGTTCAGAGATCTCTTCTTCCCGAGGCTCTTCGCGCTCGAACTTGGTGCCGACAAAGGCTCTGTCCTTTAGAGGAATTCCCAGCAGCACAACAGTCTTCTCTATGGCTTCAGCATCGACACCAACTGTGTCGAAGGATGCACCTACAAAAACAAAAAAGTGAGACAAAGTCAAATCAACAAGCCCAAAAACACCAAAAAACAAACAAATACCTCTAGCCATCCACTCTCCCATCAAAAAGTCGGAGTCAGACCCTAAACTAGCCAACTCCACAAAAAAGAACCGACCCATCCACCCACGGCCGTTCGACTTATCCGCACCAAGAAGGGCCTCCCTGTCATCCTTGACATGCAGCAAGTACCTACCAGCCCCATAATTCTGGACCTTGTAGGTGTACACAAGGTCCTCGACCCGGAACTCCATGTCCAGTTTGCCCGCCAAATGGTCAACCAGGCGCATTACCCTCCAGACCTGTGGCATCAGTTGCGCCGGCGGCACCGCCAGCGCCCTCAGAACCCCTCTCACCAGAGGCGAGAAAGGATAAGTGTATCCAATTTTGAAGGGGTACTCGTAGAAGCACACCCAACCGTCCGATACCCAGTCGGCCCGTTCATCGGGCTGCGGCAACCGAATTACTGCCGACGGAGGAAAGCCACACTCCTCCCTAAGTGCCTCCACATTCTGCTTTCCCCAAGTGGTCGGCCGAGCATTCTTCTTGTCCAGTATGTGGGTAGGGGCGAAAATTGGGCCCTCAACCAGATCGCACTCCACCACCACCTTCTTGTTCTTCGCGCGAGTGGATTTCATTCCCATTCGCTGCGACATGAGGAAAATCGGAGAAGAAGAGGGAAAGTAAAGAAGAAGAAGAATTGAGCAGTTACCTGAGGAAAGGAGAGAGAGAAGGGCGCCGATCGTTTTTTCTGGGAAAGAGAGGAGAGAGATTGCAAAAGTGATTTCGGATGGTTGGAAGTGCAGCCTTATTTATTGGCGCAGTTGGGCGGTTGGTTTCCCCAAGGCAAAGATCATCATGACTCTAACGCCGTCAGTGTTGGGGAGGTTAAGAGGCAGTTTCTCCTTTTCCTATTTCATGAAACCCATTTTTCCTTTTTGAACTTCCCGGAATAAAATTCAAAATAGGTTTGGGGACAATTGTTAGGGGGAAAAATACCCTCTTGGTGACGTGGGAATACGTGGCAAGAATTGTGTGCGTGGATGCCAACAAGGCGTGAGGTGGTACTATTCGAACGGTCTTCCCAACTGCTGGGCTCAAAACGGACGTTACAACCGTTGATGGAGCCGGATTTCATTACGGATTTATTATCTAATTATGGGCAATTATCCCATAAACGTTACACTCATGTTGTAAATGCCTATAAAATGGCTTAGTCGTGTTTGTTTTATATACGCAACTCTCAAGCAATAAACTTACAATTACCTTATGCTTTTACAACTTGTTCTCACCATATTCAATTATCTAGCTCGATCGATTGTTAGCACCATCATCAAGACAAGTTCGTCCCTAAGTCGAATTTGTCCAAAACAACTGTCAACAATCACCTGTACTTGAAAGGCATCTGATTATATTATGTAACTGTTGGAAACTGTTTTATTAGCCGGATTATTGTTTAAGATTTTAGTCGGATTAATTGGTGGTAATGTTTACTGCTTTTGGATAATTCACTTCATTTGGGATAGTTTACTGCTTTGGATAATTCACTTCATTAGGGATAATTTAGGTCTACTTTTCCTAATATCTAAGGGCCTTGATAGTTGAATTTGGATTATTATCGTTTACTTAACCCCTTTGTAACTGTTTTATTGTTTATTTGACTATTATATAAGTCACTGTGGGTGGTACAAAATAGGAAGTGTACAATAGTCGAAATTCTGGCCACATGAACTGTGCAAAATTTGACCAATTTGGAAGTCGAATGCAAAAATGAAATATACCAACTTCACTTTTGGACTTCATGAAGTGTACCAAAGCTTAGTTGACAAATGACCACTTTGGAAGTCGAATGCAAAAATTAAATATACGAAACGTGAACTTTGGACTTCATGAAGTGTACCAAAGCTTAGTTGACAAATGTCATACTCATACAAAGTTGACAAATGCCAAAGAAGTTGATACATTCATGAAGTGTACCAAACTCGAAGTTCTGGCAACATGAAACGTACCAAAAACTAGAAGTTTTGGTAACATGAAATGTACCAAAGTCGAATTTCTGCCCACATGAACTGTGCAAAATTTGACCACTATGGAAGTCGAATGCAAAAATGAAATATACCAAACTTGAATTTTGGACTTCATGAAGTGTACCAAAGCTAAGTTGACAAATGTCATACTCATACAAAGTTGACAAATGCCATACTCATACCAAAGAAGTTGACAAATGCCATACTCATACCAAAGTTGACCTGCAATTCATAACATCTCATAAATATCTTATTTCCTCCTGTGTTCATTATTCTGATTTACCTGCGTTCATTTATCTGATTTACCTGTGTTCATTTATCTGATTTCATACATAACTACAAATCAGAGATCTTAATTGCATAAATATCTTATTTCTACCTGTTCATTCCTTTTAAAACAAAAGACCCCATAGTTCACAGTAGAAATATAAACATACAACATCAAATGTTGGTCATACACTACTTAAGTTTCCAAACTAACTTCCAAACTAAGTACCAGAATACAAATGCAACAGAGTTTCCGAAATACAGAACTGTATACCAAGTACATCCAAAAACTTAAACCCAAGCACGTAACCACGGTCTACACAAAGACTTGCGTCCCACCAATAAGGTCGTAGACCTCATATTTCCTCACATTCGAATCGCACAAGATGTCATCAACGGCCCAAGCATGTTTGTGTTCATTTTCCTAAGTTATTGCGTTGGACAATGTCCTTTATCCATGCTAGCATTACGACACAACTTGACACACTGCATTACCAGTGCTTGACAGTGATCAAACCATAAAATCCATATATAAACAAACCAACTTATATTTACGCGAAGCGATTGTGTTGGGTTACTTACTCATCGCTCGGTGGGACAGAAACAAGGTCAACCCCCCATCCACTCATTCCATCCTTGACCCATGACTCGTCTTTAGAGTAAAACAGGGTGTCCAAGTACTTCAACTACAAGATTAACAAGTCAGTGATATGTATGAAATGTATGCGATGATTATTAAATGTTTTTACATACAATCATTACCATGTGGCTAATCAGACGACCGTGCTCAGACAAAGGCTCGTCTGATGTAGGATCAAGGACCCAAATCCGCTTATCCTTCATGGATGATATTGCAACACAATACCAACGTCTGTGCGGTGGAAGTGTGGAGTACATGTGCAACACGGGTACTACAACCTGGCATAAATTGCGAAATGGAAATGATAAGTTAAATGTATAGACAATTCCACCAATTTTGATAAATTTACAGAAAATTATCACAAATGTATTTAATTTCAAAAGTGAGTCATTATGCATACCACAAACATTTCCCGAATGACGAGGTTTTCAAAGGGGGCACCAAATGGGGCTACAAGAGACTGAGGGGGTTCGTTTGTTTGTACCTTAACCTGCCACAATTAGAAGGTGTAGCTCAAGATACGTTTAAATAAAAATGATCGGATGAGAAATTCGTCTGAATACTAACCCCGAAACCAGGATCAAGCATTACACTTTGTCCTCTACCGGCACCCAATTCTGCCTTCCACCTGCTAGTATACATCTTACTAGCCACTTTGACGTACTCTATCCCCGCATACTCATCCATTGCTACCATTCGATACATCTGATATTGGCTTAGACATAAACCATCAAACTCAATCAACTCTGGTCCTTCACCCCTGCATATATTGATCAATTGAAGAATAATCAACTACCATATTCCAGGTTTAAAATTATAAACATTAACAAAATACATTCATAATCCCCTTATAGTTTACTAAAAAGTTTGACATTTACTTGCTATTATTTCCCTGGCACTCCTTGATGAAAGAAACCAATTCCTTCTCCATATCAGTACGACTCTTCCGGGAGCTCCTAAGAGGTGAAACTCCCTTTAAAATTTCAGTGGTGATTACCTGTGCAAATTAGACATGTATAACACAACATTAAAATTCTCTATGATAAGTATATATTGGATTGTTCATTGACAGTGGTGTAAGAAAATGTATCGGCTTCTGAGCAGCAGATTGTACTTCAGTCTGTAGCGCGGTCACAGATTTCGTAGGGAGAGAACAATCAGAGGAAGGGGGAGCCATAAATCCAAGAACATCTGAGGTAACCGCAGAAGAAGGACCAGGGGTTATAGGGGCCAAAACTGAAGATACTGAAGTAGAAGGCGGAGGGAACCCAAAGCCTCGGGTGCCAAAACCCGAGCTAAACCAAAGGCCGGTGCAAAACCCACCGGCGACGGAACTCCAAACTGCTGTGTAGTGGCTGTAGGGATTGTGCCTGGCCTGATTGTCAGCGTACCTCCGAGAGCAGGGCAAACAGCCACACCACCCACACTACCACCACTTGTACCTCCACTTTGAGTGTCCTTCAGCCCACTATCTTGATCACTCACCCCTACTATTCTTGACAAATCAAGTTTCATACTTCTTAAAACCTCTTCTTGGTTGTGAATTTGCTCCTCGATTCTCTCAAATCGGCTTGTTAAAACATTCAGAACCTATATACAAATTTTTTTCCAAGCACCAGAATCAGAATATCTATTGCGCGGGATGGTTGCCAAAAACTTATAAACTAATCAACTAATAATCTAATTAAACCAAAATGGATTAGACACAATAGAAATAACCTCTTTTGCAATGTAGGAACCCCGCATATCTCTTGGCAATCGAGGATGGTGTCTCTCGCCGTAAGCAACATCAACAGACTGGTTGTGGAACATCAAAATAAAACATCAGTCCATATATGAATGAATCAGTATACTGTTGAATCACTACTCACACAACATGAATTTTTGGTATTCCATCTCACCTGAGTTCTTCCATAGTCACCTCCAGCTTTCTTGTCTGCCTCTATCAGGGCATCGACATCAGATTGGGACCACACAGCCACCCTCGGCATAACACACCATTGCCTAGGAACAACATTCAGGTGGTCCAGGTAGAACACCTAAAACATTAACCAACTTGCTTCAGAATCAAATAAGAGCTTTGCAAAATTATACAAAAAAAATATAAATGTTTTCAGTAATACCAACCGTAAAAAACAGGCCGCGGTCCCCTAATCCAGAAACAACTCCATGCTGATCAAACTGATGTGCAAACATTTTGCACCATATCTTTAGCCACTCTAAAGAGAATGTGCACCAATCATAGGAATTTGACTCCGGTGCTACCGATGCGGCAGGTAACAACCTCCATGCCAAGGTAAACCCGTCTGTGCTTGGGCACAACACCAACTCCAGTATAACAATCATAAAGGCTATTCTAAATTCAAATTCCTCCTCTCTTGTTACAATTGGGACAATAGTACCCACCGCCTTACCCTGTCCATCCCTCATCCCAACTGCATATTCCCAAGCTTTTTGAACAGAAACCCCGACACTATCCCCATACATCTGAACAATATGGTCTGCTATATCCCTATGGCGTGTGTCTAGGTTGCCATTAGGAGATGGTACAGGTAGAGTACCCATAGGTAGCCCCAACACGCAGTTTAATTGGATGGGATCCAGGCTGAATTCCATATCGCCCCCACCATAGAACATCCCATTAGCACCATCTACCCTGGTCACTAACCAGTACGCAAATTCCGGGGACAAGTTGCGCAGTTTCAGGGTGAGGAGGGCTCCAAACCCCATTTTTCTAACTAAATCCCTTCGACTATCATCCAACAGTGACACCAACTTTGAAAACACCTCAATCCTATCATTCTCATGCATTACTCCGCATTTCCTCAGCCTGGTGGACACAACAGTCTCCGATTTCTTCACATGAGCACCTACACTCAACTAAGATGCATACAACAATGGCACTCAATCAAAACCATGTAAGAATTGATCATAAACATTTGTTCTAAGTAATGTACATTCAATCAAAAACAAGATATCCATGAAATAGGTAGTTAACAATTCAACAAACCTTCGGTCTAATAGTAGTGGTTACGTTATGAATACTAACGACGTCCTCGTCATCGTTGCTCTCTGTACGTGGCTCCTCCTCTCCACTAGTCTCCGCATCATAGACTTTTCTCTTCTTTCCACTTGAAGAACCTTCCAGTGCTTTTAGCCCACATGCAGTTGCTCTCTACACCCACAACACAACAAGTTTACTTATGTCTGAATATTAAAAATAGAACTGGATTAGAATTGGATTCTTCTATTTAATACAATAGCATTCATATACTAATTACCGTTCGTGCTCTTGCGCTTGTAGACACGCCCTTTCCCTTAACAACGTCTTCCTCTGTTTTTTTCTCCTTTGGAAGTGGAGCATTACGTTTACCCATTTTCCTACAAAATTATAAAACTTTATGACTACAATAACAACGTAAACTAAACACAACAAATTCACAACATTCAAAAACTTCACACTGCAATTACTTTCTTTTTTAAAAGCACACATATAAACATCCACACATAATTAGACCAGTAATTAGACCCATTTTGGTACAAATCTACCAATCCAAATCTCATTTGCGATACCAAACTGTCAAACAATTTCAATACCATTTTAGGATCAATATAAAATTATGATCCTTTTTAAAAATAATTGTATATTTTAAGTACAATTCTCCATATTATCAACACTATTTCTAAAAAATTTCCAAAATTTAGGCGACATCAAATATACCAAATTTGTTCAAATATCAAAACCCAGTTACAAAACAACCATTAGTCATACTCCTAATTCCACCATCAGCCTACAAAACCCTAAACAAATATTAATAAACGATTATTAATAAACGAACAAAAACATGCAGCAATTAAACCAGAAACCCTAAACCCTAAACCGGAAATTCTTAAAATTATACGAGTTTAACAATTAGGATTACAAATATAAACCCTCCAATAAGCCTAAATACATAAACTTTTTAAATTTTCGATTTGAGTTTTAGGGTTTTACCTCTTGATGACAAATAAATCTTCCTCCAGCGCAATTGCTTTTCACGAATTCACCAAATTAACGATCAATCCTAGCTCGTCTTGAAAATGGAGGTGTGAATTTTTTGCCCAGAAAACTTTCGCCGCGAAATTGGACTGCAGGAGGAGCACGAGGAAGAAGGACTGCTTTGAAGGAGGAGAGAGAATAACAAGGAGGAGAGAGAGAGTTCAATGTGAGTATTAAATACCTGAGCTATTTCAAATTCAAAATTTTTGAAATCTGAATTTTTTGCCAGCAATGAATAACGGAGTCCGTTATTCCCAAGTGGGCCTCTCTCTTTTTACGGTGAAAATACCAAAATGCCCCCACTTGTGTCCAGATTGGACACAAGCCATTATGGAGCAAGACTTCCTCAACTGATAGAGGGTGATGCAGTGGAATTGGAAATGAAGGACTTTGTTGTGGTGGAGTGGTCGACTGGTCGGGTGATGCAAGGGAGTGGGCCAGAGATAATTACCACGGGTTATTATTAAAATAAGATGAAAGTGGGATAATGAGTGAATTACTTATTGTAGGAAAAAGATGATGTGAGCAAGTATAAAGACCATAACAAAAAAAGAAATATTAATATAATTGGAAAGGCGGGACTATGACATGTCAAAAAAGGAAAGTGTTTTTTTTTAATTTATTATGATCGATTATAAAAAGTGTATCTTTTAATTAAATATGAATCGAGTAATTGCATATTAGTAAAAACTTTTAACATAAAATTTATTTGAATAGTATACATTAAAGTTAATCCTACAACGTACTTCGTATTACATAATACTCCTTCTATCTCTAATACTCGCCCCTGTTTGACCGGCATAGAGTTTAAGACATTTGAATTGACTTATTAATTTATTAGGTGGTACTCTTTCCGTCTCTTTTTGTTCTTTACGTTTGGTATTTTACACGCGTTTTAACGACTAACTTATGTGCATTGAGATTCCTCTGTTTTTCTTTCTTTTTTCCCCTCAAACTCCCCTGTTTCCTCTCCCCTGCTCGCTCTCCCTGTTTCCCCTTCCCTTGACTGACGCGCCGCCGCACAACCACCATCACCATCACCGACTAATTTTCGGCGGGGTTTCACGTTGATGCGCCGCCCAGGACCCGGTCGCCACCTCCCTTCCTCCTCTCTTCCCTCTTCGTGCCTCCCCTGACTCGTGCTCCTGTTTTACTGGAAACAAGTTCCAATACTGGAACTTTGTTCCTTTTGTTGCTCAAACTAAGCCCAAATTCTTAGGCCCAAATATCTCTAAGTAAGTTTTACCTTTTAATTTATGCCCTAAATAATTGTTACTTACTCTTTTGTTGATAATAAAGGTTTTAAATGATAATAAAAAATAAATATATATTTTGACTGAAATTTAGTTTAATAATATTTTCATTAATTCATGAAATTATATTTAAATTCATTATTTATAAAATATTGGTTTTATCATTTTAATACTAATTTAATAATTTAGTCTTTTCAAAGAAATCGGACTCGGAGCTCAGGAGAAACAAATGAAGGAAAATACTTAGCAAATCGCGAAATTGAGGTAACGACTATTTCTGGTACCCGCAATTCCCTTATAAATGTGGTTATGGAATTATGACGTTATGATTGAATTTATGAATTAAATGTTTTGACATGTTTTATGAATTGCGGGAATGAAATATGATTTGTTTGAATTATTCCTTATTAAGAAATCATGAAAGAAATGGTGTTTTATTCGATTTCATGATCTAAGTGAGTTATGTTACTTTAACTGAAGTACAAAGCCAAGTAAAATAAAATTAAATACAACATGATAAATGAAAGTGAAAGACCTAGTTTGTTTGGCAGTATAGATACTATCATGTTTCTATTTCTCGGTCATGCATGCACCTATGGGCATCTGCCCACCCATGTTGAGCCCAGGCTCCCATGGTTTATGAGCCCAGGCTCGGGCAAAGGCCCAATGTACCAGTTCGATTATGAGTCCAGACTCCTATGGGCCGAGGCCCTTCGCGGAAGATATTCCACCAGCTCGTACTTGCCAACGACTAGCATATTAATAAAAAGGTTATAAATGAATTAAAATATGATGTTTATTAAATGTTTTACATTATTCTATTCTCCTTGTTTTATCAACTAAAATGACTTAAAAGGAATTTACGTTACTAGAATAGTTCGTTACTGAGTTTTCGGCTCACCGTTTTGTTTTCTGTTTTAGGTACTGACGGGAACGATGGAAACGAGCAATGGCGAGGATTTCACTTTAATAATGTTCACCTAGTTAATATTTAAAGTTGTAATAGTTTAAATAAAGACTTTTTAGTAAATTATGTACTTTTATTATGGAATTAAAAGGATTATTATATTATTGTGGAGTTTTAATAGCTTATAGAAGTTCGCCTTGTAATTCTCAAGAGGGAGTTACGCCATTAATATCCCGGTCGAATTAGGTTAATTTTGCTGCTTGATTACTTGAAATAGAGGTCAGGGCATTACAAGAGAAGTAGTTGATAGTGAGGTACTCCCCTCCGTTCCTAAATTAGTGTCATATTTCCATAAATAGCGTTCCCTAATAGGTGTCCTATTTCTATTTTTGGACATACACTTTTTCCACTTTTTCCACTTTTCCATAATTGATTTTTCTTACACATTCTACACTTTTCCCATTTTTCATCCCCACATCCAAATTTATTCGTACTTTATCAAATAAACAAGTATCTACTTTATTCTTTCCCCAAAAAAACATTCTTAATCATTGGTTTTTTTTTACGCATTTCTCATTTTTCTTAATACCTACGCATTCATCCAAATATGACACTTATTTATGAACGGATTGAGTATTTTTTAATATACTTAGTGGGAAATGTGTCAAATGGGATGGGGGGACCTGGTTTAGTTTATTAAACAAAAACATGCTTTCTAAAAGTGACAGTGGGGGAAAAGTAGTGCCAAACAACAACAATCTCAACACTTGCACCAATATTCAGTTTCCCAACTTTGGGGGAAAATTTCCAAAAATTCTTGTAATTACACTTTCCCTCTAAATATTTGGGGAAAGTTCCAAAAAGCACCGAAATTACACTTTTTCCCTCTAAAAGTTTGGGGAAAATTCCAAAAACTGCTAAAATTAAATTTACTAAATTTTTACCCATTTTCCCTCCTAAATTTAGGTGGAAGTAAAACTCTAAAATAAGACCATTATAAATAGACTTCCCTCATAAATGTATGTTGCTCCTCTTTTCTCCAACTTCAATTCCACTTTGTCAAACTGGAAAAAAAAAAAAAAAAAAAAAAAGTGTAGAAAAAACCGAGAACAAATAGGGGAAAACAACCATCATCTGATTGTTGGGGGAGGAGGGGTTGGGTAGTTTAAAACTAACTTTATTTAGAAAAGAGAAACACAAACAGAAATTAATTGGGATGGGGGTTTTGGGTAGTGTAAATCTGATTTTCTTAAAGCCTCTCAGAAAAATTTCATCACTGAGGTGGTTAACATACACTATTGTCGTACTAAGTCAAACGAGAGTTTAAACCTCAACTCTTCAAGTCCAACTTGGTTGCGATTAGTATAGTTAACCATAAACTTAGCACAAAAATTGCATCCTTAAGTGAAAAGAGAGTCTGAACTTGGTTGAAGTTTGCCTCTTCCATTCTCACTTGGTTGCAACTAGTGTACTGATTAAAAATGAGAAGGGCCAAGAGATAACTCACCGTTGCAGCAAAAATCAGAATTACTAACTGGTTACTTGTAAAGAGAAATGATGGAAAAAAGAAGTAATGGGGCATTATCACTGAAGAAACACATCTTTTTGATGTCAACCGACCCACGGTACAACAAATATGGAAGGTGGTTAAAGCACAATATGAAGACGGACAACCAGTCAGTATTCAATCACAAAACCCAAAAAGTGCGGCAAAAAAGGTAACATTCACTTAAGAAAAATTCCTCTAATTTCTCAAATTACATTTCACAAACGAGTAAACGTTAGGTCACTTGCAAAAGCATTAGAGATTTCAAAGAGCACAGTTCACATGTGGGAAAAAATGGGGCTTATCAAACCACATAGCAATGCAATTAAACCGTCACTTATTAATGAAAATCTAAAAGAAAGAGTGAAATGGTGCCTTGGAGATTGATCAAAATAGTGGTGGGTTTAGTGACATGTACAACATAATCCACTTACATGAAAAGTGGTTTTACATGACAAAAGGGACACATATATTAGCTTCTCCCAAGTGAACTCGGGCCTTACAGATCATGTAAGAGCAAGAGATTCATCACAAAAGTAATGTTCCTTTGAGTATGTGGCAAGGCCACGATTTAATGCAAACAAAGAATGTCTTTTCGATGGTAACATAGGCATGTTTCCATTTGTTAAGTGGGTTCCAGCAAAGAAAAGAAGTAGAAATAGGCAGTAGGCACTTTGGAGCTCAAACCAGTGACTTTTGTCACAAAGGAAACTTATAGAAACATGTTAATTAGACAAGTGATACCAGCAATCATGCAAAAGTGGTCAACAGATCATCAAGGTCTAATCTAATTGCAACAAGACAATGCACGGCCTCATATACAAGTGAATAACAGAGAATGGAGGGAAGTAGTTAAAATTTCAAACAAACAGTTAAGGTTGATATTCCAACCTCCTAACAGTCCAAATATAAATGTGCTATACCTCGATTTTTTTTGAGCAATACAATCCCTAAAAGACCAGACGTCTCTTAGAAACACCAAGGAGTTGGTTAAGAATGTCAACGCTGCATTTAGGGAATTTTTTCCAATCAAAGGAAATAGAGTCTTCCTTAGTATGCAATTGGTACTAATAAAGGTTATGAGAGTCAAGGAAAGCAACAACTATTTGCAAAAACATGGCAAATAAGCTTTGGAGAGACAAATGATACTCCATATCATCTTCTCTCCACCTCCTACTCCAGTAGAAGAATGTAAAGCATTTGTTCAAGAAATGCAACAGGGAGTCTAATGCAATAAGCTACCTTTTGAAAGTAAGGAATATCTAGTTTTAGGGAGTACTTTTGTAAACATTTTGCAGTCAACACATGTTCATCAAATTATTTTGTAAACTTTTGTACACTCCTTAACATACTGTAATAACCAATTATTAATGGAAATGATCAATAACTAACATGTTCATAGTTTCTCATTAGTACTCATATGTCCAAACACTTCATTGAATCTATCAACATTTCATTAAATAGGAAAACAATAGCATTTTCGTTTCTTACAAATTATAGAGGCACGATAGCACCAACAGAGTACAAAACAACCACAATAGAGTACCATACAACCACAACAGAGTACTGAACAACCACAATTACAAACCAACTAAAATTATACATGCCACAATTACATAACATACACATTTACATACCACCAACAACCACAATTATTCACTTTCAAGAACAACAACAACCTAAATCATTCACTTTCAAAACTGGAAATGGCCGGGAGTGTCGGGAACAACCCAATCCCCGAATTCTTCAGAGTAGTAAGCACTTGGGGATTCAATTGGAGGTTCACGAACAACATCCATTGGATCAAATAAATAAGTTATTGGAGTTTCAGGATCGAATAAATCATCCATTGGAGTTTCAGGAATAACTGGAAATGGCTCGACAAAATCATCAACTCATACCTCGAAATATTCAGAATCAGATAAATCAAAATTTTCTTCCTCATTTTTCTGAACGGGACCTTGAACCATTACAGATTTTCCCAATTTATCCATGAACGAACTTTGACAACTGCAAACAAAAATATAGAAACTTCAATTCAGCTTTCTACAAAAATATAACAACCTCAATATGACACATATACAAAAAGGACTCAATAGAAATTACAAAAATTATCAACTCATGAGTAACAAAAATAACCAAATACCAAACGACTCAACAGAAATTAAAAAATTAGAGATCGAAAAAAACGAAAGAAGATCGAAAAAAAGAAAGCAGATCATCAATCACCAATTTATGCGTAAAAAAATTAGAAAAATTACAACAATTAGAGATCGAAAAATAACGGAAGCAGATAAAAAAAGAAAGCAGAGAAAAATATTTAAAAAATTACCATAAGTTTTGTGAACTCAACAAAAATAAATGAGTGGGAAAAAAGAACTCATCAAATAATTGATGAAATTGTGGAAGAAATTTGTGAACTCACCAAACCTCGGAAAGGAAGGAAAAGAGATTAAAGGAAAAGATCGAAATAATTGACCAAATTGTGGACGAAAACCCCGGATCGTTGAACGAAATCGGTGGACGAAAACCATAGATCATTGAATGAAAATTGTGGAG